>NC_137733.1:1800000-2397469 GCF_964034855.1 Anser brachyrhynchus
GAGATGTTCACTCACCAACATGAGCCTTAAAGTGACTTATCCCAGGGACAGAATCATTACTGGAGAAACTGCCTCTTTCACATATTTCTTGGTCATAGGAACATCATTAACGTGATTAAAGAAAAATCTTTCCCCCTCTCAAATATATTTAGCATAAAATTTCTCATACTTGTCCCACTGTCTACTTTGACAGTATTTCTTATTAAGGACACAGCAGTAACCTTCAGCTTAAGAATGTAGCTTTTGCAGAATGTCAGCCAAAACCAAGCAAAGAAGTTATTTATCTCTTCATAATCTAATTTATTTACTACAAGGGCAAGAAAAAAAGCCCAAAGGAATGTAGCAGTAGCGGGTATTTCATTAAGGCTGATGAAGAACAAGGAGTGCAGATGTGATGTTGGACTGAAGATGGTTTGATATCAGGAGTCATCAACTAGACAAAATCTAGGAGTTAGAAATGAGGGCACACATAAACAAGGCTGCAGGAACTGGCCTACAGAACAGTTGTAATAAAGGATGTTAGTAAGCGATACACAGGACATGACTTCTGATTTGACAGGCAATCAGAAAAAAAATTGCTTAATTTTTCAGACCTATTACCAGGCAAGCTGAGAACTGTGAACTCATCTGTGTAGGAGGGGAAGCTGAGAATGGAGCTGGGGGCCAGGTGGGATCACTTCTTTGCTCGGGGAACTGTCTTTTGGATATTCCAAGGCTGACACATTTTGTTGTGACGTGTCCTGTCAATTTTTGTCATTTGTGTCATATTAATTACAGTCCAAGAGATGATATAAGTTTGACAGGGGAAAACAGACCAGCTGAGACTTAACATGATGTGGCAGTTAATAGATATTCATATTTGTCAATCATTTGTTAAGTAAACCCCATGGGGAACAGACTATGGAAAGGGCAAAGACAAAAAAAATAAATATAAAGCTCTCTCTGGTGTACAGAAATAGGATAAAAGTCTCTTAAATAGTTGGAACCCTCAGGTGAGTCTCCATGTTTCCATTCACAAGAAGGGCAAGTGGTGTTTGGATGCAGAGTATGAGCTCTTCTTAATTGTACTCTGTAGACTTAATTCATTGTTCCAATGGGAAGGGCAAAAGCAATTGAATTTGGAGTCTCTTTCCATTCACCTCTCACACGTCTGCATCCCTGATATGCAGCACCAGAGGATCCAACAACTGTGCAAGTACTTCCCTTCAGCACTCATGGCTCTCTACCCAGGAGAGAAAGGAATTTTGGGGGGCCCATGACTTGGCTTGTGCATCAGCGACTGCCCAGCCAGTTGCACCTAACTCACACTGATGAAGAGAAGAAGACTCAGAAGATTGCCGCCCACTTTGGGAGATGCTCCAGGCACCAGCAGTGCTATATGGATGCAGCCCTACCGGGCACCACTCTTCAGCCCAGGTCACTGCTCCCACTCTGCTGTAAGCTGCAGCCAGGCCCAACAGACCCCGTCAGCGGGTGAGCAAGGTCAAGAATATTATGCTAAATCCAGGCCAACAGGGCTGGAGACTCAGCAGCAGGTAAGTTCATGGCAGATAGAAATAGGTCTTAAAACATAAACCAACAGATGTATTCTCACTTTGGATAGGTCAAGAAGTAATTACCAGCAACACTTGTTTAAGATCAGTAAGAAAGGTCTCTAGAAAGCTCAGATGCAGTAATCTGACTCAGCTCCATAAGCTTTGATAGCAAACTGCTAATTTACTCATTCCCAGAAGAAATCTTGCTCCATGCCAGTCTAGGAAACTGGTGATAAAACAGAACTTTCCTAAATCTGCTCTGTAATATCCCTCACTGAAGTAAGACAGTAATTAAATCTAGCATATTATCTACTAACTGTAGCTTAGACATTCAGAACTCCTCTCATAAGACATACTGACTGCTGAGATGGCCCTGCAATCAACTGTGCATCAGAAGCATACAAAGACAAATTATTTCAGAGGTTCTTCCTTACTCTTTCTAGGAACCAATTATGTAGACATAATAAAACTAAGGTATCTTTTCCAGTGAAACCGTTCTACTAGAAAAATAGCCTTTTTCTTAGCTTAATGGATTTGTTCTTTAATTTCTCTCAACTCTTGACCTTCGTTCAGATTTACATGGTCTTAACTGGGGCGCAGAGCAGCTGGATGCAGCAGGTAGCAGGGGGTTAATGGGGAATCCAAAGAGGTTGTGTTTAGGTCTCTGTATACTGCAATTAGGGGGGAAAAATATATCAGCTTGGTTGTTTGAAGCTTGAATATAACTGAACAGGTGGATTTGGAGAACATGTTACTTCAAGCTTTATGGTTATATCACCATGTTGTTTCCAGAGACAATTGTTTTCATTGGGCAAATCCAGCATGAAGCTGAGATGCTCCTAGAAGATGCTAAACGTACTCAGCTGTAACAATAATGGGAGCTCTCCAAAGAAGATTATTGGTTCCCTAAGCTGTAAAAGCCAGAATCTCAAGTGACTGTATCATAACAATGTCACTTTTATATGGCTTAATCTCAGCCATATAATTAAACTGGTACACAAGCTGTAAAATAATTAAAAATGAGCCACAATGAAGTCTGCTATAAATGTTTGTGCTTCAGTGCTAATTGCTGCCATTATAAATACTATATACCAGCTTCTCCTCTAGCATAACTCCAGTGAATACATACAGTTGCACTAGGGATAAATTATACTTAACTACCTTTGCATGGTCAAACAAAATTGTACTGCTGCAGAGTGATTAAAAATGGTCTAATCTCTATCATTGCTGCCCTGTAGCAAAAAGAAGCAGGGTCAATATAGTAGGCATAAATGTGATTACACCAACCCTTGGCAGATACTGATCTCTGGTAATACAGGTACAAACTTCACAGCATTGATCTACTCCTTTAAAGGGCACCAAATCTGCTCAGGAGTATGGATCCGACACATAGAAGAGCTGTTTAAAATTTGTTCTAGAGCTGTATAAAGAATCCTTGTATCTTAACCCACACTGTGCTTTACTTACAGGTGATCTTAATGCTTATTTATCAGTAAAGTCAGGCCATAAATAGTTTCCTTTGGTTATTTTTGTTCTTTCAAATTGTGCTTCCACTGAGCAGCTCAGCCCAGGATCTGTGCTGCTCTGTCCATTGAACAAGCAAGTCTTGAAGCCCTTTCACTTCATTGTTCTCCTTTTACTGGTTTCTGTTTCCGGGCTTCCCTTACTACTTGACACACTGGCATTGGTTTGTAATAACTTTATTCTCTCTACCTCCCCATCCCCTGTCCATCCCTTCCCTCTTCGCTGACTTTTTCCTCCTTTTCCGTGTCTGTACCTTTACGCCTTTTCCTCTGGCACCTTTGAGCTTCACACCACCCCATGCAGATTCAGAGTTCGCAGTGCTCTCACTGTCCTCCTGACATCCTGGACCCGACAGCACTGACCCTACAGCTCAGCCATGAGCAGAGCTTTAGTCTTGCCAGCCCCCAGGTGCTATTGCAGCAGGTTTTTCTCCTGCAGCTACTACCAAGTCTGGCAAAATCAGAGCCAAGCACCGCCAAAGTTTGCCAGGGTGCATGTTGTGATTTAGCAGAATCTTGGATTTTTAAGCCAGGCAAAACCCTGCAGTAGAAGTAACTCCTGTTGTGACACAGCTCTGACATTTCATTATCCACATTTTTTTTCTCTGTTAGCTCCTTGACTGCAATTTGCCTGTATCACTATGTGAAACAAAACTCTTCATGAAGAAAAGATCTAAAGCTACAAGTAAAAACTGAAGAAATCTTACAGATAAGGAGGGTTATTTTGTTTCCAAACAAGTATTTTAAAGCCAAAGACTTCGTTTTGTTTTGCTCGATTTCTGAGAGCTGAACATGGTATAGCTATAGTCAAAATAAATTATATTCTGGGAGATGAGACGTCTGGGAGGTCACAAGAATGGTTCTTTGGCATGTAAGCAAAACAGAACAAAACAACAACAACAAAAAAAAAGGAAAGGCAACTTCTAAGGAGTAGAAACCAAAACAAGGGCTTTGCACCTTTTACTGGATGTCTACCAGATCTGCAATGAGCTTTATTTTGTTTTCATGTCTAGGTGCCCCAGTTTGAGATTTTGATAGATGCTTGCTTTGCTGAAGACGCATCTTATTTCAAGGTGTAAGCCAGGCAGGAAATGGCCCCTTGACACCAAGCCTGAATTCCATCCGTCCCCATTCTTCCCATAATCCCATCGCATAAATGTAGCTGAGGTGGCAGCATTCTACTGCCTGTCCTGCCAGAGTAAACGGTGTGGCCCCTTGTTCTTCAGTACATTCCCAGGCTTAGTTGGGTTTCATTTTAAATGGACAACTCTGTTTTCTGGGTTTCTTTGGCTTCCCTCCCACCTCACCCCTCGTGCTTCTTCCGGCACATAGGGAACAGAGTCCTCATCTCTAGAGCTAACTGAATAATTCATAACAAATGAATTTGTTGATTGCTAGTAATTTTCCTGAAGTTTTCAAATTGTGAAAGCATCACTTAATGAGGTCATGGAGGAGCCAAGGCTTTGGAAGTAATCAACCTCTGCAGATGAAGAAGTCTCAGTGTGAGGTTTCTCTCATCATGGCTCTGGAGCGCAGAACTCACCGAACTTTGGTTTCACCTTTTCACATGCATAAATCTACTCTGCTCCTGCTCCAGGCAGCCCTTCACCCTTTCCATCCTATTTTGAAATGAGCAAAAATCTTTCACTCAGATTTTTCCCTTAATTCTGATTTTGGTGAAAATATGAGGGTAGTACATCTTGAAATCAAATTCTTTTTTTTTTTAATCTCCATGCCCCAAGGAAAAGAGGAAAGAGAAAAGAACAAGAAGATACAATTTTTGCCATGATGTTTAGAGGAGACAATATCAGAAGGAAGAATCTAAAATATTGTTCATAACCATGGAAGTGCTATTGTTTAATAACAGTAAAAAAACTCCTGTTAAAATAACATCATCATTCAATTTGTGCTTTTACTGCTTCAAAGGGGAAAGAGCTAGATCTTCATATAAACCTACCTATACCAAAGTTCAGTCTAAGTTTATTTAGATGACAAAGTTGACTAGGTTGACAGTTTCCCTTGTCACTTGAATTTCAGTCTTGCTTTCTGTGATCTGCAATTCTTTCTAGGGCCTTTGTGGCACTGCCATAGAGAACCATTGTAGAAATTCAAGCAATAAGGAAAATAGGATAAGCAAGGAAAACTACAGTTAGTTTCATGTCCATCACAGACTGCAGGTTCTGCAATGGTAATCAAGCTAGTTAGTCAAATTCAACATTGCCTTTTCTTTTTCTGGTATCACTCTACCCTTTGCCATTGACAAAGGGCTGCCTGCTAGAAGGATGCTGAAAGCAATTAACTTCTGCTGCATTAAGGAGTAATTCAGACTTTTTCTGTCTTGTCCCAGATATAAGGCAACTAGAATGGTATCACTTTTTCTCCACTCCCGGCAAAGTATTTTTTCACTTCATCTTTCCTTAACCGTGGCAATATTAAATGACCACGAAACAAGCTAAGCTCAATACTTACACCCCCAGATGATTTTAGCAACAACCTCATGTACTGACCGGACTATGCTATGATTTGATATGGATATATTGGACATACCCCCCAAATTCTACGTTACTTCCTTGACTAAATTTAAGAGTTAGTTTATTAGAAGGTATGATGACGCTTGAGGTACACAGACTTCATTCCACACATACGATCACCACAGAAAACAAGCATATTGAGGTTTGGGGTGAATTCCCCCCTTTAACCCAATACTAGTGTTTAGCCAGTTAAACAAGGGATGTTTGTCACTGTTCTTTCACTGCCTGTCTTACAGGTGTACCATTGTAAATTATGCCTTTTTTTTTTTTTTTTTTTTTAAGGACAGGATCACCCATCAGAAGTGAACATGAATATTTTTGCTGAGGAAAAGGGAAAGGTCAACAGCCAAGGAAAATAAACAAAATTGTTGCAACCAAGCAATTTCTAGTAAAATCTGAATATGTTGCAAATGCAATAGTTTTGTCTTCAGAGAACTATTTTTCCATAAAGCACAGTCCTCCATGTTCTCAATTACTTTTCTGAAGTAAGCACGTTTTATTTCCTCATACATCTTTCAAGCTTCTTTCCAGCTGCAAATCTTCTGCAGGACACTGGAACAAGCATATCCCTGCCACCACTCCTGGGACTTCAACAAGAGGCTAAATGAGTCCATTGGGACTACCATGTGCTTGCCAAACCATTTACACTTGTTTACTAGGGTACATAGTGACTCACTGCATCTCAAGAGAAAATTACCACTCATTACTTCATGCATCAGATTATACTAAATTATTGTTCTCATAGTACAAGTCTCATGTATTATTCAAATTCTAACCAGTGCATTAACTCTGTCACTCAGCCAAGATTACAGCTAAAAATAGATAGTACATATCCTACTTCAGAATACATTTAACATTACTACCAAGAGCACCTCAGATTTCACATGTGCTCAGGTTTCACATCTTTGACCTTCAAGAGAATTTGAAGAGTAAGAGTCAGTAGTATATAATTGTGTTAAGAGTAAATGAAAGTAAATGTAGCTTCTGGCCACATTGTACCAGCTGGCACATGCATCTTTGCATAATGATGTACAGTGGAGGAGATAGTTACATTTGTTTGGATATTTTATATTTAATTGCTTAGAAATAATATAGCATAGACAAGAATAACCCTATTTCACATGTAGGTAGGTCAGAAGTAGAAGTGTATATTTAAAACTTTTCTAGATTCATGGTAAGAAGTTCTAATCAAACTTCAATGTACCTGTTTTATCTGCCTGAAAAAGTCTTACTTCAAACACTGAGTCCACACAGGAAGAGCTAGGGGAATCTTAGTTTTTCCCCTCTTGTTTACAATCAAAATTGTTACAAGTACTCCTTTGTTCTAACACATAGCCATAGATTGTATCTCTTCATCTGTTTCCTCCTGTTCTCATTCAAATCAACACAGAAAATTTAAGAATTGGTGAGATTCCAGCCCCTCTTGTGAGAAGAGATGGTGCTATCTGATATTTATACCATTTAAGATAGAAGACTTCCTCTATATTGTATATGCTGCTAAAGCTTCTATACCATTCAGAGGTCATCCAGTAGAGCTAGTTCGGCCTGCATTCCTGCAGAAATTTGGAACCACCATATCCCATAAAAACAGCTCAAACCAAGGTATGAACAGAGAGAGATAGGCAAAATGCAGGAATGGATACCAGGGATATCATTCCAAACTACTTCTGCAGGGATGAACACATTTTCCTAACTCGTTGCTTTTTCTACTAATGCCCTTCAAAAATCACAGCTCAGTTCTTGGCACACATGCAATTGCTTTTTGACATGGAGCACACATCAGAAAAACAGCCATTGTGTCATTTAAAATAAATCTATAGGTTTTTCTTCCCTATTGAAAGACTTGAGAACAGCCTTTTAGTCTTTTTTTTTTCCTTCCCCTAAGGACTTGAATTTGATGTAAGTAACCCACAGTAGGACCAGAGTGCCCTAAATGGCTTTACGTAAGTAAGAATTTAGCCCAGAGTGTTTAAAATAAATGCTCATCTAAACACAGACTTAGTAAGAAATGGTTCATTAATCAACCTATTCAGCTTCCAGTTTAGACAGGTTATTAGAGGTGCTCTTCTGAAGATGGAATTGGCTGGCCTATGATCTGTTTATAATCCCTTTTAGGATTCCTTTGTGTTCATTTTCCTTTTTCATCCTGCTTCCACAATATTCTGAAAATTTAGGGGGTTAGAATTAATGAGGACTATCCCACAGCGCTTCAAAAGATTCCAAAGCCAACAGCTCCTGCCAAGGTTAAAGATGAAAAAGGAAAACAAATTCTATTGTATTTCCACCTTTATGGGCCTTTTTTGCATGACTGATTTGCCGTAGTTCCCTGCTGCATAACAAAGTACTCACTGCATTCTCTTAATAAAACTCAGTCTTCATTGTCTGTAATAGCTACCCTATTTAAACCCCTGTTTACATCATAGAGAAATGAAAGAGAAGAAATTAAATAATATTTGCATTGCCCACTCCAGCATTTATTAAAATGTAAAATTCAGTTAATCGAGCACTTTTCTCTAAATATATATAAGCTGTCTGGACACTAAGGCTATGTGTTCCTGAACATATGGCATCAGACACCTCTGTTGAGGGAAAAAAAAAAGATTTCTGCCATTTCATCTCCTGTACAAGGTATATGGATGTACCTTGCATACTTCCCATTGAATAAGTTAAGGAGGTCACGTCCTGAACCAGCACTTATTTATGGATGAGAATAAATCATTTCTACTCTTCAAAGGAGGTGGTTATAATTTATTGTAAATGACAACAATTGCACCCCAGAGTTCCCAACACAAAAACCTCTTCAACATTTCATGATGCCATTCGGGGAAGCCTTTGTCTCCTGTTAGGCAGTTGCTTCCCTAGAATCTTCTTCCAGCTCTCGAGGAGTTTTTCTTTAGCTTACAGAACTGCATGGTAGGAGAACAAAGATCTGGTTAAAATTACGGTTTCTTGAATAACAAGATTGAGTCTGACAGTCAAGTAATATTGTCAAAGAGCTTAAGAAAGAATTGAAAGCTATGGGTGATATTTTTTTCTGTGTGTACAGCCTCACACACCAGTTCTTGATGATGTGAGCTGTAGTCTATGCAGTAATAAGCTTTGCACGAAGGATGTTGAGACAGGTTGACATGCACAAAGATTTATTTGCACAGCCTGGAACTGATAGCATACATCCACAGAGTTGATGTAAGTCCTTCTCTGAGCCCTTTTAGATCATTTTACCGAAGTGCTCACTAGCAAGAGTGGAAACTGAAAAATTGTTTCTGATAAAATTTTATTACACTTGTAAAAGATTAGCTCATCCAAGAGGAGTTTGAGTGGATGATGTTTATGGTTATTTGGATTTTTCTGAGCAAAATCTGGCAAATATTTCTGGAAAAAAAAGAAAAGGTTATTTCTAAATGGGATAAATGGTTATTTAAAAGCAGTTACCAAGTGAAGTAGGAAGTCTCTTTCATTTTCAATACTGTAATAACTCTTCTATAAAGAATTGGATGTTTTTGACATTCATGCTCAACAACATTGCAGGTATTGTAACTTTGCATTTAGTTACACTGAAATCAGCATAACTGGCTTATCTGAACTTCTTTGACTTCACCAATTTGTGTGAGTATCTGAGGGGAGGGTGTCAAGAGGATGGAGCCTGTCTCTTTTCAGTTGTGCCCAGCGACAGGAGGAGAGGCAACGAGCACAAACTGAAGCCCAGGAGGTTCTGGCCCAATATGAGGGGACACTTCTTTACTGGGAGAGTGACAGAGCACTGGGACAGGCTGCCCAGAGAGGTTGTGCAGTCTCCTCTGGAGATATTCAAAACCCACCTGGATGCCATCCTGCGCAAGGTGCTCTAGGGGATCCTGCTCGACAGGGGGTTGGACTGGGTGATCTTCAGAGGTCCCTTCCCACCTCGGCCGTTCTGTGATTCTTAGTGCAAATGAAGAAGCATTCACTGATTTTTTATGTGAATCTGTAATGATAAACACACCTCAGATACTCTCACAGAAGTGGGGAAAAAAATAATAGTTAATCTTGATTAATGCTGACTGGAATCTCCAGAGTGCAGAAGTCTTCACCATCTCCACCCTGCCCTAGCAAATCCATTTTTCTTGCTTCTGTAGATCTATAAAAAAGAGTGGAAGTTTTTAATAAATACCCTGTACGTTAAACATCCACCAGCTAGAAAGGTCCAAGTGTCACAAAGAATTTAGCAAGAAGCAGCTGCTCTTGCACCTGTGAGAAACACAAGAACTCTCGGCAGCATTTCCCATTATCAGGGCAGACAAGCAAACTAACTGATAAATACATTAGAAATTAATTGTAGAATTCATCATGTAGGAAGCAGGGCCTTCAAACCAGCATCTTGCTCAGATAAGGATAAAGCACTTAGCAGACCTTTAAATACCACTAATGAAATGGCTGACTGCCAAGGGGCAGGAAGGGTTCTGTTGCTGCCAGTTGTTGGGAAACAACAACCCAAAGACCATGTACAACCTAAAGCTTTGATTTTATCTGCTGCCCTGCTGCCTATTTTATTGGCATCACACTCTGAAATTCCATTACACTTGTCTGCTCTGAAATGTGACCAGGGATAAACACTTCAACTGTTTGAAATAAAAATCTACTTTGCAGTCCATCTCCTGAGTCACTCGGAGCAAGTCTGGGCAGGAACGTTTCCAAGAAATGGGCACAATGTGAGAACCAAGAGGTGTGGTACACAGCCAGATGCGTGTGCCAAGCAGTCAGGAACAAAATCCTGCTCCTAGCTCTCATCCTGCTTGCAGTTTTCAGACCCCAGCTAAAATTCCTGATCTGTCTGTTTTGCCTATACGTTTTCCAGCACCCGTGGGATACAGTGCCATAATAAATTGCAACTAGTAGGTTATCTTGTTTTCTGGATGGGAAGAATGTGGCAGAAAATGTTTGTGTCCAAAAAAACATCTTCGGCATTTAGAAATTAGTATGTCATAAGAAATACAGCTAAGGATGTGCAAGTGTCCATCTGAGAACTGTACAGTCATAGACCAAGTCGCAGCTGGTGTAGGAAAAGAGGGCAGGCCTTCCATTACCAAAAATACAAGTGGACTATACCTCGTGAGCATCTGTTCCTATTCTCCATGAATGAATACTATGAAACATGCTATGAAACGCTTCTGCCTTCTGTCCCAGGCAATGTGACATACAGATTTGGAACCAATTAAGATAAACCAAGAAGATTGTGTATGTAAAGGACAAATGCATAACACAGTAAGGAAGCAGATTCATTTTTGCAGAATTGTTCACAGCAGTAAAGTTCACTGTATTTAAAATAATCATAAAATTTGTATCCCCAATTGCAGCCCATTCTTCTTTGTGGGACATCTCAAAATACGTTAGTAGGATTTGTCTTAAACTTCCTCTTCCACCTGTCTCCTGACTCTTTTTACAGTCAGTTGAATGAAACTGGCACATTGCAACCATATATTGTCTGATCTGTGTCAAACGTCTACCTGAGGAGATAACTAGCACCCTAGAAGTGCCTACTTTTTTCTCAGTTGCAAAGGGAATCCCACTTTGAGAAAATTAACTTAGATAAATCCCTTCCCAGTTGACCCAGAGCACAAGATTTACCACAAGGCAATGAACTATCCTGCCACTTATAGTTATTCAGTTTTATTTATTTTTAATAGGTAGCAGGAAATAAGTATCATCACTACAGCAATTTAATATGCTGATATTTTATTATGTAGGTTAATAATTATCTCTGCTTTAATTATGTATCATAATTTATTAAGCAAAATATTTATGTTAGAAAATGGAGACCCCTAGAAGTAATATGAAATTTCACATTACAGAAAGAAGAAAGTTTTGGCACAGAGAACATGACTTCCTATTCCCAGCAGAATGAGGGTCATATTAATTTGCAAGCACAGTTCTTTACACAAGCTGGAAGCCTTTAAGATGAAAGTTGCTCTACAAGTACAAGTTGACATTATTGCAACATTTATCTTCCACTAAAAATTGAGCTCTAATTACCCTTTAAATTACACATCATCTTGAAGCACAACCACAGGTATCATGAATTATTTTCAGTTGCATTGTTACTATATATTACAAAACATCATCTAACTAGCAGACCAACTCAATGTAAACCAAGAAATTCTGTATCATCCTCCCATGTACTAATCTGTAACACAAAAGATGCACCTTCACTCTATTGTCTGATGACATTTTCAGGACATAAATCCCTAGGACACTACTAAACCCATTTCAGAAAAGAATTTGGTGCGGTTACTTAGTATTTACAAAGTTCTGTGCTGATGGAGGAGTCTCTGAGACTCCCTCGCACTACAGTCGTACTTCAAATTGGCTATAACAAAAACTTCTGGGAAAGCCACCACAGCCCAGGTCTGTAGACAGAGCTGGTGCATGCGCTTCTCAGTCCTCCTGACCCTTGCAAACAGCAGACAACACAGCAAGATGTATGAGCTCCTTGTAACTCCCTCAAACCCAAACGCTTCCACAGAACCCCAAGGGGAAGGCAGGAGACACCACATCGCCCAAATTCTAGCTAAGGGGCCTCCAGTAGAAAGAAATGCTGGAACCAGTAGCTGTCCTTTTAGGAGATACAGCCTAGTGCCAGCCTTTCCTAGAAAACCATCAAGGGGCCAGGAAAACAGGAGGAGACAATCTAAAGTCACCAAGATTTAATTACTCAGCCTTCAGTGCCTGGTCTTCATACTTTTTGGCTGTCCAGGCCCCAACCTTCAGGAAGCTGATGCTACAGCACCCTGACAAAGGAGCAGGGGTGGTTGTTTAACCTCAGAGCTCCGATCCCCTCACACGCTCTGCAAACACAATCAGTGCCACGCAATTTGCTGCTCCCTGCTCCAGGCCAACCCAAGGCCAAGATGTGTCTTGCTTCTGTGCAAACACCGCAGGGCAGAGGCCCTAGTTTGCTCTTTGTCTACCAGGATGTACTGTAGAAAAGACTACATTGAAGAAAAGATTTTTCAAAAGAAGTCTCTGGGCAAAAGCAGTTTTGCATTACCACATGGCAGCCACTTCTCTCTCTGATATAAGTAGAGATAATCAGGTACAGGAACCAGTGCCTTCAGGAATGTATTTTTCTACTTAAGATGAAGCAGTTTCCTTTTGCAGTGGAAGTGTAACTTCCATATTTACAGTGACGCAGTATCTATTATATTGCTTTTGTCACATACAAAAGTAAAAGCGTTAACACTGCCTAAATCCAGATTTTCATCATTCACTACCAGATTTACAGGTCCAAGACTAGCAGATGCTAAAAAAAATCCTCTTACTCTATGATCTAAAATAGAGATTTTATCACAGCATTAAATTAGTACCACATATTTTTTATAGCCAATTCCAGTGACATTTTAAAAGATTTTTTAGTAGCATAGCAAATATTGAAAGCTATGGATATTTTATACCTTTTTACAGGATCTTTATCAATGCACTGATTTACCATTTCAAGTTTTATAACAACAATATATGGAGCAGCTGAAGTCCCATGGTACTCACATTAAGTACTCCATAACTGAGCCATGGGTCAACCTGGATGGCACTGTCTGACTGGGAGAAATGTGTAAAGAATAAAAACCGCAGGTACAGAGGAGTCAACCTTATAAAGTGCAAATAAGATGTGCAGCTCTGTGTTTTTCCACAGCTTGGATGCTTCCATAGGTTTCTTCCCTATTTCTCTCATTTTTGTTTATTCTTTTTTGGGTCTATGTCACTGCTCCAGCAGGGATTTGGAAAATTCTGCCTGGATGATAAAATGCTCTGTTCTGTTTGCTTACCATAAGAATTCTTGAAAAGAAGGAACATACCATCAGCCTATGACTTTCTCTACTGCTTCTGAAAACAGGTGCCACAGACAGTTCCATCAAAATCAGAATATTTTTAGTTTCTACAGGAAACAGACAACTCCCTTCAGATTGAATGATCTGATTTATGTTAGAAAGCCTCAAAGTATTACTCTTCTAGAAAACCAAGTGAAAGGCACGACGAGTGTTTGCGCAACCAGCCCATCCAAATTCCAAGAGCAGCAGCAGGTGTAACACAACAATCGTTCAGACTATGCAGACCAGGTTCAAGGTACACTAGTGCCTGTATTTCTAAGATTTGTAAAACAGCAGAAGTTTTTCTCAGGTTACACAGAAAAGAAATAATCATTCTAAAACTAAAGTTATTTCCATTCCTCAACGTTTGACCACACTACCTTTCTGGCTTAATTTAAGTTATATTTATTAGCTAAGGCACAAACAAAGAGAAAAGGAACCCAGGAATGGGATTCCACATTCAGTTCCTGATGCACACACCTCCTTATCCTTCCTCTAAAGGCGTCACCTATTTTTTGCAGCATTTTTACTCTTATGTCTTCTAACCTCCAGCTCAGTCAAGGGCCATGGGCAAGATAACAGACACAGAGCACCGACCTGCACTACTCTTACTGCCCCAGCTATTATTTGCATGAACGTGCATAATCTGGAAACAGAGGTCTCCAAGAAAAGTATCTATCTCTTGGAGTGATATTCCTTATTCATTAAGTGACAGGTGGAGCTCTCAGCCAACAAATGTACTACCCGTTCGTATATCTAAAATTCTTAATAGCTCATTTGTGAGTTTCTTCCGCTTTCTACTCTAATGTAAAGACACATTGACATTTACCATTACTCATCTTCTACAGTTGATCCTTGAAAATAAGAGGTTAAATAACTTTATTCTCTTAAAGTGAAAATCTAGGCCCAGACACAGATTATGACAACTTCAAAGCCTTTCTTAAAAGAATTTAAGAAAGTTGAAAATTGTTTTGTATTCACTTTCTTAAGAAGAAAAGTTCTTTTCCTTCAGGTGGTAAAACACTGAGGGAAGACTAAAATTATTAAATCAAAGTACAGTTCACCTTTACAGACACCAACACAGTGTAAACAGGATCATTTATAATGAAGTGACATAGTAATGTTCAGTTCCATGCTAGGGAAAAGAAAGGAAAAATCCATACAGTCAACCCACAGCTGTAGATGTCTTGCCAGTCCAGCCACAAGAACTGAAGTGAGGCAGTCATCTAATTTCTGAGCATAACAGCTTTGATGGTTATCACCACCACAGTGTGCTGTATTTACTGATCTGTACTGTAAACTGGTTTTAACATGTAGGCTGAAACCTTCTTTTGAGAATCAATTGCTCTCTACCATAGAAATAAGAGACAGATGTTTCATTTTGTTCTACTGAAAGCATGTAGGTTTATATTTGAAGATGCTGCTGAAGAAGAGATTGTCTCCATGTAAGCCATTTCTCTTCAGAAAGAGGAAAGAAGTGTTATCATTACAGCAACATCCTCACATCATGCAGACAGGTTTTATGTAGTTCTTGGGCAACTCAAATAAGTGAGTTTCCCTTTAAAAAAAAAAAAAGAAAGAAGAGATTAAACATGCAACAGCTTTTTTGAGGAAGAGATACATGATGGGACAACCTGTGTACTAAGCAGATGCTTGTTTATGAATTAAGCCAAGACCCAGATTGCTCAGAAGTGCATCACAGCTGGTCTTCACGCTCTTACTGATATAGAGACCTGGGAAATTTATTTGCACAAGAAAGAGCTGCAGCAGAATAGAGAACCACATTACCAGGTATTAATTTAATCTTCCATATCCTGGCATCCTCCCTCACATTACCCCTACAATTGTGTTTGATTTGAAATTCAGTTCAATAGAAGCTAGCAGGGGCAGATAGTAGTGCAATCCACTATTTTTTTATTATTTTTTTTTTAAAGGAAAAATTTATTTTAACCTCCTCAGAGAAACTGAATTCTGGCTACTGGAAAACACCTATATTCTTTTGGGCAAAACAATGTATTGTTTTTTCATCTTTAGAGTGGCCTACTGTTTGCTTTTTATCTCTTTGCACTCAGTTGTCTTGTCTTCGCAGATCTGGGGCCACTCTTCCTTTAAAGAAACAGCCTGTTTTTGTAATATTTAACAACCATTGCACAAATCAAGGCAGTCTTAGAGCTTGAGTTTTCCCTTTCTTTGCCTCACTCAGCTACGAGTTGAGTTGATCCAATGAGATGCTGACATTCCCCAGTCACAACTTGTATCTTCAGGAAATACGACCACACTGTATGTTGTGTATCATATCTTTCTGACAAGGTTCACTTCCCATGGAATATAGGACCCCAGAACAGGAGCTGCCAAGCTACTGGTAAAGGAATGTGTAAGAGTGTAAGAGATTTAATGCTACAATATTCCATTTACATACCACTGAAAGATGCAGTACATTAAGCCAAGGAATGTTATGCTGCTGGTGCCTGTGTTGCAGTGATAGGAGGGTGGACTGTGGGGGAGGGTATGCATAAAAAAAAGCAGCAAACAACTACTGTTATGACATGATAAAGTATCTGCCAACGAAGCCCCCTGTTCTCCATATTACACAAGAAGCATTAAGAAATTTAGATAATGGGTTGCTTTTACCATTATCATTTCCAAAAGCAACAACTTCCGAGGAAGTGAGAATAATCATCACATAAAAGCAGCACACACACAGTTTCTTGGGGATGAAAGTCAGGAGGTATCAAACAGTATTCCACAGTGAAGTGTGGCACATTACTAGTGGTACCGATCCAACTTTCATCCATTTTGGACCCCAGCATTTTAAAGCAGAGAAAGACAGGTGAAGAAGCGGAGGGGACTGCAGGCTTTTTCAGCAACTCTAGAAGAAAGAAATACAGAGCAAGCTTCTTGCACTAGGGTGAAATACAGCAACAGTGGCAACAGGGATACGATCTGTAAGCAACAGAAAAAGTTACTCCACTTACAGTGTTAACCTGCAATCACTGAAAGCAGATACTATCTTGCCAGTGTCAATGCAGTGGAAAATTAAGGGGAGAGCTGGTGCATGCTGAATTTACAGAGCGCTTTGCTATGATTTTTAAAGTGCTTTATTACTGCAGTGCTCTCATCCTGCTCAGGAAAGCTCTACAACTATTATCCCTGTCTAGCTGATGGCTGCACAGGAAAGCAAGACCTAGCTGACAAGGTGTGACTGCAAGAAAACTTGACCCTGGCTGAAAACGGCATTTCTCTCTTCAGCCACAGAAATACTAAAGCAAATCAAGGCATGATTATAATCCAGCGAGCTCACTCTGAACACCAGTTCTCACACAGTAGCTCTGATGATCTCTCTGCATGAGAGGTTTGATATTTTCTGTTGGCTTACTTGTAAACAGCAGATTAAAAAAAAAAAAAATTTCTTCACAATATTGGAGAAACTGGAGTTCCCAGGCTTTCAGATTAAAAAACACACTAGACAATCTGTTTCTTTTATATTAGCTTTACCACATTTTTTTTTTTTATGTGCTAACCTCTCACAAACTCAAATGTCTGACAGTTTACTGTGAGAAGTCTTGCAATGGGTATTTTTCTCCCTAGCAGCACCATTCACTGTTTTCTTATATTATCAACCCCTCTATCACCCAAGAAGCTGACAGTCACAGTTTCTGGAGTTATCTGGCCAAGAGCAAAATACCACCCACTGAGAAAGAGTATGTCTTCCAGACACTCAGTCCTAAAAAGCTTCCCCCTTCACATTTCACCAGGTAAAGGTCTAACAGTATTGAGCCCTACTACTTGTGATTACTGCAAACACTTCATTTCTTAAAGAGCTTTCAGTGGAAAGTTGCATAGAACTCTGCATTTGGTCATTTTTAGTGGAGGGATGCATCAGTCTTTTCTAAAGCTCTGTTCTGGCTACACTAGATATTTTTGCAAACCTTTCATTTTTCTTCCCAAGCTCAATTTAATTCCTCCTGGGATTAAAAGCATTTCTCCCATAATTTCTAGAGTGCTAAGTCTCACATCTCCATCCCTGAGAGGCTGCTTCAGCAGTACCCTTAGCGCAACATGAATCATTTATCAGTACCATCCCTCCAGCCTGCTCAGGACCTTCTCCAGCAAACCTGAGCACACATCTGCAGGAGCAGTGTGTCAGCAGCTAGAGGTGACCAGACTTTAAAAATCAAAAGATTTTAAAGAAGAAAGCAGAATGAAATATAGACTTGTAGATGTTTCTATGTTTTCATACATATTTAAGTTCTTCCTCTCGTGCTTCCCAAAGCTGCCTCTCTGCAGGACTCCCCTACTGGCTGGGTTTTCCATGTTAAAATCCCCATGCAGACCAATCCTCAGTCACAATACTATACCAAGGAGGATTTGAGTGCAGTTAATGTTTTACTCTGTGCCCATCCCCTGCTCTTTTTCAGTACAGAATTAGCCAGCTGAGCTGTTTACCTGCAGCATTTTGATTTAATCAGACTGCATGCTTTCTAGTTATGCACAAACACAAAGGGTCTGGGGGTCAGTGCCACCAAGCAATGGGGGAACTAACGAAACATTTGTTGGTTTGAATAATTGCAAGTGTTGGAGACAGGGAGAGATATCTCCTGGACATTTCAAATACACAGACCAGAGCTGGATTTCAAGCCCTTGATCATATATTTTTAAGTTTCATACTGTGGTAGACTACCATCAGTGATGATTATGTGTGAGTGATTGTTAATCCATGCTGGAGGGAAATCTGACGCCTTCCAGGGCTCTCCTTCTGTACAAGGTCTGCTACATCTGCAGCTCCGGATGTAAAGAGTAATCTTTTTATGAGATGAATTGATTGCCAACATCAAATAAAGCTCTTATGGAAGATACTCTTCTTCTTCAGCACAGTCATTTCACAAATAGAAGAGATGTTTAATTACACCATGTATGAAAAGTTGTTCAGTTTTTGGCCCCTTGCTACAGGAAGGACATGGACGTGCTCGAGCGAGTCCAGAGAAGGGCGACCAAGCTGGTGAGGGGTCTGGAGAACAAGTCTTACGAGGAGCGGCTGAGGGAGCTGGGGTTGTTTAGCCTGGAGAAGAGGAGGCTCAGGGGCGACCTTATCGCTCTCTACAGTTACCTTAAAGGAGGCTGTAAAGAGGTGGGGGTTGGTCTGTTCTCCCACGTGCCTGGTGACAGGACGAGGGGGAATGGGCAAAAGTTGCGCCAGGGGAGTTTTAGGTTGGATGTTAGGAAGTACTTCTTTACCGAAAGGGTTATTAAGCATTGGAACGGGCTGCCCAGGGAGGTGGTGGAGTCACCATCCCTGGAGGTCTTTAAAAGACGTTTAGATGTAGAGCTTAGCGATATGGTTTAGTGGAGTACTTAGTGTTAGGCCGGAGGTTGGACTCGACGATCTTGAGGTCTCTTCCAACCTAGAAATCTGTGATACTGTGAAAACAGCAGCTGAGAGAAGGCATTTTGTTGAAAAAAGCCTTGGTTCGTCTAAATGTCCCTAAAGAACAGCAGTACTCACAAACCCCTTGGATGATAGAAGGGCAGAAACCCAACAGGAGTGAGGAACTCAACCAGCAGGTACACAGCCCTGCTGGATTTCCCACAGCCCTGTGAGGGTCAGAGCAGTGGACATGCAGAGTGTTTGTCACAAGTCACATCTTCATTTATACCTCCCTTCTTTGAGCTTTCCTTTTGGGTGGGACTTGCAGAGACTTTTTTTTTTAAAACTGTATTCAGGCTTTGGTAGTGCAAAGATAAGATTTATGTGGAGAGAGATTTGTTATATTGCCATGGCAGACAGAACAATGAACCCTAAGAAATATGGCTATTCTGTGTTTGCTAGTTTGCAGGTTAGTTTTGGATTTGAGAGACAGCTCCAGTAGTGCTTTGCACATCTCTACAAGCTGAGATGAGCATCTCTGCAGCTACAGTCTTCATCACATGCGTGTGTGTATTGCAACTGGAGCAGTGGCCTCAACAGTTTGCATTAAGGAAAGAGGTAAAGGTCAGGTTCACAAACAGTGAAGGAAACTTGCAGCATCCACAGAAATGCTGCCTGGTAACAGTCCAGCAGGCCCCAAAAAAGAAGCATTAGATCAAAAAACTGAACTCTGAGAAATAAAAACTGCACTCATCTTCTGACCTTAAGATGTGAGTTGCTTGAGAATGTTCAACTCCAGTCTCTTGGAGTAGATAAAGTGTTCTGATGAACAGTATGTGCTCAGCCTCCTGCCAGGTGGGATTACTTGTTTCTCCTGCTTAAACCACGTGTGCAACTTCTGCAGTCTCTGTTTTCAAGAGGATTTTTTTTTTTAAATAAGCTAAATCTGTTCCAGATAGACAGGTTCTTGAAATTCATTGCCAGTCAGGCACCAGATCATCACCTGCTATAAACTACATAAGAATTCACTGTCTGTTCTTTGACAGCTGAGAATGTCACTCAATCAAGAAAGAAATTATTCCCACTAAGAAACTTTCCTGGCATTTTCTTTGGCAGGGAGTTATCTTCTGGAATCACTTGGCTTTGGTATTTTGTTTTTTGTCCCCCACCCCCCCCCCCATACTGCTACATATAAGTCATTATACCTTCATCTGGAAGTGTTATAACATGCAGTTAAGTCTTAAAATTGTGCAAATGCAGATTCTGGTTTTGGTAGAAGACTGAATAAGATAAAGTGCCCCTGCTAGTAATTTGACAAGTTGAAGTCACAAGTAAGATTTTGTCACATACCTATTGACTTATTTTTGGCATTGAGAGGCTATTAGTACTAGAGATTTTGCATAAGATTATTAAATGTCTGTTAGAAGAAAGACAGTAGAGCATCAAATTAATTCAGGTCTTGCTGTTTGGAGCTAGGTTTTTTTGATGCAATAGTGTGGCTCGCTTCACTCCCAATATTAAATATCCATGATGAGTTAGAAGTCTGAGGCAACCCTAGTGATGACAAATGTGTTTAGCACTAGTGTGCCATCTTGTCTACCCGTAAAAGGTGCAGGAGGTGACCATATTCCCATGGAGTCACAATGTACAATGTCACATGGAGTCCCAAGGAACTACTAAAATATCTGCTAAAACTGATAAGTCAAGAGTGTAAAGAAGGAAGTGATAACCACAACAGTTATGACTTGTAAGTGCAAATGAATTTATTACATGAATACCAATCCTGCCATGTTAATGCTCAACCTGTTTTAAGAGACCAGATTTAGTTAAATCAGTGGCTTTGAAATCTTAGAACAATATACCACGAGACTGCAATATTTCTTATAACCCACCATATGTTCCTATCAGGAAAACTGTTTGTATTAAACAGTTAAATTTCTTATGATTTCAATTCCATAGAGTATTCAAGTGTTATTTCCTAAGTGTTCATATTCTTGCTAGGGCTGAAGCAGTATCTGCAGCCAGCACCTAGACTGGGAGTCAAGGCGAAACTGAGCACAGAACCAAAGGAGATAAATCCCAGTGACCCAAGGTTCAGGTTCTTTATCCACTCTTAGCTTAAGACCATCCACCACACATGCAATAACATCAGAGAGGTTTTAAGCACCTGCTTACCCATCTGAGCCTGCAAGGAATACGCAACCCATACCAGCATCACCGGGAAGAAGAGCGGAGCTTGGAAGAGCTGCTCAGTCTTACCAGGCTGAGCTGAGCCAATGCCTAGGACAGCAGCATGCAGGTCAGAAACCAGGGGCAGAGGCAGGGTGGGAAGACACAGCTCAGGAGCCAGGACAGGTTTGGGGAGGTACAGACCACAGTAGAAGTTAATTTGTCAAAAATGCAAACAGATTCAAGCTCTACAGAAAAAAATAAATAAATAAATAAAAAGAGATCAGAACCCAGCCAAGGCAAGACAGTAACAAATACCCTCACTTTCTCTCATCACCAATGAAGTTTTTATCACCTAGGTTTGGGGTTTTTGATTGTATTCAATACCTCAGTGTATATAAAGTCACTCTTACCATATCGATCATTTTTATCCTGCAAGCTAAGCAGCAGCACCTTTCAAAGAACATTTGGACAGACACTTCTCACTGCCAAACACACAAGTCATTTTTGAGGGAAAAATACAATGCACCTTCACCAAGTTAAGGTGAACATCTCTTCAGGTAGCCAGGACATGAGCAAACACAAGCCTCAACTTCCACACTAAACTAAGAACTCTTCTTTGAAGGCTTAAGCAGTGCCTATGGCTTAGGATTAGCATCAGCACAGAGGTAAATATCATCCTCATGGAGCATTTTGAGAACAACAGTAAACTTATGTATTGCCATCCACATACCCACCCCATTTTCCTATGGCACGGTCATTGTAAATAACTTTAAAAGATTTTTTAATGGAATATGTATTCATAAAATATATATTACATTTTTATATAGTGCCTCTGGGGTCCCCAGAGTAGATGGAGTCAGTCACACTTAGCCCTGGATGACTCTATACTTGGTCCTCAAGGTCTTGCAGGCAAGGCAGAAAGGAAAATACAAAAGAGAAAATTCAGAATTATGCAAATTGCACAAAACCATTACTAGAAGTCAGGAAGTGTATATTTAAGAAACCCATTACTTATTTGACCTATGTGCAGATGCTGAATGTTCAAAATTTGTTTAATCAAATGTTTTAATGAAAACAAACTTAATATGAGCATTATTTTAATTACTCAGGGACTGCTTTGGGCTTGATTAGCTGGCCTTAGTCTCATCCTCACCCTTGCTTCCTGGTGCTTTACACCATGACAACTACTAGCAGATTCCAAAGAAAATGGGACCAGCACATTTCTGCTGGTGTAGTCCCAAAGACATTAATTAAGCCACTTTAAAAAGAGAGAACTGCTTAGAAATCTGCATTCCCCTCTAAAGTTGAGATGAGAAGGTGCTGGGCTGCCAGAGACATTAGGCCCTGCGCATCCCGCTAGTGACATGGTTCTGCAGATCAGGAATCAGGCTGTGGGCTCACAGAACAGCAACATCCCCCTGGTGCTGTTATTCTATGAGCATGAGCTATGGACATGCAGCAGCTGGCATAGCAATCTAACAGTTTTACCTCTGAGGTCTCAACTGGAAAGTTCAATAAGCACTGAGATATATGACCTCAGCGAGTCTGAAGCTGTAACGTGAGAGATCCCTGATGTACCTGAGATACTGCACAGCTACTGGAGCTATCCAACTGGAAAGTCATAAAACATAAAATGAAGTGCTCGAGCAGAAATGATTCAGTCATTAACACCACAGACACTCAACCATTAAGTCTTATCCACAAAACAGGAGGCAGACTACTTAGATCGAGAGCCCCCCAGACACGCACAGGCCTTACAAAGTCAGTCTCGGGACCTTGGCACTCACGCCATTGGGATTTACATGGATTACAAGGACTTGCCACAGGGTTTGTCTTGGATATGAAAAAACTATTGATTTGCTACGGGCACCACTGGGCATTCCTGTTTTATTTCAGAAACATCCATGCCCCAGACAGTAACTTCCACGAGAGGCACCTGCACTGTCTTCACAGTACCAACAGACTTCAGGACTTCCCTAAGGCCTAGATGAAAACTCCTCCAGAAGTGGAGTTGTACCAGAGGCAGGCTTGTGCAAAGCACAGAGCTGTTCTTCAGTGCAATCAGTCCATCTCACATCCCTCAGTCTCAGCTGTTTGTGGGTTTAGAAAATGAAGGACAATGACAGCATTCACTGCCATGAAGCAATGTCAGTTTACCAAGATGAGAATTGTGCCCCTGAAGAAAAATAACCCAGTTTATCATTGCCTCGCAGTTACTTCGTTATTTTGTTCTAATGCAAAGGTGTGCAAAGTACTAAATAAATCAAAATGAGCAATCACTGCTGTGAATGCAATGCAAGGGTAATGACAAATTGAACCCAGGCTTGAGGGGGAGAGACTTCAGAAAAGATAGGAAGCACTGAAGCAGTGAGGTAAAATGGAGGAATAGAGTCCACATAGGAGTAAAGAAGGTTTTATAGCAGAAAAGACAGACCTCTGAGCCTGTTAAAATCCTTCATCTCGTACAGCTTTGTTTATTGTAGCGTCCTTCTTTCCTAAGGCTGTGAGCTTAGGCTTTGATTTATATTTCAGAGCTATTTTTTTTCCAACCTTGGAATGCAAGAAAGAAAATGGAAAGGTTTGTCAAAACAACTGCAGGGAAGCTGTAACGCAGCCTTTGTTTACCACCTCCAGAGTAGGTGGTATTTCAGGCTCAAAAGGCAGCACAAGTATGAGATGTTCAGGGTGGATCTCAGCAGCTGGAGCAGGCTCGACACTCATGGTTGGTGCAAGACATTGCTTTTTGCCAGGTGGGGGTGAAGAGCAATGGTACAGTATTGTAAGATAATGTAGAATTACCACAGGAGAACAAAATTGTGTGTTCAGGTGCCAAAAAAAGTTAATGTATTAGGACAGCCTGATTTTGTTCTCCACTCAAGATAATCACAAGGTTTGTGCTGATTATTGAGAATTTGGGTATAAAAGGAAAGGGTATGAACTGAAAGGCGTGACTGTGTTGTTACAAGCGTTGAACCAAATATGTAGATAAGATACAAGGAAGCCTGCAACATCCAAACCTAGTTTGTAGTGTCCACATTGGCAGAAATATCATTGCTTTAAAAGCCTTCATGGGTTAAATGTATAATAGCAACAGGGTACTGATTCAATCTAGTGCTATCAATCACGATACTCCATACCACAATTTCACATTCACCCCACCTAACTTCAGGGACCTAAAGAGCATAATCACCAAAGAAAGTTAATCAACAAGCATACAGACCCCTCCAGAGAGCAATCCAGCCCATGCAGGACATAAGTTGCCTGCTGAAGCTATTATCTATAGGGGAGCACAGCTTAAGCACGCATCAAGTTCAGTCACCTTGGTTAATTGTCTGAAGCTAAGCACAACAAATCTAAGAGTCTCAGGGGCCCTCATGGTCAGTGGAAATAACCATAGATTTCAATAGGCATCAGATCAGGACTTGAACTTCATCTTTTTCTGGAAGATGGAAAGTCAAATGCAGCATTAGACATTTAAGAAAAAAGATGAAATTTATTACACAGATGAGAACTCCCTCAGGGATTGCTATCTCTTTTGGTTTACCAAGGAAAAACTTGTGATTATCCCCTGGTAGAACACACAACACTGTTTTCAGAGTTCTTGAATTAGTACTTCAGATGAAGAAGGGAGATCTTCAACTTTAAAAAAAAACTCTGCCAAGAGAAATTTAATGGTAGTTTTAATTGCTGGTAGAAGAACTTTTTTTCCCCCAGGTTTTGTGTGCACAAGAGAGAAATTGCATAAAAAGGAATACATCAGTAAAATGAAAGCTACTATCTAGGCACAGTATCAGATGCTTATAGCTACAGTAAATTATCTGTATTACTGCAGCATCCAAAAACCTTATATCTGAGCCAGAATTCCATTGTTTCAAGTGACAAATAAATAGACAACACAGCAGCTTAGTGAGACAGGTACAAAAAAATGTTGTGGAAGAGACAGAGGACATAAAGCGGTCTGGGGAACAGCAGCAGTGCAGGTCAGTGGAATAGGGAACCATCAGCAGATCGGCTGCCTACCCACTGCAGAGTGCACTCGGCACTCCAAAAACTTGTATGAAGGAACTGCAGAAACATCCTGGAGGTTGCTTTGGCTATAGAGAGCTCCTGCTGAGCACAGGAAAACCTTCAAGGTACACCTCTCAACGCCTAGTAACTTGTTTATTAAGGCCTTTAGCAGGAGTCAGGTGAGAACTGGTAACTGAAGGGTAAGGCAAAGAAAGGCCACGTGCAGTCTTGCAGCATTAAAAGTCTCACAAGTGAGAACAGTCGGCTTATTCTTGATGTGGTGGGAGGGGGAAGGAGTGAAGGGATACAAAGAACGGTTCCATTGAGGGGACAGGCTAAGGAGGTGTCTTTTCTATTGGCTTCCCTTTGTTCAGGAGGAAGGAATACTACAGTTACCAATACAAGAAAAAACATTTGCTATGGTAATTGAAACAGGACACAATTAAAGCTTTCCTATACATAAATGAGGCCTGAAATGCACATGGAAAGAAGTTTTGCAGCAGGAATCAACAAAATTTAAACGCTGGTCAAATAAAAGCATCTACAGCAAACTCTCAGTCAGGAACAATGCTTCAACCTAACAGAACTGTAGTCCACACAAAGTATGTGCTTCCAGTAAAGAAGCTGCACGGTGGGACCAAGACTAAGCTGGCTGTGTAGCTACAAGGAGCGTGAGCTGGCAGCTCAATGCCTCTGAAAAGGCACGAGAGGAACTTTGATGGTCTCTTGAACGTGGGTTAGATAGCAGTGGGAGTCATCCACTAAGAGATGGAGCTGAATTTATACTTGCAAGGGATGAAAGCTAGATACAAGGTCAGAGAAAGAAGAGGAGGTGGGAGAGTCCTGAGAAGCCTCTCACAGCAGTGGAAGGGGGCTGAGGGGATCCTGCTAACAGGCTCCCAAAATAGCAGAGGATTAAGGAAGCCAGAGAGAAGTGTCTACGGCTTACATGCATTCAGTCATAAGAACACAGCTGGGATAAAAACATTGGGATCTACAGTAGGTCTGAACAGGTTTTTTAAAGATATCTACATATATTCTTTATTAATATAGGTATTTAACTGGTTTTTGCCACTGCAAATACCATTCCTGAGCACACTGCATGCAGACTGTCATACTTGCTCTTGCAGCTTTTAATAACCAGGGAGAAGCTGAAATAGAGAAAGTAATCATAACCAGTCTTTTTCTCTGCAAAATTCTCAAGTTGGGAAGAAAGAAATTTGTCAGAAACTGAACTTCCATGCATCATTCATTTCCATGTATACTAATACTTGCTTCGGCAATTTGGTAATTGCTTTCTTACCCTGCACAGTAAAATGAAAAGAAAGCCAATAATGCCACCCACAGGTGTACAGCTTTATTGCTGCAAGGAGTTTTGGGATAGGTTTCCTCATTTCATTTAACTGGAATTTAAATTCTGATTTGGTCATGACTCTCAAGTAGCTCTGAGTTCACCTGCACCAGGGGTCAGAACCGCAGTGCCAGTGCATGATCTGTGCAGCTTTGGCACATTTAGCAAGCTTACAGGCCTGTCCTACAGGTGACTGATCTCTACTACATATTATTAGAATCAGGTTACAAATTACAGGAATTTAAAAAAAAGAAAAAAAACAAACCCATCTCAGCATTCAGTACTATGCTGATCTGGTGAATGCATTTCAAGTAATGAATTTCATTCACATTTTTGATTTAAAATAAAAGCAGGCACATTTTCATATTACATACCACATTTTTGCCTCATTTATTTTCCCACCATTTCTATCTCAGAGATCCTTTGATTGTGACGACAAGGGCTGTCACAGTTAGAGTTCATCCTTACAGGATAAGGTAAAATCCAACTAAAATAAGAAAAGCCCAATCCTTAGGTACAACTGAAGCAGGCAGAGTCCTGCTTACACACACCGTCCTGATTCTCTCATTTCCTTTATCCATGTTTATTAAGAGTGTTGGAATGGAAACTATTTTCAATATTTCTTATCTGAACATTAGAATAGGAACTTATGTTTAAGGAAAAAGAGGGATTAAGGGGTATTTATTAGCCTGTTCTTCCTTTCTTCCACAGGAACAGGACTCCAGAGTACACAGTCTAGAAGAAAGGCTCAGGATCAGATAGCTTCCTACTGTGCAGTGCTATGTTTTCTCTTACACAATGTCTCTCTGAAAAGCAGCAAAGGTGGGCTATTCAGGGGAGATAAAAACCCTCTGCATAGATATATAGCCTCTCGCAACTGGAATTAATTTATAGCCTCCTAGATAGCTTCACAAGAGCTAACTCTGAATTCAGCAAGACAGGAGATAGCTTTGTATGCCATAAACCCTTCCTGTGTTCTGTTGCTCTTCAGACCCTTGCAAAAGGTCATCTTATCTGAATTCTCTAGGGTCTTCCACCAGTATGGAGTGAGGCTGCAGAAAAATATGCCCACACAGGGAAACTTCTGAGAGTAAGAAATAAGAGGAGTAAGTGAGATTTGTTATCACAAGTGATTTGCTGAAACAGTCTAGTCATAGTCAAAATGTATTCACAGCATGAAATATGGATTGTATACATTGACATGGTCTTGGATGTCCATATCAAGTGAATAACTTTAGAAAGCACAGATTTATTTCAAACATGGAAAACTTCCTTTCTTCCACAACAATTAGTATTGAAAATAAGATACATTTTTTCAAAGAGAACTAGAGACCAAGAACATGAAACTTTTTTGTCCTAAGCACTTCTTTGACACTCTTGTACTTCACAGATGAAGTTCCTCAATACTCTTATTTAAAGCCCCTGAGCTTTTGAGGAACGGCTGCCACGTTAAAAGGTTGCTATCACATTGGCACCACACTGGCAAAGTTATTTAGGAATTGGACTCCCTTCCAGCTCAGGATACTCTATTTCTAACATCTAACTGCTCTCTGACAGGCCCATAAAGCACCAGATCGTCTGACAATGAAAAGCACTATCCACTGCCATTAAATATTTGAATAAGAGGAAAAAGAAAAAAAAATATTTAGGTGACTGGACTCACCATCCCCACCCCTCCCCATTAAAGCTCACATTTAAATATACTATCAATCTTCTGTTAATTACATAAGAGAGGCCGCACTTCCCTCTCACCCCCACGGCACAAAGCACACTTACTGTGCAGTAAGGGACCGAGTCACGTCCTGGAGCTCTGGGTGGTGCTGGGCGCATGGCACAGCGGCTCTCACAGGGTACAGCGAGGCATGACTTAAGCAGAACAAGGAGCTGAACCCTGCTTTCCCAGTGAAAACTCTTTGGAACAGTAATGACTTTGTACGGGTAAAAAGCAACATCTTAATTTTTAGTCTTTCTACACTATCCAATCTCAGATATAACAACAACAACTCCAGATGTTCAGAGCAATTACACAGCACTCACATCAAAAACAACCCAAGTGTTCAGGGTCAATTAATTCAAGCTGCCCCCTACACAGATAGTTTATCCACACTTTTTTTTTTTTAATTGCTCTCATTATAACAAACTTATTCTGAGCTTCACTAATAACACAAAACCAGTCAAATAACTTTCCATCAGAAGTGCTTCAGTTGTTGTCATACTCTTGCCGTGTAGGATTTCACGAAGCAGATGATGGTAACATGTCTCATGACAAATAAGACCAAAACACCCTCAAGGCAAATTCACGGAAATCCTCACTCACAGGCAAGCGTGATAAAAACATACCAAGCTAATTCCAAAACAGTGAGGGTGAGGGACCTGATCCCCCATAAACTTACTTACGATGCTGCAACTATCTGGGTCATCTTGAGGACACGTTATTTGACAGTATGATTGGATTATGCTGATGTGAACGGCTACCCATTTGGTGGTTTTGCTCAACGAGTCTGTCATTGAGCAAGTGTCAGCATACACGGACTGTTTCATTTATGCCTCCATCTATCATAACCTGCACTGCTTGCCGACTCACTAAAGAAAACGTGTTCCACCAGGAAAATACAAGAGAAAGCAAATGCTGATTCATCAGATGGTCGGCTGGCAACGGAGGCTGTCAAAGTGAGTTTGTGATGGGAAAAAGCTGAAGAGTTTGGTGCAGAAGGAGACATGTCCAAACCTCCTGAATCTGGACAGCAATTCTTCAGGGAACAGAGCTCTCCCCAGTGTTGTCTCCATGCACCCCCAAGGGGAACAGCACAGGTCTCTTTCCCTTCCTCCAGGGAGCACAGCGCCTTCCCCAGGAGCTAGGAGCAGTCCCACATCACAAAACTCCAACTGAGAGGACAAGAGCACAGATAGCTAACCTGAACCAGCACAAGCATGCTACTGAACACCTGCAGCACAGGAGGTAGAGCTGCCAGCTTCCCAGTAAGCACCCAGAGTGCTCTTGCTCCCTCTGTGTTATGCATCAAGTGTCTACACTCTCCAGAGGCTTAGAAGCAGAACTTTAATAAAAAAAAAAAAAAACTCATACTTTGCTTGCCACGTATTTAGAGCTAAGTCCACTTCAACTAAGGTATGATTTCTGAGTTTCTTTTGCTGGCAGCCCTGCTTTCAAACAGCTCCTCAGCTGCAGCCCCTCCTGCACATTCCCAGCACCCTCTGACCACTTTTTTGGAAGTGCGTTGAACCAAGCTGGGAAACAGATTAAAGACAGGGATTTAAAAGTGACCACTACTTCTAACAGTTTATTTTTTTGCCAGATGAACTCCAAGCACAGCTTATGAGAAGAGACGTGCCACAGGGTTAAGAAGATGCTCATGGAAGGGAGCCAGCCATAGCCTGCCCCAGCCTTCACAGCAGAAGCGTGTGGAACCACACTCTAACAGGAACGCAGCAGGACACCACAGCTGTGTAATGCAAGGAGTGGGGCATTTCAGAGGCACCACAGGGATCCTATCCTGTGCTCATGCTAACTCCACAGGGAGCCGGTCATAGTTTGCACCAGAAAACAAAACCTGCAAAAATAAGCTGCTGATACACTTTGCTGAACTGAAAGAGAATTACAAACGTTATTTGCGCCACTAGAAGATCAAAAAGGAAACCTAGTCAGAGCTGCAGTGAGAAACAGATAAAGTCTTTGGCAGTAGTCCAAAGTAGTCCAGCAAGAATATAATTTGGATTCATTTGCAGAGAACCAATGATAGAAATCTTCCAGCACAAATCACTTTTTCAATTAGTAGTGAACCAGGGAAGGGATACTTAAGGGAAAAATACCAAGAAGTTTTCCTCTGCAAACAAGATTTGCTATAGCATAGATGGGACAACTTAAATCATAACACACAAGCATTCAGTGTGCTGAATCTGCTAAGCCCACCGAGCAATTCTGAGAAACACAAAGTCACTAGCAGCAAAGGCTGGTAACACAAAAGTAACAGGTCAGAAGAACATGATTCAGAGCACATCATAAGGGGTGGCTTGTTCCACCCAGCCCACTAGAGTACCTACACCATGGCACATAGCAACAAGCACCTCTTCCACCCCACTTTTCCTCTTTAAAGGGTACTTATGTAACCATAAACAGTACCAGCTTACCTGCTATCTCTTAGCCGGTACTATCAGAGCTCATTACAGCAGCTGAGATGATGTCTTTCTTTATAAGCCCCCAAAGCAAGGTCTTGTGCTCCCTTCCTTTCCTTCCAGCAAGGCAGGGTTTGGTCTTAAACAGGTTCAGCTTTGCTTGCCCTGGCTTCACCCAAAAACCACAGTACTACACCTTTCTCCTGGCCAGGAGGACCAAATGCAACTCATATTCCCCAGTGGAAATCAGGAAGATATTTAAGCCTACAAATAGTTTCTTCGCAGGAGCTGGGACAGACTGAAGGAAGAACCTGATCTTACACAGCTGAAATCAGTAGAAGCCTCATGCCCCGCATGAAGCATTAGGTCAGAGACTCAACCTTAAAAATCACTAGGGTGCAACAGTGTGATTTGGGAAAATAACTGATCCCAGCCACGATATAAGTTGAAATTGCACTAAACTAAAATAGAATGAGCAAGAGACATAAAATGGTATTTCAGTTGTCTCAGCTCAGCTGTTTCTACCACCAGCCAGAGCAGAGGCAGGAGCAGCAGAGCAGATCAATCTGACCCTGCTGTGTTGGGACATTAGAGGGAATCACCCCTAGCTGCACTGTGGTGAATACCAATACAAAGAAACACACAGTCATCGTTTGCTGCTTGCAGCCTATCTGTGCTTCTAATCCAAGCTCTGCAAAACAAACACAAAATGTATTAGAATGTAAATTTTGAGAAGAATTATTTCTATGTTAGCTCATATCTTTTAGAAAAATGTGCATTTCCAGTTCAGGACTGTGACTGCCTTCCTCTCACTTTGGAAGTTGAAGGTGATAGCATTAGGGAAAATCTCAAGGATTTTCCATTCTTCAGGACGTTACAGGTACCACTAAATCCATCGTTCAGTGGTGAGATCAAATACCTGTGTCAGTAGGCTGAGAAGATGGAAAGGCTCCCACAATAATTAAAATCTTATACCCTGTTTTGGAATTGTTTTTGAGCTTTGCTCAGCTTCCACTCAGATACAGCTCATTAGCACTGCAGTGAGCCCAGAGAAAAAGTTTCTGTGAGGCTCCCATGCACTCTGTCCTCTCTGCTACCGGCAGCCAAGGAAAAGTTGCATAGCCTAAAGACTGCAAGATTCCCGGTGCCTGGAAGGGTTTCCAGGGAGGAAACAGAAACTCAGGACAAGAGGGATATATCTGATATCTGCCCATTGGACTTCACACTCAAAGACGTGCTTGCTCTCAGGACCCCCTCCAGCACAGCAATGAACAGCTGCCGCGCCTAGTCCAGAAACTAATACTGCCCCGAGCCGTGTGTCAGCATGGGCACCGCTGGTACTGCCAGGGGACGCCCGAATATGTAACAAGGCTGGGGATTCAGGCAATGTTCTCATATTCTTTCCTGGCAAGAGACAAGATTCAGGCATGGACAGATGCACCCTTGATAAATGCACGGCTGCACGGGACAATTTTGGCCTCCTTGACCACAGGGTGAGGAGTCCTGAGCTGATAATCAAAGCTGACGTGCACTTCATAAAGAAGTGGAAGAAATCTTTGCCTATTGCTGCTCTGGTGAAGGGGTTAGCAATAATGAAGTAGGATAACAAGGAAGAAATCGAAGGTCTACAGGTAGCTATAAACAATGGTGGACTCAGCAAGACCCTAAAAATCTGGGGGATAGATTTGTCCCTGGTAGGAATAAGAAGGGGGGAAATAGTCTGTCCTGTCAAACATCCATGATATCTGTGTACTAGTGCAAGAATTAGAAGTCTTAATAAAAAAACAAATTTCTGATTACATCAGGAAAACAGAGAGTGGTGATCCAGAACAGAAAGGGATAGAGCTTAAATATGTGTTTTCAGATTAGCCAGCCCAGTTAACAATAACGCTGAAGAAACCCCAGGATCATTAGTGATTGCTCTGGAGCAGGAGGATAAACCAGACGGCCTCTTCTCTTCTCTTCTCTCTCAGTAAATACAGTTGCTTTATGTAGGGCCTGGACCGAGACACTGCATTTGCAGATAGGCAGATTCTGCTCCCAAGGAAGAAAGTGAAGGTGTCAGGGAGCTAGGAACTGCCTTACATACACGGTCTGCAGTGAGGTTGTCCCTTACTTGGCACCTAGCTGTGGAGAAGGAAACTTCAAAGAGAGAAAAGACTGTTAGTTCCAGCAAACACATGCAGTTGTTCATCAAAATCCCAAAGAAATTTCTTTTCCTAACTTTCTGCTAAGGAGAGCACAAACATAAATAATGTCTATATATAAAAAACAAACACTTAAGGGATGCTTACTTTGTTTGGGAATTTTGTTTGTTTGCTTGTTTGTTCTTACAGCCAAATGTGAAGCTAGATTCCCTGAAACCACTGTGGACTGTTCAGAAACTTCACTTTACATTTAGTTGAAACTATTTTCTCCTCAAGTAAACATGGACTTATTGGATAGTGCTTAACATCTGAAAAGAAAACAATACAAAAAGCCCACAGTTTTGGGGCACTCTGTGTTTTTTATGGTGTTTTGTTTTAGGATTCATTTCTATTTGGGATCATTTAATCTCTAGTCAGAGACATGGGGAAGTAAACCTACATGGGCTTGGAGTATCAAAACCCCAAGAACATGACGGAAGCTGTCAAGGATCTTTTGTCCTTTCCACCTTCCCCCTTGAAAACTGGGGGTGGTGGTTGGTGGGCAGCTGATGCAGGCACTGAAACTTGGGTACAAGACTTATGGGCCGGTGCAGATCAAACACGGTGGCCAAGATGAACAAAAGATGCTGTAAACTCCACGGTTCGTGAAGAGGAGGGATAATCAAGGGAAATGTCAGAGGGTTTCCAGCCATCCAATCACTACAGTTCAGTGCCACATTTGTCACTTCTGTCTATTCTTGCTATTTGTACAATAGTCTCAAATCTTACTAAATTTGCTTTTCTTTTTTATAAATCTGAATTTGCCTTTTTTAAAATAAATATCTCCCCACTCTTGCATAAAAACACATTTAAAGATTTCTGATATACCTTAGATAAAGCAGTCATTTTTTCCATGACCCCTCCTTCCCAAAACAAGCATGGATAATCTTCCCAGTGCAAGCATGTCTAATCTTTCCAGTCTCTCTTCATGGAAGTGTATTATCATAACCCAAATTATTCCTGGAAAAGATATGGTGGGATGGTTTGCTGGCAGAAAATGCAACTAACACAAAAGTAGGAAAGCTTTGCTATCACTCTAAATGGTTTTCTATTAAGAAAAATTCAGATCAGATACTTTGTTGTGGCTCGGCTTGATGAGAGATGTTGTTCATTGACCGGTTCTGTTCCTAACTGGATAAATGCTGAACTGCATTAACCTGCGGGGTGCAGGTGGTGCGTGGGGATTGGAAATCACGTCTTTCCTTTCAAAAGGGCAGGCTGCTGTCTTAGTTTACATTTTCTGACTTTTACTTTGAATTCCCCAGGTAAACAAGAGTAAATCTCATTGAATTTTCCTGAAGTAAAATGAGAGGAGAGGAGAGGAGAGGAGAGGAGAGGAGAGGAGAGGAGAGGAGAGGAGAGGAGAGGAGAGGAGAGGAGAGGAGAGGAGAGGAGAGGAGAGGAGAGGAGAGGAGAGGAGAGGAGAGGAGAGGAGAGGAGAGGAGAGGAGAGGAGAGGAGAGGAGAGGAGAGGAGAGGAGAGGAGAGGAGAGGAGAGGAGAGGAGAGGAGAGGAGAGGAGAGGAGAGGAGAGGAGAGGAGAGGAGAGGAGAGGAGAGGAGAGGAGAGGAGAGGAGAGGAGAGGAGAGGAGAGGAGAGGAGAGGAGAGGAGAGGAGAGGAGAGGAGAGGAGAGGAGAGGAGAGGAGAGAGTGAGTTGTGCAGTTCCTCTCCACATTTTTCCACCATGTTCTACAAAGAGGATGGGATCGCATCTCACTCAGTCCTGGTCTGTCCCAGGAAAATGTAATGTGTTGTCCACTGACAGGCTGCCTACTTGGACAAGAAGATTTATTAGGTCTCTGTAGAGCTCTGACTAACTCTATCTGCTATGGGACATTTGAAAGATTTTCAAATTGCAGTGAGTAAGTTTGGAATTACAGCTGGGAAGTTCCTCCATGTTCTGACTTTAAACTGGGCATGTTGAAAAAAATCCCCAAAAAGCAACAGACAAATAGACACTATTCATGGGTAATATAACCCCTATCAAATTGCTGTGACGTTAATGAAACTGCCTACTGGAGAAAGTTGACATAAAACTGGCCAATCTCAAACCAGTATCAGGGTTTTTTTTTAAGGTAAGTTTTTCCATTTACAACCCAAAAGCCTAGAGAGATTCAGCTCCCTGCTCACCCCCAGGGAACAAAATGGTAAGCTCTCTGTCCATGCAAAATGAATGTACATTTTACCCAGATCCCGAACACTGAATGACCATGTACTTTACTGAAATGTTATTTCTTTTTATAACTATTTTACAGCTAAAGGGGGAAGAAAAAGAAGGAACCCAATGCTGTCACTTTGGAAGGCTTTTATTGTAATCAACCTTACGTGTTTTGTTATACAATACAAAGAAGGTTTAATCTCTCTTGCCTAGCACATTCCCTCCAGGGCTTTACTGCTTACAAAGGGAGCTTTCACTTTGACTGTGGCAAAAAGAGCATCAAACCCCATTGTGCGGCATTGCTTTTAGTCTGGACTTACTTGAGAAGTTCTAAAGAATCAATGACTTCATGAGATGTGTGAAAAAACTGGATCGCTTCTGAAGAGAGATCATATATTTCCTATACTTTTTGCTTCCTGTGAATACAGCTCTCTCTAAAATGCTGCAAATTCTTGCACAGTTGTGGTCTGAGTGATTTAAAAAATAATGATGAGCTAAGATTTCCATAACGCTTGTTCTTTATAAATTTTCCCCAAACACTTCCTGGATGTGCAGGATGTGCAGTCTCCAGGCATTCCCCAGGACACGTATGACAGGAGGCAAACACAGGTCTCGGAGAAACGCCACTGCACTGGCACTCAGAACTGCTGAGCTCCATTTGCAGAACTGAGACTTCAGCTTTTTCTTCTGTGGGTTTTTTTCTTTCATGTTGGTTTAAAGGGAAGAAAAACAGTTTGTACATAATGAGCTTTGACCTGAATATTTTCTAAAGCTCAGGCCAAATACAAGCCCCAAGCCCTGGAAAAGTTTATTAGAGAGTTACAATGTGAGAAATCCCACTGTACTTCCTTGCGATTGAAAGAAGCAAACAGCAAACAGAAGCATCTCTCTTGATGAAATGAGCACTGAGTGAAACATCACATAGTCAGCACTGTGTATGTCCTGCACCAGGAAACTCCTCTGCCATAGAAGTCCCATGAAACAGAATAAATTTGTCGTATCCTCATGGTATCAGCAGTTTCCAGACTAAAGAGGGCTTTTCAGGTAAACATCCAGAATCTCTTTGTGTCCGACTGAAGCTGTACAAAGTTAGGCTTGTGTCTGCAGCCTCTGCCAAGGAGTGGCATGTAAAGGGGTGTCATAAATAGAAAAGTAAAGGTGTAAGTCACACTGAGAGCCATCTGCCCACCCTGAAGATGTATTCTTGGGACTTAATGCCTTCATTCTGCCCAAGGCCTTGATGACAACAGTGCTTTGTTTAGGGTGTGGCTTTCACAGATATATTTCTTCTCCTTGTCTAAGAATTATAAGATTTTCTTTATTTACTGCTAAGGAAGAAATATTCAGTTTATAGTAAGTGGATTTAACTGCTGTGTTAACAGTACTACACTTAAAATGCATCCAGAATAATTTCCCAGAGCCTCCAGAACTTCATTTTAGTAGCAACTAGAAACCAATATAAATTGTGTACTTCTTTTGCTAGATGTATTTATGAATTGCTGAAATATAAAATGAGATTAAAGGGCCACAGTATCTCTGCAGCTTTCTCACTGTATCTTGTGCAGCTCCATCCGTGGACCCACCTCCAGTACGAGGTGATGAGCCTTGCATCCTGAGTCAACGAGGCTGTGTTTAGTGATGGGTTAGGAAAACAGATCTATTTATTCCAAACAGAATGGAAGTGAAAATACATCAGTCAAATAACAGCAATGATGCAGAAACATTTCCACAAATTTTACTAAAAATAGGTGAGGGTTACAAGGAGCCCAAAGAGTTACATGTCTGTTTCTACTGCCTTTCAGTTTAACATCTATCTGAGTGTTGTAGCCCCTCTGGTGCCCCTAAATGGCCAAACTGAGGTTGCCCTGCTGTCACCACCAGGTTGGATGGCAGTTGTTTGTTGTGCACAGAGTAACTCCCGATGAGGTCCGTGGGGAGGATCCTAACAGGTCCTGGGAATGGAGTGTCATTTGCACAAGGCTGTCCTGAAGGTCAGGGCGAAGCTGTGCCACTTGTCTTCCTCATGTGGGTGAGTCCTGTGCTGTGAAAAGCAAATAACTGAAGTGAACTCGGTATCTGACAATCCAGTGGCTGAAATGTTTTGGCATACGCCATTCAGGAAACATTTCTGTATGTTTAACATACAGGGTGTTAAAACCAAGCATGCAATTTTCTAGCGGTATACAAATGAAAAAAAAAATAGGTCATAAAATAGGTCAAGAATAAATCCCCTGTGCTGGTTAGTTTCTCATTCAAGTATTTTGATCAGTCCTGATTGAGACTCATATGTATTAAAGAAGAAAGGATAAGATGTGGATGTAGGATAAACTGTTGGATAAGCTCTTGCTTCTGTAATGGGAAGGAGCAGTACAAAACCAGTAGTCACTGCAGTTCCTCCCAGCCATCTCTGTAGGCATATGTGCTTCTCCCTGCTCTCTGTAGGTGCTAGGTAGCAAGTAATCCATCTTGCAGAAGCTTTTCTGGGACTGGAGGGCTTTCTGGTTGTAGTGGGTTTACGTGGCAAGGTTTTGGTACCAGGGGGCCACAAGGGTGGCTTCGGTGAGAAGGATCTAGAAGCTGCCCCATGTTTTGTAAGGGCCCCACTGCTGACCAGGGCTGAGCCAATTAGCGATGTTGTTTTGTGCCTCTGTGAGAGCATATTTAAGACAGGGAGAAAAAAACGCTGCGCCACACAACAGCTGGGAGAGTGAGAGGAGTGAGGAACAGCCCTGCAGGCACCAAGGTCAGTGAAGAAGGAGGGGGAGAGGTGCTCCAGGCTCCAGAGCAGAAGTCCCCTGCGGCCTGTGGTGAGGACCGTGGAGGAGCAGGCTTGTCCCCCTGCAGCCCATGGAGTGCCACAGTGGAGCAGGGTTCCACGCTGCAGCCCGTGGAGGAGACCACGGTGGAGCAGGTGGACCTGCACTGACGGAGGCTGCGGCCTGTGGAATACCCCTGCCAGAGCAGATTCCAGGCCAGATCTGTAGCCCGTGGAGAGGAGCCCACGCAGGAGCAGGTGACCTGGCAGGAGCTGCTGCCCGTGGGGGACCCATGTTGGAGCAGTGTGCTTGTGATGGATGGACCCCGTGGTACGGACCCATATCTGGAGCAGTTCTTGAAGAGCTGCTGCCTGTGGGCAGCCCACGTCAGATCAGTTCAGCAAGGACTGCATCCCGTGGGAGGGACCCCACAGCACAGGGGACAAGAGTGACCGAGAAGGAGCGGCGGCGAAGAAGCGCTATAGACTGACCATAACCCCCATTCCCCTGCACTGTTCGGGGGAGGAGGTGGAAGAGGGTGGATGAGGGTGAAGGTGCTTTTGGTTTCTTTCCTTTGTTTCTCGCTTCTCTAGCTTATTAGTAATAGGCAGTAAATCTTACTATCTCCCTATGCTGAGTCTGTTTTGCCTGTCATGATAATTACTGTGTGATCTTCTCGTCCTTATCTCAACCCTTGAGCCCTTTTCATCGTATTTTCTCCCCGTTCCTCTTTGAGGAGGGGGAGTGAGAGAGCAGTTGTAGTGGAGCTCAGCCGCCCACCCGAGTAGAACCACCCCACTGGTCTGCTAGAGATATTTCTTAGTCTTGCGTTAGATGTAAATGCAGAAGACAGGTTATGTGTATGCTGCTGCTCTGTTTCTAACCTTCCAGATGATAGGTAATTACTCATAAACGTGTCCTACAGACACTCCAAGGATCCATCTGCACACATCTGACTGAGAGGAGATGGTTCAGGATGACTCCAGAAAAGACCAGTGCTGCGTGAGGAATGGTGAAACTAGGGGACACTTCATAATTAGTTTTTGCAGTCTCTGACTGGAAAATAATAATGCAATGGTAATAAGATTATTGATACTGTGACAGTTCGTTGGGAAACCAAGCTATTGTAGAGCCACAGAAAAGCAAGGAGCTGACCAAGTGTGGGCAGCCAGTCCAACTTTCAGCTCCAAGACAGCATCACCTATGGCCACAGCAGGCCTGGTATGTTTGGGTATGTTTGTCTGATCTGGTAAAATGTCCACATGCCCCCCCCCAGTTATCTATCCCGGGGCTTCACTATCTTTTTTTAACTGTAAAGGGTGTTTTTCATCCAATACCCAACCTCAGTCTGCTTTGTTATAACTGAAGTCCACCATTTTCTGCCCTGTCCCCTGAAGCAATGGTGCCCATGCTAATTACTGTTGAAATTAAACTCAGCTCTCTCCTGTGGCAGCCTCTTCAGCAGATGGGCTAACCTGGTAAAGCCTGCACAGAGCAGAGGGAGAAAGAGCAGTGAAGGGAGATGCTTAAGGTGAGTGGAGGTGGGAGTACAGAGCACATGATCGTCTGTTTTGACAGACTGGAGACGACCAGAGAAAAAAAATGAACCCCCAAATCATCCAGGATAAGTAAGGACACTGAAATCAACAGTGAGACTTTCAATTAACTCAACACAAAGAGCCTTTTGCACTGACCACCATTTCTGTGCTGCTCATGCCACCAATTTTCTGGAGCAGGAAAACTCCATGGCTGAAGAAAAGCACATAGGTAGGCAGTAAGATGTGATAAAACTACAGGGAGCCAGCACAGGAAAAAGAAGAACCATCTCATGTAGGACTGGGAAGTGGAATAAACAGTTTATTTTTACAAGCTGGAAATGAACATAAAACTCCAGGGATGAGAAAGAATGCAGTGACTAACAACATTTGCAGCTCAGCATATTCCATTAATATTTAATAAATAAAAATAATTTAAAAAAAAAAAAAGAAGCAATGAAAGCAGATGGGAATAGCACACCTGTAGTACCTCAGAGTATTATTTAACCACAGGAGAAGTATTTTGAGAAGCAGAGAGGACATCACGGTGGTATCCGTAGTTATGCATTCTGCTTTCTGAATGTTTCACCATAACAGGAGATATGACCCCATAATCTGCTGCAGAAGTGCTGGTCACTTTGTGCTGCCAGTAAGATGCAAAATGAGAGCTGCTCTGTGCTCTCTCATGGACACTTACACAATTTTTTTTCTTTGCAGTTTTGGCTGATCCCCACTAACAGTCAATTGGGCTGGAGTTTTCTTTGTCCCTCAGGATGGAAAAATTGGACTGACTCCTATGACAAGGAAGAGAGCCAGGTATTAATTATCATAAGGTGAATTTTACCGTCTGCCTCAGCTCTTTTTCTTCATTTTTCAGCTCACACTAAGTCCCCGAATCTGTTGCTGCTTATCCCATTGCATGGAATAACACATCATTCAACATCATTAAATATGGCCAAAAAGATTCTTAACATTAAAAAACAGACAGGAAAAAGTAAACACTCACTTGAGAAAACATTTCTTCATTTGTTTTTTATGATCTGCAACAGAAAATTCTGCAACGAATGCAGTTCTTTGTCTCTTGTAATAGTTCTGATAGCGTTTGTTGCTCTCCTTGCATTGCACTTTCCCACTACAGTGAAATCAGCAGTATTATCCTTGAAGCAGGACCAGACTTTCTGCAGGAGTAAAGTATTATATTTACACTGATTTTAATACACGTAGTGTAGTGACTTGATCCCACAGTCATAAGTGTAGGAATAACTTTCCTGCAATATGACAAGAGCTAATGATGGACACTGAGTGCTGGGCAGAGGCAGCCAGCAGTGTGCAGACTGTCACCGAGGCGCACAAAGCAGCTGTGGTTACAAGAGAAGATGGGCACTGAGATGTTGCAGTAGGTACAGGCATGAGACGAGGGAAGATGGGTGCGAGGCTATTGGCAGTAGGTACTGGCACTGGGCTCTAAATTAGAAACATAGAATAATTTGGCTGTTCCCATCCCCTTGCCAAGAAATTTTTTATTTTTTATTTTTTTTTTTAAAAATCGAGACATGGAAGAAGCTCAAAGGAGGACACAACACTCTGAGAAAATAGCCTGACCCAAGCCTTTCCCCACAAACTGAACCCCAGCGATAAATGCTTTCTGCAAGGTCAGAAGCAGAGCAGCAAGCACTGATGTAGTTGGGTCACTCTGGACCCTCTGAAAGTCTCCGTGACATTGAGCCTTTGGAAGTTGGCTCTCCTGATAAGCAGAGGCAGCAAGCTGCGATACTGCACCCTCTGCCAGCCACACTCAGGTGATGGCAACTGAAAGTGGGCATCCAAAAAATAAAGTCTCACCTGCGCTTGTTCTTCAGATTCATACTGTCATTGCCGTAATTGCAAGACTCCTTAATCTTCCTCCTAGTGGATTTCTCTCCTGCTTTGCATTTAAATTCACCTTGCCTTCATAAAAGCAGTTGAACTGTAAGCAGTAAATGAGCCAGGCAAAAACAAACATGCTGTTTTTATTTCTGTGTATTCCCAAGGAAAGCATGGCTCTATATCTCTTTGAGAGAGCTAGCCCACCCTGCCCATACTAAATAGCTCTTTAAAAACAAATGGATATTATTGTATCAACCACCTATTTCTCAGCCTGAGAAACAGTAGGCAAATGCCACTTTTCCATAAACATTTGATTCAGGTGACAATTCTGAAAATAAAGTAAGTTGAAATGTTCCCTATCAGACCAGGCTGCAGTGTTCAGCTGTCCTGTACTAATTACTGTCTCTTTGATGTGCTTCTTGCTCTCCTTATTAGTGGGATGAAATCTTTTATGGGGTAACAACAACCTTGTTCCAGTGAGCAAGTCTATCTATGAGACCAAAAGCCAAGTTATTTGTCCTTGCAGAAGGAGCCTTGAGATTATAGTGCTTGGCACTGGTCTGTGATGGATAAATCACAAAAGCAGAAGTTCTGTTCCATAGCACAGACATCCAGCCACGCATCAGTGAGGACATGGGGATCTTCGCTACAGGAAAGCTGAGGGAGCAGAGATCATCTTGGCGGTGATTCTGCTACAGGAGAAAAGTGACAACAAATTGACTTGAATACTGAAGATGCTGCAATCAGATTTACTGCCTTGTTAAATAGTTCCTAATGGTTTCCTCAGCAGAATCATAGTTTGGTTGGACTTGAAATTGAGCATTACTTTGTTACTAGAACTTGATGGTTTTCTTCCTCTGCACAAAGGAAAAAGAAAGCTTTAGGAAGCAATTGCCTTCTTCATCTGCATGGCAGCAACATTCTTCTCACCTCAGCAAATCCCCAGGGAGATTACAAACTACCCAGACTAAAAGAAATGTTTTCCTTCCCTCTGGTAGGAGCCATGCAACAGGCTGTCTCATCAGGAACAAGGCACACTTGACTAATGGACAATAATCACACCTGGCTTCCCACCCCAGCTGTCCCATACTCTCAATCACACCTGCACCCAAACCAGTCCAAGGGCCATCTACACCTACTCCATCAACTGGTGAAATGTAAAACCTGCCATCCCAGCACAACTGGAGAAGACTGTAAACAGGATCAGAGGAGGCTCTACAGAATTGCTAACAAGAGCTAAACCCCCTTTTTCTCCCCATTAGCCTCCAGAGGGACACGTTGCGTTAGCGCCAGGCTCGCAGTTGCCTCTGGGAGCTCGACTTCTTCTGGCTGAAGGCAGTACAGCCACCCCGATCCTTATTTCTGGCCAGGCTGGAGAGCAACTGCCTGGCAGGGTCTTGCTGCAGACTCTTTTAGTTCTCATAATCCATACAGAGAGGCCCACCATAGAAAGAAAAAAATCCATATTGACCAAGTGTTGTAACAGTGACATTTACATATCACACTGTACAGTCCTGATGTATGTACTGTGTAATAATGTGGTGTTCAAAACACTACTGTGAGGAAACTGTTGACTTTAATGGCAGGTGTTGTTAAGATAAAAGCTGACAAGAATTTGTAATAAGGACACTAGAGGGACCTGTACTTCTGGCAGGCAAAGATCAAACTGGCAGCATAGAAAATATGTTTTAAACTCCAAATATAAGTTGGTTTTAAACTCAGGCTATGGATTGAAGTCAGACCTCTAAAACAGTGATTTCCTCATTGAATGACAGGTTCTTATGTGGAAGCATTTTTGTAAAAAGCTAAAGATATTTTTATGTAAATTAGCAATTGTTTGAATTACAGCTGTAAGAGGATGTCCTTGTTTTCTATCACCTGCTTAATCAATGCTGATTCAACCAAGATATGAATTAGCATTGGTCCCAGAAATTCTCCCTGCTGTAGCATGCAGACCTGGAAAGCACGTCTTCTGCAATCTGATGTGCAAAGACCACCACCTTCTCCCCAACACACACGACCTCTGGGGCTCCTTTCACAAAACCTCACGGAGCCTAGATGAAAAATCTCTTTTCAGAAAATGGCAGACAGGCTAATAACCTGCAGGGCATTTATTTGCAGAAGGAAAGTCATAGCTACAACAAAAAGACTGAAGAAAGAAGAGATGCATAGTGGAGACGTACTAAATGAGCAGAAACAACAGTGTCCTCACCTTTCTGCTGATTTGCTCCAGGGCAACACTGAAGGGCAAGGTGTGAGCAAACCCCTTCTCCTTCCTGTCCCCACAAATGCACACTGGTTTCATAGGAGTTACACCAGGTGGGAGAAGGATTTATGAGAAATTTCATCTTCCTGACTCTTTGAATGATTAAAGATAATCCCTAAGCTGCCAAACTGGCTTTCTAAAGCGTTGCACCCAGGCTGTTCAGGTAAGCTTGTTGTATTTCTGAGGCACTCCTTAGATGAGGCAGTATTTACTAGTGTATACATTTTCAACTTCCTAGTCTGCTGTTATTTTGTGCAGACACCACTGTCTCACTGCAAGCTGCTACCTGAAAAATCTCCCTTAGCATCTGTCAGAATTGTGATGAGTCAGACTGGCATAGCAAAAATAATAATAATAATAATAATAATAATAATAATAATAATAATAATAATAATAATTTGGGGCAATTTATTTCCCACAGCTATATACTAGCAAATGCTTATTTCCATACCACCTACAGATATGTTCATATCTTTTTGTTCTAATATTGAGCAAAGAAAATTTTATTTGCTTTCTTTCAATACAAGCAATCCTTGGCTTGAATTTTTAGCTGGTTAGATAATGCTAATGTAGCAAACATACTGGAGTTTTTTTCTCCACCATTGGGACTACGCAGACAGGCAAACTCTATTATAGCAACAGCCTCATCAAAGAAAAGCTAAATCTCTTCATTAAATCTTGGTGGTGGTTATTTTCAAGAAGAAAGGCTCTTCACTGCAGGCACATTTATGGAGAAATGTGCAAATGAGTTGTGAAGGATTGCCAAGGGGGGCTGGATGGACCGCTGGGACAAGAGGAGAAGGCAATCTCTGGCAGTGCTGCACAAATAAGGTCCTTGCCTATGAGCGTTTGTACCACTGATCTGATGGGTACCTGATACAGCCAGGACTGGCTGTGGATTAATGTTTATAACCATCAAGCCCAATAGATGGCATTGGTATACAATCTGGCATTACTCCATCTTACCCACAAAAATAAATCAAAATCAGATGTTCCTTTTCCTCCTGCATATGGCTAACATCTGTTTGGACAACAAAGACTTTATTCAGGAGGACTTTGTTTGACAAGGATATCTGCCAAAGATCACTTTTACTGAAAACTGCCCAAAATCTGAACGACTAGATTAAAACTAAAGGGGACTTAGTTTAAGATTAAAACTAAATGTGAAGGGGACATTCCAATGGGAGCGGCATTGAACTAGAATTCTGTGAATTCATTTTTAATTATTCTTTGCAACCTTAGGCAAGTTATTTAAGCCCGGATTCAGCAGAGCATCTAACCACCTAACAAACACATGCAAATCCTGCAAGATTTGAAGTGCAGTGCTGAGATAGAGCCCTCGTTGATCTCTACACCTCTCACTGTTTTGGCATCTGTTAAAATGAAGGTAAATTTAGTCCTGTCTTCTTGATGCCTTACCTGCTTCTGGAGGAAGGGGAAAGGGCAAAAGGGGAAAAGGAGGAAAAAAAATGAAAAATAGTGAAGGGGGAGAAGGTACAAGAAGAAAAAACGTAACTCAAGAATAATTATGCCTATCTTTATACATATATTAGAATATTATCTTGAAGAGGATGCAATTCAACTCATATTAAATGAGCTTAGAAGTTTCCAGTGATTATGTTTAAAGTATATAGAAGTCTTCTAAATGATCAGTAAAATGTTGACTGGAATCTAAACATGTTTATGTTATATTAAACTAGGTATTAAAATTGCTTTTTTGGTACTTCAAATGCAAGAAACTGTCTAGTGCTTTTCCTGGCACCCTTAAGAAATGTTAACAAGACTTTTTCTGACACATTTTAAACAGAAGATAGGCAGCATAAACAAAACTGCAGACCGATTTCTTTATTCTGCTGGGATATTCAGCTGTGCTCCAGTTGATCAGAGAGACTTTTGTTTACATATTCTGCATAGACTTGTCCAACAAACTTTAAATGAATTCATACCAGTGTATTCAATGGAGAATGGGAGTCTACTATATTATACTGAAGGCTTCCAAAATATTAGTAAATGCATAAATAATAATACTGTTGGCAACACTGTAGGCCAGATGTTTATTTCAATTCAGGTTGCATGAACCTAACTAGCTACCTTTATTGAAGGTACTAAATTCTGACATCTGGATCTGTGATTGTTGCCTGGCCAGGCTGGAATGAACAAAAGAGCTGTAATAGGATGCAGAAATGTGTGCAGCATGTCTTTCTATGACTTTTGATACTTGGCAAAAAAAGGCAAACCTTGGATCAGTCAGGCCTTACAGAAAATTCAAATCAAATGAAGTTTTTGGTTTATTCTGAACCTTTTGAAATAAATAAATAAATCTTAAGTCCCCATCATATCTATACAGGCTCACTTCTATGATGTATAACAGAAGTATTCATCACTATCCCTTCAATTCTTGAAATAAGTTACTAAGAAAACATTAGCATTTTTACAAAATACATTGGGTTGGCTGGTTTGTTTTGTTTTGCTTTTGCTGGGAGCAGACTGGATTGACTACACAGGGGAAGGAAAGTGGAAAATCTCTTAGAAGAAAAAAAAAGAGAGAGCAAGAGCATGCACCTAGGAAATCTTTGTTGATTGTTGCTAATATCTATGATAATTAAGCTAAAAATACCCACAAAGCAATAAAATTTGCAGAGATGACTATTGTCTTAGGCAAATAATGAAGCAAGGAGCGGTTAAATTGATCCCATGACTCTCATTTCAATAATAAAGCAGCGACAACTGTTAATCTATGGCACTCACTTTAGATTACAAACCTAACACTGAACAGGCAATTTCATTAGTGAGAATATAGCTGAGAGAGAAACGCTAGCAGGGAAAAAAAGTCATCCCCATTGAAATCAAACCATCCTGAGAATTTCTTGCTGCTCTGTAACCAGGAGCACAGCCAGGGAACAGCTCTCCCAGATATAAGGTACACCTGTAGGAAGTCTTCAGAGTCCAGGCAATTCCCTTGTGTTTTACCCTGAAGACTAGGATACAGGATTACCCTGAAGGCTCTCAGGATACAACCAGCTGACCTAGCTCACCAGCTTGGAAGCTGCCTCAGGTAGTCAGGGTGCCTGCTGCAGTCTGAATGCAGGCAGCAGGAATTACTGGGAAGGGGCAGCTGGGAGGCAGCAAGGTCCATGCCCACGCCTGCCCTTGGTCTGAGCCAGGGAACCACGCTGACAGCGCTGTCAGAGAGGCTCCAGATTCAAACACCTGAGACACTTGTGCACCCTTATGGATGGAAGGAGCCAAATGAGCAGATGGGGAACTTTTTTTTTCTCTTTTTATTCTTGTCCCCAAAATGAACATATTCTCCAAGAGCCAACCAACCCCCAAGCTCACCCACAGATACCAGCCCTGCCTGGAAGAGAGAGTTCTCTTTTTAAATTAGATCCTTTCAGACACTCATACAAATCCATAGATATCACAGGGCCTGCAGAGCTGGAGCCAATGAACATCCATGGGGCGAAGCTGCAGATGAAGGGAAGAAGGCTTGTTCACCATCTCTGCTGGCAGCTGTATGGACCTTCTGGGAGTAAGAACTTTCTGTTCTCACTGAAGGTAGCAGGCAGGACTATAAATATCCCTATGGAATATATTTACTGAAGGATTGAGTGCCGTACTAACAGCCATTTTTTTATATAAGACCATATTTTAAAGGTAATAGCAGCTTTCTGAAAGAAAGTCAAAGAACGACGTAGCAATTGAGGTGAGAAGGGACCTCTGAAAGCATCTACTCTAGCCTTCTGCTCAAAGCAGAGCCAACCTCAACTTTAGAGGGGGTTGCTTAGGGCCACGGCTGGCTGAGTTCTGGCCAATTTCAAGGATGGAGAGGCCACAGCCTTTCCAGGGAAACTGGTCCTGTGCTGCATAACCTTCATTCTGATTAACTTTTTTACTTGTTGCAGTGCATGACCACTGCCTTGTCGTTTTGCAGCACACTGCTGCAGAGTCTGACCCCTTAGATGACCTTCCCCAGACTAAACAAACCCAGGACCCTTAGCTTCTCTTGATACACATGTGCTCCAGTTTTCTGAACATCTTATGGACCCTCTACTGGACTTGCTCCTACTTTTTGACCAATCAGTTGCACTGGGACATGCCAAAACCACAGTTTTCCAACTGAATTGCAATCTCACAAGTGCTGATTTGAGGGGAATGACTGGCCTGTTGGCTACGCTCATACAGCCCAATACACAGTCAAGCTTCATCACCCTAAACACACACTGCTCCTATTCAACTTGTGGTCCGCTGGGACCCTCCAGTCCTTTCTGCAGAGCTTTCCCCAGCCAGTCAGTCCCCAGTCCATATTGCTGATGCATCCAAAGGCAGGACTTGCTGTGATTGCTCTCTCCGAAAGTCATGAGGTTCCTGTTACCCCATTTCTCAAGCTTGTCTTTGTCTATCTTTGAGAACAGATCCTAGAAGCTTTGACAACATTTTCTGTATGACATCTGAAAAAGGAAAAAAAAAAAAACACTACCACCACCAAACAAACAAACAGAAGGAGTAAATATCTTCCAAGATGTTTGCATATCTGTACAAACTCCCAGGTGTTATGCTATTTTGCACCATCACTCTACATTCTTTACAACACTACTAGAGGACAAGGAAAACCCAAATCCCAATTGGCATTGACTAAAGTTTTACTGGCTGCAGTGAAAATACTCCAGTCACGTAAGTGCAACAGCAGGAATCCGGATGTCAGCGTTAGTGCTGGGACAGAATTGTTTCAACATGACTTTACTGGAAAGGAAGGAAGATTTAGTTGCTGCTCACGAGGTGGGGCTTGAAATCTATAACCAGTATCCCTGATTGAAATTACGTTAGCAAAATTTATGACACACTGGAATCCCATTTCACCGGATAAGAATATTTCTTTCAGCCATTCATTTTGCATTTCATGAGACACTTCTGCAGACACAGTGAGTTATTTCACTCTATTTCTGCTTATATAGCATCCTGAGGTCTAGACACTTCAAAACTGTATGTGTTATGCTGACTGTACAGACCACGTCAATGAAAGTCTACTTCTGCATGCTTAATAATTCATTTGTATCCAAATGGAAATGTTCATTGCAGCATTTGCAAAGGCTGTTCTAAGCCATGTGGTAGGTGTTCACAAAATTTAACTTCCTGTGCCTAGACAATTTCTAGAATTCCTCCTGTACATGGGATCTCCTTCATTGCAGTTCAGTAAAACATTGCCTTTCCATAATGAAACTTCCATTTTTTTCCCCTCCCTTGTCGCAATTTCATACGCATTTTACAAGTACACCATGGCTGTGCTGCTTTAATTTTGTTGTAATACTCGGGGAATAATTAGCTCTGTATCTTCTAACGAAGAACGAATGTATGCATTCAAAAATTAAATATTTACTTTCCTAAGTGCCATCATATGTTGTTCTGAGTGCTTGCCTACGTTACGTGTGGAAAATTAAAAGTACTCTGTATAATAATTCTGCTGGTATAATAAAGGATTATGCATGACAAGGGAAATGTGACCCAGTTCACTAGGAAAAAAAAAGAAACCACCACCAGCTTCTCATGAAATTTTAGTCCAAATTGCAACAAACACAGGTCAGATCAAATACAACAAATTAGGATTGCTTTCACTCTCCCAAGATACACTGATTCCGCAGGAGGTACGATACTAACCCAAGAATTCTCTGCCACAGATGATTTTCATGATCTTCTTAAGCGATCAAAACATTCAGGTTCAAGGACTGTTGTGACCTGTGAACCCAACTATTGATGACACTGGGGTGGCTCAGCCTCCCTTCTCCAGGTCCAAGACATATTTCTTCATCTGTACACACCACCAGGAGTTGGGAGAGGTGAGGCAGGTGTGGAGAATTGTGTCAAAGAGAGGGAAATACAAAACATGGGAATGGAAGAACTGGGCTTGAGAAAGCGAAACGAATGCATTGGTTTGGAAAGATGATGGGAGAAGGAGACCTCAAAAATATAGTAAACATGATCTTAGTGACCAAATATTTAAGACCAGCGTGGTGTTCTAGCCATCACTTCTTAAATACAAGTAGGAGAATCAATAATTTAGGTAACTGAACTTAATATTGTCACTTGCTAGCTTACAAATGTGAAGGAACCATCATTCACAGGACAGGGCAGCAGACAGAGGATGCTGCTGTGTTCCTTCATTTCCCTGCACAGCATTGTTGCCTCTCCAAACCTCTTTCACGGCTGTCCTACACCTTGCACTGTCCCTCCTGGGACAACTCTTATACCGTCTTCTAATCCTGGCTCTTCTCCTTCTACAAGCAGACTATCTTACAGTATGTTTGGCTGTCTTGAGTACAGTTTTCAAAATAAGATATTCAGGAGCCATTTTCCAAAATAACCTACAGTGAAACCTACAAAATTATGGAATTGTGAAAAAAAACATATAGGCTTGTCTGGGGATTTTTTTAACAGGCAAGGCACTAGTCGCTTGGTGAAACACCACGACTTGGGTCAGCCACCCACCTCAGTGCTCACTGTCCCCTAGGCACTAAGAAGCTTCAGTCTCAACCACTCTCAAACAAACTTGGGTTTGTAAATCATTTTGGCGGTTTTGAAAATCAGTCAGTTTAATTAGACATAATACCAGAGAACTAAATTATGACAAAAAATGTCATAGACAGAGATTTGGCCAACAGAAACTCTCCTAACTTCATTACAGTTATAGGAACTATGACAATTTACACCCATTGAAACCCTTCCCACCATTTATGAAGACAAAACGAGTTTGTGACCTGAGTCAGTGCCTAACTGTATCAAGCACAAAAGGCCCAATCCACTCTGGAACAGAATCACAGAAACATAAAATATCCTGAGTTGAAAGGGACCCACAGGGATCATTGAGTCTAACTCTCTGTGCACCATCATTTCCTTACACCACCACAGACATTGTCAGAGCAGCATTAATTGGTGTGAAGATAAATGCAAATCAAATTTAACAAAAGAATGCACTCACAGGGGAAGAACAGCAGTGAGGCCATATGCATTATGATAGAGTACTCGATGATGTATGAAGCAACATTATTACTTTGATTTAAAGCTCAAAGCTCGAGGCCAGCTCCTGAGCTTCATGGGAGGACAGGATACATTCATGCATCTGCTGTTTATTTGGCTGCCCCTCAATAAAACACCTACATGCTTGTACAAACACACACAGACACAAATTACAGCCATTGTCTTACCTCACACAGCACCTCAGTGATCTGTCACCACCCCAAGCTGGATGCACTCACAAGTCAATAAATGAATTAAATCAGAAGAACAGCTGTAGCTTCCCCTGGTAGCAGCTGACCTTGCTTTCTGAGAGCATGTCTGCATGGAGAACACTGTCAGGCAGAGCAGCATCCATCACAGATGGTCTGAGTGGCTCCCTTCAGAGCATGGGCTGCAGAGCGGCCAGGTGGAGCCTGACGACAGTCAAAGGCCCACCCAGAGATCACAAAGGAGACCAGAGCTATTTACCACTAGAGAGACTGAGGCACAGAGCAATGTGGAAATTGCCAAGCAGCAGCTGAACCCATCTACCTAAAAATTTCTATAAGAATAAAACTCCTTTCCCAAATTTAATGGGAGCTGGTGCATGCATATATTTTGCTTTTCTTGGCTTATACTAATCCAAATGTTCTTAGATCCAATACTACTGCCTTCCGGGCCTTGATGGCGTTACACTGGAGAACAGAGCTTGACTCAACAGAGGGAGGTGTCCTGAATGCAGCTGCATCACTCCAGCTGGCGTGCAACGGGCAGCAGCACAGCCCAACCCAGATTCCTGCCCAGGGCATCCTACCATCAAGTGAAGGAATTTCATAAACCACCTTTAACCACGTGGAACTGGGCTTTGTGCCCAACTTTTCAGACAACAAATGTGTTTCTAGACATGATCACAATCCTGAAACACGGAGCTGTCTGGGAGTCTCACCTTGACAATCTATGGCAAGATAACAAGTTAAGGGCTGCATGGTGGCTCTGTGCAGTACGCACAGGGAGCCCTTTCCAGGGAACAGCCGCACTGCCAGGTTTTGTTCCTTGGACAGGCACTTGTGAACACTTTTCCAGCACTATGACATCTGCCTGTCTTGCAGAGGTGAGATGCCCTGGGTCCTCCTTACCTTCCACTGCCCTAGTATGGATTTGGTGTTCTAATGCCGAAAAGAGAGCACACGCAGTCTCTTCAATCTCAACTGGTCCAGTCTAGCTCACACCTAGGAGCTGGGCATTCCTCAAATGCACTGCCTGTGCCCAGCTAACTCATAAAAATAAACCTGGCAGGGTTTGTGCTCGTGTCACTTTGGGCTTGAACAGATACAAACCTGAAACCACATGATAAACAGTGCTGAGCAGTCGTTCTCCCTCTTTCAGACTGAATAGATAACAAGTATTTTTGGCTGATATGCTTACTGCTGCGCTGTAGATACTTTCAAACAGCCATTCTGGCCTGCACCCTTCACCAGGCATTTTGTTTCTGCCACTTGGTCCTACAGAGGAGAGATCTTGAAGGGATCGAGCTGTTCCCTCTCTTTCTCATACATCATCTCTGGAAGCATCATGACTGTCCCAGAACATTTCTATTATCTAGCTGTCAGTGATAAAAAGAAGAACAGAAAGAATATGGTATGTTCTCTAAATTGTTTTTTACTGAAAGGGTAAGGAACGGTTTGAATAGTGTGCTGAACAGCATGGTACATTTTCCACATCAGGATATCTTTTTTTATCAAAAGGCTTTCATTTAAGGAAGAAGCAGAATGATAGCACCAGATCTGAGAGCCTTCATTTATTCACAAAATAACTATAATAAAACTAGATATAGGATTACCTTCAAAATATAGCACTTCTTAATTTCCCCGTAACCAAATATTGCCACAACCAGCCCACTGATTATGACTGGACTATTTCTTCAATAGCAGTTTCACCCTTATCTTAGAAGCACCAGCATCACACTTAAATTCCTTTTCAGTGGACAACTATAACGGAGTGACACGTGTTTGTGCATCCTCTTCACCTCTGCCTGCTGCCTTAAGACTGCAAACTGAAGTGGGCTGTGCTGCCGAAGGGATGCATAGTGAACACAGATATCCCAATTCCTCTTGGATATCAGCACCCCTTCAACCATTACATACAGCTGGACATGTGCATGTGTGTGGATTATCCAATGTTTGTACAACACTTGAATGTCAGGTAAACTGTTCAAATGAATTAGAGTGATAACTAGCAGACAGCTGAATTTCTTTAGGAAGCTGTGACAATTCTACTAGTACCAAGTGTTACAGCGAGCTAGAGACTGGGATGACACCCAGCTGGGGTAACTTTCCTTTCAGACTGGCTTTGCCCTAGAAATACCTTCACATTTCAGGAGCTGGCCTTTGGAAACCCATGATGATGATACATATCCCAAGCGTACAGAGGGATTTAAACAGCTCATTCGGGAATGGACTCTGATGAAACATTGCATCTCAGTGCTCATATGCCCTAAGGGAATACTAAGGAGGAGTTAAGATTTAATCTGTTGGGAAGACAGTATGTGGCAAATGCTTAAGATGAGCAGTGGAATTGCTGAGTGAAAAACCATATTACCTTAAAATAAATGTGGTTCACCAAAAAAAGTATTCAGACTCAGCTTCATGTAATGTGAACAATTGTTCATATCATGTAATGTGCAACTGTTAGAGGCTACTATGATAAAAAGGGATTCAGTGCCTCTAAATATTAATGTGATTTTGTAAACATTTTATTATCAGTGAGCTTATAGTAACTACTCATGACATCTCATGAGTGCAGCTATCACATTTACTATCACTAGCTGAGCTCTTCCAGTTGAGGGCCATAGTTTTTTTTCTGTGAATACATATATCCCTCTCCAATGAGTGAAGAATGAGCGAGAACTGAAAATCTAAGAGAGAAAAGGAAAAAGGTTATCATGTCAGCTTCATTCTTCAGTCAGAATTTCACGTTTCTGTATATACCAAGTTACAGGCTACAAAAGCCTTACCCTACACCCCTGATGGATTTCTCAGGGGACCAGCAGCCACCTTGCTTTTGTGTACCCATCAGCCATGGATGAACCTATACCTCCTCTAGGCTGGAAAGAAGCTTAGTGCTGTAATGGTAATAGCAGGTTCCTAGGTTGGCATAAGAGATAGTCAGTGCATTACATCCTAGAGATTTTTAGCAATTTAAGAAATCCTCCTATTCTTTTCAAGGCTGCTTTAAAATGCCTGTAAAATAAGCTGAGTTACTTAAAGTACCCTGGTGCTTAAACTTGCAGCTGAACTTTCCAAAATAGATTTTATTTCCCTTCAGAGTCAGACACTTAGCACGCTTATTTTATGGTTATTCAACTTCCCCATTTTTATTCTGGTTCATCAACTATTTCTGGTCAAGTTTCCAGAGCAATTCCATAAACATTTACTCTTTCTTTAGTGAACAGGACTAGAAACAATCAAGTAAGAACCACTCTCTCAGATGAAATTTTGTAAACTCCAGACAGGACAAGATGCAAGTAGGCAAATTAGGTCAGTTTCCATTGTGCATTTTTTCTCAGGTTTTGAAACCAATAAATAATGTCTTTCCAGCTTGCTCTGAGAATTTTTTGCACTGACCTCCTCCCTTGTTCCTTCTGAAAAATGTGGTGACAAAGTAGAAAGAGAAAAGAATATTCCCATTCTCTTCTGGCATCTCTTCCTTGGCCTCCAATGTGCTATTTCCAGCAGGATGCGTCCAATCTGCCATGCCCACATGGAGACCTGGCAAGGATTTCCTTCCTGCATCTCACTTTTGGGACTTACCCTCCTAATTCAGAGTAGGAATAGACATCAGTATTTCCTTCAGACCAAGATGCCATTGCCTCACCACTGCCTTGGATCTAATTACCTCTGAACCTTGAGAAAACTTCATTTTCTTCTTAGCTCTGTGACATAAATGCACCACTTCACCTCAGACCACTATGACTTTTTAAGCAATTTTAAATGTTACATTGCCATATTCCAGTTTCCCTTGCCACTGCCCTCATTCCCATTCAAACTCTCTCTTGTGGCTAATGAGTTGGCCCCCTCTTTTCCCACCCATTACTTCCACTCATCTTCTTCAGAGGCCAGAAGAAGGCCATAACTCCTGGAAAGTTATATTGATTTCTTTTGGAAATCACCCAGTAGTTTTGAAATCTGCATAATAACAAGAAAAGCAAGCAGACCTGTAATCTGTACCTGGAGCTCTACCAAATCCCCTGAGGTTTGGGAGGGTACAAACTTCAGTGGAAGCTTTCCCATTCCCTGGGGCACTGACAGAGCCTACAGGGATTCTCCAGGGCCAAATGAGAACTCCATGCTGTCTTTGCTTCACCTTAGGCAGAAGGAGGGATTTTATTGTCCATCTATTGTCGCGAATTTTACAGGAACCATATCTTTAATCCTCTACCCCTCTATTAAATATTTCTAAAATCAACTGACAGTTTGAGAAACTATTAGGAGGGACGGACAGACCCTCAGACCCTGACAAACAGCCCATGATTAGACAAGGTCCTTTCCATTAAAAAATACAGATAAAATGTCAAAGTTTTGCCTACCTCTGCAAACCTAAAGTAATTGTGGAATTTCACCCCTTTTTCCTTAAGAATTAGCAAGCCGGAGCGGTGCCTGAGCTGTTTTCTAAAAGTTGTTGTTTAGTCTTTGTTCCCTCAAATAGATGTTTGCTTCCTTGCTACCCCGTGGTAATCTACCTCTGGCAAATAAAATGGTTTCTGATGATCTCACTGTGGGGCTAATTCTTGTTTTTGTAACAATCAGTACAGGAGCAGCAGGAGGAGTGTTCAGACAGCTTGTTCACAGCACAAACAGCTCAGGGGAGGAGAATGGAAAGGGAGAGGAGAGATGGAGGTAGACAGAGAGAAACGGGTGAAAAGAGACGACTGAGAGTGCAGAGGGAAAAGAGGGAGAGAGAAAGAGAAGCAGGCTTCTTGTTTCCCCTAGATGATCACAATTTGCCAGAAAGGATCTTGAAGCATATTATGCCAGCTTTCCTCTGACAAATACAGCACAGTACAGATGCACAGTACAGATGCAAGGAGAGACTCCTCTCCCGCTGGAGACAGCAGTGCTGCAGGCAGCTGCTCCTTGAAGGAGCCACGGGGCCATTCCTTCCAACAGCTGACAGAGGCTCTGCGATCAGAAAGGAGGCATTTCAAACCCGCAGCAAGTCCCACCTCACTTTGACTTTTCAGCGAGCTTTCCAAAGTATCCAGCAGCAATACACAAAAACACGTTCCTCAAAGCCATCACAGAAGAAAGAGCACACAGCTTTCTGAGTGCCACGAGGGAGTCAAGGAGAAAGGTTTGGGAGAAAGTGAAGTAGCTACTTTTCTGGCTTGGGTTTTCTCTCATGGAATTTTACCTACAGCAGAACTGTGCAAATTTGCCATAATGTCTGAGAGACCCATTGTGAGCTACTGAACCTTGTGAATTAAGCAGTAATTGGAAAAAACACAATGAAAAGAAGGATTTGCACCATAAAGCATTCCTGCTCCGTTTATTGGGATGGCTGTAGGTTTGGTTATTTAAGAGAACGCTTTGCAATATGCTGCCATACCTATGAGGGAATGCTTAGTGGAGAAAACAAACAAATGATGAAGTACTAATAAAAGGAGATTTAATTTTAAACAAAAATGTCAATATTATTACAGGGGTGAAGATACTGTCTATGAACAAATACCCAGCATGAACTGATTTGTGTTGGATTTTCCAAGCAGGTAGATCAATGAAATGAGTTGGGGGCTGTTGCCCAAATCCCCACACAGTCCTCCAGGCCCTGCAGCAGTTACCTACACAACCGAGGAGCCTCAGACCCACCCCCCCCCCACCCCCACCCCCCCGCAGCCATTCTTGACCTTTTCCATCAGTATCTTTTAACCTTTCCAACCTGACAGCCTTTGAACTCTTGCAGTATGGACCTGGATGACTGGGGTCTAACAGTCAATATACCAGCGGGTTCTGGAGAAAACTGTTGAGCTCAGCTGATGTCAGCACCACCATGGAAGCAATGGCAGGGGTGAGGCCTTCATTTGAGAGGAATCTGGACCAGCTGTGGTATTCTGGTATAGTTCACCCTGGGCAGAGTTACAGCCCCCCGTACATGAGAGTGCTCCTCAGGGTAACAAACGTGAGAGCTGCGGACATTGTCTCTGCTTCTGACAGACAGGTGCTGTTGAGGAGGCATGGTGCCAAGCGACTCAGAGAAGAAAAAATCCTCTACCATAGCACCAACAGACCTCAAAATCAGCAGAGATCTCGTGAATAAACAGCAATAGGTAGAGTTTGACCCATCAGCTCTCTGTTCTAGGTCCGCATGGCTGCGTGGGTCAGGCTGTACCCCCAGGCACATTTCAAAAATAGCGAGTTTCCTGCCAAGCTTCAGATCCATTTTCAAAAGTGGAAAGGTTGCCCTTTGCTTTGTCATTTCTCTCTGCTTCCAGCTGTGACGCTGATACACACTTAGTAATAAATGAGAAACAAGTACAAGATGATAAAAATGTTTATCTTCTCCCTCTTTTTTTTCTTTCTGTGGATTTGCTAAAGATGTGCTAGTTAGTGATGGATGAGCTTAATCCTTGCCCTTTTGCTTTTTTTCAGGTCTGTTGATTATTTACTGATGTTCTTGGAGTTTATGATCTATATCTCCAAAGGGAATTTTATAATATGTAATGCCTGCATTAATGGGATTTTGGACATGTGTAAATCATCCAACCCTGATACTCATTGTTAAACGTGCATTTCTGAAGCAGATAAGTGCCCATAGTGCCTTTGAAAATCCCACATGGTGCTTTTCAGCCTTCTAATGTTTTTAAAAACGTCTGTGAGGATCCTCCCCTCCTTCTCTCCACACCCCTAAAATTGTGAATGCCTTTGGCATTTGATGAAACCAAATCCTTCTAATGCTTTTGCTGTAGATTTTCTTATAGTTCAGCTGCCTGAATTTTAAGTCTTTAGGTTATTTGTTTGTGCTACATTGGTCAGAAAAGACAAGCTACACTTCTCCCTAAAGAAGTCTGGCTTTGCAAGGGTGGGATTTTGCTTTGGAATTGTTAAAAACTCCCACAAGTCTATAGCATTGAAGATGTGCTCTTGTTTCCGATTAAACCTTCCTTTTGTTATAGAATTATAAATATAAAAGAGGGTTCGATATTTGCATAGATAAAATACTTCCCCCAGCCTTATTTAATCAGCACTATTAATATATGGACACAATCCTGGTGCATATATATCATCTGAGGCAGACAGTCACACTCAACTTTGTTGTGCAAATACAGAAGGCTGACCTTTAAAACAATACTGTAGCAATCACATTGTACATGTATAGACCTCTACTTATCCCAAAGGATCCCACAGCCCTAAAACCACCACAGGTACACTGGAAACAGGCATCTACCCTAGGCAAGCCAAATGGCACGCAGTGCCCTGCACAGCCCAGGGACAAAGCAAGATATCGGGCACGGTGCAGAGATAACTCTCTGAATCTCAGCACAGCCACTAGCATTGGGTCACTGGGCTCTGCCCTCCTGAAAATGTGCTTAGACACTCAGCCACCCTCACGACCTGAGGAGGAAAGGGGAAAAGAGAGATGAGCCTGACAGGCAGACACAGCTCGCCTACAAGTTCCACTATCCCCTGAGAAATGCTTGTGCACCCAGAAGTTGGCCTATTCTTTCTGTGACAATAAAAGTGATTACTTCTTCCTACACATCTTACTCCAAATAGAAATTAACTGAAATTGAGTGACAGAGATTAATTTGGTTTCCTTACAGCATCGGGTTTGCTACCTGACTCTCAGAATGATAATAAATGTTGAAAAAAATGTCAGGGCAGAGAAGTTTCTGTCAGATGGAGAAGCCTCTGGCTCAGGACAGACAAAAAAGCCCTGAGCTAGTCCCATGTTCCTGCAAGGCATAGGGTGGGACAGACTTCTTGTCTCTCTTATCCTGTCCTCGCAAGAGCAGTAGCAATGCAGAAGCAAATTTTTGAATCTTTTAGGACTGGAATTTGGAGAGGAAAATGAAGACAGTCATACCCTAGTGACAATTACTACACCACTATAATTATTCCTGCGGAAGCCATTTTATCATTTTACAAACCATTTCTGCTTAAATCAAGTTTGAGTGAAGATGGCCTTGGAAATAATGAGAGAAGATCTCATTTCTAGGTAATTCTGTTAACTTCTCAGGAAGTCCACTGCACCTTCAGAGGCTTCTCATTTGCATGGAGAAGACATTCCCCATCACGCAGAGGCGGAACGGGTGCTGTAAGGGTAAGAATGCATCTTTCCCAGCCGTCCACACTGAGAATTTACTCAAGACACCCACACAACAGAAAGCAAATGAAAGATTTCCATATTTATATTGATAGCATATCTGAGGGAAAACAATGAAAAGCTGAGATAAAAGCAGGCTCAGCTGGCTTGCTGAAGTGGGGGAGCGCAGTTACAGAACCCTTCCTCTAGGAAGCCCTGTGCAACACAGGTTTTGTAGGAAACCACAAACGGAGTTAACCTCTGCAAAGGCTGGAGTACAAAACCATACAAATAAATAAATGGCACCTTCTCCTTCAGTACTGTCATATCAATCCTTGAGACAGTCCATCCAACACACTTAACCTCAATGTGCATGTTCCAAGTATTTATCAACATATCAATATCAAGCATATGGAATTCCAGTTTTGACTGGAAAATCAAGCCTTTGTCATGGAAGATTGTAAGAAAAAAAAAAAACATGGAGAAAAGAAACATGACTCAGGCTTTTTTAGGTTGCTATGGAAAAGTTATTGGGCTTGAGAGTTTTGTTCATGTGAACAGACAAACACAGAAAAGTTTGAAGGATCTGGATCTATTCATCCCAGCTCCAGACAGAGCAGGAGGCAGAAGGTATTTCTGACCTTTGTCTATTAATTAGAAACACACTACTCAGATGGTCAGAGGGTTTTGTTTGGATGTTGGGTGGGTTTCTTTTTTTTTTTTTTACCACCATTCCCCAAAAAGAGAATGCTTTTTTCTTCAAACTGACAGAAACACACTCCAAATCCTCATGGGATATTTTCCAGGAGCACAAAGCACGTGGCCATTTGACAAGGCTCCCCAGCCTCCTCCATGTCCCCACAATGGCTCTGCTTCTGCTGCTGGTGTGGAGCTCCCACAGCATCGGTGCAGGGAGCAGCACCTTCTCACACCACTGCTTCAAAACCATGGAGAAAAGCTTTCAGCCTGGACTCTTATATAAAGATCTTCAATGCTGTTCTGGGTTAGTAGTGAGGGAGTTCCATGAATTTTTTTAGCATATTTTAGAATTTAATCCCCACTTAATTATTTTCTACATATAAGCATAAAAAAAAAAAAAAAGAATCTATCTCAGAGACAATGGATTCATGTTAGTTTCAAGACAAGAAACATCTGGGTGAAAGAGAGAAACTCTTTCAGTGCCCAGTAGATATAGGAGCTGAAATATGAGCTCACATCTGACTAGTCATTAGGCACCCACAAGGGAGAGAGCATATATGTGAACCTTTTTTACAACAGCAAGAAAAGGTTTCTTAACTTTGACTGAATCAAGCATACACATCTTTGGTAGGAAAAAAAAAAGTTTTCATTGACAACAAGACCACTTTGAGTTTTTCAATATCGACACTCAACCATAAAACTTCAACTAAAACATCTTTTATGCCGAACCACCACAGCATACCCAGCAGTGCCAGTAACTGCTGTTTGTTAAGATCATACCCACTGTCAAGATGCGCAGCCAAATAAAATGAAAGCTGCTTTCATTTAGCACCCAAGATGCTGTTGCATTTCAAAGAAGTGATAGCCAAATGCATTCAGATGATAAGAAAGCACTGTTCAAGGAATGATTCTCAGCAATGACTAATATTTGATAATAACAACCATGAAATGAAAGCAGTGTTAAGTTTTATTGAATAATTTTCCACTGCCTCCACACTGCAGCATTAGCATGTGCAGCAGAGAGCTTAACTAAATTATCAGCTGAGAAAGTAGTGTCAGGAGCTATTACAAAATGTTTCAGCAGTAATGAAATTCAAAGCCCATGACTGCTCTTAGAGAAGTCATTTTATAGATGTGGAAGGGGGAAAAGAAAGTGAGTCCTAGTTAGTGGCCGATGACAACTGCAACTATCAGCTTCTTCCACTTTTTCAACCTTTGCAGACTCCCTTGGCTGCATGGCTACTTTTACATTACTGTGCCTTGATATGAGCGCAGGACAAACTGGGGGCTGAAAGGCTGAGAAGATCTAAGCTATGCCTCTTGGCAATCAAATCAGAATCTTTCCAATCTTCATTGCACTTGATGGCTTCCAGGAGGCATAAGGGCTCATTGCTTATTCAGCAGGTAGTGCTTCAGCAGGGGCAGAACTTTCTGGTTGAAAAGTGCTTCCCTTACACATTGTACAGAAAAAATAAAAAAAATATAGCTTTAAGTGCATGCATTTCACAGCAAAAACTACTTATTGCAGATGTAAAGGAAGCCCTGGATGTCCTGTGGTGCGGTGGTGTTAACACAGGCAGCCCTACAAGGTGAGCGTGTCACCAGCACGTGTTACATCTTTGGTTCTCAGCTCATCCTGCAAAAACCCCAGAGACTCCCTTTCCAGTGAAAAAGGGAACTACTGACAGTACATGTATCACACACAAAATTTGTTCTGCAAAAAGACCTTTCAGCTCAAACTTCTTGCTTGTTACGCTGCTGAGAGCCTGTGGCTTTATTTGTGGGCAACCTCAAGCTTGTACGCAAAGAAAATCCTCCTCAAGAACAGGGAGAGAGGGTGGAGGGGGGTTCCAGCCTTTAAATGCAAGGCATGGGGGATTAATGTTGTTACCTGGTTGCCTCCCTCCACGCCATTTAACCCTGTTGTGACTGTTTATTACAAATGCTCATTTCCCTTTTCTCCTTGTCCAGCATTTTTGTGTATGTTCCTAAAGCACATGCTCCAAGTAATATCCCCTGTGGTTTGGCCTCTCCAGGTGCCATCGTCCACTGACAAATATTTGGCCATCGCGTCCTACCAGATATGGCCTTTTGTCTTCTTAGGACTAGTTCAATTTTCAGAACACAAAGGTCTAGGCACTCTGGCTGTGTTTTCCTGACATGCTGCATTGCTGGCAATTTTTCTTAAAGACTTTCCTTTCTCTCCATGCTACAGATAGCTGAGAAGAGTGAAATTAGTGAAGATGAGCAGTAATGCGCAATCAGGCCCACATGTAAGAGCAGTTCTCGCAGCTGCGGAACTGCTAACACAAACTCTGGAAAGCAGTGCACAGAAGAATAGCCAAAACAAAAAGTCACACAAGAAATAAATGATAAGAAGAATACATCTGGGATATTTAGAAAGAGAAAAAAAAAATCAAATTAAACAGCTAAGAAGTTGTTAGTGGATGACTCAATTAGGTTAACACTTTCTCTCAACCAAGAAGTCAAGAAGGAGGGCCACACCATTTCTGCCAGCGTCTGAGCATGCATTAGGAAAGGGGCTGCCTAAATACTGTTCTGCATAACAGTCAGCACAGACCAACCGGGACTGTAAATGCAGGAGGGTCTAAAAGTGAGGGTGGCTTAAAGATACCCAGTAGCAATATAAACCAGAGGAATAAAGACAACAAATCAAAAACACATAATCACATACAGAGAAGAGTCACCTAAAGGCTAAATTTAAAATAAATAAATAAAAGTAGTTGCATGAGGTGGTTGGGCTAGAAGTCTATTTCGTTCTTACGTATCTCTCCTCCTTTCTGTTGAATTTCAAAGCATTATGAGTTATTGCTGCTGACATTGTATTTCTGGTACGATATTGTGCTAAATAAACATGCCGCATGAAAAGCGAATACAACATGCCTTTATATTCCCACTTGTCTATATTTCTTTACCTCTCATGAATGTCCCTCAGAGCTCCCTGTACAATGACAGTGCTTACTGCAGCAGGATGAGAACATGGTCCATGCACGACTGGAGTACCAGGTGAGTTATGTGACCTGAAGAGGGGCTGTCCTCCCAGTAAAGACAGAAAAAAGCAACGGGAACATGGTGCAAAGGATGTGGCCCACTCACTTTTGTTCCTTCTTGTTGGGGCCAGTACTGACACCTTCTGATGTGCTGTAACTCCCACTGTTTAGTCATCTCGGATCTAATTATACATCCATCCTTTAGTTTTTTTGATCCATTATTCTTATGAGAAACTGAAAGAATTCAGTCTAGCAAGATATTCGAAGTGAAGACACCTTGTACGTGAGTTATAATTAACAGCCTAGAGAGGAGATATCTGAGACTAGAAAATGTGAGCAAAAAAAGAAAAAGCAATACCAGATGCCATGTCTGAACAGTGAAGCCAGTCACAGTCACTCTGAAAATAAAATCTAACCTTCACATAACTAAACACTGAGTAGATAATTCACGGGTATCGTGGATTAATCCATGCTTGAGTCTCTAAATTAGAAAGCAAATTGTTCAACCACAGACAATTAGACGTGTAGGAAAAACTGGCTGCAAGATGTGGTCTGCTATGCAGAAGGGTCAAACAAGACAGGACTCTAACTTCTGGTTTTTGAATCTTGAAACCATTAACAGCACTCCCTGCCCAATACTCCTATCCTAACTGGAGCCTTGGCAATTGGGCCAATTACAAAAACTGCCTGAAAACAAAGGGATTTGCCACCCAGATAGATAAATGCCAAAGGTGGGTAGGTCAGAGACACTGCAAAATACATACAACTTTAAATACAGACAAACTTTGCTAGAACATGAAATGTCAATTACTTTTGTGTTTGTTTGTTTTTGTCCACTGGGCTTAATCGTTAATAACTGCCCTGGGATCACTTTATACTACGGCAAAGAAAGGCGAGATGAGAAGTTAACTCCAGACCCTGCAACTGTAGGAAATGACAGTAATTACATCGCTGGCTCTCTCGCCCTTCCTATTTTTTACCCTCGTGGGTGTAAACATCCAAGACCCATTCTGAGTAAACTCCACATATGCAGTCCATCAGAAGCACCAGTTTACTCCTATTTTCCTGGTGAAAATGGAATGAAAAAATACATATATATGTACCTACATAATTATAATAGCAGAATCATAATTTATCTGAGGCTTACAACCAGTGGCAGAGCATATGAGACAGAGAAGCTTAGAGATTTGCATTGCACCACCAGTGTAAGGCATTTAAGTATTGATTCCTGCAAGGTAGCCTATTACTGCCTTAAACTTGCAGTGCATGACAGTGGTGATGAGCCAAATTCTACCATAAGATTGTCTGCACCTGCTTCCCTGCCCACCATTTCCCACCCTGGGGACACACTACTAAGGGTGAGTACATTTTTACAACACACAGAGTGCCTGAGAAGTCACGTCGGGCCAAGCAAAGCAGGATATTGGATGGTGCTTCTCCCTTGGTCCACAGGAGGCTACTGAGTAGAGTGTGAAGAGGAAAGGTAAATGCAGTCACTGGAACATATCTGCCCAGCTCTTGGGACTGGAGATAGAGCCTTAGGTGACTCCTTGACCTCTGCACAGAAAGGATGGATCGTTCTGCAGCCTCATTTCTCTCTCGTTTGCTTGCCTCATCTGAACTGTTAGGTAATCCACAATTCTACTTCGTAACATGGGGCAAATTGTCTCTCCAGTGCTACCCGCAGTGCCTAGATGGTAATTGGTACACGGCGTTGAAGAAGAGAAACCATTAACCAACCTTGTTCCCAATAAAGAAAGCAGCAGCTGCATAAGCACATTCCTCCACAACAAAGCTGGGGATGCCTTCAAGGTGTTAAGAGCATTTGTAACCCTTCTTCATAACTAATAATTACTTGGAAGTACAAAAACATAATCAGCTTACAGAACAGAACTGTCTTGACTTATTTACATGACCTGTTGTTTTGCTGCCAGTTACTGTGCCGGGGCTGTCAAAACAAATTTTCTTCCCCATTCAAGTATGGATGTGCAGACTGGCATGTTCATGCAGGAGGATTACTTATGCAGGCCAGAAGGTCTCTGTGTCCCCTCCACTTCTTCAAGGACTTCTTCATTTCAGCTATAATTTGCCTCTGCTATAAATACTCAAATCTGGACTCCTTTCCAGCCCAGCCACGTTGATTGTCAGGATATCATTAGCAAACACAATAGGTGTATAATGCACACAGACTAGAACAGACCCACTAACCTGCAGGATGGCTACAGACTGATTGAAAATTTGTTTAATATTATTAAAGCCCCAAGTCTCATTCCCTTCAGCTCCAAAGCATCATGGCTTTGTCTCCAGTATCATATAATTGGCACCACCCTGTTCCCAAACACCGCCACCACCATTTGATCTGAACTCTTCACGGATAGTTAAAGTGTGTGGTCCCGCTGGGTGTTAGCACTGAACTGGCATTCTGCCTCCTGACACTTACTGACTGCCTCGTTTTAGCTCTGAGTCCCAAAATGGAAGCTCTAAATCCAAGCTGTGAATATTGTTTTAGCCCCCAGAATGCAAATCATCCATCTTTCTTACTGCTTGTTCCTTCCTCTCAAAGCCATCTTCTTGTCTCTCACTGAGCTTGAAGGGTCCCACAGTGGCCTCACATTCTGTCTTGCTGCCTCTCCTACACAGCCTGAACAGAAGCTGAGAAATTGTCCACCACAATTGACGAGCAAGTATAGGCAAGGTTGCTGTGCCTTCTGGAAGGATGGCCATGTGAGCAAGGATGTGCCATTTGGCTTTACTGTATGTTGCCATATGTTGGCCAGTTTGTCCACACCTGCATTTCAACAGCCACCACGTTGCCTCCCAACATTAGTTTTAGGTTCTCTGTCTCTTCAGTTATGACTCCATCTCTGGACTTGGCTGCTTTGTGCCTCAGGAAAACAATCCCCTCAAATCTGTGTCCCAATTCTAAATTAATCAGAAAGCTTTATTCTGTTAGTTCATTTTTCCCCACTTGAAGAATGTCCTCATCACAGCCTATATTCATGAAACAGATATCATCTGTAGTCCAAGAATGCCTTTAAATACAGCAATAGATTTTATCTCCTACTGAGCTCAAAACATTAGTGTTCACAGTGAGGTCTTAAAGCAGAGCTGCATTGTTTCATAATCTCTTCTGACTCTCTTTGCACTTTTCCAGGCACAGTGCATTATATACCATTACACTCATCTACATTTTGCTGAGTACACGCTGAGGCAAACAGTTACGCATGTGAATGCTATTTGATGGCACTTTAGTAAACTGATTTTCAGATTGCTATTAGAAGCAGAAGACACTGAGAAAGGGGAAAAAATGAAAGGCTGACACAATTAAATCAGTTTCAAAAGCGATCTGGAGCAATAGTGGATTAGGTGAGTGTACCATTGCCCACGAAATAAACCCCTTGTATAGCAACTCCATCTGAGAGATTAAAAGTCTCTCACTTCCAAATGCTACTGGAGGTCAGCACTTCCTGAGTTTAGGTGTTGTACCTTGAATTAAAATACCTGCACTCCATTCTTGGCTTTACTGCAGCAGCAAGTCCTTTTGCTTCTCACCACTGTTTACTGCTCTACAGCTTTGGTTTTGGGGTGAATGATCTCTTGGGAAAGGTCCTGTCTCACGGTCTGCTGAGACACTGCCTTAAGCAGTAGGATCACTGGGCAGTACACCTAATTAATGAAGAAAAACACTGCACAAAAATGTTTCCTGTCAGAGCCTCCTTAACAAACAAAACTTTTAACACATGCTTTTTGCATCAGAAATATCTTTTACACTTGAAATTAGGCAAAAGAAAGAATGTCCTAAAGCTCAAGAGACTTGAACTGATTTGTCATTAGCATCCACAGGGACATATTGCAAGGTCTGGTTCATATGCTACCTATCATCACCTTGACTGTTCCACATTTACAGCAGATGGGCTGGACTCTCTACAGACTCGCAGCTATACTGCATGTCCTGGCACAGCTATGACATTTGTTCTTATTCCTCTAGGATACCTTTGCGTCTTGTTTTCTAATGTCTTCTGAGAGAACATCATCATGTGCATATCTGCCTTCTGCAGGGATCTAAAATGACGATGCAGAGTAGCAGTCCATGTCCTACCTCCTGTTTGCAGAGATTTTGCTCTGGTAATTTGTTTATAAATTGTTTCTATCAATACTCTTTTGTATACCACCTAGGAAAAGTGTCAGTGGCAAATTCATGTTATTTCATTAAAATCTGGGGAGCGCAAGTCAGAAAAGGGCAGAGTGATTAAGCAAAATTATTGAAAATGTGTTAATCTCTCCCAAATGCAAAATCATTTTTTCTTACTGTGACTTATGCACTATGAACATTGCAACAGTTGCTTATGGAAAAGGTTCACACCTCATGGCAAACTTTTTTTCCTACAGTTGACTCCTAAAGCCCCTAAGGGAAAAAGAAATTCGATTTCAAGAACATTTCAGAAAGATACCCAGACTCACCTAAAGGCCTTTTCCTTCTGGCACCAGAGACTGCAAGGTCTAGGCCTAATGTTCTCTGTGAAGACAGATAAATCACAGACTGAACAGAAACAAGCAAAATCCAGCAATTAAATAGAGGAATTGATGCATAGGAACAACTCATACATAGGAATGAAACTATATTTTAAAAAGATCATGGATGTCATAGGTAGAGCAAAGTGCTCATGCTGCAAAAGGCTTCCTTCTGTACATCATCTGCAAGAGCCCACAGGTTACCAGCTTACAGCATTTATTCCCAGGACAATCTTCAGCAATGACTGCGGAGGCAGCTGCTCTTTCTTCTTGCAGATCCCAATGATCTTGAGAATTTTAACATAAAAATCATGCTTTAGTCTATAAAAATCTTTTTGGTACTGATGAGGAACTTTTAAACAAAGCTAAAGTAATTGGCACATCGCTGGAACTTAATAAAGACATCAACTAACCACAAATACATCAGCTCTACAGCTCACCTGCAGAAACAGATGGTGGTATCTCACTGAAGTGGTCCCTTACAGACACACATAAATGCCACCTAAAGCATGTACTGTCCTGAAAGAAGAGAAGAGAATAGAAGAGAACCATTTTCTATGCAGAGGTGTGTGGAGCATAAGCAGGTGCATCAGGTACCTTTATGTGGGCCAGGAGAACAGCAGCCTTGATGGAGCTCTGAGTACATGATCTGGAATCACACCTCTGTAAAAGGTGATCACACCTTTGATCACACACAAAAGAATAACAATTTCATGTTCATTCCTGAAGCTGATAAATGAGGAAAAAACATGCTTACATCCTCAGGGACCCTCCAACCTAAAAACAGAAAGGCTGCAATAGCAAAATCACTAACAGTGTGTGTAATCTGCCTAAGCACTATACAGGCATTGTGTCCAATTCCAAAGAGAAAAAAAAATGTTCTTGACATAACTTACAGATATTTTAAAACTGGTGCCAATGTTCTTGAAAGAATTATAAACTATTGCCGCCTACAGCTTGGCTTTTCCCCCAGTCACATGGGAAAACTCTTTAGCTGTCTGAAGGAGATTAGAAAAAAATCAAGAACAACTCAGCTGACATATCCAAAGCTGATGGAAACTAGAGTCAGGTAAATCCAGGACAGCAAGGCAAACCCACAGTATGGTTATAACACACTCACTGCTGCGGTTAGAGTTCACTACCATAAAGTAGCTCCCTTCCAGCAGGAGCTAAGAGCATAAAAGATATTGGAGTCTCCCTACCCTAACCTGTGCCTGTCTAGGACACACCCAAGTGCCTGCTGAGTCCAGTTATGTCTCATGCTACCAGCACCTCACCTATCTGGTGTCATCTACCTGAACTGCAGTCACACCCTTAGCACGATGTAGACATACAGTTAAATCAGTTCAGCAAACAGGCAAATAACCAGAGCTTGTTCACCCCATCACTTGTTAGGAGAGGTGAACATGCACAAATGTCTTAGCAATACCTTTACACCTCTAGTCCAGAGTCACAATAGCGACTCCTACAGAATCCCTTCTGACAACATTTTCTGTCATCCAACATCAAAAATAGCAGTACAAAGTTTTATTTACTGCTGATTGCAATTGAAGGTATCCCAGCATGAGATTTTCCTTTTGTCTAGTCTGTAATTTAAACCGAAAGCCTGGATTTCCCCAGCACCTTGGGAAAAGTCAGAAGCAATTACCTTGATATCAGTGCAATTATACCTGCTTGAAACAAGAGTTTGAGAGCTGAGAATGAAGTCTTTCTGTTTCAGGGAACAGCCTTCAGCAGCTCTTCTGTGCAGGGATTTTCTGCACAGAAAATTGCTCAGTACTCCTACAGCTACAGAGTTTGGCTGTTGCGGTAGAAAATTGTGGGTTTGCCTTGCTGCATAGAAAGGATCAGTATCATAAGTCTGAATTATCAAAATAAGCAACATGTTCAGTTCTTTAATTCACATGAAGCAGTCAAGGTAAGAGTTCTCTATGAAAAAATACTCAGGAACAGCTTGTGTTGATAGAAAGCATATAACAATGAAAATATGTGACCTGAGAAAAACAAAATATGCATTAAAGATACAAAAAGAATTTTTCCTCTGATTCTAGAGCTAAATAAAATACATTTAATTGCTTGGTTCTGTCTTTTTTAACACTTCCAGTTATGGTAAAATTCTATGTATTATATTTTGGTGAAAAAAAGGTTTTTGCACAATGCACAGATATAGAATCATGCTTCTTAAAATTCTTAAGATACCATCTGAATTTCATGCATTTGAAAAGTTGGGTAAAATTACATGTGTACGCCCTTAGGCTATTATCCACACAAAAGCTCAGTTACTAACATAAATGTTGCACTAAAATGACCACCATGTCTTTTCCCCTAATTCTGTTTTTATGTAACAATGACACCATTCATGCAATTTACAGTGTTGGGGACCACAGAGATGAATCATGCCAAGAAGGGTTAATCTGAGATGATATAAAATTCCCAGCCTACTAAAAAGGAAAAGCAATAAATATCACTATGTATTCTACAGAGGTACACAAGACCTTCAAATATGAAAGCAACAAAGATCTGCTTCCTTATTCTTTTCCATTTTTTAAGGTAAAAGAACGACAGTGGATGGTACTTTACTTGCAACATTCCCACGATGTGGATTCACATTTCTCCAAAGAAAGTAGACAGAGAGTGGACAGGAAGATGCAGAAGGAAAAGGTATGACATTATTCACGGGCCTTCCACTTTGGGTGTTCTTTAGATATTTCTTCAGCTGATCCTGTCAGAAACACTAGCGGCAGGTTTTGCTGGAGCAGCTGGGCAAATATTCACCCACCTTCAGGTTCAGCCACAGCAAAATCTGTCCCAGGCCTGGAAACCCCGAGCTTTAAAAGTATGCAAACACAGTTCCCCCTTATTGCCAGAATGGTTGGAGGGAGGGACAGCCTCCTACATAAAAGGGATATACATTTGCATTTAGCCCTAGAGAGAGAGCTTTGGTTTGATGCACTTCACTGAATTGAAATAGTGAGTGTTCAGCAACATTCCTCTTCCCAGGGTCATGCAAAGTTTATCTCTCCTAATCACTCAGTGCATCTATAATCAAACCGCATCTTGGCTTCGGTCCTGGGTTTCTATCTTACTGCCTGTCACTTCGTTCACAGGTTTACAGAAGGTCAAAGCCCCTCATCCTCCACATCTTCTCTCGCTGAAAACATACCTAGTTCAAGCCAATAAAGACCGATGGAGCTTCTCATGGGTGACTAGAAGATTTAAGATGATTTTGTAAAATCAGTAGCAGGATGTTTTCCGTAGTGGTTTATGTTCAGCAGCCAAGTGGTTACTCACGCAGATTAGCTGTCTAATAAGTAAAAGTGTTTCCAGGGATGCACTCAATAGCCTCCAGACCATTTTATTAAAAGTTGTAATGGTGTCCCTAGTTAAACTCAATTCTTGCTGTGAAAGCTATTAGGTTAATCAAAATATGAGGGAGCCCACCATCTACCCTTAATTAATAAATTACGTTAATTGTGTAATCAGCAAGATTCTATCAAGATTACAATTAAGTGCTCATCCCATGACCCATGATCACAATTTTCAAATGAGGATCATGCAGTAAATGAAGCCTCTATTTCCAAGCGTAAACGTGACTGTTTCTGCAACACTGGAATAAGGTGGCCTTGAGTTCACACAAAAGCTTTAGAACAGCAACGTCTCACTGTTTCAAAAAGTATTTAAAAATATGTTTAAAATTAAGCACATATCCCAGTCCCATTAAAATAAATATTTGTGACGCATATCCTTAAAGCTAAACACACACAGCAGTAGTTTCCTGATTAGAATGGATTGAAATAAACACTTATTTTTCTGAGCAGGGGTCTAAGCACCTAAGGAAAACAAAAGCGCGGGTAAGGGTATCCAGAGTCCACCACCATGCAGACCTGCTTGTACACATCATTTTGTGCATAACCACTTCCAACCCAAACCTCTGCATAATTCTGCAAATGGCTGCTCAGGCGCCTGCTTTTGTTTACATCAGTCTCTTCATTAAGCTGAAGACAGCTGCTGCCTTCTGTAAAGTGAATGACAGGTATCCGTAGGCTGGAGACCAATATTTTATTACCTTCAGTGACCCACAGGAAAAATTAAACAATCTCTCTTACAATGGCTTAATTTCTTTGACTCATAATTTCTCTGCATCAATTATTTCTTTGCTACTCCTGAGGTTCAGGCTCTGTAGAAGTCTTTAAAGGAACTGTATTTATTTTTGTTTTTAAGATAATTCTTACAGCTAAAAGTTAAGAAGTTTTCAGTTACTTGCAGTGAAAGTCAGGGATCATGAACTTTATACTGAGCAGCAGCAGCAGTGGGAGAATTGCCTGTAGGATCTCCAGATTTGCTGAAGAACTGGACACTTGGATACTCAAAATACTGGATATTAGATACTCATGAACTGTTTTAGATACTCAAAATATTTAACATCATGACCAGAACACTGACATCCACAATGCACTAGAACTCCTGCACAGTACATCCTTACACCACTGGTTTATTGAGCTATATAATTCCTTGAAGCCAATATGTGAAGTTCTCTATTACAGAAGAATTTTTGTTATTGTAAAAATCAGCCTTAAAAAGTAGAAGTGTGCATAAAATTCCCATTCACTTCTAAGGGGTCTTACACATGCAAAGTATGTGCAAAGTGAAGCAAATATACATGTGTGCATGCACTCACATATTCTTGCATTTGAAAAACTGGGAAAAAAATCAAAATGCTGTGAAAAGCAAATTGAGTTCTAGGTCCTGATATTGAAAGATATTTGAACTTAGGTCCAAAACAAAGTAGATGGTAGCTAAATTTTACAATTAATTTCAGGGCCACATACTTAGGTACATCCTGGCAGCCAGTCGCATTTAATTTTCTTAATCAGTCATGGCCTGAATTATGAGATCTCTTTGGTATCTGAGGAAATCTGAAAACTCATTAGCTCTTCTGGAATAAAACATTGATATTTTTTCCTGAGGTTCAGAGAAATTAGAGAGTGATACCAAGTTTATATTCAAATCATACTGCAAGGATTAGGCAAAGGTAGCTATTATGTCTCTATGCAAAATATGTTCATAAGAAAGGAGCTTTAAAGAAAAAAATCTTCCATTTCAGTAAAATCTTACAAGAACATGAAAAACCGTAAAATCTTTATCTCAGGCATCTTATGCGACATCATCCTCCCAGGAGCACTCTTCCCTTTGATTGGTTTCACAATTTTCTTATTCAAGAAAGCATTCTTTTCAAAATGCCAAATTTACAGGCTTACATTCTTATTTCAGTGCTTTTTTAAACACAGTGACTCTGCTTAAGAGATGCCAGTGCTTTCCGATACTCCAGAAGATCAGGAAACATACAGTATGTTTTATGCATTCAGTTTTTAAAATGTTGAAAATCAGTAACTGCCACTGATGTTAACTTGGTTTGTGAGGATAATGTGTTTCTAACTTAAGCTAATAGAAAGTCTCCCTGTTAGTTTATAATGTAATGCAGGGACTTAGATCTGGCAGTGACTGTGTTTTTATTATTAGGAAGCCATTTGGACACTATCGATCATTCATAAGCTTATGGTGCATAAATCCAAACAAATGCAAAGTACAGTTCCAACTTATTTGTAAATTTAAATAAAGCATACTGCCACAGCCAGATATAAATTCTCAGCTCTCAAGACTGTATTACATATTGCACAATATTTAATATTTCTTCCAAGTCTCAGCACTGGGAGATATATTCAGACACAATGACTGTCACTTATAACTGTAAAGATAACCTTGAAATAGTGCCCCACGTCAAATGGAGTAAGTGGGCATGAAATTCAGAGAAGAGATTTTTATTTTTAAATCGGGGAATTTTTAAGTTAGTCCCATAATTTTGATACCCCACATCATTTTTTTACTCCTCGGGTAAGAACAGGACAGAGGAAGTACAGATGTTTGATTTCAGATCAAAAAAAAAAAACAACTGCAATTTTCATCACCAAAATGGAAAAACCAAAAACCAGCAAAAATATTTCATATGACTTTTCATTTTAGACACAAGGTTTAAAGGAATTTATATAATATATATAAAAGCAATGGAAGTGAGGAATGAGAATTTCAGTCCTCAAAGCAGCTTTGAAGCTCCCATGCTATCTGAAGGCAGGAGGCTGCTCCCACCCAGGCTCAGAGCAGCAAAGGGGGGCACGTCCCTGGCGCATGGGGAAGGCTCTGGGGCTGTCCTACACCCCCCGTTCAGCTGAGGTTTCATTTAGTGGAGACAGAACTAGCTCAGAAGTGTTGAAAGCACCAGGTCCTGTTTCAGCTATCAGCATGGATGTGTGCTTTACTGCACTGGCACAAGAGAGACTACATACACCAATGTGGTGGGCAATTATCCTTCACTCCTCTTGCAGAAACCATTTGCTGTTGCCTTTCCATAACCATTTTGGATGAAATGCTGATTTGGGGCAAGGGCTTACATCACCCTTGACCCAGGACAGTCCTGAACTGTGTCCCCCCCTCACAGCTGGCCAGGCCACCCCAAGCACACCCTTTGGCCACAGCAGATCCTATGTAGGTTTCTTTCACCTGTCAAAAGCTGTTCTTCCTGGCCAGCTTTCTTCTGGGTGGCACTGTGTTCATCTGCTGTCAGCACAGGTTAACACAACAAACCTTAATGATTAACACTGTTGGACAGAAAAAGAATAATAATCTACAGCATACAAAGATCTCCTGTGGAAAAATAGAGACTTGCCTCTATGATGCAGCACTTTAGCAAACAAAGTTGACTAAGTCATAAGGCTGAGGGGTTTACTTACTTCTTTATGTGAGTCCTAAGAAGTGAAACTTCCTCTAGGTCCAAAGAGGCTTAAAAAAAAAAAAAAGGATCCTTTAAGGATTATCTACACAGGATTGAAGTAAATGTGTGCAGAGACCTTTCTCCTATGTTAGGCAATCAACACAAACACTCAAACGATGCTCTGGCATCTTTCAGATGCCTGTAGTTTTGACAAAAACATCAAGAGCCCAAGGGAGAACAAATTGCCTGATACCACTGGTAGGTGCCAGTGACAGGAGTGAACCAGAACCAGTACTCAGACGGTTACTGGGGGTGGGGTAGGTAGAGCAAACTTCACCAGAAGAAAGTAAGATTAGCCATAAGTCCCATTCTCGCTCTGATTTCATTATGTTACCGTTAGCCAGATGGGGCAAAAAGACCTCCTGAGCTTTCACAGTTATTGCACCCAAAGATCAGTTGTGACCCAAGGCTGTTGCTCTTTAGGGACACAGCCTAGTTCCCTGTCAGGTCAACAGCAAAACCCTCATCGACTCCAGCAGGTGGAGAGAGAGAGGCCTGAATGCTGCCAGTGTCCCCTCTCTTGACCTGATCTGTGAGTGCAGGACACAGGCACCACCTCTGACCACCACCACTAGGCCCGAGATGTGCAGCAGCCCTGAAGAAGCATACTGACAGGCAGTCCAGCCTACTCCACACATTTGTCCTGTCATCCTCCTCCAAGAAACCCCTTCCCATCCAGGACACTGTTCAGCAGGTGACCACCACCCATACCTCTCAGGTTTATCGAGAATCTGTTCATCCCGTAAGCCTGGCAGCTGTGTAGATCCTCATCTATGTGGCCATATGGCTTTACATGCTGCTACCATACTCAGTAAAGCACTCAAGTGCTTAAGATTATGCAAGTACTTAAACTTGTGGTCCACGATGGCTGCTCATACACTGAGGAGATCAATTACTATTTACAGTGGCAAAGGACTAACAATAATACTTGGCTTCCAAGTCTTCATCTTCACCATCTAAACTGTCACTAGATACGTGGGTATGCAGAGCATGGTTCAAAAATCCAGTTAACTTAGAACTTTGCCTTTTAGTGCGCTAAAACACGTAATGAGACACCAGAGTTGATCTCCCTGCCTAGGACCCTTCAGGTATGAGGGGAAAAAATAAGAAATGCAATCCTGTTTCTTATCACAAGTAGGCTGCGACATGGAACATGATCCAGGCCTTTGTCTTGACACTCACTGGCTCTGGAGCAGACCCAAAGCACTTTTATCTAATTGAGAAAGTTGGGTTCGATTCTGTCTGCTTCCATGCCTGACATTAAATAATTCCACTCATGGACAAAGGCTTACATTGCACGTACTAACACATGGTGATCCTTCTCTTACCACATAATTGCCTGTGTTCATCTATTCCTGTGCCTCAGCACTGCCACAGGGACCATCTACATAAGAAATCGGTGTTTTGTTTACTCTATTGACCAGATTTTTAGCTTTGCTGTACAGTACAGACACAGCTTAAACAAGAACACAGGTCAGCATTACCTTCACCTGGCTAGGAGGAACAGCAATAGAAGATAACATCTCTGACTTTTGAATTAGAACTGGTCAAAAGACTAAAACCAAAAGCTTCTTTCCAATAAACGATTCTATTTCAAATAAAGCATCACGTATCACACTTGACATTTTCAACATTCCCCGTTTGGAAAAAAGGCATGCTTTTAAAAACATGTCATAATTTTGGCAAAAAATATTACTGAAATATGGTCAAACTTCTCTTTCAATTTAAAACAAAATAGGAAATTTCCAAATACTGAACTCCCAGTTTCCATATGGCACAAAATCAGGTTTACACTTTTTAGCACATCCACCATCAACATCACTGTACGAACATCAATCCACTGGCTCTGGAAACCAGAAGATCAGCAGCAAGCACCATTGTGCTTACCTGCAGTTCCCCAATATTCAGATGCTGATGGATTTACTGAATCCACCCCTTAGATACAGAATGTATGGCCCTGCAGTCCCTTCTTGAAAGATATTATAAAACTGCAGAGACATGAAAAAACTTTGTGTCGCTGTTAAAACTTCTCCTGTTCCTTCTGTTACATATATTTTTTTGTTTGTTTCTCTAGGAAAAGCTATGAATCTTAGCAGCCTTAGTAATTTCTCATTAGATCTTCCTTGCTATGGTACTGTATATTAAAGTACCTTTGGACTATGGTGTTTATTTCTTTGCGGAGTATAAATATCCTTGAGAACATGTTTTTCCACAAAACTTTCTGCTGGCAGGTCAATTTCCTGACATTTCTTCATTTCCTGGATTCTCTATGCACACAGTGAGTGTCACATACTTCAATTCTGCTGATTAACATCAGCCCACATCCTGGTTTTAGTGTTTAGAGGGATTGTGTTGGTTCTGAGTGGATTTGATTGCTCTAAAAAAAAATTCCCCTATCAGCTGTTGAAGTCAGTGGACGTATTCTCTTGTTTTTCCTTTCCTGGAAACCTACCAATTTTTGTTATTGCATAAAAAAATAATAATAATAATATTCCTAAACAGTTAATCCTATTTCAGAAGCAGGTGATTGTTCCTTTTTTGAGGAATTTAAGATCAAGAGCAAATCGCCACGGAGCTATTACCTGCAGATCCTTTCTTGGAGCTGGGAATGCCTACTGCCAGCCCTAGAAAAGTCCCTACTGGATTTATCAAAGAATAATAAATGTTTGCTACCTCAAGACAGAATGCAAGTATTATGCAGATGTTCTGCAAGGAGACTGAAGAAAATATTTCATCTTTACAAAAAAAAAAAAAAGATAATTAGGATTGGGAACAGTTCTATTATTTACTACAAACTGTAAAAAGCCACCTTGGAGTCAGACAGCATTTTAACTCAAAGATTAAACTTTCTACTGTCCCAGTTTTGCATCTGAATAAACTCAAACATGGAGAGGTGATGTGGGAGATTGTGTCCCCCCTCCCAGTGACCTGTGTGAAACGTTATGCCCTCTGGTCCCAGCCCCCTTTATCCCTCTGTTCCTGCTGAAGGAACATTACGAGATAGAGCTGGCTCAAGGGATGGAGCCAGCTGAGAGTATATGATCTGGAAATGTCTGGGAAGGAGCACATCCCTTCAACATACAAGATCCATGGGCACAGAGGATAATTGCTAATGTCAAGTACATCCTTGGCTTTTGCTGAAACTTACATAGGGTCAGCTAGATTTCACTGCAGCATTCCCAAAGGCTTGCCAGAACTCTTTGACACATGCTCTGCAGAGATTATGTAGGACAGACTTCAGAGATCAGGTCTGAGGACAGCTGAGAAGGCTGACAAGAGAAGCTTAAATAATTCAGCCAACTGATTTGACCACGCGAAATTCTGCTCTTCTCTTTCTCCCCGTTTTCTGCTTACACCACTTCACAGTATGGCTGAGTTTTATGGGAAGGGGATTTGTTTTTGCTAAATAATCTTTACGAGCTGTTGAATACGCTGCTTTGCTTTGTTGCTGCAGTTACCCCTTGACAAGAACAGTTATGGCAGGTCAGCAGCAGGGAACTCAGCCAGCTTGAACATGAGATGCTTGTACTCTATAAAGGGAAGGGTGGAAAGTTGTGAGTCCTGCATCCACTCCCGCAGCGCTGCGGGTGGCTGACGTTTCCATTCTTGGAAAGGTCAAATGCCTCGTAATAAGAGCATTACAAGCTCACAACCACACTCTGCAGAACTCAGCCTCAACCCCATAATTCACATTGCAAACGTCACGGTATGAATGCAAATCTGCTGTCCTAAGGGAGCCACGGGCACTGTGAAAAAGTCAGGCTGTTTCATTCCTTCTTTTCCTGTCATTGCAAGGACAAAAACCCACACCAACAAAATTAATTTATTCCTCTGATGAAGGCAACAACCAGAAGAGGAAAGTGGTATAAAAACCAAATCTGACCTTATAACATTTGTAACACACTGACAAGAATACAAAATGGCAAGAAGTCCTATTTTAATAGCCATTATCCTGCTGCTGTTGGACTGGACTTACTTTTTATTCTACAGTATTACAGTCACTGCCTGAGTTCCACAAAACAGCAGAAAATAACCAAGGACAACAAATAAAGCAATGTCTAAGATGAGCTAAATTTTAAGGTGTTATGGACCCCCACCAACACAAAAGATGTTTGATTCCTTATATTTAACTGAGGACCCCTGAAATGTGCCCTCTCGCACTTCTCTTCAGCCCTCTTTGATGACATGGCTGTAACCAGCTCAGCCAGTAACAAGTTCAGTTGGCTGAATTTTCATTATCTTCAGTCTTACCCCCAGAAAGCCTGCACATGCAGTTTAACAACAAGGGGGGAGACATGAATTCTCCTGCCCGGCTCCTCTGCTCTGCAATCCAGAGCGACACCTGAGATTGGGCTCTCAGCCCTGCTGGCCCTGGGGCAGCAGCTTGGCAGGGCTTTAACCTCCCTGAACATGGCAAATAGCCCATTCCCTTTGGGTGGTGGACTCTAGAAACTATTGATGATATACAGTGTCAGAGTATCTGATAGGTCAGTACTCAGCATCAGTAGGGAGAGAATCAAGGACATAACCTGACCCTATGGTAAAAAAATTATGCTCAGGAACTGGAAAATTTTCCTGAGGTTCTGTGTATGAAAGACCTCAATGCTCAGGACTCCTTTGACTATATGACTCTCCTCTTGCCAATGAATGTATCCCAGATGTTAATGAGGAGTCCCACTCTATAGAGAACTCTGCAAAAAGGACTGTAAGGCTGAGCTGTCAAGCTGTAACTCAGAGCAGCTTTCTGGCTCAGCCATCTCTCTGCTATGATGAAAAACTGGAAAACTGCCTGCAATCCCCTGGTTGACAATATTCAACTGAAGCAAGAAGCTGGGCTACCACCTGAAAACACCACAACTAGCTATGTCTCCCTTTTAATAAAACACCCTTCTAGGGCTCTGCACCCCTTGGGGAGGCTGAAGTTTATATTTTTTAAAAATCTAGTTTTCACTTTACATCTGTGTGACGGTTAAAGCTAGCCGTAACTGATTCTGCTGAGGACTCCAGGTCTGCAAAGGAAAGAAACAGAGGAAGGCAGAGCCAATATGCAAATAAACAGCCAAAGTGCAAATAGCACTTAAACACGCGCAGAGACATGGTGAGCTTCAAAGAAATCTTTTCAAGATTAGCTTTATGGTCCTACATTGCAAACGAGCAATACAAAGAAAACATTTTCTTGGGGTCTGCAAATTAAGAACACACGCAAAAAAAATCTTCAGATTAGTGAGATCTAATGTAGTCACTTGGAGCAGGAAAATTTCTTTTTTAATTACTCAAAAGAAAAACACCCAAATTAATAACCTCTAGGATAATAAATCAGCTGGTGTAATCTCATTTCCATTACCCTTATTAGCTAAGGAGATTGGTAGATCAAACCCAAATTCAATCTGCCAGAAATAAATATACCATTATTTTTAGCCTCATTTCCCAAGACTGTGAAGTCAATGTACTTGGACTGTCTGCCTGTCTGTCCACTCTGATAAGTTTTGAACCTGCTGGCCAATTTCAACTTAATTTAATGAAGAAAGAAGTGCTTTCAGAGATGTTAAAGTCATACCTGTTTTGTGAACAATCTCTGGATAGGAAAGTCCCTGATGAATGCCCCCCGCTTTGAAAGGCAGTAGCAACGCAACATCCATTCACTTCATTTTATGGCGTGTGGATGGACACTTAGCACAAGCCTGCAGGATGGTCCATCCATGCTCTTTTGTCTCTAGATAATCATGATATGTGTTCTCTTTTGCACAGCTGGTAAGACAAAACATATGGATAGAGGATACAAAAGGATACTCAGCTGGTGCATAGATCTGTGGGGGAGAAAGGAAATATAGAAGGATAGATCGGGAAATAGCTTGGGGGCACTGCACGAAGGGGTCAAAGAAATATCCATAGGTAACTAAGGAATGAATACTGCGAGGATGCAAGGATAAACAAATAAATCCAGAAGAAACAGGCTTCGCTAATCCCATGACCCCTGGGAAAACTTACTACTAAACTTATTACTAATTCTTCACTCACCCTCATGCCAGTGTCCCAGTGGAACAACCCTCAAGCAATGCAAACTTCAATACTGCAGACCCAGTTATTGGAGCTGAGGGGAGTTCTCTGACTTGTGTTTTGGCTGCAATTGCTTGACAGTTTTTATACCTGGCATTCGGAAACATTTAAGCAAGGCAGGCAACATCCAGACATGGTTCTTGCTCCAATCTGTAGGGCCACTGCCACCCAGCAGCCACACAACAAGCCAGGAATGCAGCTCAAGAGCAGGGATGGTTTGACTGAAGTGATGGGAACAGGCAGAGAAAAGACTTGGCTACTTTAAAATATATATATACCTTTCCAAAGTGAGGCAAAGAGAACAGCCATTGCTTCATTCGCAGAACAGATTAAAAAGAAAGTCTGGGAAGAAGCTGACCTGGCGGAGTCCCCTCCTCTCTGCTCACAGCTGTATTGCAAACAGCTGAATTCCTTTATCCCTTCTTCCCTTCAATTAGATTTTGCTTGTGACCTGTGACAAACAATTTAGCAGTTCAATTCACGCTTGTAGCATACAGAATCACAGAATCGTCTAGGTTGGAAGAGACCTCCAAGATCACCTAGTCCAACCTCTGACCTAACACTAACAAGACCTCCACAAAACCATATCACTAAGGGCTACATCTAAACGTCTTTTAAAGACCTCCAGGGATGGTGACTCAACCACCTCCCTGGGCAGCTCATTTCAATGCCTAACAACCCTTTCAGTAAAGAAGTTCTTCCTAATATCCAACCTAAAACTCCCCTGGTGCAACTTTAGCCCATTCCCCCTCGTCCTGTCACCAGGCACGTGGGAGAACAGACCAACCCCAACCTCGCTACAGCCTCCTTTAAGGTACCTATAGAGAGCGATGAGGTCTCCCCTGAGCCTCCTCTTCTCCAGGCTAAACAACCCCAGCTCCCTCAGCCAGTCCTCGTAAGACTTGTTCTCCAGACCCCTCACCAGCTTCGTTGCCCTTCTCTGGACTCGCTCGAGCACCTCCATGTCCTTCTTGTAGTGAGGGGCCCAAAACTGAACACAGTACTTGAGGTGCGGCCTCACCAGAGCCGCAGATGCAGGACCCAGCACTTGGCCTTGTTGAACCTCGTACAGTTGGCCTCAGCCCATCGGTCCAGCCTATCCAGATCCTCCTGCAGAGCCTTCCTACCCTCGAGCAGATCGACACACGCACCTAACTTGGTGTCATCTGCAAACTTACTGAGGGTGCACTCGATCCCCTCATCCAGGTCATCGATAAAGATATTTAAGAGGACTACAATACACAGAAGAAAAATTCTGGCGCAAACAATTATTTGGTGACCAAACAGTTGCAGATTTCCATGCCACTTATTTTTAGTCATTCAGGTCTTCTGTCATTGTCCCAATGCGTCCACTGCATATTTGTAATATTTGTTAAATATGTCAGTGACTTGCTTTATAACCATTCTCCTTTTGCTATTAAACCAGCGGTGGCAGGATAGAGCCAGCCCTGGATGCACCATGCTCCCCACCTGACCCCAGCCTGCAGGCTGATGCTCCTGTCCTCCAGTGGTGCCCAGAGCCTGGGCTGCCCCCAGCCTGCCCCGCTCCCTGGCTGGGGCATTGGGATCAACCCTGCCTGTGAGACCCTGTGTTGCCACACAGGGGGGGGGAGCCCCACCTCAGTGATTAGCCCTTATTGCCCCCTGACAGGTTTTGCCATAATTCTGTAATAAGGTATCAGATAAAAAATAGAAATAAAAAAAAAAGATTTATTACAGCTACATGCACCAAAGTGAGCTACACAAGCTTTTTGAGCAGTGGCAGTTTCTGAAAGTCAGGGGAAATTCTCTTTCAAGGCTTTAAGGTAAATTATCTAGGTCATAAAAATTCTTTACTTTCAGCAAGCTCATTAATACAGAATACTACAAAAGCACAGGAAACTGTGGCGTACTTCATATGCCAATACATCCATGGAGGTGCCGCATACTGAAGTCCTATCAACAGAGGATTATTCTTAAAAAGACCGTTTACTGATGAAGGTGACACACAGCAATATTAGCAAGCTCATGGTTACAGTGAGATCATAGCAAGGTTCAGAGTTGCTATTAATAAATCCAAGCATCTCAAAAGACTTAATAAGTTTATTTATCCTCATGTTTCTTTCAGGTAGGTAGAGGAGTATCTGCGACTGCACTCTCAGATACAGCAGCTGTGACCTGAATGTCTCCTGCTTCATCTAAGTAAGAGCCAGGCACCCAGGCGAGCTGTCATGCAATGCAAACATCTTAGCCATGAGAGCAAAGATCACAAGTGACTGCAGATATACGTTCAAAAGAATCCAAGGGGCAGACACACACACTACAGATGCACTTAGCTTCACTTCCTACTGCAAAGTGTTATACAGTTTAATAAATGCACAGAAATGTCATATTTGCTGGATTTCATTGATAATCAACTAATTTCACCCTTCTTCCAATCCTTCCTGTTGATTACAACATATTTTACATTATTGCTAAACTATTTACCCAATGGATACAGTTCAACATAGCCTTCTGTTTGCAAAACTCTCCTAAGGCCAAAAATAGGTTAGGACTTAAAATGGATAGGCACCGCATCGGAATTTGAAGTAATACGCCCCAACCAAGACCCAGTTGGTAATTCATGAGGTGTTACACTTCTATTTAGAGCAATAAACCATGATTTTTTTTTCATTGACAATGACTACTTACTTTATGCACCAATTATATAATGTGAGCAGCTGATTACTAAGATGTTCTACATACAATATTGTGACAGTGTTTATGGCAAATATTGCAAAAACAAGGACCTGCATTATCCAAAGGTTGTGCTGTAATGGCAAGGCACGCTTTATATAAACACCCATGTCAAATTTCTGGGCACCTTTTTGGCTGAAGTAAACCAGCACGTGAGGGATAATGATTGCTGCACAGAAGCCAGCTATTCCTACAATCACTTTGATGTTCTCCATGGTCAGAGCACTTGTGGCTGATGGTATTGGACAAAAACAAGGAAAGAAGATTCTTTGACCAGTCCAACAGGGAAATCACTGGAAGGAGTGACCACAGCCACAGAACATCTCTTAAAGCCATCACAGTAGGGAGAAGATGGCACTCACTTTGAATGCTGTATTATCCAAAGTAAAAAAATGAGCTGCCTACAGGCAAGAAAACAGGCAGTCAAAAAATTGGGGTCATAATTATTATATTTATGAAATAGTGTGCCCTTGAGACCTCCCAGGGCTTCAAGATGCTCTCTGCCACATCCAAATGACTCCCAGCTCACACCCAGTTTCCTCTAGGATAATCTAGAGGCCACCCAGTTCTCCCCAGTGTGCTCTAGAGAGCAGTAGAGGCCTCCCAGCATACCATACATTCTTCCAGGGCCTCCCATAGGAGTCCGGCACACCCTGAAAGCCTCAGAGTGGCCTATGTGTGCTCAAACACTCCCTGGAGACCTCAAAGAGCTCTCCAGTCTGCTCTAGGGCACACTAGAGGCTACCCAGGGTCCCCCAGACTGCTCCAGCACAAGCTAGAGGCCTCACAGGGCTCTCCACTGTCCTCCATGTGAAATAAATGCCTCCCAGTTCACCCTGGAGGCCTCCAGTGGGCTTCCACGTCACTTTAGATCTCTGCAGGTCTACCAGGGCCACTCCGTCCATTCTAGCTCCCCCTGAATGCCTCCCAGTGACCTCTAGGATGCCCTGGAGAACTCCCAGTGCAGCCTTGAGGCCTCCTGTGGCCTCCCAGTGCTCTCTAGGACCTTCCAGAAGCTTTGCAGGGCCTTGCAGTGGCATTGTAGCACCACCTGAAGGCCTCGCTGGACTCTCCAGTGCTCTCTACAGTACCCTAAGGGCATCCCCGTGCCCCACTACTGTGCTCTGGTGCCACCTGGAGGCTTCCCAACACTCCCAGTGCACTCCAGCATCCACTACGAGTCTCCAAGTACACCTGTGAAGACTCCCAGGGCGCTCCACAGCATGCTCAGGTGCCCTAGGAGCCTCCTATTGCACCCTGGAGAACTCACAGGGACCCTAACCCTAATTATGACCCTTCATATACATTTATTTCATATAATTCATATATGACAATTCATATGTAATTGTGACCAAAAAAAATAAAAAAAGAAATCAGGCTCATTTGTTTACCATTTTCCTAGATCAACAGAACTGGTGATGAAAGGCTAAAAAAAAGTCCCAACCACCAGGAAAAAAGCAACAATCACAGACAAGGTGATTTGCTCCGACTGGTCTGCACGGACAGCAGCTGGTTGGGTTTCCCAAGCCTTGGCCCATCACCAGGTGATGGAAATCCACCATGAACATAGAACAAGAAACTGTAAGAAGAAAGCCATCATTCACAAGCTCTCGGGGAAATTCTTAGTAAGGACCTGTCACGTAGAGCGTGTGAGATAGATGAGCCTGAAACATGGACGTGGCTGCAAGTAGCACTGGAATTTGGGCACCAATGGACCTTTACCACAACAGGCAAACTTCAACCAAGCCCAGTGCAGGAGGCAAACTCCTATGCAGTGCTTCCGCTCCCAGGGGGAGAGGTTCCTATCGCATTCTTACTAACAATCTGCAAAGGAGGGTGTGTGCCCTGCTCTGCCTGTTGCCGCTCTCCAGTAATGCACAAGTGCTGTGTATCAGAGAGAATGGCTCCACAAAGCAGAGAAAGTAGGTGATGGGAAGGATGCAAATTCAAGCCAACAGCACTGGAAGATACACAGCACTCTGGTGTCTACTTGCAGCAAATCCTGCAAGGATACTTATAAATACTTCTGGTTAATTTTAGTAGGAATAACTTAATAGCCAAATTAGTTTTGCACAGATCATTGTTACGATGGGGTAGCAAGAAAAGGAGGGAATATGCTCCCTCATGAGCCTCCTGAAATAAAGTTAAATTATCAGAATAACCATTACCTGGCTGTACCCAGTCCTGAGAAGAACTTTTTCATACATTAGTGAATTATGTTTAAACTCCTCGTTATCACTGACAGAAATAATACGCATGAACCAGCGCACACATAGATAATATGGAACTTTGCACCCGTCCTTGCCAGCTGCTTTCTCTATGGAATTACTGCGCTCTGTGCTGTATTAGTGCCCAAGCAGCCTGCTGGTGAGCTGAGTTCTCTTTCCACATTTAAATTAACAATTTCATGTATCATTACCTGGACTTCATTTACCCTTGATCCTTAGCTTCTTAACAGAGAAAAAATACCCTAATACAGAGGGCTGTTGTTGTCAATAGATTATTCTATATATTTTTCTATTCCTAGTTTGAAGATCTTGAAAGGACTTCTACTGTACTGCACATTGAGTCCTGCGGATGTTTTTTTATCTCACCTACTTTTCATCTCATTCTGTTGGAGACCCTCCCAGTCAGATAAAGGCACCAGGCCTTTGGATAAGGAAAAGCAATTTCTTTCACTTGGTTAACTGCAGGACTTAATGTTATCAGCTGCATTAAGGGACAGAAGCATGAGGCAGGCTATCTCGGAATCAAAGTCAGCCAGAGCCACACAAATCCCTGCAGCAGTACCATGAGCTTTGAATAATCAATTGCACATTCCCAGGGAGCTTGTATGTAACAACAAAAATATTTCTTGTAGCTTGCAAAGTAATAGGGAGACTGACAGTAGAGATTAAAAAAATCCTACACCATCACTTTTTATTATTATTTGTAGGGTTTGAGATGAGAAAGTTGCAAATTTTTAGCAATCTGGATATGAGACAGTTATTAAGGTGTGGATGTAAGTGACTATAAATGATACTAAAATGAGAGAAGTTGCTATTGGCTCTATCCAGGTGCAATTGGACAAAGGAGCTTCCATTTGAGAGCAAATGTTCAACTATCTGACACCTGAGACCATCCTGCTGAGCTTTTCACTAACTCGGTAAGGGCTTCCGGAGTAAGCACAGGGTCTAAGCCAATGCTAATCTGCTAAATGGTTGCGGAGTGTTTAAAAGGGAGCTGCCCACCACAGCAGGAAGGTGTTTTGAAGTCCCAGACGGCAGCACAGCTATGCTAGAGGAGGTATATCAGCACACATTTAGCACAGCAAGCTGTGTTCTCCCAGAACTCAGATGAGAGTTATTGCAGCAATAATGTGTATAGGCCCCTCTTCACAAGCTGTCTGCTCTAACAGTGCATTAATACATCTTCAGCACATGAATTGCTCAGCAGAAATGCAGTTTAGAAATTTTGCTGGCGAGGAGATAGAGTATGCTGGCCAAGTCACACACAGCTTTTGCTTTTAAATCAAGCAGTTTGGTTCAAATCACAAAGAAATGTAAGTTATTTTTGTCCAATGGTATTCAGTCAACACTAGTACATCAGCATCTACAATGAAACTGTCACACGTGGTAGATGTCTCAAAAGAGGAACCAAGGACTATTGAGACAAATTAAACCATTGTTTTTCAATACAACCCAGAAAAAAATCAGGATTAAGGCACAAGGATAAGGCAGGTCCACATATTGGTACTGTTGAAATATGTAGGAAACCAAGTTAACAGTACTCTTATAATTTATCATTTGTTTGCCTGTATCAAAGGCAGCAAATTTTCATTTAGTGTGCCTTGTATATACATGATAGAGGTACCCAGTTGTGGTTTGAATACTTCAAGAGGAGGAGACTCCTCTCTCTCTTTCCTCTTCTTTCGGAGGTTAACCGCCTCATTTAAAGCATTAAAATAATCACCTCATTTCTCAATTTATTTGGAGTTTTGGTTTGGCTTGTGTGTTTTTCTTTTTTACCTCTAGTCTCTGGTTCCAGTTATGTCCCCATTAAATGAAACATCCTCCATTGCGTTCAGGATAGATGATTTTCAGCTCAGAAGCCATCCGCACCACGTACAGTCACAAGCTTCAGTGTAAAAAATGGCCAGACAGTACTGTTAGCTATCCTGCTCTGATATATACGTGAGTAAAATACTATTCAGGTAAAACCTACAGCAGTGTTGGATTTATTTATTTTTTCCCCTCCCTTAAGCTTCTGGAAAATTGAGCTGTTTTTCCCAACAGCGAGCATGCTGATAGAGCCAAACAGTGCTCCACAGAATCCCTTGAAATTTGGAGCCCAGGCCAAACAGCCAACTTGCCAATCTATTGTTTGAAGTTAAAACCCTTGCACCAACTTAGAATAAACACAATACCTCCCAGAATAAACATCACTGTGGTTAACGAGAACGTGGAATGAACTGCAAAATAATTAAACTCCATGTGTCAATGTAAACCTGACTGATTGCTGCAGCCCTCTGATTAATTGCTCCCCCTGCTCTGGGGAGCATTAGCATGAGAGCAGAAGATAACCTTGATAGCTTCAGTATATACTGAAATACCTGTTTAGCAGTGTGGGCGAGGTTATCAGACCAAAAGAGACTCAGCTAATTATCACAACCTGTTCCCCTCCTGCTGCTGGTACATCTGTAACAGCAGAGGTACAGTTTCCCCAAACAAGAAGCCAACCCAGCCTTGTAAATCTCTTGAGTGACTGCTTTTTGCTTGTGTCTTTTGAGGACGCTTCTTTAACCCACCTAGATGCTGCAGTAACTTACTCCACTCCACAGTAACTGTTTTCAAGATATTAGGACTTCCAAGTTTTTCTTTAAAAAAAAGATGTAAGAATTTGCATCTGTAAGCCAGTCCCCAGCCCTGCTGCACTTCTGCCATTTGCCAGGAGCGCACCAAACCTAACATTTGGGGAAGTCATACGTGTAAGTTCCCAAATAAGAGGTATTTGTTATCTGCAGCCCAGACTCCAGGCCCTTTTCTGAGACACTCGGCTCCAGCCAGCTCACACACTGCAGGAAGACAACACAGGTCTCACTACCAAAGCAGATTAACTCTCCAGAGCTTTTCTAATTAGAGACACCAGCTCCATGCCAAGAAAATGTGCTTGCTGCAGCTTATTTTAGCTCTGTAGTTCTGACAAACCAGTCACTTTTCTTCTTATGATCATGTGTAATTGGAAAACAAACTTTTTCTGAATAATGGATGCTCAGAGATATCACTGCTCATGAAACAATGTATTTTCCATGATAAAAATAATCTGTGAAGTGATACCTTAACAGTAACAGAGCTGGCTCCTGTGAATGAGAGGCAGAGAACAATTGAGGTTCAAAGGTGCCATGGGAGGTCTCCACCCCGACCCCTGCTCAGAGCGGGGCCAACTTCAACCTTAGATCAGGTCAATTGGGCTGGGGCCTGTTAAACTTTGAGTGACCCCAGGGACAGAAGTGGCACAACCTCTCTGGGCCCCTGCTGCCATGTCCGACCACCCTCACGGTGGACAAGTTTCTCCTCCTTGACCAGAAGGGCCTCTTGCCTTTTGCTGTGCAGCTCTGAAGAGAGTCCAGACCTTCCATAATTTCCCTTTAGATGATATCACATTTATTATTTGAATTATTTGCTGCTGTCCATGCTCTAAGCTTTTTAAAACCAGTCCTTATTTCCTTGTGAAATTACTGGGTAGAATCAGGAAGAGGCACTTCAACTACATGAATGACTCCTGTGCGTGAAGATCCCTTCTGCGGAGCAATCTGGGGAACTGAGACCCTCAACAAAATAAGGCTGTAACAAAAACTCGTAAGTTAGTCAAAGGAATTAACTTTTTTTTTTTAAGCTTACTTTTCCTTTTCATTTAGTCTTGAGGGGTTGAAAAATGCATAGAAATAAAAAAAATTGCTCTTAGGAAAAAGAATTGACTGCTGTTAGCATGGAAAAAACTACTCTTTGTTGCATTACAAAGTCATGGTCTGCTGCATTTGCAAAACCATCTTCACAGAGAATATTTCACTGTTTGGGCTATATCGGAGAACACTTTCTGGAATGCTCCAGGGAGGTTTCTGTTTGTTTTTAAACAGGCAAATAATCCCAAAGCAAGAACACAAACAGTGGTTTCTTCTAGTTTTACTGATAAATTTTCAGATTTTGATGAGTTAAACGGAAGGAAGAAATCAGAAATAATATATTTATCTCCAAAAATTTTCAAGAATAAGTGCAATATCAGAGTATAGAGACTGTGGATAACCTAAAGACTTGACAGATGTGAGTAATTCATCAGGTCCTGCATCTGCAGCTTACTGTGATCCCGTACTGTAAGTGGATGCAAATAGAGAAACAAATAATTAAACTGTTAGATTTCATTTACTTTTGAAGAAAACAGGTTCACCATTTATAGTTCAGAAAAAGTCCCTGCTTCAAGCAAGTGATGTATTTGTAGGGGAAAACTGCGCATTAGTCCACAAGAAAAAAAAAACAAAAAACACTGCTGTCATTTTACCACTTTATACCCATTTTAACTGAGAAGAAAGCTGATAGTTATAACAAGTCCAACTGTAAAATATCCAATACAGGATTCAACTAAGCAAAATTCATTCTTTTATAGGGTTATGGAACACCAAGATCAGAACCGCAATGCTATAGGTGCTGCACGGACACACAGTGACAGCTAATTCCTTTTCCAAGAGCCTACGAGCCAAATAGTCTTCTTTATCTAATGATGGGAAAAATGAAATATCACTATCACCACTTCACCAGCAAAAAGCCAAGCACAGAGATTAAATGATTCAGCCAAGCACTTAAGATTGTGCTTTTACTTTTCAGAAGATTAAAAATTAAGAATGTGGGTAAGGTCACGCAGAAAATCAGACTGACTCATGAACTGAGCTGAACTCCGGAGTTTCCCAAGTGCTCAGCCCATGCTGTAACTCTGCACCTTTCTCCATCTTCTCTTCCCAGGCTTTCCTGTATTGCCTCCTAAGGTTTTGCATCCTAAGGTTTTGAAACCAAATCCATCCAAGTCAGAAGAAAAAATAAAAGAATATTTTTTTTTTCCATTTTCATTGCTAATAAAGGCAAAATTTTGTGACAATAGAAATACAGCAAACGTACCTAATGGAAACTTAAAGCTCACCACTTCATGAGCTACTCAGAGCAGGCTCATGCTTCTCACTGTCCAGTCTTGGATCAGTGACTTTAACCTTAGGCTCTCCAAGGCTCAAATTTATGAAATGAGTGAAAATTTGCATTGCTCTCAGGACTTAACCAGAGCTCTTTCCCCAGGCTCCTCCACAGAGGCTGGTCCTTGCTGAAGAGTGCTGTGAATAATTCACACATTGGTGTTGCTTTTCCTAAATCTCAGCCTCACCTCCACAGTGAAAGGGGCACAAAACAGCACAGGAACAATACCCCTGATGTAAAAGATGACCCAACAGGAGTGAGAAGATTAAGATTTTCCCTTCTGCTTTCACAGTCGGACAGAGCCAGTATAACCATGGTCAGTCACCAAAAGGAACATATAATCCTGCTGTGGCCTTTGGACCTGCTTGGCCACACATCTTACCCTAGAAAGGGCCAATTCAGGAAATTAAACCAGCAGAAAAGCAACTACAGAGAAAGCCACTAGCTTTACCATGAAACCCTCTTTTGGACTTCCCTTCCCTCCTGGCTCCCGCCTCCACGCCAAGGCACAGGAGGACACTGTACCCACGCACTTGCAGCTCCATGAGATTCATCGGCTTAGCAAAACACACAGTTAACCAGTGTTATTTGTAGCCAAAACCAAGCACAATTTATAATTAACACCTTTCATGTTAACAGATCGTAGGCAGGGGGTTAAAAAAAAAATCAGTTGCATACCTAAGCACATATGCATCCCACCTAAATATGAAGCATTTACTTGAAGTGTAAAATGCCCCCAGCCCACAAACTGCATACTTCCAGCTACAGAGTGGGAGAAATCCGAGGTGGGCTGAGCAACAACCCAGCTGTACATCATGCTTTGCTTCCTGCAGAGCCGGCCCAGAGGGATTAAGCACCCTGTTTCCCTCCAGAAATGCCAAACCTTAGGTGAGATGCACCCAAACCTTAAATCTGTGTTTTCAGTGAACCAAGAGACAGGAGAAATATCATAGATATGTATGCCGTGTGGCACGTCAGGAAGTTTGAGGTGTCCAGCATAACTCCTACCATCTCTTATTAAAAGATTGTTTTAGCTGTTTGCTTGTGTTACAAGAATGCCCTGGTGAAGCTCAGAGCCGTTTCATGCCTGTGGCTATGGCTGCAGACTGCACCTGTGCTGAAGGGCCGAGGCTCTGCAGTAGCCAGGCACAGACAACACAGGACAGACACAGAAGAACCAGCTTGTGCTTGGCCACCCACCAGCATAAAGTCATGGACGTCCCCTGGGCCAGCGCTTGTACAGGGGACACCAAAAGGCACGTGAACTGTGCTGGCTTCTGATTCTCAGTGGCCTCAGTTCACTTTCTGTGATTTGGTCTCTATTACTGTTATTGGACATCGGCCTTGGAGAACCACCGCAGCCTGTCCCAGCTGGGTGAAACCCCGGGGCAGTGGGGAGATGCTGCAGCTGGAGCACACCTGCAGCCCTCAGGAACCAGCCTCCCTCCTGCTCTGTAACCCAGAGGAGAGCAAGAAGACCAGTGCTGAGAGCTGCTGCAGCCAGGCGCTTTCCCCAGGTGAGATCCGATGATTATATCACACCTACAGAGCCCCATGGGACCAGTCCGTGGCCTGATGGTGATGGTAACAGGAAGGTGAAAAGCACGGACGGAAGTTACACTGAGTAGGTTAAAATTATCTTATTTCAGTTGATTGTATTCCTAATTAATTAAATAATGAGGAAAAAAGTCTGCTCAAACTTTTCATTTAAAATCAAAGGCAAGGCCCTGCTCTAGCATCCATTGCTGCCACCAGTAGCTCGGCAGGAGTTAATAATCGAGCCTCTTAGCCACTTCTGGACTATTTTAACAAATTCAGCTGTTGATTCTAGCAGTCTGTCAAATCTCAACATATTGCTCTTATCTATCCATCTAAAACATATAATGTGAGGTAAGGAAAACAGACTTTTTTCCCCACTCTATTTGAGCTTTAACTCCATGAAAAAAGTCCTTTTCCCCCAGACCTTTACATACTCCTTTTATATGTAATGCACAGGCTGAGACACTGACCCTGAAACAGCCCCCTGTAGCACAAATCCAGCAGCAGTACCTGACAGTCACACAGCAGCTTTCATGATTCACCATCTGCTAATAAAGCATTATAAATCAATCAATAGGTCAAAAGATCTCACTGCTGGATGTTTTTGTGGACCTGATTAACGGAACGATAAGTATCAATTTATTACAGGATCTGCTAGAACACTATTTATAGGAAGAAGGAAGTTGTTTAATTAAAAGAATAATTCTCAAGTATTTAGATATAAATTGTGTGCATCTGTGAAGATGCAGGACTAGACGGAGCCCAGTTCCAAAGAGCTGCAGCGTGGGGTTGCTCTGTGCTACGCGGTGCCGCCGGGCACAGCGAGCTCTGCAGCTGAGCACCTCTGCTCCGCAGCACGCCTGAAGCCCTGCAGCAGTGTGAGCGGCCCTGAGCTGCATCCACCGAGCACGCCTGTCAGCACATCCTGCATGTACTAGCGCTGGTAAGACCTTCTGGGTTAAGTCTTAAAACACGTGCTTGGGAACGGCTGGAGTGCATTTCAGTCTGCTGAGCGAGAAGTGGGGAGTTGCGCCAGAAGGCCGGAGGAGAGCAGCGCGGACCTTTCCTCTTTCGTGTCCCTTCACTGGTGGAAAAGCAGCACTGCTCTGCTCTGAGCAGAGATTTAGGAGCCTCTAAGAAGTAAAATGTAATGAAGAAAACAGACTGAATAAGGCACTTTGCTGGCCACCAAGAAGTCTGCTGTGTTGCTGTTCCCCCGAGGGCTCGGCAGCGAGCCTGTGCGGTGAGCAGAGGCAGCGTGTGGCCCTGGGTGGCTGCACCAGCACGGTACCAACCAGGCACAGCTCCAGCAGGACCGAGCTGCAGAACCCTGCCTGGCTTTTTACCTTCTCAAACCAGCTGCAATCTAGATGTGCCTCAGCAGCCGCTGCGTTGCTCTGCTCGGGTTCCCAACCTCCAGGACTCGTCTCTGGCAGGCCACACTGCTAGCTGAGGAGGCACCTGTTCTGGCTGAATCGCTGAAGCACTTCGGGAAAGCCTTTCCAAGCACCTTTCTAAGCCTGGGTTATCTACCACCACCCAGGGAAGCACTGTCCTGTAGTATTTAGAGACACTTGTGCAAATATAGGTATTTATGTCAGCAGTGCAGGAACAGCATGTGGCCATGCACCACGAGGAGCAGAAGAAAAGGAGTTTTCCTGTTAATTCCTCTGCCTATAGGAAGAGCAGGCTTTCCGCTTGTGATCTAGCTCCAGCCTCTCACAAGCCCTGAAGATCACGTAGCAGCCAGCACTAGTGCCACCCAGCACCACTGTGACTCCGGGGGGCTCAGGAGCCACCAGTGCCAGGAGGCAGACAGGTGGCAGAGCAAAGACAACTCACCCAGGGAGGCAGTGGCTGGAGGAGCGTGGTGGGTCCCGTGGGCCCCCAACTGCACCCAGGGTGGCACAGCTGCAGATCGCCTACGGGGCTCATAGCACAGCAGAAACAAAGCAAGAGCCACTGCAGCATGAAGAGATTGGCACCTGCCCAACGGGGCTGCCACTTAATGGACTGAGTTCAGATACACAGAGCTGGTCTAGGAGCGATCGATATTGTACAGAACAGCACGACACAGACATTGTCTCCAGCCAATTATGCCGCGCTCTCTGTTATACAATATTCATTTCGATGTTACCCTGAAAGGAGGAAGCATGGCAGGTCAGCCAAGTAAAGTGACAGCCACTGCTGTAAAACCCAGTCCTCATTTCTTGGAAAACCTCTGTGGACACAGTGCAAATCCTTATAACCAGACCCTTACAAAGCACGGTTCCAGGAAATCCATTAAACCTTCACTCCGTTCATCACCACTGCCATTTCCACTTGCCAGTGCCACATGTGCATTTCAGGCTCTGCCCCACAACAAGCAGAGCATCTCCCCATCCTCTGGGCACTCGCCCCAGCACTGCCGTTAGCAGCACACCCCAACTCACCCCTCTCTTCCTGACCACAGCACAGGCAGTTTAAGGCAACATCAGCGCCAAGTTTATCCACGCCCAGGTACCCGATGATATGTGCACCCAGAGCAGGGCAGCACCGCGTGGAAAGCTGTATTATCACAGCACCGAGGGCAATGCTCTGAGCCCAAGTGCTCGTGCCCAACCCAGCACCGCGTTCTGTCGTCACAGCATCCTTCAGCTCTTTGCACATCAAGTTACAATCTGTGAAATGCCGTGATCATCCTTTTCTCCCAACATTCATTCTTCTCTGAGGCCGATGCTCCTCTCACAGCATCTTCAGCTCCTGGAAATTTATGTTTAGTCTCATACTATCTGGCAGCTGTTCTAAAACCTCAGTGTCAGGAAAAAAAAAAAATCAAAGATTTAAATGACTCCCTCTGGGTGCAAAAAGCCCCTCAATTATTTGAAACCCATGATTCACAGGCTTTTACAGGCAACTGGCCAGCACAACACGCTGTTGCAATGCTCTGTGCAACACCTCAAGGTGCTTCTCTATCCCAAATAATAGGAAATTAATGTTTGCAAAAGGCTTTCAAATGTTCTCAGGCAGCAGCTTTACAGGAAGCAGCAGAATCCGTATTATTTATATAGATCTCGTTATTACAAACTAGAACTCCACGCTATCACTGTAATAAAACGTTACCCAGGAGACCATCAAAAAAACTGAACAAAATCCTGTAATACACTGGGATGAAATGTGAACACAAGAGAAAACAGGCTTTCAGATCATTTGCAGTTATCCCTGGAAAATGAGACACCTCTACATTTGCTGTGCATTGCAGGGGTCTGGCAAGTGTGGAAATAAAAATGTTGTTTTTGCAGAGTTACATTGTTTAAAGGTAAGGAATGGGGTATTGAGATATGCTTGCAGTGATAAGAAAACTTAGCAGGCGACCTTGTAAAATGCAGAAAATCAGACTCCTTAGAACAATTAGGTGAAAATCACGGTGTTAAGTCAAGTCAGATAAGTGAGGAAACATTACCACTTCAAACAGTAAAAAAAGTCAAAAGAAATTTGAAATTTAACAGGCCGGCAACTGAAGGCCATGCATTGTCTGTGAAGCATCAGGCAGATTGTGAACCTGGATTACCCACTCAGTGGGGAAACAGGGGAGGGTCCTGTCATCAAAAAGTATATAAACTGTGTTTTGGGACCAGTAGGCACGCTCCTGCTTGTGGGTCGCGAATAAATTACTGCTTCACTGAGATCCTCGCCTGAGCCTAAGTTATTGGCTGCGGAGTGTTTCTCACACAAGTAAGCAGAGTGCTCTGCAGCAGTTGCAGGACTCTTTAGAAACAACCTTTTCCTTTTCACCTATCATTCTTGGTTTAATCCCCCCTTCCTTCTTTTTTTTTTTTTTTTTTAACTGATCTGATGGGCAGAAGGGTGAATATGCCCTGGTGGCTTAGGCAATAAGAAACGCCAGGGATGAGTAATCTTCATACAGAAGATCCTTAGAGGCTTGTGAGGCTGCAGAAAATCTGACTGCGCAAAAGGAAGAAGAAAACCAGAGCAACCAACTAGTGTCCCCACACACGACCCTAGCAGGGACAGATTGAGCCAAATCCCTCCTGAAACACTGGTGTACTGCTTTGCAAAGCCCCCAAACCCACATCAAGCCCTTTTTAAGCATCTGGGTACAGAAACAGCTGCAGCAGCACATGCTGCAGAAGCAAAGCCAAATATTCCCTGTTTGCACTGTGCCCTAAGGGCTAGCAGTTTCTACCTTTTGCAGTTTATAGGTGCGAGTGATGGAGAGGGCTTTGCATTTGTTTCCTCACCTGCTGCACTGCCCTCCTGCTGCCTACATGTGATGGGTACTGGTGCTGCCGATCTGGCCGGTCACTTTGCCTCCGCCCAGGCCCAGTTGCAGGCTCAGGAGGCAGGCAACAGCCAGCCAAGGCTGTGAACAGTGCTTTTGCACCTACTGACAAGGTGGCTTTTTATATTTTTAGGCACAGGCTGCTTGAATACAGTTCCTCAGAGCTGGCAAAGTGCTCCCCCTGCTCCTGCTGAGGCTCACTCCCCCCTGCAACTGAGAGATGCTCTCCCCGGAGGAGAATAAAAGCCAATATTATTTGCGCTCTCTCTGAGGAAGCTGCAGAGTGAAGCTCATTAGCATTGAAATAGAAACCCAAACCGGGCCACTCCAGTCCTGCCTATTTGTAGGAGCAATAATTCTCCATAGGTGCTTAAACGCATGCAAAACGGACTGCTGGCGAAATCACCTCGCTTAAGATTCGGAGCTGTTTGCCGCAGCTTCAGACACAGGGCACCTGGCCCCTGTTTTGCGTGCTGGGCCAGGCTGGCCCACGGCACTGCTTTGCACTGCCCCAAAAGGTGGCACCAGCATTTCAGACCGTTATGAAAGTTTGGTGACCTACAGCAGAATTTGCAGTCGGCACCTCCGTCAAGCTCAGAGACCCTGAAGAGCAGCTGAGCTGTTCTGTTATTAAAACAAGCTAGGGAACGGTTAAGCTGGGAGCCTGCAGGCAGGGACACCACAGAGCCACCCCTCCCTAGGGCCAGCCCATACTGCCCATGCACTGCCCTCGCAGCAGGAGCCACCTCCTGGGTGAGGAGCCCCCTTGCCAGCCGGCTGAACCCTTCCAGAAGCACTCACAGAGCGGGCAGCGGTTAAAGATGCTGGTTGTCACCAGTGGGAGTGCTGTAATTTAAACGACAGCGCATTTTGCAGTACTGCTGGCACTCGGACCTCTGGCCAGAATCCCTTCTCTGATGACAAGCTACCTAAACAAACAGGTTTGTTTCTTCTCAGCAAAAATGTGAAGAAGAGGTGCCCAAGGAGACCCCTGAATAGTTGACACCAACATGTAAATACATTTGAAAACTATAGCAAAATCCATCTGAGGACTGTGGATGAAACTCAGCACAAGCCATTAATTATATATATATATCTAATATATATATAATTATATATAATTATATATATATATTATATACTATATAATATATATTATATAGTATATATATTATATATAATTATATATAATTATATATATAATATAAAATATATAATATATATTATATATATATATATATAGGGTATCTGGGAACTAAAGTCCAGTCAGTCTGAATCTGTGCTGGGCAAAAACCTGGTGAAGAGCAACATGGCACATAAACCAGCATCTGGGAAAAGGTGGTGGCACCATTAGCGCACGTCATCCTCAACCAAAAATTAAGCGTCAGACAAATGAGGTATTTAAATTGTGTCAGCACTGTTTGACAAGAGCGTGAAGTGCAAGAGCCTGAAGCTGACTTTCATGAGCAGTAGATTTTCAATCTAAAAATGTTTTATACAAAAAAAGGCTATCCAAAATACTATAAAACTAGTTTTCCAGTAGGCACTACATGAAAAACACGATTAGCCAAATAGTTTCAATCCTTGACCCAACCCTATTCAGCACATTCCCCAACTCTCTGGAAAACACACGAAGCCACTGCTGATACAATCTGTGCGTGGCAGCGCTCCATGCCAGGCACAGCATTAACGATGGGAGCAGATCCGGAAAGCTCGGTGACACCAGTTCATTTGAGCAAAGTGCTCTGAATAGCCGTAACTGGCACGTCACCTATCTCAGCACCAAGTACCCAGGTCACTCTAACAACAGAGAAGACATGATTTTTGTCATCAGCAATTAAGAAAAAGAAATGGGAAGGTTTGCGTAGAGCCAACCACACACACTCCTAACGGGAAGCTGTTACTAAGAGGGTCGAAGCAATCCACAGATACAGAAATAGGAGATAAACCAGCCAGCTCAGGGAAGCAGTGCTATTTCGGTATCTGAAGTCCAAGAAACCATTACTAAAAGCTGTGAGCAGCTCTGGTGACCATATTTCAAGGATAGTCTTGAACACATATGAAGGATTCAGACAAGACTCTGGAAAACTTGCCTTATAGTAAGAGGTTTTCAAATCTCAGCCTGTGCTGTTTTCCCAGGCGGTGGCAGGGATAATTCAGCCACAGTCTACAATTATGTCCCAGAGGAAGAAACTCTGATAGCACACAGCTCTTAGCCTAGCCAGAATAAATACATTGCAGAAGTAGTAAATGAAGTAAATATTTTAAAGCAGAGGGCAAGTAGTCATTGGAAGAACAGCCCTGGGACATGACCAGCTCTAAGAAGCTTAGCAAAAAGCTTGGGTGACATGCGGAGAAAATGCCAGCACTCAGGCAGAAGTTGGAGCCCACCTTCCAGCTTGGACACCCACACACGGGGGGCTCTGGGTGTCCTGCAGGTGAGAAACCGCACAGCTGTGCTTAAATCACCTCCCCTGCTGCCCCATCTCTGTCCCATGTGCTCCAGCATCCCTTTACAGTACCGAAAATGAGGAGAACAGCAGTTGGAAGACTTCAAGGAGAACGTGGCCAGTCCTCAGCCCTGGTGCCTGGAGCATTCACGCACTGCGCTGAGGGCTCCTCAGGGCAGCCCCAGGTGGGTGCGTGGGGCGTGCTTCCAGCTCTGCCACTGCCTGCCGGAGTGAGTCACCCTCCACACACTATCACCAGTTTGCCTTTTCTCATCTTTATATGGTATGTCATCTTTATATTTGTATGGCATCTTGAAGGGAGGCAGATGAACATCATAGCCATGGCAGGTGACCACGGCACTGCAGCCCAGGGGGTCACCACCAACCCCAGGACCCAGAGGAGTACAGGCAATGTGAGCACAACGTCAGGAAAAGGGGCAGAAATTGGGACGTGTAGAACAATTTTAACTACGTTATCCCTATCTAAACTTTTTCCTCTAATAATGAAGTCTAGACTAGTAATTATTCTTGAATAAGATTAAGATGTCAATGGTATTAAAATAATATTCTCGGCTTTTTATATCTGTAAATATATATACATATCTATATAAAGGTTATTTTCCTTTTTGCCCATAAGCAAAATTTTAATCGCAAATTCACTGCTTACTAACCCATGTCAGTGCTTATGAGGCACCATTATTTTAAACAGAACAAGGTACATGTGGTTTTCTTCCAATGAATGCAGAGATGACACCTGCAAATGCTGTGCTCATCACAGAAGAGTACAGGCACCCATGGCTGCTTCCATCGGGAACATCCCTGCGCCACTAACCTCAGCCCACATAGCACTAGTCAAGCGCCCAGCCAAGCCGAAACCTGTGAAGCAGAGCCCTGCTGCCACCGCAGGTACTGGTGGAGGCACCTGCTTTGGCCGCCCGAGCCATTTGCAGTAGGGAGGATATTGAGGTCATTCGGGTTTTATTCCTGTAAGGGGCCTTGTGCACAGCACAAGGACGTGGCGTTGCTGTACCTCCCTGCTGAGACCATCACAGGGTGCGGTGGAATAAACCAGCAGCCACTGCCTCCACCGACAGCCGCTGTGCAAAGTGACCACGCTATGGGGACAAACAGGTCAAAAAAGAAATTACAGAAGCCTCCTGTGGTGGAAAGCCTTACCGAGTCACTGCAGATTGCTTTAGAGAAACCCGTAATCACACAGCAAAAGCAACCTAATGAAGAGCTGGGTTGCCGGCAGAAATATTCTTTTATTCATTAGTAAGTCCACCGGGGTCAAGTTATCACACACAAGTGGAACACAGAAGGACTCATCAAGCCTTTACACCTAATTATACAGAAATGAGCTACCACCTCCCCTCACCTGACGGTTGTGCTTTCCAAAGTGTCACAAGCACTTAAATCACACCTAGTGCGTTCGTTAGCTGGTACGACCCAACACACGGCCTGATTACAAGGAAGAAAAGAATGTGACAGACCTCCAGAGTGATGAGGCGAGGTTGCAAAGGGGGAGGTATCATAACAGCAGTTTTAATTCAAGCCTGGAATTTGATAGAAAGATTTTAAAAATCACACACACACTGGCACTGCAAAAGAATATATTGTCAGCATTAACAGAGGCTTGCAGCATGAGACCTTTTCCAGGCAGAAAAGACTTGTTACAATAAATGTTCTAAAAAATTCAGCATTCACATAAGAATCCATGTGCATCCATAAAATAAGAGAGCAGTGCAAATAGATTAGGTTTAAAACAATCTCAGGGAAAAGAGAACTCTTTCACTGAAGTTCCTCCATATCTTGTCCTCTTAAATCACCTCAAAGAGCATCCATACAATCTCAGAAATCCTATTATCTCCCTGTTCCTATCATAAATTTGCCAGTCTTTTTTGATAAATTACCACCTTCCTATCATATTATTTCTTTACTAAAAATTACAAGTCAGAGTTCTGAATTAAAGTGCACACTAGCAAATTGGAATTCTTATATTACAGAAATAAAAATTGGAATATATGTGTCTGAAGTATAAATATATTACATGCATGTATAGCTGGGATCATTATGTGCCGTTACCAAAAAACAGCGCTATCATTTCTACAGCTCTTAAAGAGCCTATTGTGATCTGTGATTCATGTGTTTTCAGGAGCCGTGCTCGACTCCCAAAGCTCTATTCATTTTTTTCTGGTTAAAATAGATCACCTGTGTGATAAATTATTCTGGAGCAGTTATTCTTGTGTGGATGCTCTCCGTCTGGAATGAAATACTTTATTATTTTGATTTAGCTTTATTCATAGGCTCGTAACTCTAAGCATTCCCCTAATTCCAGGTAAGGAAATGGAAGAAAAACAAAACCAGCAAACCCAGCTCCAGCCTTCACAAGGGATTAGGGTCCAAACATCCTAACATGGTGCTGGGCTCAGCCTGAGGACCCAAATGCTGCATTTACATGAATGCTCGGAAGTCAGAGCCTATTGTGTGCCAGTGCTGCCTATTAAGAAAAAACAGAAAAATAACTTTATAGTTTTTTCTTTTTCAGAATTACTAAGAACACTGAAATATATAGAACAAAATCCATAATGCTACTTGACAAAAAAAAAATTAACTTTAGAGAAAAAGATGTTTCTAGAACAATACATTCTAAGGAGCACTGTGAATCTGCAGCACATCCCTGGTGATGCAGGCTGATGCCATCAGACACGTTGCTCTGTTGAAACGCTTAAGGATAAAAAGTGGCACTTTGATATTGTGTTAACAGCCTGAAAAGGGATAAAACCCCTCTCTCCTCACCTGCCAGCCCCACGAACTTGGCTTCACAATAGCTGTTCCCATCCACCTCTGCTCCCATCACTCCTGACCTGACCTATCCTCCAAGAAACCTTTGTTCTGTTTTATTTTTAAGTTGAATCCATTCACAGCATGGCCAATGGTGCTAATGCACCAAGAGTGTGGGATGCTACTGCTGGGAGCAAAGCAGGGGGCAGAAGCAAGTGAAGGGCAAACCTCGAGATCCCTGAGACTGAGCACTGCCACCCAAGAGCCTCCCTCTTGCTTCAGTAGGAGCTTGCATTACCTGCAACTCAGATGCCACAATTTTGGCATAGCTGAAAAAGACCTTTAACAACAAAGTGCACTCAGGTGTACTTGTATGTTGACATCATTCCAGGGAGTGACTGATCCAGCCAAGATAAGAGGAACAGAGAGAAGACTGTGCAAAGTCTCAGCATGTAAGCATTTCATCACCATTTGTTTTCATTTGAATAGATTTTTGTAAAAAACTAGGTGAAGAAAGTGTGCTCTGAGGCTGGAAGCTCTTCTGACCGCATGCATCACACAGCAGACCCTGAGACATAGGCTCACACGCATTGCGTGCTGTACTGCTAGAAATGCCTGAAATCCAAACAGATTCCCAAAATCTGACCAAAAAAAAATCTTTCCTTGGAAAGCCAAATGGTCGGGATCAAGACCAGTAGCCACCAGTACAACTGGAGGGGGGTCAACAGGGTAGCTCTCAGCCAAGTTTGCCATGAGAACATAAAATCACTGCCCTCCTACTTGCTGCCGGTGATGTTTCCTGGCTCCGGGCAGTGCAGGTAGCTCCATGCCTAACACAGAGGCCAAGCGCAAGCATTCTGCTTGTGCCCGTTTGATGTAAGTGAAATATCTGCTACAGCAGCCACTCCAGGTCACTCCTGTTGCTCAGAGATGCCCCCAGATGACACCAAGCTCCTGCCTGGCAGTGTTGCAGTTTTGTCCTGGTGCTACATTTTGGACCAGGGATGTTCAAGTCCCCATATGCCAGCACTACCCAGCCACAGCCCCAGGTCCCTGACCACTGCTCCAACCCCATGAACACGCTCAGGTCACCAGCAAGGGCAGCAGCATCTGTCTCAGCCCTGTAACCAAAACATGGATTCATCATTTCTTTATTAACAAGGACTTTAGCAAGAGTATACTCAGTCACGTACAGGTTTGGGCATCAGCAGCTCAGGAAACAAAGGAAACCCCAATAGCCCAGGAAATAAATGCTGGCAGGGAACCCATGCACCAGGGGTTTTGCATGAAGTGTTGCACGCTGTAGACACAACTCCTGAGGCTGTAAGAGTGCACCTTGCATCCTCACCTGCCCCACGGCAGCAGCAGATGAGTCACAGCCGTAGGTAGGTCGGGCTGCAAGGCGCTGCCAGCTGAAACAGGCTGAGCAGCGCCAGGAGCATCCCCACAGGAGATCAGCAGCCAACTCACCTCTCTTCCCCAGCCAGCAAAACTGAAAAGTCCAGCCAGGAGCTTTATAGCCTCTTTATTTCAAAAATAAACAAAATGGAAATAAACTTTATGATGACGTTAACTAAAGCTTTCTAAAATAAAACTTCCATTAAAAAGGGAGGGTAAAAGCTGGTGTTTCTACAGCCGCTGCGTCTTCCACTGTACGTGCACTTTTCGCATCCTGAAAACCCTCTGGAGGACCCACTGCCTCCTCCCTGCTCTAGCCCTGCACCCTTTGCTCTATTTAAGATAAAACGTAAGGATTGTTGTATGCAAAGACAGGCCAAAGACAGGCTTGCCAGCAGACCAAGTTCCTAACAATCAAGTTGTACACTGGAATAATTAGTGCAAATTAAGACATGTTTGCACACAATAGTACAAGATCTTCTTTGCATGGACAAAGCGCATAAGAATGGTCACAGGGACGGGAAGGAAAGCAACAGAGCAGAGCGAGGCCAGCCCCTGAACCGACCCAGAGGAGGAAGAAGGGCTGGAGCTGTCATCCCGTGGCAACCCGCTGCCAGCCCCAGCAAGGGCACGAGCAAGCCCCCAACTTGCTGCCCTCGCTGGGGTAGCCAAAGGCCATCGTAATCCTTCCCTTCAGCTAACACTGACAGCAGCATCCGCTTAGCAGTTAAGACGCACCGATTGTCCCGATACTTCTGTAACGTTAATTTAAGAGGGAAAAAATGGGTTTTTGACCTCAGCACCATAAAGCACAAAGCAGGGTAATGAAGAGTTATGCACATTTCCTAGGCAGCTGCAAACGCTTTTTTCATGGGTCACCTAAACAAGTGCTCAGAGAAAAAAGTTGCACATTAAATTGTTCTCAATTAATTTTGACCACTTTTGGGGCACTGTTTAAGAACAGAATTTTAAGGTTTTTACTTTAAAAACTGGGGACAGGTTTTCCAAATGGTTCCAGATTAGGCACTGAAACTCTGTTTCAATCACAGTACTTCAAGAAGTAGACCATAGCTGGGAACCACCACACAGCTTCGTTATCGGGACAACCCCTCCTCCCCAGACAGCCACCACATCAGGAGAAACCACTAAGTACTTCTGCAACAACCACCCTTCATCCCACTTTGGTTCGCCCCTTCCCAAGGCAGGACCTTTAGAGAACAATAACATTGCTGATAAGCATTTGTGTTTTTTTTTTTTTAAATCAATTATATGAATTCATGAAGAACCATGAATTAAACACGTCATTCAGAAGAAACCCAGAACAGAGGGGGAAATGTGTGTTGAAAGTGATAACAATTCTACTTGGTTGCCTGTAATTTTCTCAAGGCTGATTCTTACCTGAGGATGGCACAATCATCAAAAAGGCTGGAATAAACTTGTTCTTCTGAATAGAGAAACATCAAAAAGATCCTAGCAGTAACAGAGACAGCCTTCCAGGAGAAATGGGGAAGAAGGGAGGGGAAGGAGGACAAAAAACATGACTAAATGCCTCATCTTTTCACGATATAATTTCTGCCTTTAAAATACTTCTGGTACACACCACAAGGTCCCACCAGAATACCCAGAAAGCACAAATCTTGCTGCTCGGCCCTGGATGGGCTTCACTATGGCAGATCGCAGCCAGACACTCCCTGCACCCAGCAGGGGTGTTGCTGGGATGGTGGACATCCATGACAATTATTTCTGCTCCAGAAGCAGCACAGGCTCAAAGTCTGCTCCAGCTCATAACGCTGGGAACCCCACCCGGAGCCCTGCCACCCCACACACTGCCAAAAGCCTGAAATTCCTCCTCTTGCCACGTCAGCTGCACCTCTGCCGAGCCTGGAGTTATTTTTGGTGCTCCATGACAGCACGACCAGGTCACCTCTTACTCACTCCCCAATTGCTCTGCATCGGGACAGCTCCTTCAGGTTACTCACATCCTGCATGAGCAACCCTGTGGTCCATCCAGTCACACCTCCCAGCCCCTGTGACAAGTGACAACCTGCTCAGACCATGCCTAGCACTCTTCTCCTGCCACCATCCCTGCGAGGCAGACAGCCCTCAAGCAGCTTGGAAAATGGGGTGTAGCAGCCAGAGATGAGATGTAAAAACTGTCCAAACCAGCATCAAGCAACTCTGAAGAAAGTGGGTCCATATGAGCCCACCATCAACTGTGGTTTCTGGAGTATCTATCAATTTTAGGAGCACACAGGTGAGGCTCTGAGCTGCAAGTCAAAGCACCGCCCAAAAGGAAGCACTTTGTGGAAGGGACCAATGGAAGGGGACAAGGACAGGGACGGGGAGAGAGCAGCCAGGATGGCCATATGCATGCATGTATTTAGGTTTTCTTTTGTCACATCATCAGTTGACAGACACAAGAAGTAGGAAGAGTATGCCAAACCTTAAAACATCATGCAATTTTATTTACGTCTTCCAATTGGCACAACTTCTGCCTTCGCAGTAATGGACCTCAAGGACAGGGATTTGAAGGACAGGGCAGCAGCTTTACAAAGCCCTATGCCAGAGCTCTCATTAGCCCCAGGCAGGTGACAAACATCAAAGGAAATGCAGAACAACAAAGGCATGTGTGTTTTGCAAGCTAAACCAGAACAAATTAGCATGAAGCAGCTGGGCTCAAGACACCGCCCTCAGTAGAGGCACAGCGTTTAGGGGCAAAGGTAACTCCAGGAAACACATCCAGACACACACATGATCATGCCAGAGATGAGTAAGACCACAGGCAGGGAGCTGGAGGAAGCTGGAAGAGGACTGGGTGAGCCACGCTCACATCACCGTCCCCAGACAGCACGTGTGGGCAGCCAGGGGCAGAACCTCAAGCTGGTGAAAATGGATATGGGATTGACAAACCTATTGCTCCTCTGATAATTGCCACCCAGCAAAATGCTGCCCACTGAAAGGTCTGTGTATACTGGGGATTTTTACTGGGATGAGGCCATGGCCAGGTCTGTGCTCTACAGCACAGAGGAAGGCAGCTCCCCCAGGGGCTCAGGATGATCTGAGTGCCTGGTGAAAGCTAAACGAGTCACCAGTGGTCAGAGAGCTCACTTAAAGCAACCATGGGAGACTTGCAGTGAAATACCTCAATTAAGTGTCCCCAGACATCATCTCCAGCACTGATGTCTTCAATTAGAAGCAGTCTTGCTCTGAGCAAAGGCCCCTGACAGAGTTGCACCAGATTTAGCAAATGCTCAGTTGAATGCTCAACCACAGTTTCCCTATCAGGCAAGGGCCATACGGATGGACAAAAATTCCCTTCACCAACACATGCTAAGGTAAGGAAATCACCAGGAAGTCATACAATATATTCACCTTTCCTTCTATTTAGACCAATAAATTCCACAATTTTACAGCTAGCCTTAGGGGGAACCACATATACATGTGGCATATGTACCCTGGGCACCCCTGGACATCTGCTCAGCCAAAAATTAAGGCTGTTTGACATTATCTGTCTAAATTGCATCCATGCCACGAGCTCAGACCATGAGAAGGATGGCAGTAGCGGTGTTCTGCTTCCACTGGGGATCCAGGCATTTTAATACGGTTTTAAAATGCACATTGCTGTTACAAGATCCTCCCTTGCTCTTCTTACATCCATCTCACTGTACCTTCTCCTGGTCATTGTAGCATGTCCCATATGTCCCCTTCTCATCCTCCACAAACAGCCTTTGTCACATTCTGCTTTGTATTTGGCCCCCCAGTCATTCCCCTTGCTGTCTTACAATAGCCAGAAAAAATAAACTTGAAAAGGGCAACAAATTGGCCTTAAAAAGGAAGAAAGCACTGTCCTAGTAGCACTGCTTTCTGCAGTATACCAGTATGTCAACAGTAAGCATTTTGCCTAGTTTTCTGACCCGCTGTGCTTACTTGCAAGCCTTTGAAGGCTGGGCTGCACGACATGTAGGGACCCGAGGAAGAGAGCAAACGATCTTGGATGGGCCAAGTATTCTGTAACAGAAAGGTTCAGAAGTAGGACAGCCTACGAGGACAAGAAATCGGTGTGTGAGTGGTGGAACAGGTTCTTTAAGGATAAGATAAGCAGATCCAACTGTGCACCAGCTTTCTGAAATACACCGCATGTATTTATCAAGGGAATGGTACGGGACCAGCACCTGTTCCAGGAGAAAAGACTTCTTTTCTAATTTCACAGAGCTCATAAAACCTTAAAAAAAAAAATCCATTGATGTCACTTTTTCCCCCTCCTCTCCTCCCTTTCCTTTCCTGCCCATTCATGTAACCAGTCTGACAAAATTAAAACTAAAAATCCAGGCTCTCTGCTGTGATTGCAGGAAGTTTGTCCTTCACATTAATCGGTGAAAGGCTTTTTCAGACTGCAGAGTGCCATCTAGATGAAGGAAGGTGAACTTGCTGCAAGTCAGCCAACTAGAGGTAATAAATCCTTTGGGGACGCATCACAGAATGCCTACAAGATGCTTTTCAGAACAGCTCTTTGCAGACTGCAGATGTTTTGTGGCTTTTTTTTTTTTTAAGTACTAAAATACTCCTGTGACTGAATGAGCAATGCTCTCAAATGGCTTGTAGGATGAATTGAGAGCCCTTTTAGTTTAGCATTTGAATATTTATGCATCCTCAAAGAGAAACATTTTTGGTTATTTTTTCCAAGGCTTTAGGGGTTCACCTGTTTCAGATGGACACTGAGGCTGGGTTTCCAGGCAGACCCTCACTAGAGGAGGCATGTGGACTGGCACAACCGAACCTGAATGAGAACCTGCAAGTACATAAGGTGGGGTTTTCTTGCATATCTGCAAATATTTGCCAGTGGAGAGAGATTAGAAGGAATAGGTTCTACAAGCAGATTTAGACAAGCTAGAAGTTTTGCTTGTCTCACGAATAAAAAGAAATATATAGTAGAAGCAACAGGCAGCACTTGCAGTAGCAAGAAGGGACTGCCCTGAGATGGTGCTCCCACGAACCTGCCGAACAGTAACAGGGAACCAAACACCACACACCTCTCCTTCTGCCTGTATCGAGTAGGCAAACAAGTACCTGCAGGCTGAATAACTTGGGGTCTGTAAAGAGGTGCAAGAAACGTCTCCTAACTTGTTAGGTTTCCCTTACACCAAGCGCTGTTGCTGTGTGGAATTGCAGCTCGCTGAGGACAGCCAGAGCTGGGGAAAGCCCACACGAGGGGGCAAGTCCCAGTTTCTTGATGAACTAAGGTTGTGCCTGCAGTAGCAAAGGACAAATGGAAGATCTAAACCCGTTCTGAGGGTATGAGTCAGAACATTATAGCCTCCCTTTTCCACCCACAGACAAGCTAACTGTCCCCAGGTGATCCCTGTGCCCTTGACACCAAGCAGGAGCACATCAAGACTGATGAGATAAATACCTACAGAAATACCAGCTGCTCCACAGCCCATCAAGAACACCACTGCATAGCAGTGACCTCTTAAACACACCTGTGCAAGACCCAAGCGGGCCTTGGCTGACCAGGAGGTGCCTTCTGGTTTAGGTGAGCCTGAGGACAAGGGCCTGAGGACAAGGTGGTGCCACAAAGGTCACTGAGGTTTGTGGATCCATGTCAAAGCCCAACCTGACATACTCATCATTTAAACCAAGCAGCAATTAAATAGCCAAACAAAGTCTCACATAAAGAGACTATTTAAAAGACGGGCTGCAGCAATACAAAGTCACCCTCCAGAAGCACAATTATTTGGGGGTGACTTATACAGTCATACAGAAGTGTTACAGTGATACAGCAACATAAATAATAGAAGCTGGTGCATAATGCAAATAAACCATTTTCCATTTCTACTTTTCATGTTTCTAGATATATTTCTCTCCAACACAGCCGGACACACTTTCTGCTTTGCTGTCTGCAAACCTTCATGTGGTGCAGGAACAAATTTCAAAGGGATTTGGAAGAGAAACGAACAGGCTGCTGCCACCTGTCTCATCTCCCATCCCTCTGCCACGCTTTGATGGGGCCAGGGAGCTGAGAGGCTGGGTCTAGGTTCAAAACAACCCCTCCCCTTCACTGAACCACAGCCAGCCCATTCCTTCTTCAGCGTCAGAGCTCCTTGGAGGCTTCAGGTTGGGATGGAAGCCCATAATTATGCTGACAGCTTCACTAGATCTTTACTTTTGGTCTAATTAAAATGTATTAGAGTGGAAAACAAACAGAACTTGGTCCTTTCTGATACTACAGGCACTTTACATGTGCTGAGTAAAAAGGCCAAGAGTTGAAAACAAGGAGGGAAATTAAGAAAAACAAGGCTCTGTGTCCAGTGTTTTGACTCAGGGCAAGGAGCCCTTCACCAGCATCACCAGTGGAGCTGGCAGATGGCAGGACTGCAGCCAGAGGGACAAATCCTGACCAAGTACTCTTTGCCTGCTTGTTAGGGTTCATGTGCTAACGGCTTCGCAGCTTTGTTTGTTAATGCTGTGAAGCTGGAAGAAAATTCAGTGTTTCGTAGTTTCTGATGGCTGAAAGGGGAGGTGGAGAAGCAGCAAATGCTGCCTCTCAGGGTGAAGGACCGTACACCTTTACAGCTTCAGGAGAATCAGTGACTTCCTGAGGTTCCCTTGGACAAAACAAATGTCACAGTGTCAAATTAGCTTCTGTATTAAATGCCTAATGTAGGTGCAAAACAGATAGAAACACTAAATCAGAGCTTTTCAAAAAACTCAGAGGAGCCATACCACCAGACAACAGCAGATGAATATGCTAAACAGAAAGGGGCAGATTCTCAGCTGGTGCAAGTTAGCCCCAACCCTTGATTTCCCTACCTCCGGAGATATACAGACAAAAAATGCAGTTCCTTCACTTTTTTTAGGCTCTTGCCTTATATTAAGCACGTAAGATGAAGAGAGTGTGCACTGAGGTGCAATAAATCAAACCTTGGGTGCTTGTCCTGCACAGCCGACGCATTTGCAGAGAGCGTGCTGCGGCAGGGTGCTGAGCCCTGGCACCGCTGCTGGAGTGCCAGTGCCCTCTCCTGTTCAGTGTGCACCAGCTATTTATTTCACAGCACGTCTGCATGTGTTTAGAGGCTGGTGGAAAATATTCCCAAACGTAGCCTGACATTCCTCTACAGAGTAATAAATAATGGCTAGCAGAAATGTGAAAACGTGGCAGAACTTACCTGGACACTGCATCCCCTTCATCACAGCCCAGAAAAATTATCACTTGCTCTGGGCCATTTAGGAAGAAATAATCCTCAAACTATCTAATTCCATTAAGTAAAGCAGGCTTGGATTTTCTTTCCAACACGCATCTTCAATGACATTCAGTTACACTTTGTGACTGTAACTTGAACTCCAGCCACTGTCTAATGTATTCTCAAAGTCACAGAGGAGGAAACTGAAGTCAAAGGGAAGCTGTTAGCAGGCCTGAAGTTAGGGTAGTTTGTACTCCCTTTATACCTGGACTGTATTCCAGACTTTTCACACCGTTCCTTAATGACAACAGCACAGACTCATCCTCATTTTACCACAGCACCAAAAGCAGTGGTGATGCTACCAAATGTTTTCCAACAACTCCCTTTTCAGTCATCCTGAGGATTTCTCAAGGAGACCTCTGATGAAGTTGCTTTCCAGTTCAGTATTATCATCCATGGTAAAGCAGCTGAGGGAATCAAAAGAACAAGAAGCAAACCTTTCCACTGTTGGAAGACAGAATTATTCCCAGAGACAAGGTTTCTCAGATGCCTTAGGATGATCAAAAATTAGACAGACAGGAATGAAATAGCAGAACTGTTACTGACATGTCAGAGGGAACTTTTTCTTCTGTATCACCACTGTCTGGAGTCATGCTGTAATGTGGAAACTTCAGTTGCCAGGCTATTACAATAAAAGGTTTCTAACTCTTGTGCTTGGAGAAGTGTGATACTTGATGACTCAAAACTCAGAAGACAAATAAAAACGCAAAACTCCCCAAAACAAACTCCAGCAATGTCTGACTTCCAGAGCACAGCAGCAACCTTGCAAGGCAAATTGAGCAGTGAAGACATTTCTATTAAATAGGATTTTCTAGTTACTGACCTATACTTCTATCGTCAGTAGTTTCCATTTGTTTCACATCACAGTCAATGCCACAGTGTTAATATATTCCTAGGTTTTCCAGTGGCCAGGGCTGGATCCAGCCAATGGCTAAGGAGGGGAAGGATGAAATAAAACTGCTGCATGGTTTTTGACTGTTAAACTAATGGAAGAAATACAGGGACTGTCTCATTTACACAGAAAATGCACTTTGTGTCAGTAGAAACATTTCAAATTAGGGGGTTGTTGGTTTTTTTTTCAATCGTTTCCTGAGCAGAGAATGGATTTTTTTCATTATTGTATGAAAAAAAATGATTAATACCTCTCCCTTACCACCACCTCTGCACCTCCTATAAAAAGCAGTTTGTTTTGTTTCCACCATATTAAAAATATATTCTCTGTGTAACTCATCAGCCAAGCTAAGACAACACTAAAAAGCTGAACACACGAACAGCAGAAAACATGCAAGTTAAGCAACGCAAACATATTTAGCACATTTTCACCTTTAGCAAGCTTGCAAGCAGACTTGTGCAGGAAACAGGAGCTACTCGAGACACTGCTGGGCAGAGCAGGGCTTTGGTGACACCGCTGCCATCAGCACAGTGAGAAGTCATCCATGGGCAGTCAGGGGTGGACTGTACCACCTGGCAAGTCACACTTCACTCCTGGGGATGCTCTGTCTTCTGAAACTTAAGTTGCTACCACTGGAACAGTACCAGTTTGACTAGTCTAGACACAGGGCTCGGCTGAGCTGGTGGTTGTGGTTCACACTGTAATGTGTTTTTTGTGCTGCTTTCATGGTTTTAGACTTATTCTCACCATCACCAGTAACAACCAGGAACGGCCAGTGCGAGAACAGAGCCTCTATGATCAGTGACGGGCAGCCTTAAATGGGATATTACTCTTTATATTCCTCCTCTGCCATGCCACATAAAATTAACAGGGTCAGCCAAAACTTTGTACCAAAATATTTCCCAGTTCATCAGTAGCAATATTTCTGTAGTCTGCCAATATTTAGAAGTTGTAGTAACCTGTATGTTAGCTTAAATTAATTCTTTGTACTCTGCCCATTAGAAATAACAAATGGCTATCTTGTTACCAGCTGCCAAGTCTCCTGTCATTTTCTTTCTATAAACCTGTTTACAGGCAGTACCTTTTGGGAGTGGAGACTCCATGGGCTGTGAACTCCAGACCAAGAAGCAGGGCTGCACTTCAGAGACTAGGGGAACATCACACCAAAATGAATTTAGGTTTAGAAGACACTAAAGGTGTTTCTGTACCATAAGTTGGGTTGGACGGAGTTCAAAAGGAGCCATGAATAGGTGGTTTGTGGCTGTAACTGTAAACACCAGTAGCATTACAATAATCCTCTTTGGAAAAGGCCATCAACAGATTTCCATATTCAGTCTGTGTACTGTAGAAAGATGTACAAGCAGGAAATAACACCACATTTCTTATAAAATCAGTCCTAAATTAAAATATGAAGGGAAAGAAGTATATCAAGGAGCCTACCTGACTGAAGAGCATCTTGCTTAGATCAGGTAGAGGAGGCTGCTCCTTAATACCAAAACCACCAGATTTAAGGATCTTCTGGACTGAAATGGCTGCAGCTGAACTTGGAACTTCCTTGAGCTGGTTCATGTGCTGTAGGAGCAGGCATCACCTACAGGGTACCAGTCAGGGCACAACCCAGGGCACGGATGGAGCCATCCTTTCAGGAGGCAATGAGGACTGGTAACAGATGTTGAAGGTGGACACACACCCTGCATCTGAGACACTCTGTATCTCCACATCTGCCAGCACAAAGAGGATTCAGAGTACTGTTGACAGGGTCTACAAAAAATCCTTTTTCTTTTCCACCCCATGACTATTCCTTAAACCAAGGGAGGCTGCTGAAGATGACCTTCTCTCTAGTACACAAGCATTATTTAACCAATGGACTTTAAAGACATCTGTGGCACAACAGGTCTCTCCTGAAATTTCCACTCCCAGCTGATGTCTGTGTCTAACAAGCTGCTTTTCTCCATGAAATCACGGCTGACACCCAGAGCCCTCTTTCCACCTGCCCTGCAGGGAGCGTGGTTTCCAGGACTTCTCAGGTCCATGTGCTCAGGGCAGCTTTAGGCAGTGGTTACCCTAGTGAAACAGCATCTGCATTTGGTTCAGAGGAAGGACGTGTTGGGGTTATGGCATCACCACTGCAGCGACAGCTCCATCCTCAGTGTTCCATGTTCAGCTTCTTCAGCAAAGCACTTGATTTTTCTCTTAACTGCCAAAGAGCATCAGTTCAAGTCATATAGAATTCATAAATAAGAACATAATGTATGATATCTGTGAAAATAAAAATGAATTCATAATAAAGTCACTAGCCTCTGCCTAAAATACCAGAAAGAATGATGCATTTAATTGCTCTCTGATTAACAGATAGATTTCAGTCCATCTGTAATAATTATCTGATAACTACATCCACATTAACAAATAACAAAAAGGTCAAGTTCAAAGCATGTTGAAATCAGTACTGCACTAACAATACCTCTGAGATGAATCTGAAGAAAAATACAGTAAAAAGCTACCGCTAGACTTTTTTCTAACAACAGAGTCACCCAACCTACCGGCACTTCAGGACTCCAAAAAGCATTTCAGAGATGGGGGAAGACCTCCAGCTAGAAACCTTAAAAATGGAAGAAAACTTCAGGGCTGCAACAAAGCATAAACTCTGCTATGTACCTCTGAAGGCAAGGGAAAATATGAGACTGCCCAAAAGAAAATTAAAGAAACAACCAACTGAAGGGATTACTGGTGTGCAGACTCTTCTGCTCTCTGAAAGAGGGAATACTTTCTTTCTACTTCATATCATTATAAAAACATGAAATGAAACAGTGTAGGGAGTCAAATCAGTAAATACTTTTATTTTCTAATAGTCACGGATGGTAAGCAAAGAGTGAGACCATAAGTCTCAGTGTAAAACCCCTTAGATCTAAATCTGACCCATGAGAAACAGCAGCCAAATTCGCTCCAATATTGTCTTGCAGGTTTCAAATTGTGCATCCACTACTGAAGACGTATTAAGGTTTGATCAACTCAACACTTGCAAAAGAGCAAATGATTGCAGCATCTGTATACAGAATTGATTTGCAGGAAAAAGGGGAGAGGGGAAAATTACCTGCATGGCTTAAATATCTTCATGAGACTACCCATAAATATATGTTAAACCATTTCAAATGTGCTAGGGCGTTTAAAGCCTGATCTATAGTTTGCTCTATAGACAATATATTAAAAATATGCCAGAGTCTGTGCTCTAAGATGTCAAAATTCATCTGAATAAAAACAGGCAACAGTAAAACCAAATGAGCACATGATTCCTGCTAGCCCTTCAGTGAATTTTGCCTCAGCTCCATACATACTACGGAATATGCAGATCATTTCATCACGATGTTATTTAAAATAACACAAAAACATCTGCGAAAGACCTCTCCCACAGATGTATGAAACCATTACCTTCCTTCTGCTTTCTTGCTGTGGAACAGGGATAGAAGGCCCCAGAGTTGGCTAAAGAAGAGCAAAGACAGCTATGAGTTTCACCATTAACTTTTTATGTCTCTTGCTGTCATGGCCTTAACAGAGACTTAACTTTGGGTTAATGGGGGTTTTGTAGTTTAAAGAAATGATGGATGAGAGCATTAGGGACTGACACATCTTTTGAATCAAATGAGATGCTCCCCATATGAGCCAGTATGGGGCTACTGATGCAAAAACTATTTTCAAATAAGTCCAGACCCACTGGCCTGATTTATTCCAAGCATTGCACTGGAATAAAAAGGCATTTTCTCCAGCCTGACAGTCTCAAAATCTAGAGGCAGCATCTAGAGAATTACATGTTAAAATGGTCAAAGTCAAAGCAACACCTTCAACTAGAGGAACAAATTAGACATGATACAGAGTACAGAGATCCAAGGATTTTCCAGTAAAAATACCATGGCTGGCCTCCGCATGTTCCTCCTGTGCCCCACAGCACTCCTGTCTGGAATTGCTGTGCCTGGGGCAGCCACCAGTCTCAGACCAGGGGCTCAGATGCCCCCCACAGCCAGGAGATTAGGAAGCAATCTGCCTACAGATGCACTTCAGGGCTCAGGGTTATACCGCCCAAAGCATTTAGGAGGACCCAGATGAGATGTCCTGAGCACATTCAGCCCACACCGTACATCTCATACACACAGTAGCAATTCCTTCCCCAGAGATTTCCATGAGCTACGTCTGAGCTATTCAAACAGCCAAGCTTGGTCTGGACCTAGGCTGTGAGTTTTGTCTTGGTCTGTCCAAGCTTCTCTGACAGCCCATATTTCTTGTCACTGTCTCCTTGCTGGCAGGCCGAGACACGGTGCTGCAGCTGCCCACCATGAAAATAGGGCAACTGCTTCTGCTGAGCAGATTTCTGTGCAATGTAGCTGAGCTCCCTGCTTGGTATGGGCAGAAAGTGGCAGCAATGACTGACCTAGTGACTTGGGGCATGACACAGCTTTGTAAGTACCCTCCAAAGGGTTCTCTTGAGATAAGCCCCAAAATATTAACCACTGCTTTCAGAGGAAAAAGTCCTGTGTCCAGATTGTCAATAAAGTGATTTTTGAAGTAAATTCTCAGTGGAAAAATAAATGCAGAACAGCCTAAGTAATCCCACCCAGGCAGAAGTCCTGCACACACAGAGAGATCTGAGATTACAAGTTCCCTCTCCTTACTGTCCCCTTGCCTGGGTAAAACTGTCTTGGAGTTGTTAGTACCACACAAAGATAGGGGCTTCTAAGTGATGATGTTGCTCCACTCTCTGGAGAAATCAGTGGGTGCGACAGGGAAGAACAAAGCCATCAGGGCTGCTTGGGCTGCCCATTTCCAAACCACCCCAGCAAGGTACTGACAGAAGGACATAAGGGGGAAGGGATGTGCAGGAACAGGATGGAGATCCATAGTAAACTCCACGTCCTTTGTTTTACAGCCATAAACAGTTAAAAGGCACTTTAAAAAAATATACTCACTTCTCTACATCTGTCATATTCCCCTTTCCAAAGCACACATGCTTTTCCAGATACCATTACTTCAATCAGGAAGGTCAAAGTAATATAACTGTGGAAGAACTAAAATAGGTATTGATCTGGACAATTAAGTGCCAAGTTTGTCTATACAGATGGACTGCAAAACAGCCCTGGCAGCCACTCTTTGTCTGTCTCTGACTGAGACAGCCAGCTAGGAGGAATTTAAGACTGTATGTAAATTCATTTAACTAGGAATTTGAGCTCAGGGTAAAATACCAGCTGGATTTACTGAGGTCTTTAACTCATACACCAAGGAAAGCTTACGGTAAAGTCACGCAGCTTCAGCAAACTCAAACAGGCTCAAGTTTAAATCAGAAAAGTGAGAGAATCAGTTGCTGGGCTTTACAAATGCAAAGTCTGTAGGAAATAGTCTGTAAAACAATTTCAGTTACACCTGAACTGGAAATTAAAAAAAAAAAAAAAAAAAAAAGAAAAAAACACCTCTACTTTGATGTCCTTGATGTGGGGTCAGAGCCATTAGTGCAGATTTCAAGCACAGGATTTCAGGCTGAATTGAACATCTGTTCCCTAACCATGCCTGCAAGCCCAGGCAGAAACTGGTCGGCAGCCAGGCCTTGTCTCAGTTTTTCTCTACATATGTGTAAAAATTTCTTGGATCTACAAAAAAAAACAAAATAAAATAAAATGGGCCATTTAACATAAAAGCAAGGCAAAGATTTTTGTAAAGGTGCACAAGCACAGCCCTGTAGCTGCTAAGCAACATTTTGCACAGAGCGAGTACGCACCATGAGTAAGGCTTGCTCCACAGAAAGCCGTTAGCCCCTGACTTAAACAAGAGCCTAACATCTTCCACCAAACCTGACAAGCTGTACAGGTATTTGTAAAAATAACCATGTGTGCCTAGGCACATGTAAAGGGACGATTTGAGATCAGGCCTCTAACCTCAGTGGGGACAGCCCACACACAGACTGCATCAAGTGAAAGTGGCAATGGTCTCACCAGTGGCCAAGCAGGAGGCCAACAGCAAAGCCAAGAATTAGTTCCTGGTCTCCCAACACCATGCTAACTCCTGAGCCACAAAGTAATGCTACTCTGCAATATTTTTATGCAGCTTTTTCCATGGAATAATATTGTGTAACATCCTAGATGTGTGTTTAATCTCCAAGCAGTGCTCTGCCCCAGCAGCCCAGGTGGGCCGAGACCTGGCAGTACATCCACCCTGCCCGGGGAGTAAACAATCTGGAAAACTCTGTGGAAAATATTTGGAGAATGTGAATGACTGTGTTTGTGGAGAAGTCTTTGCATGCTCACACCCTAGATGGCAGCACGATTCAAAGAATGTGTCTCAAAACCCGTCCTGGGCTCCCGGCCTGCTTTGATACACACAGCCCACAGCGCACCAGAAGAAATCTGCTTGAGATGTCCACATAAATCCTGCTTGAAGGCCTCTATCTTTAACAAAGAAATAAATAAATCTGAGAAACTGAACAAGAAGAGAATGTGGTGTGAACCAAGGCATTTCCTAACAAAGTTGAAACGAAGCTTGTGGTTAAACTCCACTGTGCTTGCTGGCTACATACGAAGCCAGCTCTGCAAGCGTGGCCAGCAAAGAGCTGAGGGAATGGCCTGCTCCATTCTACTACTGGCACACATTTCTGTCATAATAAGGGCAATAAACCTGCTGTAAACGTACCAGCTTCATGTAACCGGCAGGCTAAACCATAGGGTAAAGATGACAGTCTTAACAGGGGAAAGTCTAGGTCTATTTGTCTACTGCGTTCATAAGTCCAGCCCAGACCTTATAATAACTTTACTCATTTCAGTACTCACATACCTTACAGCCAGCTTGCTGAAGGCATGTCTTTCTTCACACCCCAGGTGCCCACCTGGACACAAGGAAAACCACTGCCCAGGAGCACGGAGGGGGCATCAGCATGGGGGCACAGTGCAGGCCAGCCCGAAGCAGCCCCCACACAGCCCCACAGGCCCTTCTCCCTCTGACCACCCTATCTATCCACAGAGCTGGGCACTTGGCTCATACTTTTCATAGGCCAGATGAGCACCGCCACCCATCAAGCATGTGTCAGAGGGATGAGCAGCTTTTTGGGGACCCAGATCACACACACGTTCCTGGTATGCTACCTGACAGCAGCACAAGCACAGCCCAAAAGGACTTGTAAAGCCCCATGCTGCAGCAAATGGCACCAGGTGCCATTTCCCTGCCAGCACATAGGACAGGTACTATACGGGCCCTCACTGTGCTGCATGAACTTTGCCATGTTACTTCAAAGGACCCCAGTGAGTTCAACTTATACCAGAGCCCTGTGTGAACTCCAAAGCAGGGTGGAGAGAAAGTTAAAGGGATTTTCATATTATTTACCTGTCAAACTCAGGCTGATGGCAGCCAGCAGCATCAGCAAACCTGCTGGGCAAGGTGAGGATCCCACGGGGTTAACAGGCACATCCTGCCACCTGGAGAGACCTGCAAAGGTAAGTACAGCTGGGGACATCCGGAGACACAGTGAAAGCTGATGTAGTGATGAAACACTGCTCTGTGCTACCTTGTCCATACATGCCCTGTGAGCAGGCTTCTCCACTACCATGACTCTTAGGACATCTGAACAGGCCCTTCCTCCAGGCCCTGCTTCAGTCTCAACCCTTTCCTCTAAAAGGGAGAAAGAGGATGCCCGCTAATTCATATTGGATGTTTTTTCTCTCCTTGGTTGCTCTTGCCTTTCACTCTGCTCTCCAACTTCACGTGCAGATCCCTGTGCTACCACAAGCTTTGCAGTTCATTCCTGGGAATGAAATTCTCCAGGCCTGAGGCCATGTAGAAGAAAATCAAGTCGTTTATTCCACCTTAGATTTTGAAGGAGCATTAATATTTTACCATCAATTAATACTGACTTTCTTTTCCCCATCTTGCACTTCTTTGTGTCCTGTATAAAAACAAAGCTCAAAGGAGAAAGCAAATAATGTCATTTAATTCACAATTTATTAACAAAGTTTCATTACGTGAAATGGTAAACCTGGATTTTGCTAGAGGGATTAAATGTCACTCTGGCAGGTGACAGAAACAATATATCTTCAAAAAAATAAAACTGAGGAGATAGTTGCAGAAGCAGGAAAACACAAGACATGTCACTCCATCCACTGCCTCGTGTATTACCCTGATACGATGAAGGCACATGCCAGAGCACCTCCCAGCTGGGCAGCAGCGCTGTTTGTGTCCGCTCTCAGTCCCTCTCTCACTGTTTCCTGCCTGTGTGTAAACAATATAGATAACATTATTACAATAATAGATAATATTCTCTGCTTCACAGGGGATGAGCCGGAAGTGAATCAGTAAATGACACATGCAAGACAGGAGTATTTGGGCCTCTAAGGCAAGAGGTGCAAGCCAGCACGTAGAATGACAGTTGGCACTGCCACAAAGACACAGGTTCTCCAGGAAAACCAAGTTATCTGAAAGGCACTATCTTGGCCATCTCATCCTATATTTTACAGCTGCCTAATCTAACTTTGGGCTAGACATGCAAGAGTTATTCTTGTATAATGTTATGATTATGGAGATTACAACAACACTACTGATTTATTTGAAAGTTTAAATGCATAAAACGTGTAGGATTAACAAAAAGTGACAGTTTCAGTACCAGGGGCCAGCAAAGTTGCCCTCAGCCATGGAGAAAGGAGGAAAGCAATCTGTCAAGATGTATTTTGATCTTCACAAAAGACAGATGACAACACACAGCTCTTTAAGGATGCAAATACAGCTAGTAAATTCAAAAGAGCTTTTCTGTTCCATAGTTCTGTTCATCTGATGTTCTTAGTTCATCAGCTAAAGAAAGCATTAATTCCTCAGCAGTTATACAGAGGAAAAAAATCTGAGGCACTAGAAGGCAAAATAATCATTTGGAAGCAAACCCACTGGTGAAGGATGCAAACCCATTGGTGACAGATGCAAACCCGCGTAGTGCCACTGCACAGCACAGCACAGCTAATGGCACAATCTGCTGGATGCCAGAAACAAAAGAAAAAACTGGGCTAAAACAAAACAAGCAACAGAATTCCTCCAGAGTTCAGGATAGCTAGAGTTCATTCTATATGCCTTGGACCATTCAGGTCATCTAATCTTTTTCTCTGCCAGTTAATGCAAGGATTCATGCTACTTGAAGACATTTTTTATGCGCTGTCCAGAAAGTAGGGCTGAAAGGTGCAAAAATGAGCAGTTCGGACTCCCTGGTAGTGGTTCTATACATCTGATTGTTAACAGTTGGAGCTTCAGATTGCTCCCAAGTAAAGAAAGGCAGCAGCCAAATCACTGCAGCAGTGTGTGGAATGCACTGACATATGGTTCCTGGAACATCAGGGGCTCTACCACCACATAGGATTTATGGGGCATAGTGTCTGCGCTGGATTTTCTCCTCTTCCTCTCTACTTGCACACCATGAATGTCAGGGAGCTGCAGCCTGCCCGTCACTGGAAGGTTCACCTCTTCTTTCCTGCTTCCAATCTGCTGTGAGGCTCCACCACGTGAAGAAGCTCCTGTGATTCATACTCCCAAGCAGTGGAAACAGGCACAGCACCATAAAGCAGCTGAAGATCTGGCTCTTCTTGACAGTAATTTTATCTGAGGTTGCAATGAGCTTACCTAGAGGTTGCCAGCTGGATTGCTCTAAGGGACCACACTTAAAGGTAATGCCTGAAAGGACAAGTTCAAGGTGGTGGCCTCTGGTGGCCCTTTTCGTATTCCTTCAAGAGATCTTTATTTGTGCCTATCCAAGTGTTTATCAGGTAGGCTGGAGAGAGAGCACGTAATGGAATAAAACAAGGATTTGATTAAGTCCCCTGTCCCTACTTCAGGTCAGTTATGTTAATGAGTGCAACCAGCTACAGCCATATGGAAAGGCTGAATTTTCAGAAAATGTTATTGTATAACCTGTGAGGGTTTTTTTGTTTCTGATGAATTGTACCTTGTTCTCCCTCCACATGCAGATTGTATCCATTACCAAACATCAGTCTTTGCAGAAAACAATTGTAGACTCCACCTGCATCTGCTCTCCCAGCAACACTTAGGCACCAGGAGCTGGACTTTCTTCTCCAGCCATCTGACAAATTTCCCAGTGTTCCTGGAAGCCTGCGGCAAAGCCCTCCTGCCACTTTGCCCCACACCACAGCCCACAAACAGCTGACATCTAATCTGCAACAGCTACAAATTCCTCAGGCCAAAACTTCATTTTCATAGCCAGAACATATTTTTTCTGCAAGCAGCAATGAGATGTTCGGTGCAGCAAGAGCATATCAGCAGTTTTTAGACCCATGCTCCGGTGTCATCTTCCTGCCTCTGAGCGCAGCTCATGTAACTCTGGATGTTTTGCTTTACAAAGAACCATTTCAAAATCACTGGCAAGAGTCACCCGAGGGACTGTTTCTGCTTGCTGAATGACTGGTTTTCAAATTGGGTAAAGGGACTGGGCATGCTAGTTAAGTAATCCCAATGGCTCTTTGCATTCCTTTAAAGCTTTGAGAAACTCAGATTCTTTAAAGCATCAGCATCACCCCTGCAAAATCCCACAGTGATATTTTGAAACGGAGACATCTCCACTGAGCCTAAACCACTTACCAAACAGTTTAAAGAGAAAGGATTCTTCTCCTTAGGAGTTCAGCATGCCTTTATTCAGGAACATAAGCCACTTGTTTCATTTAGCTCTAAGCAATGCAAGAGTTGTAAACGACTTTTTTTGAAGTCATCAGTTAGCCAGTACAGCCAATGCTGGACAACAGGAATACAAAGCTAATCCAATCCAGGCAAAGGAGCTGTTGCAGTTGAGGGCTATAAGAGCAGGTGGGCAAGTTCACTTTACCTCCACAAACCTCTGTGCCACCTCTTTCCCATCACATAGTTTTTACAGTCCTCAAGACTCCTGCTAAAAGAAACATCTTGGAGTCTCCACATGGCCTTCTAGCTCCACATTAATGCCACTACCACAAGGATTTACAGGTTGATCTGGAGCACTGCATTGGTCAAGTTTATGGTGGTGCAGGTTGGGGAAAACTGATTTTAGCTTTGTCATCTTTGTTCAGAACAGCTGTGGCAAAATAGCCACAAAATGTGGGCAGAACTTAAAGTTAACAATAGCATCTCAGATATGCATGCACAGGTAAACGGTGGAATTGAAAGTCAATGTTCATTTCATAATCCTTTAGTCAACTGGTAGAAAGGCAACATGGTGGGTTAGTCACCAGCAGTGCTGGGAACCTCATGTGGCTCATGTAAACCAATGAAATATGGCTGCAAAAGTTAGCGTGATCAGGTCCGATGATGCCTCATTATTCCAAGTGGTGTCAGATCAGACTGATGCATGCAGATGCCAAACACACCCACCCGTCTCCAGTCTGCCACCCTTTTTGACATGCTCCAGTGACATTTCTGATCTGTAAAGCCCATTTCTGGAGATAAAATGTGACTGCTGGCTGAGTTGAACATATTCCAGCATTGTCATAACAATGCCATAACCTGGAAGTCAAAATACTGGTATTTGGTTAAATAGCTAAGGAAAAAATAGAGACACTGCAGTACACACTTGCAAGAGCTTTTGGCCAACAGGTGGTAGTTAGGTTCCTTCCAAGCTGGAATATTTAATGTACATTCAATGTGATTTTTTACATTTGCTTTAGAGTGCCACCAGTTTCTGTTGTGAGTTTGAAGCACCCGTGAAAGGAAGGAGGTGTAGCTGGGACCTGCTGCTTAGTCTAGGTGGAAAATGCAGAAAGCATTTCAGGAAGAGAAAAGTTAAAGTAATGCAGCTCCATGCATTTCAGTTCAGAGCCAACAAACTCAGGCACTGGAACAACCTGAAAAAAATGAATTTCTGGAGATTGTAGACTGGAACAAAATAACTAATACAGGTTTTACTTTCCAGGCAATATCCCAGGTTTCTAAAAAACACTTTCAAGTAGCCATTAGTCCACCTGATGCTTATCTGAATCTTCAGAATAGACTACATCTAGAAAGCTGAAAGTTTTAGACCTTTATAACTGATGTAATTTTTATCAGATGTCTCCAATAAATCATGAAAAACAAATGTAACAACAATTAGAGTGTTAAATGATTGTTTTTAATTGACAGCCTCACATCTGTACCCTGCTTTCCCTATAGCAGATTGATTCAAAACATACCAACAGCAGCTAACATGCACATTTTTATTGCAAATTTCACAATATCAGTTGCCAGAACATTTTTGACAGGGTTTGGCCTTGATATAAAAACACTTCTAGCTAAAATATCACCTCCTACAAGATTGCCCAAATACCCATTTTTGTGCCTTACCAAAACCAAGCTCAGGCAGATGCTTTCCTGCCCTCTGGAGGCTGATGTTTCATCTGCCAGGCAGAGCATTGCAAACACCCATCACGCAGAGGCCAATTTGCAACTCAGCCTGGATCTACTCTATTACTCTGAAGCCCATGAAACCTATTAGACAGGCAAGGAACTGAAGTAGCCAGATTTGAGACCAGTTTCCAGATTTGAGACCAGTTTCAACTTAGCAGGGCTGCGTATTCTTTGGAAAGTATGGAGCAGCAATTTTGATAGAACGACCCTTAAATTTCCACAAGAGCATATGCCTCATAGGAAAGGAAAATTCATCTGTTAAATTATTATCTGTTATTTGGCAACAAGGACAGTTGTGGGTTTTTTGCATTTTTTTTTGTTTATGTGGTTGGTTGTTTTTTTAAACCTCCCTCCTGAATAAAACTGCTGCAAACCATAGGAATCAGACCAATTCAAGTGAAAAGGGAGCCTTGAAGTTTTTCTGGGGCAATCCACGTTCAAAGCAGGTCCAACAAGAGCAGGATGCTCTAAGCTGTCTGGTTGGGTTGTGACCATCTCCAGGGTTGAAGACCACACAATATCTATAGGCAACCTAAGACCATGTTCATTTAAAGGAAACATCACATGTATCACATACAAACACTTACCAGAAATATCTAGATGTTCTGTAGCACTTTTCCTCACAAGTCAGGCTGCATTTGGCACAAGACTTCACATAAGAGGTCAAAAAGGGCCATAGTCATGAGTAGAGGAGAGAACATGTAAACGTATACACAACTTGTGCATACACTTTAGGAAAAAAATGGATAAGTAGCTCTGAAGGAACTCTTAGGCTTTTATTCCTAACTATTGGAATTTAAATGTGTAGAACACTTCCAGGCAAGTAGGCTCAATGTGTGAGAGAACATCTGTATTTTGGATAATACACCTAGACCTAAGGAAATCTGAATTTTAACAAGACCATATGCAAAGTTCTGCTAAAAAGCAAGTAGAGGCAAACTAGGCCACTTCCTTCTTGGGCTTGCAATGGTTTGCCTGGCAGTCCATTGTTTCTGTAGCAGGTTTACACAGCAAGGCTTTGGTAGCAGGGGGCCATAGGGGTGGCTTCTGTCAGAAGAATCTAGAAGCTGCCCCATGTTAGGTAAGGGCCTCGCTGCTGACCAGCACCGAGCCAACAAGCGATGTTTGGGCCTCTGTGAGAGCATATTTAAGAATCCAGATCTCTGGCTAGCTCAGTCAGTAGAGCATGGGACTCTTAATCCCAGGGTCGTGGGTTTAAGCCACATGTTGGGTACCAAAAAGAACCGTGATGGTTTTACTTGGGTGAGCAGCTGAGCTCCACCTCAGCCGCCCTCTCACTCCCCCTCCTCAAAGGGAAAGGGGGAGAAAATACAATGCAAAGGGCTCAAGGGTTGACATAAGGACGGGGAGATCGCTCAGCAATTATGGTGACAGGAAAAACAAACTCAGCATAGGGAGATAGTAAGATTCATTGCCTATTGCTAACAAGCTAGAGAAGTGAGAAACAAAGGAAAGAAACCAAAAACGCCCTCCCCCCCGCCAGTCCGCCCTCTTCCACCTCCTCCCCCCAAGCAGCACAGGGGCACAGGGGAATGGAGGTTGTGGTCAGTCTATAGCATTTCGTCTCCGCTGCTCCTTCACGGTCACTCTCATCCCCTGTGCTGTGTGGCCCCTCCCACGGGATGCCGTCCTTCCCGAACTGATCCTACGTGGCCTTCCCACAGGCAGCAGCTCTTCAAGAACTGCTCCAGATATGGGTCCGTACCACGGGGTCCATCCATCACAAGCACACTGCTCCAACCTGGGTCTCCCACGGGCAGCAGCTCCTGCCAGGTCACCTGCTCCTGCGTGGGCTTCTCTCCACGGCCTACAGATCCAGCCCAAAATCTTCTCTGTCAGGGGTCCTCTACAGGCTGCAGCCTCCATCAGTGCAGGTCCACCTGCTCCACCAGTCCACTGTCTGCTCCACAGGCTGCAGCATGGAACCCTGCTCCACCATGGTCCTCACCACAGGCCGCAGGGGACTTTTGCTCCAGCACCTGGAGCACCTCTCCCCCTCCTTTTTCACTGATCTTGGAGCCTGCAAGGCTGTTTCTCACTCCTCTCAGTCTCCCAGCTGCTGTGTAGCAGCGTTGTTTTTTTCCCCTTTCTTAAATATGCTCTCACAGAGGTGCAAACAACATCGCTTACTGGCTCAGCTCTGGTCAGCAGTGGGGCCCTTACCTAACATGGGGCAGCTTCTAGATTCTTCTGACAGAAGCCACCCCTATGGCCCCCTGCTACCAAAACCTTGCCACGTAAACCCACTATAGCTTGCAAACAAATTAAGACTACAAGTTAAGCTATCTGAAGAATTAGGTCAGTCCATAATCAGTTTTTAATGAATACACTAAAATCTAGATGAGCTGCGCTGTCATCTTGTGGCACGCAAGTTTCTGCGGCTAGAATACTCGAGAGCATCTTCAGCAGTTTCCTACTCAGGAACACCTAACACGTAACACCTAAGTCAAGGACTTAAGCTCATTTTAGCAGAGAAATACATCTACAGTGATTCACATTAATTACAAGTTTCTTTGGAAAGAGTGGGGGAATTAGTGTACCTAGCATGGAAGATGGCAGATTCACTTCCACAAGAGTCATTTAAAAGTGGCCATGACTTAGCATGAGCTTTTCTAGCACAAAAGCTTGGAGACAAATGAAGTTATACATATGTATGTTATGGTTCCCTCAGTAAAATGAAATGTTGAATTATTGACAGGACATGCAATACAAGTGTCTACAAGTTCACCTGTGCTAAGTCCCCTCACCTCTAAGCACAATCCACGCATTTCTTTTTCTCAATGTTTTTTAAAAAGGAGAGGAAACCAGACTTTAGAAAACTTTTGAAGATCGCATTAGATACCTTCAGCTGCACCTTACAAAACAGATATAAAAATATATTTATCACCAACTTGTAGAAAAATTCCTCCCTAGGGCTTTACAGTTCTAGTTATTCATAGTGAGCATCTTCTTTAAACAAAAGCTAAAAACACCCTAAAGCATTCTAAAGAGGTGAAGATTCATGGTTTTAAAGTGGTCTAAAAATATCAATTTGCAAAGCAGCAATGCTACAGATGCATGGAGTTACTAACTATTCCAGGAATTGTTTGGATAAACAGCAAGGAACAAACCTAGTACTTTCTCCCAGTATTAATCCTACTCTTATATTCTGTATTTCAGGTAAGACAAAATTCACTTAAAAAGAGAAAGCTTGGTTCAAATAGTTATCAACAAAAAAGGAATGTATTAAAAGGAACAAATACTGACCTTTAAACTTTTCAGAATTGACCATGTTCTGTGAGCCCAAGCTAGGCATGACTGTGTGGTTAGGAGCTAGAAATGACCCTGTCAAAACCCCAGTAGAAGCTTCAAGAGATTTAGCATACCTACCTTAAAGATAAATATTTTGTATCCTCTGCTTTGAAGCTTTATGAAAAAGACACTATATAAGATACAGGAACAACTCCCATGGCTTAGGGATTTGAGCTGGAAGAACACCACCAGCTGCTGACAGGCACAATACTGTTATACCATAATGATACAAAGACAGACCCCAGTCTTTTTTTTTTAATGCATGATTCACTACCCCCACTCAAATGGCATCCAGAACCAACTTCACCTTTTCCACCTTTACATTAAAAAAAGGTGAATATGAAAACAGTGAAATATTACAAGACACGATTAAAAGCTGCCTTAGCTGCAACCAATTAACCAGTACTCCCCATACTACAAACCCTAGCATATAGCCCAAGTGTCAGAGCCCACTCCAGCAAGGCCATATTCTTGTGCATTCCCTCACCACAACCCATTCTTGGTCAATGAAATGCAGCCTCTGTGTACAAGTCCCAGTGTTCCAACAACCCACCCAAGATAACTACTGCATGAACTACAAAAGCAGCATTACTGGTCAAAAGTGACAGGAAATGCTGAAATTTACTTCCCCACTCAAAAACATTCACCCTCCAAGCCCCTTTTATAACAGACCTAGGTGATGCTTCCATGCTACACAGAAAAAAGTACACTTGGTTTATTCACTACTTTTATTGTGAGCTTGAGACAGATTTTTTTTTTGAGATTGTCTGAAGGGGGCCCAACATGAGACAGCAGAAAGCATCAGGGTCACTACAGAGCCAGTTCTTTGTAAGCTGTCAAAGAGTTCAACAGCCTCCAACTACCCTTCCCTTCACCCTTCCATTATAAGGAGTTATATGCGCACAGGGAAAATCAGAGAGAGGTGTTAGAACAGTTACTAACAAGTGCCAGCACCTTCCCCATTACCTTCAATAACCAGAGGACCTGGAAGGAGAAAGTCACAGGGCCTTGTGGCTTCCCCAGATAACCACATCAGCCCCACCTGGTGCAGTGAATTCAGTGGAACAAGCCAGGTGTACATTCCCTAATGCTGCCAAGAGTTACTAGCTCTAGGCTAACATTGGAAAGACTTATTAGGACTCACTTAAAAATATTTTTAGGTCACCCCTAGAACATATAACTGTCTGTAAGCTGGAAAATTGGAAAATATTAACATTTTTAAACTTCAGTTCCTGTAAAATAAAGCTTCCCTTAAAAATTAAATTCAAAGGCCTGCAGGTAAAGCAAGTGGAAAAACATTTGCAGGTTTAGGGACTGCCACATAAAGCAGAAAAAGCTATTATGGCACCTAATTTCACACACATCCAAAAAGTCCCCTTGCTAGAGAAAAGCTGTACTACTATAATTAATATCACAAATTTCTAAAAAAGTTAAGTTGCACATTTTTCCTATATATGTGTGACATAGGAACTCCGCAAAATTCCTTGTGCAAATGCAAACAGAACATCCCAATTCTTAAGACTTCTTAAGACTTGGGAGTTCATAAGCAGCGTCTATAAGAGAGCAGCTTGTGATCCAGGAGACAACGGAAAGCCTAAGCACAACTAGTTTCAGCATAACTAGCTTTGAACAGCTACCACCATCAAAACGCATTCCTAAAGAACAATTCTACTCTGCAGAAACAAACCTGACTCATACTAATCTTCTGCTGTGGGTTTTAATCTTCTGGTTTGGGGTTTTCCGAAGGACTATATTACTCAAAATAACTACAAGCAGCCTTAACATTTGTATTTATTTTTTTATTAGGTTTATTATGACTTAGAGTTTCTGTTACTCCAGCTGGGTAAACCACATTTGAGTAAGTTTAACTGCAGGACTTCAGTTTCAGCCAAAATCATTTTTGCATTACTTTAATTGTAATATAGCTTTAAATTTAACATTTAAAACTTACTTCATCAATAAGCAAGCCAAACTCAGTAGCTTCAGTGCAGGATGTACTGTACGTAACTTGCCGCACATTCATGTTAGATTTGATGTACATGGAGAAGAGACCGGTCAACTATACGATTCATAGAAGAAAGCAAAATAAGCACCTTTTTTTTTTTATAATCAAAAGCAGTTCTCAATTCAATGTTTCTTACATAAAATCAACTTGCTTCTGGCTCCAGGAACTACAGTTTGGATAACAGCAGAATGCTATTTTTCCATGTCAATTTTCTACACTAGCACAGGAAATCTTTAAAGCAACAACAGGTACTTCAAAGCAACAGGTACTGGGCTTTAATTTTTGTTGTCTTGAGACAATCTGTCCTCCCTATGTTTATCAGGTAAATAAATGCATTTTTGATCGTTGTGGCAGGGGTTAACAGAGCAAATAACTGGGACTACAATGGAAAAAACAAAATAAGTTCCCAAATACTTTAAGGTACAAGCAAAAGTATTACTGTAGCTAATGTTTTCTCTCAAAAATGGCACAAACAAATAAAAATCCAGATAAATTTTGTTTTAAATGGTGCTAGACTGAAATAATGCTTCAGAGTATTAATAGGATTTATTTAACTGCAAGAAAGAAATAATTGAAAAGGCTCTGTATATTTGGGCTAGACCAGAAGCACTGTTGTATTTTAGTTCATGTATGCAGCACTCTGATACCAGTATGTTACCTTTACTATACATAATAGTAAAGTGTTAGAAGCTGCAGAGCATAAGCATCTTAGCTGTACAAGCCAGTTAATGAATAAACAGAATAGATGAATGGTTTTCACGTGTCCTTTATGTTCACAGTTCCAACCTGTGATTCTCCTTTTGAGACAATCCTTCTCTCAGCCAAATAAATAAAAACATTTAGATACTATCTTATTTATTTCAAAGTCCCAGTTGAAAATGTAGCCTCCAGATGAATACTAGCTTTATGCAGTATTAGTATTTTACATAAAGTAAGTCTTATGAATCGTAGTTATTAGCAGTAACTGAAAGTAATGTATACTGAGTCTTCAGGTGATGTGCAAGTTAAGCTATTTAACACACATGGGGAGTTTTGAACAGTTTTTACTATCTTGCTTTGGAAAGATCTTACATTTGCCCCATAAACTACAGAACCTCTAGCTACAATATTGTGCAACTGTTGACATCTTTGAGAGCTCCTCAATGTAAAGAGATTTGATGGAAGCACCACAAAGCAAGGAAATCATGCTCTTAAAGAGCTTTGAATTCTGAGAATTTTAAACACATCATTGCTGTCCTGCCTTGACTGCAGAACACCAATGAAAGAACATCAGGGTAAAAAGGAACAAGACTACAGTTAAGTCTGCCTCAAACAACAGGGAAGATAATACGAAAAAGATCTGACTCTACAAGCACATAAGCAGAAGTCTTGAAGAGCCGTATATTAACAGAGCTCAAGGTGCCTTAACTTAGCTAGAACCAGAATTTAGTATTGTGGATCTAGCATGGCTGTATTTCATCTAAGAGAAATCAGCATATGCTTCCAGTTAAGCATGCATACCACCTAACTAAATACCCCTTTCTCAACTTGCAGGTTTGGATCTCTTCGTTTTTTACTCCTCCTGTATTATCCCCTCCTTTGGCAGAGATTCAGAGGCACTAAAACCCAGCAGTCTCCACCAAAAAGGAAAGACTTCTTGTAGCTATATAAAAGTTCTTTGACATATCCTTCCCCATTCAGAAACTGATTTGCAGCTGATCAATCTTGATCTCCATTTCAGTTTTAGATTATGCTTAAGTTATGGCAGCCAGAGTTTGATCCTATGAATGTAAGCTCAACACAAAAAAAAGCCATTTAACCTTTTTAATTCAGCCTTACAGCATGTTTATCCAGAGCTTTTTTAATCAACTTCCAGTTTTAAATTATTTTCTTAGCACTTTACAGAACCTATGTGCCTCTCCCTCCCAAGGGAAATAGCATCACACAGACCCTTAAGTTAGTCCAAGTTTCCACATGACCAGAAGTCTTACTTGTTAAGAGAACACCCCTTTTCCAACTACTCCCCCACTCCCTCTCCTCCCACCCCTCCCCAGCAATGGGCAATTACTTCACAAGAAATGTAAAATGGGATATGGGTGTACACAAAACCTACCCTCCACTAATACTGAACAGAAAAGCCTATTTTCCAATTACAGGACATCTTCCTCTAAATTTAGGTCAGCACTGGTGCAGTCTGCACAAGGATAATACCAATAAGTACATATATTTTCCTCAAACTGAAGATTTAAAAGCCTATGAAGTTAATTGGGGAAGTTTAATATTGCTACTTCAGAGCACTAAAACACACAAAGTGAATCCAATAAAGATCTTGTACTGATTCAATATTAAGTATTAATTGCATGACCATCATAGCACCTCTTTACATTATCACACAGTCACCAGAATTATCAACTGCTTTTAAAACTAAAGAGGGTACAGTCCAATATTTATAACTTGCACACTGTTACTATAGAGAAACTAGGTGCATGGTACAGTGCTGCAAAAATGGAAGCCTGCAGTTTTGACAAAGATGCCAAGTCATGTTGTAGACAATTTCAGTCAAACTGGCAATACTGTTTAAGCAAATACTCAACACAGCAGGAAATAAAGGACAAAAAAAGCATTCTATAACCAAATAAACATCTGAAATTTCCTTTCCCTTTAAGAATACAAGTAAGGTCACTTTTAGCCTTGGAACGGATACATGTTCGCCTATGATGATCTTGCTAACTACTACACAATATCTGATGTCCTCTGCTAAGAATATAGTTTAAGAAAGCCGCAGTAACAAGAGGCATCTAACGTAATATCTAAAATTTTTTATGGCAATTATTGAATTCATTTGTCTTAAACAGTGAATATGGGAAGATGGCCTCATGTTTCCTTTTCAATAGTACTCTGAGGATCAAGTGGCTTTCAAGCAGCATGGTGGGTTTGAAATTTTTGCAGTTTAGATCATTCTGTTGCGTTTATGAGTTGGTGAGTCTGTAATGACATCGCCACACTGGGCTGAGGTACGCTTTCTAGTTCCACCATTGTCCAAGTGGAGTGCCATTTCTTCTGATATGAAAGTGTTCAAATCAACATCATGGAGTCCATTTCTCCTTCGACTAGCATTGGAGCCACTGCTCACGTGAGTAGGAGAGCCTGGGGTACTTGAGCGAACACTTATACTAGCCATTGCACCACTAAGACCTGGGGGGAAAAACAGAAAGAGCATTTAGGTCAAACAGTAAAGAAAGTTAATTTCCTGTGTGTAGAAGGGATGATACTGAGTTAACTTAGTGATACATTACAGGCACTTCATTCTGTTCGTACCACACCTACTTATTTGAAAGCCAGAACACCTTCCCAGCTTTTAGTGCATCTAGAAATCAGAAGAACCACTTTTTATGACATTTAAAGTGATCTTACACAGCAGGTTGTAACAGCACACTACAATAAATGGTAGCTCCATAAGCAAGTGACATGCTATTCAGTGTGTACATACCACACGGACACACTGAAGTAGCCTGTTCTGAAGGCTTCAACCTAAACCATTACTTTCACAGAAGGAGAGTCTCCCTATTAGGGGCTTATTTACCAAGTCCCCTTAATTCTAAAGAAAATTGCAGTATGACAGCAGACTGTACATACATTTGCACAGCAACTCATTTCAATAATGAAAAACTATTTTAGGGCTACCACTATTAGCCAACACATTAGCATTCAGAAGAGCATTTAACCAGAAAAGCAAAACCATATGTCAAACCCCCAAAATTTACTACTGGCAGTTCTGATCTAAAACAATGTCACAACAGGTAACCTGAACATAAAGCAAAGCAACAGCAGCGTGTTAGTGTTTATTTTTCTTGTTTAAAAGAAATTTCTTGTTTAAATCAGCATGATGTATCTACATCTCTTCAGTAACATTACTATTACAGCTTAGCTAGCAAGAGCAGGACATTCCAAAACAGAGTCAGGACACGCAAGACTAACGATCCTCCTCTACTTGGAATTCAGGCTACACTTTAAGCAAGAACTCAGTATCTTCACTGTCCTAACTGCTTCAAACCAATATTAAAGAGTACAAGTCTACTAGCCCTAGAAAACTACCAAAGCAGGAATTGTGAGAATGACAGAACAAGATGTAGATCAGTAGAATGTTCTAGCAATAAGAACAAGCAAATTAAGTTCTCCAATAGGTTTCCTTATTAGTAACCCTGAAGACCTTGAGCTCCATATTAGTAACCCTGAAGATCTTGAGCTCTTTGAGGTCTTCACCAGTCATAAGTACCCTGTACCTTTGTCCAGCCATCACACTCTGAACTGTGTGCACTGCCACATTATATGCGGTCAGCTAGGCAACCAGCAGTCACATACTGACAAATAAAGCCTAACCCAACCCTACCTATTAGCTGCCAATAGGTCAACCAAGTGGCTCCAAAGGCTCTGTGAAGCTCAGCTATAGAAGCTACCTTATACACAAGCTCTGCTTTGGGGTTAGGAGAAATTCAGTTACCTGGAAGAACAACTGACAGAACAGCTTGCATGCTGCATGTTTCTTGACTAGATGAGCCACATTCTAAGTATTAAAGTATTAGAAGTATGCTTTGAAAGTCTGATATTCCTATTCTTTACTAGAGCTAGGCTGTACTGCAACAAATGCAGCACACAGCATACACTCCCTCAGTCAGCATGCATTAGGTTAGAAAATCTCCACTGTTTCAGATTTGCTCCCTGAATAATTTTGCTATTAAACAAACCAGTCAGAAATCTGACCACTTGTCAAGTTATGAAATAGCACCTTAGACTACTATCTACAGTACACAGTCAGTATCTCCTGACAAAGTTTAAGACAAAAAAAAGCTACTAGATCAGTTGCTAGAAACCTCAGGTAGAAGATAAATGGCTTCTAAACCCAGCTGCAGTGACAGCAGGTTGATACACAAGTCAGGATAGGGCAGATCCACCCATTTCACTCTATTGTACATGAATGCTGAATCAACATTTAAAGCTCATTCTTTCAGTATTACAGGATGTACTGTGCATACTTAGAAGCATGTTTTAAAGCCTGACTAGAATTCTATAGTCATCTGCCATCTACAGTGGCAGACAGTACTGCAGAAAGTACTTGAAGAACAAAAATTTTATTAAAAGCTAGTTCAAAATAGAGGTTTGTTCTTGCACTCCCAGCATTAGGGTTGAGCTCAAATTGGAAGTGATGAGAAGAGGCTCATATATACCTACCAAAGAAATTAAAGCTGCTAATTGGATGACAGATACCTAAGCAAAAAAATGCAAGTGTGCAAAACTTGGAGAGGTTACAAATCACTGCACAATTCAAAGACAGCAGCAAGTTTAATTTCAACTGATGTAACATACATTAGAAAAGCATGAGTTCATCCTGTACATTTCAGTTGGAAAAACAACTCTGACAGAGGATGGATGTTCTGACAATTTCAAAGCCTAGTTTCAAAGCCTTTGTGAAGACTTCCCCACACTGATTCCAAACAAAACTGCTCTGAACACACACGTTCAGTACTGTTACTTCCACTGAGAATCAACAGCTTACACTACTTCTATCAGTCATTTACTATTGTTATATGCAGCTCCTAATCAAATGGTCATTGTGTTTTTTTAATCAAAAGTGTATTCTAAATTAAACAAAAAACTGACCCGTGAGGTAAGAACATGCTTAGGCACCCAAGAGCTGTTTTTAAATAGAGCCTTATCAAGTACAGAGCATTTTAAAACAATAGATACAACAGTCAGAATTAAAAGACATATCCAATATGCTGCAACACATTCTAAAACACACTGACAAGGTTTGCAAGCAATGCCTCAAGCAGATATTTGCTCTTCAATATTTACATAATACTGAACCACTGCAAAGTTAAATTCAAAGCCAGCCTCTAGGAGACTATTTGGAAGGTAAAGGCTTCAATCAAACCTGGTGCCAAAGGCAGTAGAGTCATTTTGATTTAGTTTCTACAGAGATCAGAACTTGAGGACATTATACCATACTTCTAGTTACTGTTTAATTTTCCATCTGGTACAGGCATTTAGTAATACTGATGTAATAAGCAAGTCTTCACTTAGTACACTAAAATTGTTAGTCTGAGTCTGTTGTCTCAGTTACTAGCACTTACCATATTACATAGCACTACGAACACATCACAGTTTAAGACCAAGCAATCAAACTAATATGGGAGAGTCAAAATTCAAGGCATGTACTGAAACCTCAAGTTGCCATTTCATGGAAGCAATGTCTTTGAAGACACTCAGCAATGCAACTGAAGAGATGTTTTTGTTGACAGAGCATCTTTTTGAAGCAATGATACAGTTCATTTCTTCTAGTAAAAAAGTGGTCATGTAAAAAAAAATCAATCCATTTATTGTGAATTATTCTGAGAAAGTTTTCAGTGTATTCCAGCACATCCAAAGCATTTAAACATTTACAGCAGTAAAGGAAGCAGTAATATATATACACTAAGTAAGATGACGTTGTTAGCAACACCATTTCACAGCCTCAAACTTCTATACTGTGATTAACAGGACCTAATCACAGGCACATTAGTTTTTGTCTAAACAACAGGACAGATTCAAATAGCTACTAAGGCTTTCGTTCTTTCATTACCCGATGCTTACCTCTGAAGTTTCCCACTTTCTATATTAGAAATCTTTCACTACAGAGGCTTTTAAGAAACATGCAATTCTCTCCTTTTTAAACTTTAAAGAACTGTATGCCATATCCAAAATATTTTGCAGTATTACTTACATTCTTATTCCTGCTCTTCCTTTTATCACAAAAATCTACTTGCATCTGAAAAATGTATCTAGATCATTTTATAACACTACTAGGAAAAGCAATGTAAAAAAAGCATGGCTCACACTGTCACACTGCTTATGACTTCTCATTTCCAGTTATAGTACATATTAGCACTTAACTGAAGCTTTATGAACTGCAAGCTGAAGTTTTACCTGCACTATAACCATGTCCACAATAAGTTACTTCAGGTCACTACCAAAGGATCACACCCTGAGTAACTACTGCTCAGCACAGCAATATTAACTGCTGTTTTCCAGATGTTTTAATCAGCAAGTATCAAAAAGGAACATCCACAGCAAGTGCAACTAAAGCAGGAGTTAACCCAAGATACATACAGAACAGAACACAGATCCTTCTCACCCTTCTATGCTGTACTTCTAAATGACTGCTCATAGACCAGCTTTCAGCAGTACATAACACAATCCTATGATAGGCATATACAGAACCTTCATGCCAATTTAAACCCTATGAGCCTAATCTGAACTCTGCCCTCCCATCTCAACTTCCACCAGCTATTTCTTCCCCACTTTTCTAAACAAAAGACATTCTACATTGCAATTTAATATTTCAAGACAAGACCTCATGGAAGTTTAGGGTTTTAAAGAAACCAAGCCACACACTTCCACATAGAATAAGGGTTAGCCCCACTAAAGGGAGCGAATTAATGATATACATCAACATTAAAGCTAATGAGCAAAAGCAGTAACACTCCCTCACTGTGCTGTTGACCCCAATGCATCATTTTTAGTATTAAGTACACTGCTTTTCAATATTGCCTTCCTAGGCTTGCTTCACATCTTGCTCATATGATAGCACTTTCTCCCATTATGCTGAAAGACTAGTTCATAGAGCATGGATCACATCCCAGATTAAAAACAAGTATTATTTACAAGCAGAATGTGGAGAACCACCAGCACATGGCATGCAGTCTTGCAGACAAACATAGCATGTTAGCTGTATCAAGGCAGAAAGTGACCAGGCACATGTCAGCTTTGGGGAATTTTATTATTGTTAGCTCAATTTGATTGAATCTTTATTTGAAAATCTTTTTACAGAACTGGGATACATTGATACTCATTTAGGAAGTACATAAAAATGCATCTACACCTATGCTAACTGCAAGAATGTTTTAGGGTTAAGTGTGAGATAAAACTCAAGTTTGAAGAGCTGAACAAAAATATTTTTCACTATCACATCTAAAAGTTGAATGACATTAGATGCAGTTCCTGAAGTTTCAGAAAAACCCACTTGGACCTCGGGGTAAGAGATCATACATTACATTGAGCTAACTGCTAACTGCTAACTTCCTTAAGATCTGAAGAGTTAGTCTTTAATAATGAGTTTCTAGCCATACTTGATTTCAAGGGTACCCTCCAGTACACCAATAATGGAAAGCTAACACTACTTGCCAGAGTTTACTCTCTCAAGGGTAGTTAGTTCCAAAAACTCATCCTACAGTACCCATAAGTTACACTACAGGATTTCAGTAACAGGTCCAGTGTAGTTATACTGGTGGAGTGAAGAGGTAGATCACATACTATAAGCTTTTTCCAAGTATAGCTTGCCTTAACATTGTTTTTAGCTACTGTAAGGAGTCTTCCCCAAATATCACAAAATTAAGTTTTGCTTTTGAAATCCCTAGCTTTTGTCAAGAAAGCCATTAACCATCTTGCTGAACTACAATATAAGCCAGATAAAACAAGGTTTAAGACTGAAGAGGCAAGGTTAAAAATGCAGTTTTAGAAGAAAACTTTCATGTGCAGCTACAGCTTAAAGCTTCACAGCTTATTTTGTGTCTTAGATGCATGCTCATCTGTTTCATTTAAAAAGACCTTGCTTGAAACAGCAAGTTTCAGTATCACCCCCAACCATTTCAACCCATCCCTGCTACCAATAGAGGAAATACTCCACTTCCACAGGAAACTTATCAGCATAAAAAGTCTCTCCCTTACACAGTAGCCAAAAACTGCGCTTAAAGCCTTAATCCTGAACACTTACTAAGACTGCTACTCCCTTCCATCAAATTTCCTCACAATGCCTAGAAGCAGATCACATTTAAACAGCCTGACAAAAATGCACATGCACAGCCCTACAAAGTACTTTAAATTATGAACACCTGCAGATCATTCACAGGTTTCAAAGATCATAATAGTTCTGAGATGACCAATGATAAATAGGAAAATAGTTCAGGAGTAATTTGGTCACTACTTCCCTAAAGGGCAGGAAGTAGAGGTAGGAATGCTCAATGTACTCAATGTAAGCAATAACCTAAAAAAAATTATGGGGCCCAACACAGGCTTAGTCACTAAAGGACTAGCACAAAAAGAAAGACCAGATATAAACTGATATTGGAGAAAAATTAATCCAGATGACAGACATGTAATCTTGTCAACCACCTGATGGAGAATACACTTCCAGCCCCTACAGTGCATTACAGGGCAGAGAACTTCCCGCAGTGCTCATGAACCTTACTTCTTTCATATTCCATTAACTGTTCCTTCAGTTCTGTGACTTCCATAAAATACCTCTATCAAGCAGATGCTAAGAAACAAAGACATGAAACAAGGACCTGCTCTAAGGAACCTTCTTTGGAAGGGGGGTTGGACCCAATGATCTTTTGAGGTCCCTTCCAACCCCTACAATTCTGTGATTCCGCGAAAATAACTATACCAGTGAAAACACAAGCTGACTCTGCTTGAGAGAACTATCTGCATTGATAAGCATCTGCCTAGCTTACTCTAACCCAACAGCAGCCTTTAAAGCAAGCTGCACGCAAGATTTAACTATGGTTTCAGTAAAGATTTTTCAGAAGGCTGCTTATCGCTTTGTATCAGGTGAAAGTCAGCTTCTGCAGCAGTTGTCTTCATGAAATCAGCTTAACCTAGTGAATAAGCAGTACTGGTACACAATTCTCTAACCAGCCTCCAGTATGAGAAGGAAAACTGCCAAATACTACATGACCGGGTGGCAGCAGCATGCTTCATTGAAATGGCAACAGAGCAGCAAACAATACCAGAATTAGGCTGTCACCTAGACAGTAACAGTGTCTGGCTTATGTATCTTGAAAAACTGCCACAGAGCAGAAGCAAAGACCGCGTTTTCAGGAATCCACTCATCTAGTTAACTCATTAATTCTATTCCCACTGAGGATTAGACAGTAAAGATTGTTTATTTTTCCAGAGTTATTATTTCTAGAGTTTCAACTTTAAGTCTTCATGAATGGTCTAACTATTGGTACTTCAAGGTATCTGCTACCCTTTAGCATTTTTTAGAAGACAAAATACATATGTGAATTGCTTTTCACCTTAAATACATTTTATCACTTGCAAGGAAAAAAGTTCAATGCAGAACTAGCTACTGAACATCCTTATCTTAGAAAAGGCTACACCACCAACATTGCTGATGACAGCAAGGAAGCTCAGTGTCTTTGAAATTCTCTCATACTAAGACAGGGAACTAGAACTCAGTTCTGAACAGGACTCTTGCAGTGAGGTGAACCTACAACACCCCTTTCCCAGTGCACTTCTTGAAGCAGAAGACCACTGTATTAACCTGTGCAGAACAAAAAGGACACTAGAGTGAGTTAGGGTTCCCCAAAGACAATTCCAGACATTAGATTACCTCCCCTACCCCACAGATCTGTTACTTGCTACTAACCAAAACTTAATATTTAACTAGTTGCTAGCACAGGATTATCATTTTCCAATAATTCTGTTTACTTTAACACTGGTATAAATGCCAAGTCTCTTCGTGCTTCAAAAATGCTACCAGAAGTTGATACTTCATTCTACAGCTCTGAACTCTGTTAGGATCCAAAATGCATTTTCATACAGTCCATTTTCCTCATTCATTCAAAATGTGACAGTGCAACTTTTTAGTAACTAACAAGCCTTATACATGCAAAACTGTTCTTAGAGAATTGGGTAAATACCTTCAGCTGGAACACAGGTACATGACATGACATTAGGACACGAACAGTGACCAAGAGCCAAAGCATAAGAGGAAGACACTTTAAGAACCCCCACCCAATTTCAACCAAGTAGTATTGAAAAAGTTACTATTACCATGCAGAGCTATGGCTTCACGGAAGGGTTGCAAATCAGTCTCTACAGATGAGCTAGTTTCTGTGGAAGTAGCTCGGTTAGGGGATACTACAGTCAGTCTTGGGGGAGCTCTAGTATTTCTTGGAGGAGGAACTTTTCCACATAGGAAGCTGATCAAGTCTTCTCTACGAATAGTTCTTCTGCGTTTTTTAACCCAAGCTAACACATCCTTATTCCGACGCTGATAGCCAATCTGAATTCCTACATCAAAGCTTCGCTGATGGGCATCCACACTCTCTGCAAGAAGACAGAAAAGTATTCTTAGCACATGTTACAAGTGAAACAACATATAGCATGGTACACCACTGATATGGCTTCCTGTCAACCATAAGCATTAAACATTTCTTCTACTTGTCACTATGGAATGATGCATATTAAACCTAAACAGAATATTAACAAAAGGAGTTCCCCTTCCCACCCACCATTACAAGTCAGAAAGTTAACAATCCAAACACCACAGAAATAGCAGATTTGCTATACTACATGTCAACAGTACAGCACTATTTAGGAAATCATACTGTATTAACATTAAAATCAGAGGTGGTCAGTCTGAAACAGGTACTTAACAGACAAGCATTGGCTTAAGGAGCAGCTGCATGTTTTGACTGCATTCTTGAAGTAGATCAGCAGTTATAAAAACACACATAAATAACAGATTTTCTCAATTCCAACAGAAGGAACTTTCAGAAAAGTCCAATTTCTTTAGAGTCCCTCTAATTTAATCTAAGTTTTCTCTGCAGAAACAATTTGCAGGATACCATAGTTTTCAAAAAATTTAAAACAGTATCCCCAATGATTTTCCATTAGGCAGCAACATTCATGAAGGAAGTCGAGTTTTCTTTCCCTACTTAGACCCCATTAAAAGTTTGATACACAGAAACTTGAAATGTGCTACTTGTAATTAAACCTGCTACAAAAAGCAATTTAATTCTCCATTCATGTTAATGGTCATCTGTGTACAAAAGTACACTTCACCTCTAAAAGGCACTCCTAAATTATTTGCATTACATTGTTTTCAAACTTCAGTAAGTACATTTCTGGCTACTAGTTTAAGAGCAAGAAAATTTCACAGAAGAGTAACAGGTGGGACAAGCCATATTTCTCTACTCAGTAATGCCTATCTTGAGATAGATTCATCAGAGCTTTGCCAGCAACTATTTCAATTTTATAGAAGCTGCCACCATGTAAGCTCATGCTCCATTAAAAGCAAAATAGTATCCACTCCAGTTCCACTTTATTTCCATATTTTTTTAACCTGGCAAAGCTAATTAAAATTGCTTTTTATATTCTTGCATTACTAATAAAGTCTAATGTAATACTGTTCTGGGCAAACAGCTTTTAAGAAATTTAAGAACACCTGTCCGAGACATTGGTTTTACAGGCAAACTGACTTACACATCTAACCTAGTTCTCACATACAAAAACAATAATAATCACATAAAATGTTTAAGAATGGCATTTAAGTCACCACTGCACAACCCCCAAAAGACAGCACTAAAACCAACACTACTGAATGCTCTCCAAACAGAATACAACTTACCAAGAGAAACATCTCAAACTGATCATATTTTAAAAGCCACAAGGCTTACTGTAAGCTGTACAGGTACACTGAGAACATTAACACATTACTTCCATGCACTCTTTAATAGAGTATTTTTCCTTATGCTGCTTTGTAACCAAGGGTCTAGAAGACTTACAATTGCTAATTCCTGTCAAAGCAATGGCAACATGACAGATTACTCCTCCAGCCATTTTATGCTCCACAGCATCTAAGACTCCAATGCACTAGTAAAAGCTACCCTAACACTTCAGAGCTAGTTTGTAAACTGACAGCATTCCTTTAACACCTCCCTGAAATACCTTGAGAAAAAAGCTGGGCTCTTTATTTCTTAGGTTATGTCAACAACCTGCTCTTCTTGTATACAAGAACACTTGACAAAGGGCTAACTAGAAATTGTTATGAGGTCAAACACTGACTACTGATGTACCCTGGACAAATTTCAAGTATTGTTACCCTGGGAAAGATTAGACTTGCATTAAAAGCTACAGCTGCTTTGTTTACAAAGTTCAGCTGGCAAAATATACAAGCAGTCAAGCTGCCTACATTTTGCAATTATGAAGTACTAACACCACCAAAAATACAGCATTTATTAATAAGGTAAGCAATAGGCTCAGAAAGTCATTCTAATGACTAAGACTTTCTACATTGCTCTTAAGTTGTAAACCCTACCTTAGAAAACAAACCTTCACTTCTTTACTGCCACCTGGAAGAAAGTCTGGTGTCTTTCAGCTAGGCCTCGATCACCAGCACCATCCTGAGACTGGCAATCCAAGACCTTCACACTGCAGTACATTGAACTTTTAATCTATTTTGAGGAAAAAATGCTGACATTCAAGATACCATGGCATCCTCCTTACACATTGTTCCTTGTGTTGCTACTGTAAAGTTTTGGATGCCTCAGTTAGCAAATCAGAAATCTGTTGATGGGGCAAGACAGTTTGCAATGCTTAGCCACACCAAGTAATTCTACAATGCTTTGTCAAAATTCTTTCAAATCGAACACTACCGAGTATGTGAGAAGCCACAGGATAATTATGAGCAGTTTATCACTGAAGGCAAATTCACTTTAAGGAACTCCAACTTACAAGGTATGACATCGTCTAGATGGTTCTAGACATGTTCTCAAATATCTCCACTTGGGAGGTTAAGTGAAAATTGGAAGACTGTAGTATTACTTCAGCTCTGAGACCATTTTAAGGGAAGATTTCCAGAGCTACTTTTTGAAGTATTAAGTCATACCTGGCTGAAGACAGCTTCCTACTTGAATTCTAGTTTCCCTGATCCTTGACAAACCACATATTCTTCCATTAATCACATTATTGCAGAAAAAATAGGCCTCATTTTGCCTATAATGGAAGTAATCAACTGATTTAAGCAAAAATAAGCAGCCTTAGACTTCGTAGCAAGAATGCTGTAAAGGCCAACGCAATTTGTGAAATAGACAAATATCCACTGCTACTCTGGCTCCATGCTCAAGTGACTGGTGTCCCAGGCCATGTTTTACTGACCAACTCTTTCAAGCCGACTTTGTGCTGTTACCTGATGTGCTGCCCCTTTATACAACCTATCACATGTATACAATATTCACATGCACTTTTTGCAGGAGTCATGTCTCTACCAGTGAGGGTTATTTACTTACATTGACTCTTTGCTTTCCCCACATCTGTCAGAAACTTGATAAGCCATCACAAACATTACTAAATTCAGTTGTTTAAAGCAATTCCCACAAACCAGGAAACTCAAGACAAGCGAAAAACTTGCAGGATGTACAAGTATTAGTGTACAGACCAAGAAAAGAACACCCCCAGAACTCAAAACATGGAAAACATCCATCAGAAAAACAAATTTGGAACTTAGCCTATGTTTCCTCCCAATAATGGAAGACAGTAATAATGGGATTCACTTTGTGCCAATTCAAGCCTCTACTGAAATCATTTCTGTACAATCTTTTGACCAAATCAGAAACCACTGACTGATTCTTCTGCAGCAAAGAACTCTTATGTCAACCCAAAGAACAGCAGAGTTCAGAAGCAGGCCTTGATCAACAGAAACACAGTCAAACAGCACAAAAGCACAGCCATGTACAAAGTGCATTCTTATCAAAGCTTTGGCTAAGATTGCTTTCTTATAGACACCCTGGACACAGTCATTACATGATTCAGGTGCTTAAAATAAACTGGGAGGCTTATTTAAGAAGCCTCACTGTCACAAGAACAAATTTTATTTTCACCACAAAGCAACTATGCAGGACTCTGCAAACACTAAACCTAACTTATACTTCACCACAGATATGCATTTATCATACTGATATCCCAACATTTAATACACCATGAAATACATGATATGCAGGAAATTTAAGTACTAAAGAAGCTATTGCACTCTTCCCTTGAATTCACAAACAAATTAAGAACATCCTTTTTCAAGGGTCTCAAAATAAAACAGCTTTTAAGTTGTTAATCACTAGCATCAGGCAACAGAAAAGATTCAACTACTGTCAGCTAAAGTGGCCCTGGGAAAACTTGCAAGATTCAGGAAGCAGTCTCGGGTTAGATTTTATCAGCATGAATAAGAGACATTAACAGTCCCTATTTATGAGTAAGCCAAAGCAGGAGGCAGAGTGGGACTCAGCAGGGAGGGCTGCTAGGGCAGCGGGAGCAGCCCCTTACCTTTGTAGAGGTTGGTGACCGCAGTGGCTGCATTCTGGAAGGGGACCCAGAGGGAGAGCCCCGGCTGCTGGCACACCCGGTCTGCAGGGAGGGAAGGACACACGCTGTTTATTTTGGAGTCACCAACTCCGAACGGCCATGTTAGGTTTCGCCATTTTGTTCCACCTTCCGAAGGCAACTCTGGAGCTGGGCCGGGAAGGGCGGACCGGCTGCGGCCCGGACCGGGACACCGGGCACAGCGGCGGCAGCGTCCGCAGCCCGCCGGGGAAGCGCTCTGCCCTGCCCCCGCCCGCAGCCCCCGCCGCACAATGGGGCCGGCCCCTCACTTCGCCATTTTGTCGGAGCCTCTTCCCCGGGCTGGGCGGCAGAAGCCGCCGCCGGCAGGGCCGGCCTCCCCCCCACCCTCCCGCCCCCGCAACTCCCCGGCTCCTCCGCGGGGCTCGCCCCCGCGGCCCGGCACCCTCCGGCCGCGGCCCCCCGCCGAGGCCGCCCCCCGCCGAGGCCGCCCTCGCCCGGCCGCCCCGGGGCCGGCGGAGCCCCTCCGGCCGTCCCCCGGAGCCGAGCCCCCGGCCGGGCCGCAGCAACCGGCCCGGGCCCCTCCGCTGGGGGCCGCCACGGGCGCTGGCCGGGCAGCAGCCGCGGCTCGCCCCTCACGCCATTTTGTTTTCCCGGCTGCCTCTATGGACGGGCGCGGAGCCCCGGGCCGGAAGCCCGCTCCTCCCCCTGCCCAGGCCGCTGCGGCCGCCGCAGCCCCTTTGTGGCCCCGCTCCCAACCCCGGTGCCCCCCTCCCGGCCCGGCCCCGCACCGCCGGGCCCGCCCGTCCGCTGTGCCCGGCCCCTACCCGGCCTCGCTCGGGGCCGGCCGCCCCCTCATCCCCGGCCCTGCCGCCACACCACCCCACCCCGCGGGCGCCCCCCGTCCCCGCTCACCCTTGTAGAGCTGCGCCACGGCGGTGGCCGAGTTCTGGAAGAGGTGCCAGAGCTTCTGCTGCTTGTGCTCGGGCTGCGCCGCCGCCTCGTCCTGCAGCTCCGGGGCCAGCGCCTCCTCCTGCTCGGCCTCGGCCAGGCACTGCCGCTCCCACTTGCTGAACCAGTGCTCGGGGCCGTGCTCCTGGATCTCCGCCTCGCCCTCCTCCTTCTTGTCCTCCATCCTCCGGCCGGCTCCGCGACCCCGCCAAGCAGGCCCGGCCCCGCCGGCCGGCCCCGCTCGCCTCTTCCTCCGCGCCCGGCCCGGCCCTACCTCACCCCCATGCTCCCGGGCGCAGCCCGGCCCGCTCCGTCAGTCGGCTGCACACACACTGAGCGCCGGCGCCGCCCCGAGCGCAGTAAAAGCCCGGCGGAGCCGCCCGGAACGCGCCGCCGCCCAACGCCCGCCCCGCAGCGCAACTGGCCGCCGTTGCCCCGGCACCTCCGGTTTGAACGGCAGCGCCTCGTTCCATTGGCTGCTCCGCACGCCCATCAATGCGTCGCGTCACGAGGGGCGGGGACGGGCCGCAGATTGGTCACGCCGTCACAGACTCGTGCGCAGACGTCGCCGGCCGCCAGGCGCAGGCGCAGTGGGGCTCCCTCCCTGCCCCCCCCTCCCCACCCAGCCGTCGGCCTGGCCTTGCCCCTCCCCCTGGCGTGAGCCCTGAGGCGGCTCCGCCCGCGGCCGCCCCTCGTCCCCCGCCGGGACCGCGGCCGTGAGTGGCCCCGGGGTGCCTGAGGCGGCGGCGCGGGGCTGTGAGGGCACGGCACGGCAGGGCAGGGCAGGGCGGTCCTGCCATCTTGGCGCCGGAGCCTTCCCCGAGCCGGGCGAGGCGTTGCCCCGCCTCGGGCTTACCCCGGCTGCTGGCAGTGACAGGCGGCCGCCTCCTGACCCGGCGGCGGGGCACGTCCCCGCTCCACACAGCGCCGCCGCCGCCCGGCCCAGGCGCTACGGCCCCGGGGAAGATGGCTGCCGGGGCGGCCCGGGGCTGCTGGCCGGCCTTGCTGCACCGCCGGGCCGCGGGGGGTTATCGTTGTTCATCGTACGTTTGCACTGTGTGAGACACAATTCCAATAAATTATTGACAACCTGAGTTTCTTTGTGTCTAAGCCCCTCATTTACTTCACACTCTTCAAAATACAGCTGTGGAAATCACATTCATGTCTTAACTGCTCAAGTCACACTAATGCCCCTCCAAGCCCCTATGCAAGACAAGCCATGATTTTCTGTAGAAATGCTGATTAGTCGGCAGGCACATTGTGTTCCCCTCTCTCTGTGTCCTCTGTAAAATACTTGGAGCTCAACGAACAGCTCCAGTGACAGAGCAACTGACATAACGCAACGCCCTTACGTGCTCGGAATGGGGGATCCCGTCACGGTCACAAGCCAGTACACGTTTTAAGGTACAGCCCGGTTCAGCTCTGCGCTGTCTACCCTGAAAGTGCAGCACTGTGGGAATTGTAGTTTCCAAGAGCTGCCGGGGAACTGCTGGCATTGCTGCAGTGCCTGAGGAATACAAGTGATGAAATTTCCTCAGCCCAGTGAGGAGAGCTGGAGGAAGATGCCTGAATGTATGTGTCAGAGCGAGGAAGGAGGAGGATGACTTCAGCAAGGTGCTCTGTCTCCAAGGCAGCCTGGCGAAGAACGAGCAGTGAAGTCAGCAGATTGAGGAGCTTTCTCCAGCATGAGGCTGGATGGGACGTGGTAGCTTCTGGCTTCCTAAGAGAAGACTGGGTTTTGTGCATGACTGAGGTGAGGCTGGCTGTGGATTCAGTAGGGGAACGAGAGAAGTACAGTGGTGATGCAATTCCTGTGAAGCCTCCACCCACTCCTTTCAATCACAAAGAAAAGAAGCTTATATCTGAAATTGTACCTCAAATATGCACTCAAGTGAAGAGGGAAACTGAGCTAGTTACTGCATCTTAATTTTAGCGCAAGCATGATACCCATGGAAGTATGTAATTCCCTATTCTGGAGCTGGAGATGTTGATACAAGCTAAATATCAATAGATATATAATTTACTGTCATGCTAGCTGTAACATTTATTTAACTGTTTGGGTTTTTTCTAATGCAGCCCTAAGTTAGGAACTCAGTGAGTCAAGGTTACTTCACAGCTATAATGTAAGCTAGTTCTGCCATTCTTAATTACTGAAATTCCTGGATGGTGTCGATGTCAACTACAGCAGTTCCAAGAATACCTCCTTAGTTTTCCCTGTACTAGTCTTGTGAGCAGCACAATATACTCTGAGTCATATAGGATATTGGGCAACATCAAGGTCCTTTATGCTTCTAGAGATGTTTAAAGTGGAATTAAATTAGCTTTATATCACTTTGTTCCCAAGACGTAAAAGTTATTTTATGGGCCAGGCTGAATTATGATAAAAACCAATGTCCTTCCGTTGCTTTATGGCCAATCTTCATATACCAAGCAGGATTTATCATCTTTTGGGTGGTTTGGGGGTTTTGTTTTGTTTGTTTGTTTTTGCTCTGGTGCAAAGTCTAAATACGTCTGCAGCTGGTTTTATATCCTCTGCCCAGAGTCTGCAGAGCCAAGGCTGCGTGTGAAAAGCTGGATTTCAGATCAGCTCTTCCATATTATTAAACTGGTGTTATACATAAACTGATAGTAATGCGTACCCATCTGACCCAAAACCACTAGATGTTGGAAACACAAACTTTATGAATTGTTTCCTCTCTGGACAGTCTTTTTCATTCAGTCCATACTTGTTCTCATTTTGAACCTGGATCTTTGTACAACTTTCCAAAACATACGAGTAATCAGGCCTAAAAGCATATGTAGTGGAGGAGGAGATGGCATGAGGAAATAGTTAGGAGAACTGCGTGTGTGGTATTTTTTTGATCTTTAAAGACTACTAAAAACTAAAAGCTGCAGGCTGTCATCTTACTTAGACCACTGAGACTAGGGACATTCTGCTTGTGGGTTATGCTATGCTACTGCATGTAAGTAGACAGGAGGAAAGTATCCGTGCCCCTGTGCATGTGTTCTAACCTGAAGTTGTAGCATTGGCTTTTTTATAAGTATTTCAGAACACTAACGTATGTACACGGAAGCATGGATATTATTTTTCTTTTCAGGTACATCTCTGTCAAGTCCTTCGTTAGGATTAATAACTTTATCAGGCTTAGGAATAGGCCTAGGTACAAGCTATTGGTCCTTTATGAATGTACAAAGACTACAAAAAAAAAAAAAAGAAAGGAATAATAAATAAATAAAAGATTAAATGTTGACAATAAATAAAATTCTGTTTTGCAAATCATATATTGATCAGTAAGCCAGTTAGTATGTATTATTGTGAGACATGGATTTTTCTCCTGTGCAACTGTTTTAAGGAAAAAAAGGAACAAAAGAAAAATCAACTATCCACTCCATTGAATATCATTTCTCACAAACTACCTACAACTTGGAAACATTCATTCCTTAGGTTATTAAATTGTTTAAGTATTGAAAGGCATCAGATAGGAATGTGTGATGGGATTGCGGTCAAGTACTATTCCCGTAAATAGGATACTTAAATCCATCTTATCAGACCTTGATGAAAAGGTGAGCAGAAATGCTTCTGTCAACTTCAGTGGGCTTGGCAGTTTCTCTCTGTAAGATCTGAGATCAGAAGTGAGTGTATGTAGCTTGGTGTAGCAGGGGACATGGTTATCCTGGACTTTGTTTGAAACACATCTGTTTTTCTGAATATTTGTAAAGAGTTGCATAATGTTGGCAGCTTTGAAATAAACAGTTGGTTACTGCAATACAACGTAGTGTTAGTCATGATTTATCAAGCATGCAGTCCTGAAATTTGGCTATGACTGATGCCCATTCAGTATAAATCAAGCAGGGAGATGTAAGCCATCACTAGGTTACATAATCCTGAGTAAAAATACAGCAGCCAAATTTCCTGGTTTAGTTTAGAGAAACCTGGCTACACACAGTTCTTGGAAATATCTACAGCTGATAGAAACTGCTGAGATTTTAAGAGGGTTGTTTGCCTTTCTACATGTATTACACCAATTGTGATGGGTAACATCGGAGTTGTACTGAAGCAATTTCTGGTACGGTAGTGTGAAGACACTTAGCATAGTTGAGAACTGGCATTTTGAATTTTCCTGCATCTGATCAGATTTAGAGATTTTAATTACGTGTAGTTCATAAAATTCGAAAACGTCACTTTTGATAGGATGGATTGAAGAACTTTCACGTGGTCAACACTAACTTCCTTATGCCACATGAAGATAAAAAGGGAGATAGGGACCTGGGAAAGAAATGAAGCATTTTCTGGGACTTGAAGAATAATGCAGAAAAGGAGTCCTGGAGAATGAAGACAATATTGATTGGTAAATTGTGGAGGAGGAAGAGAAAAAGGAAGAGAAAAGGAAGAGAAAAGGAAGAGAAAAGGAAGAGAAAAGGAAAGAAGAAGAAGAAGAAGAAGAAGAAGAAGAAGAAGAGAAGAGAAGAGAAGAGAAGAGAAGAGAAGAGAAGAGAAGAGAAGAGAAGAGAAGAGAAGAGAAGAGAAGAGAAGAGAAGAGAAGAGAAGAGAAGAGAAGAGAAGAGAAGAGAAGAGAAAAGAGAAAAGAAAAGAAAAGAAAAGAAAAGAAAAGAAAAGAAAAGAAAAGAAAAGAAAAAAGAAAAGAAAAGAAAAGAAAAGAAAAGAAAAGAAAAGAAAAGAAAAGAAAAGAAAAGAAAAGAAAAGAAAAGAAAAGAAAAGAAAAGAAAAGAAAAGAAAAGAAAAGAAAAGAAAAGAAAAGAAAAGAAAAGAAAAGAAAAGAAAAGAGAAAAGAAAAAGGGAAGGGAAGGGAAGGGAAGGGAAGGGAAGGGAAGGGAAGGGAAGGGAAGGGAAGGGAAGGGAAGGGAAGGGAAGGGAAGGGAAGGGAAGGGAAGGGAAGGGAAGGGAAGGGAAGGGAAGGGAAGGGAAAAGGGAGGGGAAAAGGGAGGGGAAAAGGGAGGGGAAAAGGAAAAGGAACAACAGTACAACATGTAAAAATACCCTCTCATACCCAAACACACTTCTCCCTGATGCCTCCTGAGCTTTGTGCCTGTATCTTCTGAGCAATACTGATTTATTAAAGAAATTTTCCTCTCTGTAAATAAAGAACAAGTTCTGTGCTAATCCATCATGACCTGCCATAAGTGGCCTGGAACAAACACAGCTGTGCTGTTATTGGTTGCTGGTAAGTCATTTGTTGGCTAGAGTCAAACGCAAAAAGACTAAAAGATCAATGGTTTGTGCACGGCAAATGTGGCATCTGAGTAATCTTGGTGTTTTGCCTCTTAATTTCCCCCATGGGAACACGGTAGTGATGAGAGCAGTGTGGCATCCCAACTGAAGTCTCTGGGGAGATAATTACTGGAGCATGATGAGGGTATGCTAATTGTAAAAGGCTCTGAAGACTTGTTTTATTCCCTTATGCAGACTCTTACTGGGAGTTGAATTTAATGATAAATAATGAAAAACATTTTTTAAATAGGAAAATACAGAATTGGGGGAGGAGGAGGGTTTATCGACTAGTATGTATTCAAATGGAACACTAATTTTTTTTAATATTTAAATGTTTTGATGGTTGACTATAGACATGAAAATGGTTTCTCAGTGCTATGGCCAAAATTGTGAATACTCGTACAAGAGAACTTTCATGATGGTTTAGGCTACTGGGGGAACTGAAGAGAACAGCTATTCATTTCACCAAAGCTTAAAAATAACCTGTCTGAGTGACAGTATTTTCATTTCTCCTCTCTATTTTGTCCTTTGGGAACAGACTCTAGGTATGCTACCCTAAAAAAAAAATAAAAAATAAAAACAAAAAAAATAAAAGCAGGTAAGCAGGGAAGGAAATTGCTCAACTGGAAATTGCAATGTTTCCCAGGTAAAAGTTTTCAGCCCAAGTCAACCTGAAGTAAGCAGGAGCAAAGCAGCAGCAGGTATCTCTGAGAAGTCTGGCTTACAAAGAACATGGCACGCTGACTGTTGCATACCAGATAATCAAGACTGTTAAACCTGTTATTGATGAAAACTGTTAGGCTTTTATATATATTGACTTGTTACTACTATTCCTCACTGAATAACCTGAACAAGAAGAAAACCTGTGAAGCATGAAAGAGGGTAAATAGGATAAAACTATTTCTTTCCCAGCTTATGTTGAAAAGCAGTTTGACTAGGTGGGAACAAGATTCTCAAAACCTCACATGGAGGCTCTGTTACTGAGATGATTACACAGTCCAGATAGGGAGCAAGACCCTCCTTTTGTCAGAAAGGCCACACATCTGCACAGAGGTGCAGGTCATTGACGCGTGAATTCCAGTCCTACCAAGCAGACTTAGTTTTCAGTTTTACTGGGTGGTACCTTGCCATGCGTTTCGTTCTGAAATAAATGCTGTTTCTTGCCATGTGTTTCATTCTGAAATAAATGCTGTTTCTTGCAAAGCAAGGTAAAGCACATGGTGAATATGTAGTTGTTCTCTTGCTCGGGACTCCAGAGCAGCCTGATCTTTCTTCACGCCTTAGGACACGCTCAGAAAGGAGAACTCTGCTTGTTAATAGTACTTTTTTTTTTCCCAGATTCAAATCTCCAGTGCATCATCAGAAATAAAAATGATTTCTGCATAGTCCATTAATAGTCAAGAACAAGGTCCTATTGCTGTGTGCTGTACACAAATAAGAGACGATCTCTGATGTGAAGGACTAGCAATTAAAACACAAAGGAAGAAAAAAGTATCATATTTTCATGATACACGATGAATGAGCAGATGACTACTCTGTCTAATAACATGAGTTTATCAGTGTATACAGAAGCTAGTACTGTCAGTAGTAAGAGATTACCATAACTGTTGGCCCAATTTGGAAATTTTTACCCAAAACCCAATCGCAAAGCCAGGTCCAAGGCTGCAGTTTCAGTCCATGAGGAGAAGCAATATCCAATAATCCCTGATTACTGCAGGTCAAAGTCTAACTGTAAAGTGTCTGAATCACTTAGTGCAGATATATGACTGGCCTATAAAACAAAAAGGCTACAGAATAAATGAAATATTGGAAAAAGCCATCTTGTGTGGGTCATCTAAGTGGAGTTTCCTTTGCTTGTAGAGTACATGACTTGCTCCTGTGCCTTCATGAGACAGGAAGCCAAGGCTTTTAGAAATCCTTAATAGAGTATAAATGAAAGCAGAAGTCTCCATGAGATCTTGTGGTGTGATGTTGAGATATTTGGCACTACCTGAATTGCTGCCGCTGGCAGGCACTCCACCACTTACTGTCGCTCATTAGTTGAAGGAGCAGCAGGATGCCAAAGGTCTACAGGAGGTTGCCTGCATGCTCTCAAAGGCAGTTATGAATCGCATCAGCATTTAGCTCTTCTCTCTCTCTCTTTTTTTTTTTTTTTTTAGAGCGTCATAGACTATAAAAGAAAAAGTAGCTTACTGTATCAGGCTTCGCAGAGTGTCTGTGATTACAGACAGCAGGAGTGTTTCTTGAGTTAACTCTGTGCTCAAAGTTTTTTTGTTTCTACCCAAAATGTCCCATCCCAATAACTTTATTTTTCTGTCATAAATTTACCTGCATACAGCTGGTAATGTCGTATAACTCAATGCTTCTTTAATCAAGAAACAGGGTGGCAGGTAGAGTACAGGGTGGCAGGTAGGCAGGTACATAACATTTTTGGGTACTGTCATAACAAGTCTCATTTTATACTGCTGGAGATAGCTTTGAAAAGCAGGGATCCCGTAATGTTTTTGCACCTGATGCTGATACAAACAAGAATAAATTTCCTCCCGTTATCTAGTAGCACGCATCGGTCCTACAGCTGAGGTTGTCTCAGCCGCACTCACAGGTCCCACAACTGGACTAGATGCACATGAACAGGAGTGCAGGAGGGCCTGATTCAGCTGTGCCTACAGAGCTCTGTAGGAGGCATTTTCAGTGGGATTAGGAGGCTTAATAAGTCATGAAAAGCAAACTCCTGGATAAAACTTTGAGGCTCAGCAGAACCCCACTGAAGCTACCGGTGTTTTGCTTGCACAAGGACATCTGAATTTGACTGAACTGTTTCTTTACACGAGCAAGCATGCCTATCATGCACAGCTGTGCCTAGAGGTGATCAGTAATACAGACAGAGATAGATACAAAATCTCTAATCCCAACTTCAGCAGCAATGTCCTTTCTTGCTTGACCAAATTTTTTCAAAAGGCACATCTCTCCCCACACTCTTCTAATTGGTAGACAAAAAAAATAATCAAACCACCTACTCCCATGTTGTAAGGACTGACTGTTTGAGTTTAAAGCATTTTAAGTGCTAAATATAATATTTGCAGTTCTGCAGCTCAGCTGTTGGAGGATTCAATAGCTGTTTGAATACCAGTAATCTCTTGGGACCCTGGCCAGGGAAGACTTCATTTAGTTTGTGTGGGAGTAGGATGCACAGCACTCCCAAAAATGGGTCTTCTAGCTTCTCTGCTAAATTCTCCACCTATGTAAAGGAGATAATACATTTCTATTCCATAACAAGCATGGAATTAAAACCATCCCTTCGGGAATCACAATAGTGCCAGTTCTTTAAAATCTTCTTATTAGTTTGTCCTGAGTAAACAGGACATGACAGTAAGCTGGGGAAGTTAACAGAGTAATTCCAGTTTGTGGGAACTAAGGACTAGCACATCAGGTTCAGGGGATGATGTATGCAGTTTCTCTTCTGGAATGCTTTTTTTCTAGTTCAAGGAAAGTAAGGGTGGTGTCCTATTCACACCATAAGCACGCAATGAAATGTCTTCTTTCCCCAGGAAAATTACACAAGAACAGGTGTTTGTCATGAAGTTTTAACAAAAACTTTAGAATGAAACACAACTGAAATACTAAAGAATAAGAAGTCTAACGGACCGGTTCTGGATTAACAGACATAACATGGCATTATCACCTCCAGCTGCCTGGCTGGCATGTGCCAGAAGCAGGGGCAGGGGGAGCAGGGCTGTGCGTGAGCCTGAATGTCATCTCTCACCGTCCCAGCCACTGTCTGTCCAAAATCACCTCCATCAAGGGTAAGCCCCGAACTGGGACCCCTTTGTCAAGGGCTAGCTAGGAGGGTAACATTGGGAGGAGCACAGTTAAAACCACATCCCATGCAGCCCCAACAGGTCATTAAACCTCTCCGCTAGGCTCTACAAAGAGAGAGCGATGGGCCCCACAGGGTCGATGTGTACTGAAGGAATCTGAAGGATTCTTTCCCAGGTTTGACCCCATTTTTCAATGCCTCTCTGCAGCATAAGAGAGATGTTACTAACGCTTCCTGTTGCTGTTGTTTGTAGAGTACTGAGGACTTTAAGTGGCATTGGAGCTGGGACTCAGGCTTCAAGTGCTATTTAAAGACCCAAATATATCAATTTTCTTTGAGAAGCAAGGATGGGAAGATTGGTGTTGCATAGACTGGAAACACACTCTGATGGGGCAGTTCTCTGAGTTGCTATGGTAAGAGTATGTCCTGCTGTGCTCTGTGGTAACAGTCTTGGAAATACAATGGTTATAGTCTGTTCCAGTGTGGATTTATGAGAATGTTGGAGAGCTTACTCCAGAGCATATTCCACCCCCCCCCCCCCTCAGCTATAGTCCGTTGTTGTCAGCAAATGCTCTGTAACTCTTCCTGTATTTTACTCTTGGGAATAGAACAGAAACAGACCCTTAAATCCAATAAACATGGAAATGGGATAAGTTTCCTTTCTTTTTAAAAAAAAATCTTCCCCCCCCCCTGTATTTTATTTGCCTTTGACTCCACATTCGAAGTTCTGGTTCTGGCTTTGCAGCTCTAGGCAGTTTGGGTCATCTCTGCCTACTTTTAGCTTTCAAGCTCACCCCCATTTCATTTCCTGGGAGATGGGGGCAGTGAAAAAACAAAGCCACATTTAACCAAAGTTAGGGCAGTCACCTGGTCCTCTCCCATACAAACTTACCCCCGCTTTCTCTTATGTCAGCATTTACAATCATGTACCCCACAGCAAACTAGATCAGCTTGAAAACTACTTGTTTTATCTTACTGTACTTGAAAAATACTAGTTTTCAGTCCGATCGGTTCCCTGAGCTGGCTCACCACTCACACGTGATGTGGAGGTGGTGAGACACATCCTGGTGACAGAGCAGGCTTGAATCAATGTCATGTCATTAAGAAACGACAGCCAAATATTATGGTTTAAATTGTTCTTTTCTTCTGTAGGTGAAATATTAGCTGACTAACCCCTTCACCTTTAGATTGTATTTTTGGGAGGAAACAGAGGAAAGGGAAGGGAAGGAGGTTTTTTTTTTAGACATTGGCCTTTGCTAAGGAGAAATTATTTGCTCAGATGATGGGGAAAATCATAAATATATAATCATAAATGCATACAATCCTAAGTACAACATGTAGAATGAACAAGCATGCTTGAACAACTCAGTTCAAATTTATTGTTAATTCTCTGTGTCCCTATTAGGAGCACAGCTGCAGAAGGCTGTGTCAGTGTGCTGCCAGCCCCATGGGTATGTGTCTTTGCCATCCAGGAAACTCCCAATCTTCATTAAAATACCCTTGTGCAAAACCAGGAAGGTCTGCTGGAAGCCCAGGGCATGGCAGCCTGAAGGACCTGGAGGGGCTGCTCACACTGGAAATTTTTGTGCTTTGTAACATCTGAAGGGTTTAGTTGGTTTTCTTTGCCAGCTTAGCTCTGTCAGTATTGAAGAGCCTGCACCTGACCACTCCTGGCAGGACAAGTTTGGTAGCTTCGTGTTTACTATGAGTAAAACCTGGCTCAAAGGTACCTGTGACGTGTTTCCAGTGGCACCCGTTTGGTCTTGTTAGATATTTTGTGAGTTAGCTTTGGATTTGGGGTTTTCTTAGACCAAATCATCACAGAGGAGCAACAATGTGATCAGCTGTTTAATACATTTCTCTGCCTGCTGTGAATTCCTCTGGTTCTTTTTCTGAAGCTTTGCTGCTGTTGCTCTTTTTTTTTTCTGAAGCTTTGCTGCTGTTGCTCTTTTTTTTTTTTTAACTGAATTTTTCTAGTCCACATGGCACATGATGTTTTCTACATAATGTTTTCTTCATTTTGGTGAAAATTATCATCGTGTATCTTTTCCTTTAAAAATGAGTATTTGTATTCATTTCTCTTGTCTAGCAGCAGTGTGCCAGGTCCTTAGCTGTGAATCAGCGGGGGAAAAAAAAAAGAAAAAAAAACACATAAAAATATATATGGGTAAAGAAATGCCTCGTCTAGAACAGGTTTAGTGTCTTGACTCATGATGTGCCACAGTTGGCAAAACTAAGTGTGTTTGGAATGAGGATGGTGCAGGAGATTTGTTTCAGTATACAGACACTTAACTATTTTGAAAAAGAAGGGAAAAAAAAGAAGTTAATCTGTTTGAAATAGTAATATGTTTCTCTGAATAGCCCAGAAGCATCACATTGAGTTAGAGATGGGAAAGCAGGAGATATATTGATGTTTTTCATTTTGAAGGCTTAATACTGCAAATACATTTTTTTATAGCTGTTCTACCTGAATTCATGACAGTTAGACTATTCTTTGGCTTTATCTTAGTGTAGAATATTTTTAATATTCACAGCTCCAGAGTTCAGCAACAGTAATCAAATAATTACAGATGCCATTAGTTGAATTATTACACCAATCTCAGTGTATTTCAATGGATAATAATCTAATAAAATTAGCACTTAACTTCTGGAGTCCTCTTCTATGCTCTGAAATGAAAATCAAATAAAAGTGCTACTCTTAACTTCCCTCATTAAGAAACTCCAGCCTTGGTTAAAAAGATCTGAAAATTTAGAACTTATTTGCCTAAATTACAAGCTGCGATGACTTTCAGTAGAGGACACAGAATTAAAAAATAGAAGAGAAACTCCACATTTAAACAGACTGTGCATGGGAGAGGAGAACTGAGCAGCGATTCCTCCTTCTCTGGTGCAGAAGAAAGGTCAAGTAGTTATCTTCATCAGGCCTTTGAGTGGCAGGCAGGGTCACACAGGGAGCTCGTAAAAAGAGAAAGGAGAAACAGTAAGCAATTGCTGTCCTTCCCTAACACTTGTCTTTGAAAGAGGTTGCTCATCAGAGAGAGCAGGAAGGCAGTAAATCCAAAGTATTGGGAAAGAGTAACAAAAGAAAAGAAAGAATTGGATGCCAAAGGGACTGTTAGTGTTCTCCTCTAGTGGCTTGGTTAATTCTTCTGTACTGATTTTCCCTGGGGGTGTTTTCAGTTGGAGGACTAGAACTTGGGAGGAAGCAGAATGAGGGGATTTCCATCTCTTTCTGGTCCTTTTTGCATGTTCCGTATTAGCTGTGCCCATGTAACTGGTGGAGGCTCAAGTCCGGAGAAGATGATGGTTAGCCCTCACAATGACCTTTGCTCTTTGAAATTCAGTGTCTTTGCTTTACATGGAGTAAGTCATACTTTACAATAAATCACTCCTTAATGTGTAGCCACTGACAGCAGGGATTTGTGCTGCACCACATCTGAACCAGTTTTGAATTCATATTGTCTTTCTCAAACAGACTGGGAACAATGCTGTACCCAGACACAAGCCAGTAGCAGCAGAGCAATAAGGTCTCGTTAGGTGCTCCCTCCAGACATTGCTGATGCAATCTGAGACGCTGTCTCTCACCTTACCCAGTCATCTGAGCATTCATATCCTTCACCCATGCACACAGTAAAAAGTCAAAATGTTTAATATGTATGGCATCCACTGGGGACAGAAGCTGGGACAGTGAACCTAGCGCTGAAGCAGATGAGGAACATCCTCTCCATCCATTCCTCCCGCCCTGCTGTGGGGCTGCCATCCTCTGGCTGGAGAGTGCTGCAGCTGTTTTGGCAGTAAATGTTTGCATATGTTAGAAAAAAAACACCTGATCATCCGAAGGCGACTGAAACAATGAAGAATTTCACTGCGAATACGGGGAAACAGAAATAAAAGGACTGGGTTCTTTGGTAGCCGATGGACACAGTGGTCTGGATACTTTTTGACTTAGGAATCCCTTAAGTTCCCACTATAAAAACTGCATTAGCAGGTCAGAGCAAAGGTCTGGTCAGGTTAATGTCCTCCTCTAACAGCAAGGCAAGGACAGAGCAGCTCTGCCCTGGGGCACATTCCCAAGCTCCAGCAAGCTGCGGTTTGTGGACTTTCCGAGTCCAAGGTTTCATCCGTTTCTAATAATGACTCTTTGTTAATTAATACTGCTCATCTGTCCCTTTATAAATAAAAACAAAGCTGTTGGGGAATGATATATTACAGGATCATTTTCAGCAAATTGCACTGTACATAGCTTTCTTCCTTCTGCCTGACTGGGAGCGTGTGGCGCTTTGTGCTCCAGAAGGACGCGGTTAGGTGAAGTGACCAGACACTTTGTTCTTCCCCATACAGAACTTGGGGCTGAAGTTCTTTGCTCAGTGCTAAGTGGAAAATCAGGCAGATTTTCATAATAGTGTTGCAGGTAAGCAGGAAAAATAAATTGGAATTCTCAGTCGAGCCTTCCGTTGAAGCACTACCCTGTTTCTGGGTTTAAATCCCTTCTCATTCTCATCCCCGTTCTCGGATATGGTTCTTCACTTCCCATGCAGTGTTGCTGTGTGCTACTAAGGGGAGGTTTCATTCCACTTCAGAGGTGGCAAAGAGAAAATCATAAATATGCAGGGAAGAACTCTGAGATGCTTCAGGATTTAAAGGCCTATGAATTTGCAAGTTCTTACTAGCATAATTTCTTTTTATGGTACATATTGTATCAAATATGGTATTTTCACATTCAAAATTTGACACGTAAGGTTTTTCCAACTGGAATAGAAAGATGGCATCAGTCATCTGTATTTAAAATCTGAACAGAGAAAGTTGCATATAGGAACTGGCATTAGATAATGAGAGGGAAGACGTGTTTCCTACTGATCCTCAAAGTGTGGCCCTGAGCAGGTCCCCAAATCTTTCTGTGCCTCAGCCTGTGGTCGAGACACAATTAACATGTGTGTTTTATCAGTGAGGGTGTTGTGCCAGTTACTTAATGAACGCCTGCAAAATGATTTGCTGCATTTGAATGAAAGAGGCTGTGTAATTGCAAAGCATTGCTGTATTGTATAATTGTATATGTTGCAGGAGGTGTATAGCAAGCCACTTGCTTGCTTCTCGCTGATGAACAAATGTTCTTTTTAGTGCCGGAAGGAAAATCCTGTTATGCCAAAGCGCAGTGTGGATACTCTGCTTTTCTGGGCAGTTTATGCTTCCTTGTGTAAAACTCTCCGCTGTGCACAAAGCAGATTTTCCTAATGGTGTCTTCTGACTTGAAATAATAATTTAAGCAGAGAAAAAAGTGTGGAAGACAGTAACTTCCATCTCAACAGCCTGAAGAAAATGCTAAGCTTCAAGCTGTTCCATCAGGATCAACACCCTGCCTCTGGAGTATGTTTTCCCATAGGAGTGCAGTCCTTGCATGTATGATGTTAGTCCGCTGTGCTCCTGACACATGCAGCTGGCAGGTCAGGTCTGTGGATGTCTGGTTTATCTGCCATGCAGTGCTGAGCCCTTCCGAACGAACATGCGCAACAGCGAGGAACTCGGTTGCTTTGTGTCACATGAGCCAGCATTCCCACCTCGTCTCTCCCTGTACCAGTTTTGACCTGGGACTGCTGCCTTCACTGATTGCTGGTTCCTGAAGTACCCCACATGCCAGGGTTTTGTCCTGTTGCATGTGTAAATAAAACAACTCATTTGGTGGGGTTTGCACCAGGACCCGTGATCTGCAGCAGTGCAGAGAAGCAGCGGTTCAGCTTTTCCTTTTGCCACTGGGTTTCCTACCAGGCATGTGCCTTTATGCAGACTGTTTCCATTCCAAAACTTGACTGCATGCATCAGTATGCAGTAACTGCAAGCACAAAAGTGTTTGTGCTTTGGCATGTCACTAAAAGCATGAAGTAATTACTATTAAAGTCTGTAGAAAGCAGCCCAAGGAACGGCCCATGCTAAGGAGATGAATTCTCACCGACTGGCCTCTTCCCCCTTTTAGTCAAGCTTCCTGCTCACCTTGTGATTCTTAGTTCCCCACCTGGAGAGGAAAGGCCACTCTCCTGCCCCATAGGTGCTCAGGGGGCCCAGGAGTGCTGGAGCATGGGGAAGGTTGGTGTGCATGCAGCGAGTGGGAGATCCTCGCTGGAGCCTCTGTCCAGCTGCTTGCCTTTTGAAAGCACAGCAGGATGCGTGTGTACGTGTAGCTGTTTATATTGGACTGCTGCAGCGGTTGTTTCTTATGGTTGTCAGCCAGGACTGAAGAAGGGATTGAATCTGGCAGCACGCAGAGCTGCAGCACGTGCAGAATAGGTGTGACTGCATGTGCGTGATGGGATGGGATCTGCCAAAATCCTGAAAAAAATAAAAAGGAAAAGTATCCCGAGCTTAATTGTTCACAAGCATTTCTGTGTTCACAGAGCCATCGACACAGAAGAGTGTTGGGTGCTTCTGCAGCTTAACACAGCTGTGACTCCAGCATGACAGTCTGAGATGTGCTTTACACAATATGGTGTCAGAAATCATAAATCTTTGAGCTTTTCTGTGACTAAATGTGTGTCTTGGACACTTTATCCAGTGGGCTCAGAGGCTGCTCACAGAGAAGTGCCGAATTCCCAAAGCCCATTCTGGTGAGGATGTTTTGGGCTTTGGACATACAGGTGACAAAACTTCAAACTCCCTTCTGTGCTCTAAGACATCTCCAGGTCTTCACCTGCTCTGCAGGAAAGGTTTTTTCTGCAGTACATGCACGTGTCTTTGTGGCTGAGAAGTCCTGCACCGATGTGTGACAGCCCCAGGGGAGGGATGCACCGAGCATCCCCGCTCGCATGGGCCCCAAGCATCACAGTGTTGTAGTGCAAGAGAAAAACCCAAAGTGAAGAAGCGCCAGAAAGGTAGTGAACTGGAAAAAAAAAACAGGCTCTTCAGTGGGCAAAACTCTTTGTTTCTTCCAAGAGGAAATAAATCCGGAAAAGCATTTCAGATTTGTTCTTTCTGCATGTGGAGCTAAATTTTTAGGCCAACTGAACAAAATGCTTGTCTAGAGAGCTCAAGAAAGGGGAACAAAAGTAAACTATAAATATTCAGCTCTTGATTTCAGGTTTTAATAAATGATGAGCACTGGGAGAAGTGTTTTTTTCTTTCAAATATCAAATGACTTGATTCATTTTATAATTTGGTTATATAGTGCTTGTCACCTTCCATCTGGATACAATACAACAGCCCCTGGCAACACCTGAAGATGAGAAATCCCAAAGGAATCGGGTCCAAGAGTCTAATGAGAATCAACCACTCCCCCGTGAATGCTGAAGGCTGTATCTGTACCTTTGCATCTGTATCTATACAGATACAGATATGGCTATAAATAAAACCTCCTGCACAGGAAGGTCTGATCTGAGACGTGATGCTAAAAGATTATTTGACCTATTTAAAAACTGCTCACAAGTCTGGTGAGACTGTGTTTCAGACACACACCACGTTTATCCAGGTGCTCTCTGGCGGGCAGGCTGCTTGAAGGTGCGGCTGGCGGCCCACCCAGTATCACCAGCATTGATTGAAAATCTCAAGATACGCACACCTTCTGCCCTGAGGGAAGTTCCTGTGAAACCAAAGCAGACTTGGGCCAGTGTAAATTTTTGATGTTACACTTTACTGATGTTTACCAAGCAGCACACATGGCTACATGGTGTAGTTTATTGGCACCACCTGAGCGTGCCTAATTCGATTAGCAACAGAATAGCTGTGACGTGTTGTTGGCTCAGACCATGCTCCTGAGCACGCTGGTAGAATAAACAAGAAATGATTATTCTGCCAGTTTAAAAATCGCCCATTGTTTTTAAATCTACTGAGGCTGGATAGATAAAAATATGAGAGAGCTGAGCTCGCTCTGGGTCCTGGAGTATTCGAACTATTTAGTAGGAACTCAAGGAAGGAAATAATGCAGACTCCAACTATTGCACAGACAGCCAATGGAGAGAAAAGGATTCAGCGGATCATCTGCTTGCTTGTGTTACAAAGCTGAATTCCAGGGGATGGAGAACATGCCATTCACCATAAATTCGATGCACAGTATCAGTGGCAGAAAGTCCCTCCACCTTGCAAGCTGCTAACTGCGGGAGAAGAGCAGCCTTAGCTGAGTAAACTCTGCTCTGAAGGTAAGCAGTTGGTGGGTACTGTCCCGCTGCCAGGTCCTCGGCATCTGGAGCAAGTGGTTCCTCTGGGAAGGAGCACTAGCAATTGCACAGTTTAGAGTTCATGTTTTGTTCTGGGGAGATTTTTGTTAAAACAGACCATTGTCGGAGGTACATTCTGTACTCCAGATAACGCCTTACCCGGTGTTTGATGCAAACTTCACAAGGTTGCTGGCACCATGTGAAGAGGAGAGGGCTGCCTGTTGCCCCCGGGCAGATGTTCCCTCCCCACTTCAGCGGCTGCAGGGTGGGAACAGCCCAGAGTGGGAATTGCCGGGACTGGACTCCTTGACCGCCACTGCCGGGGAAGCTACCCCTGCTGGTGACGTCCCTCGGGACATGACTAGGGAATGCCACTGCCCACCAGGATCAGGAGCAGAGCCCCCTGTCCTGGTGGGATGTCCTACACTGTCTGTGAGGAGTGTGACCATGTCCTAACAGATCCTGCCCTCATTGACCTCACAGTTAAATTATCAGGCTGATGCTCTCGGGAAACAGATCGGCAGCATCTTATATCTAACACCTAGCCCCTCCTTTGTGCTGCCATTAGTGCTCATCCAACCACTCGTGTGATGAGTGGATTCACCAGTGCCCGCCAGCCTCCTTACTTCAAGGCAGCCACCAGGAACAGCTGATGCACGCCCAGGGCAGCCTCCAGACATCTCTAATCCAGGGTGGCTCTGCTCACACACCCACAGGCCTCTATTTCAGTTAGGGGTCAGCAAAATGTAGTTAACCTTCTCATTATATGTGGATCACCTGTTCAGATGGTCAGTCCTACGAGGTGCTATAGCTCACTTCAGCATGAGCATCTTGCATGGTGTTGGCCTCAGTCTTGGGCGGTCCCTCTGGGTGTCACTGCAGCACTCCACAGGGAAGTCAGAATGGCTCCCCAGAAAGAAGCAGACTGCATAAAGCCACCTAACAAAATAGATCAAAAAAAATAGTAGTAATAATTTTAATCGAATTGTCTATTTGTAGAATGTAAGAAGTCATATGTTTTCTTAAGTAGCTATACCCTAAATCCTTCTTTAAACTGCAGATTTAATAAAGGGATAAGATCATTGTCTTCTGCTGGAAGATCTCAAAGCATTTTTCCTGGAGCAATCTATTCATTTCCAGACATTAGCTGGGACACACAGTTGTTTGCTTAGGCTTCCCCTGATCTCAGCTGGCATAGTCCTAGAAAGAGACACAGCCTTCAGCCTCTGGTCCACCAGCACCATGCTGGCTGACACTTCTGAAGCAGTGGTGTGACACCACGAAGCAATGGTTTCACGCAATAATCTTGATTTAATAATAGAGAACTTGTGCCCAGCCTGAAACCACACTTTCTCCCAAATAATTTCCTTGGAAGAGCAGATCCTTTGGAAAAAAATAAAAATAATAAAAAAAAATCCACACAGTAAATCTGAGCAAAATCTCCAGATATTACTTGTGCAGCATGTCACAACAGGACAGATGTTTCATGGGAAAGGTGAAATACTGCCAGAGTGACAGAGCAATAGCTGCTGCACTTTCCTCCAAAGCTACATTTAAAGCTTACAATCCTACAACCTGCATCAAACTCGTCGTCTTACTTCAAGCAGATTGTTTCAATTCACTATTTTCCAGAATGTCCACAATCCCAGACTGGGAATATTTCAGAGCACCGGGCACAAAGCTTCATAACCAAGCTATTTTTCCACTTTGCTCTGAATGCACAGGGTGGGCATGTGTGTTAGCAGTCCGGCTGTGTGCCTGCCGTTCCCCTGCTCTGTTCATACACTGCTCTGCTGCCTTTACTTCCCCAAGCAGCTCCGCTGACAGAAGATAAGAGCCCAAACCGGAGCTGACCTTCATCTTGTACTTTTGGCAGTGAATCTTCAAATCCTCAGCAAAGGTTCTTCTTTTTCACACATCAAAAATCTGCTGCTTCTTGTAAGGAACAGAACGTTTCTCTGAATGCTGTAGTCGTGGCACAGGGGTCTGCCCCTGTTTCCCACAGCAATGTCACTTACACCTGTGACTCTTGGTGCGTTGAGGAGCTCTGCTTGGTGGCTGTGGCAAGGTGACCCCCCAGGCAGAATGAGATGGCAGGACTGGACTCAGGAGGCAAGCTCTGCTCTGCGGGTTTCTGGTTTCAAGAAGCTGGCTTAATCTGTGCTAGGACGTTCTTTTTTTATCAGGGGAACTCTTGCTCCCAAGTCTGCCATTTTCTTTGTATGTCATGTACCAAACAGCTTCCGAGTTCACAACCTTCATTACACTTACATTCTCCTACTTTTCTCAGTAATTTCCTTCATAAAAGATCGGACAAGTGCGTTTCGCACAGGTATTCCTACAGTACTAAGATTTTGAACTGCAAGACTTACAATATGATATCAAACAAACTCCTAGTTGATAGTTTTCATCGCCTGCATAGCCATGTGATTTTGTTAAACTTCCTGAACACAAGGGTCCCCTGTGAAAGCTATGTCGTAATATTTTAGAGGGCTTTTCCTTTTTGCTTCATTCAAAATATTACAGGAAACTTCCTGGAGATCGGCTTTTTTGAGCACAATTAGGGAAGGCTGCCTTTATCCCTCTCACCCAGCCCTGGTGGCGGTGCCGCTCCTCAAAGCCAGCGGCAGCAGCGGCTCCGCCGGGCACGGAGCAGCGGGCGCGGGGCGTAAGGCTGGGATGCTACCGAGGGGCTCGGGGTCGGGGCTGGGGCCTTGGCTTTGGGGCTGGGGCCTTGGGGTCGGGGCTGGGGCCTTGGCTTTGGGGCTGGGGCCTTGGGGTCGGGGCTGGGGCCTTGGCTTTGGGGCTGGGGCCTTGGGGTCGGGGCTGGGGCCTTGGCTTTGGGGCTGGGGCCTTGGCTTTGGGGCTGGGGCCTTGGGGTCGGGGCTGGGGGCCCGGGATCGGGGCTGGGGCCCGGGCCTGCCGCGGCCCCGCCGCCCGCCGCCCGCTGCTGCCCCCTGCCGCCGCCTGCCCGTGGGTGCTCCCGCGCGGCCGGCCGGGCAAATTCGGGCGATTTTCCAGCAGCGCGGGCACAAGTCAGGTGCGGGGGGGATGCTTGTGACGCGAAGCTGTGCCAAGTGTCCAAACCAGGCACCAAACCGCGCAGCCGGCGCTTCCCTAGGCTAGAGGAGTATTCCCAGCGTGCACCCCCGGGGCAGGAGCTGCGGAAGAAAATGACATTTCTCTGGCCATTTCAAAATGATTTCTGGTAACTTTAGGCTAACAATCCTTCTCATTACTTTAGCTTAACAGCCACCTATAGAGAAGGAGAGTGGTGGTCACTTGCTGTATTATTATTATGTTTTAAATGGACTGAAAATACATTCAGAAATTCCAGCGACTGTGCTCCAAAATAAATTCTGACTACAAAATAAACCAAAAAAAAATATTAAGTTCTGCTCTAAAATAAATAGCACTACATGGGTTATTACACCAGCACCCCCAGGCTCTTCAATGTAGGAAAATAAATAATGTATGAGTTAATTTATTAATTAAACATAAATATGACTTTAGCACTAATGACACTATAGACATCAGCAAAATAATACATGAGTAATGTAACAAGTGAATTAGAGAAATACTACAGAGAGAAATCCTGAAAGAGAGGGCAGTTTCAGAGCCTCTCCTCCAGGTTACTTGAGCTGCACTAGCTCTTAGTAGGGAAAGGGCGCTGGCTTTTGGGTGGGACACAGAACACCATGGGCTACACACTAGCTACACACTAGCCAGTGGGAAAAGGACTATGAAATAATGGAGCCCATTGCTAGATTTATTTCTTGTGCCAAAATTAAATATATATATATATAGTGCCAGTGTGTATGTGCATGTGCAAAAATAACTGAATATCCAAAATAAGTCATTTAAAAAGGCCCAGTAATGCCTCCCAGCCCCTTTGCAGAGATCTCAGTGAGGTCAGCAGTGATTCTGCCTGGAAAAATATAAAATTTGTTACTTTTTTCAAATGGAAAAGTGCAACAATAAGGGGAAAATCTCAAAACTGAGAGCACTTCAGAAAGTTTCATTGATAAAAGGTGATGTCCATTGCACATGGCTCTGCTGGCCAAGCCTGTCACAGCTCTGCACTCTGGCCATGTGGCCATGTACTAGTGTGGGTTGCTGTCCCTGCACCCAGAAGTGAGCTCCCAAACTGGTTATTTTGCAGCTGGTTTTCTCAAGATAGGAATAACTCACCTTCTGGGTACGTCTTGCTTCTGGGAAAACAGATGATAGTATTTAGCCATACGAAGGTTGAAACGAAAGTTTCAAAAACTTTGTTAAGTTACCCAGTTAAAAGATATATTGTGATAATATTTTCTAATAGGATGAATTTATTCCTTTATGAGAGTAAAGGTACAGATGCTATTGCTAAGGGAAACTTGACTATTGCTTTTTTTTTTTTTCCAAAGCTTGGACAAAATGGAAAAAATGTAGGGGTTATATATGTTAGATCTGAGTATAAAACATATACTCAGATAATTATGTTTGTAAGTGAAGTTCACTCTAAAAAAAACTGGATGCTGTATAAAGGAAGCTAAATCCCTGTGAAGAACAACATCCTCCTTGTCACTTGTGTCTTTTCTGGCACCTGTAACATAAAATTGCAGTAACAGTGACATGATCCTCACTGCCCATCCACACCATCATGGGATGGCACAGCACAAAGTTCAAGCCTTTCTCAGTGGAGCCATTAACACCCTTCATAGATACAAAATTAAAAAAAAAAAAAAAAGATATTAATTGCAATATTGTGATCTTTTCCATGGACTGCAGTTTGATGTGCACACTGCTTTGGGCTTGTACACTGCTTTGGATCTCCTTTGGGTACTCTTCTCTTTGATAACCTGGGTCTTATTCTAGCTATATTCACTCCTATCCTTATTCTTTTTTAATACATTTCTGCCTGCACCTTCTCCTTAGCTCCTTTTACAGATCTGCCTGGACAGTGATCGCCAGTTATCTTCCATGCGCATGAGTATGAGCACGGTTAGCTGCTAATTTCCACCTACTGCATTTTCATCTTGTCAGTCAATTTTCTCTTATGAACCTAGCAATTTTTTTTCAGCCTAGGTTGATGGAGCTGACACACTTTAGCCCAATCTTTCTCTATAGAGAAATATGGTTCACAGTGCATACTTTGCGGCATCTGCCAACATTTAGGTCTCTATGGAGAAAGAGTTTCTTCAGTCTAAGAGTTGTTTATTTTTACATTAGATGACTGGAAAAGAATAGTACTCACTATAGAAACAGCTTTATGCATCCTGTACTTATTATGTCTTCATATCTAACACACTTCTGAGCACAGGATGAATGATTATTAATAATGAAAGACATAGGAGTGAATGGCTGGGATGCCTGCATCACTTGGCCTCAGTGTCTGGAAGCTGCGGCCTTCCAAAGGCACCTGCAGCCTCTCTCAGCTCAGTGCCCCTGCCTTCGCCCCTTGGCTGGAGGAGACACGATGGGGAATCTTTGCTTATCCACCTCTTATCTCATGTAATTTAAGCTCCATATTCCCTTTCTACAGCTGAAGCTCAGACCTCTTTCTGAGAAACCAAGATAAAATTTGTATGCTCTAGGTACCCTGACAAGAAGGCAGTTTCTCAGCATTGTTATAAATGTGTCAAGGTGGGCCATAAAAGTGGGCTTTCTACCCAGCTTTTACTTATGTACTTGATGGCATTTTCATGTAAATCTTTGCTTTTGGTCAGCCTCATTAGTACCTGTGTCCTATGAGGCACAGCCACACACCGCATACAGGAACATGTCCCTACCTGATGCCAATTTTGTTGCGGAAGAGGAGAGTTTCCATATCCTCTGACACTTGCAGATATGAACAAATCTTTTGTACAAGTTCTAGCACCACATTTTTTCAACATCTTATTTTGAACTGCAGCTTCCACTCATCTCTTTGTTTCTAACACTATGTTCGTCAGTACTCTGACCTGTTTGTATCCGAAAGAAGTGCTGGCAGTGCCAATTCTGTGAGGTTGTGGCAAAATACCAAAGTTTTTCCCAACACCTTCTCTGGCAGCTGGGCGTTTCAATGCTGCAGTGAGGAAAATAACACCTCGTACTGTAGCATTTACCCTGAAAGTGGATAAAATAAAAAAAAATAGCTGTGACTGCAAGGGACTTCTTTTGCTCTGGAGGATTCTGCCGGTTCGAGGAGGCCCAGAGCAGCCCCGGTGCTGCTGCCGCAGGCCCGGAGGGGCTGGAGCCCCGCCTTGGCGCAGCCGCCTTGAGGGCGCCTACTGGTCACAGGGGTTGTGTGACCACCTCACATCCATTGCAGCTGGTGTGGAGAGCGCACACATACCCAGAAACACCTCCTGAGAAAGGCCAATAAAGGCAACATGAAAATCCAAAGAAATACTGAGGGGCCTGTTGCTGGACTAAACCTTGCGACCAGCTGCTCTTGTGCAAAGTGGCTGCTGTACACAGCGCTTCTGTAAGTGGAGCAGTACATTTCTTCTTCTCTTCCTGCTTTCCAAACTTTATGCTGTTCAGGGAACACTTCTTTCCTGTGAGGATGACTGAGCCTTGTCCCACGTTGCCCACAGAGGCTGTGGAGTCTCCTCCTTGGAGATCTCCCAAAGCCACCTGGACATAGGCCTGGGCCCCCTGCTCGGGGTGGCCCTGCTGGGGCAGGGGGAGCAGGTGGGCCCAGGGGGCCTCTGGCCTCAGCCATGCTCTGATGCTGTGATCCAGTGATACCACACACTGTGTGTCCACTTCATCCCTGAGCTTCCCAGGGAGGAATTTGGGGGAAGTTGCTCTTCAGGCTGGTGGGGGTCATCTGGAGAGCAATTCCCTGTCTCAGTCCATAATGATTAGTACAAGAGCACTGCTTCTAAAATCACAGGTCTTCTGAAATCACTTTCACCTCCTCTGAAACAGCAAGCTGCAGGCTGGAAAAATATTAATAATAATGTGAAATCTAGGCTGAAATTCTCACAAATTGATGAGATTCCCGCTTTGGAAAAAAAAATACGCAAAATATTGTGAAATGCCTGGTGCGGTAATTACAAATTGGCAGCGCTGTAGGACTTGTACACCTGAACTGCCTGTCTCATCAGCCAGCCTGCTTCAAGTACAAATGGCTGTTTGTTCTCAACATTAAGATCGGAAGATAAAGGAAGCTGGCAGAGCCCAGGAATGCGGGCTGTTAAGCAGACATCCCCCACCCATCTCAGCTCACACTTTTTGGGCAAACAGCTGCCCTCCTCCCGGCTAGCTTCCCCAGCAGGGATACACCAAAAGTCACCTTTTAATTACAGGAGCTCCAGATGGAGAGCTTTTATTTACTGCTTTAGGTCTGCAAAGCTCAACATGCACTATTTTTAGCGTCTGCAAAGATGGACCACGATTGACTTTGTTCTCTGAGATTGATGTCCTTGGGACAGTGGCACACAGAGCAGCATATGCACAGGTTGGTAGCATTCACTCATTTTACATAAAACAACATTTGGGGGGGCTAGGACCCTCACGTATAAAGGGGACTTGCATACAATACCTAGTACCAGGCTTCTTGCAAGCTGACTTTTTTAATTGTCAGTGATTCTTGTTACAGCAAGACTGCAAACGTTTGTTTAAACACAATCTTCTGTCCTTCCCAGTGCCTGCTGAGCACTCGGATGTGTTTAAATCCCTGTTGGTGACTCTTGAAGTATGAATGTGCTAAGACACAGAGCATTTGTCATTGCACACACTAACTGTTTGCATTGGTGCCATTGCCTGTGGCCGAAACAATGAATCTTTCTTCTCTCCAGGGGCCAGAAGAGAGATGGCCCTTTCAAAGCTTGACTCTAACATCAAAGCTGACTTTGCAAACTTGAGAAGAATTCAGCAGCTTTGAGGAGGTTCCCCTTCCTGCATCACTGGGTTCACCTTTGAAAAACCTTGTGCTGAGGTAGAGCTTTTCTTTATCTTTCAGCAGGATATCTAGAAAGGGGGCATCCATGGCAGCTGCTGCCAGATATTTGGTAGCTCCCTACTAGCACCAGCTTGGAGGGAAGGATGGAGCTGGTCCTCTCCCACAGCCATCAAATGAAGGGGAACAGAACTTCAGGCCAGCAGTGGAGACCAAGCTGTGTCTGTGTGGTTGTATCCTACATGCCAGGTGCTTTGTGGGAACAGGGCGTGCAGAAACCATCCATTGTCACACTGTGATGCTGTTGCCTGCTGTTAATCAAGAGCAGGTTTAATACAACAGAGTCATTGTCACGTTTCGATGAAAGCCACTTCCTCATGGTCACAGCAACAGAAAATCTCTTTACACCAGAGATGTTGTGTTTCAGTGAGGTATTTGCATTGCAGACCAAAATGGGCAGCAGACACTTGGGTCTGTCCCATGGCCTCCTGCCATAGCAAGCTCCTGTGAGCTTTCCAGCACTGGAGAGCTGCAAGAACTATCTGGTAAGGGTTGAGAACAGGACTGGTTTGTTACAACAACCTTTCTTTTACTTTAAAGAAGTGTGAAAGGCCTAAACAAAGGACAATTCCTCACCAGAAATATTTCTATCCAGTGTGTTTGTAGGTACTACATCACCCGTGGCTCAGGATCTTAGTGCCTTGCTCCATATATGGTATATCTAGAATAATATTCAAAATCCAAATGGAGCTACTTATAGTTTTAACCCGAGTTTGATTTTTTTTCATTGTGCAGCTTTACAACTGGCTTCTATGTCTTTCTGAGGAAATAACAAAATTAAAATATGATCCTGAAAGACTAAATGACATTGAAAATGCTTCCAAAAAAGATATTCTTGGGATAACCAGTGGATAAGTTATGCTTTCTGGGAAGAAGTAGTTTTCACAGACCTTAATGCTGATCTTCCACATAAAAACCCACTCTACTTACCTGTTGGGAGAAGGGAATATCTTCCAATTATATGTAATTTTTTTAATTATGTCGATTTAAATAACACTTAAACCAATGACTTCCAGCACCTTCAGGTTCAAATAAGTTACAATGTCTTATCAACATATTAAGATTTTTCATTTCACCTGAAAATATCCATTTAGTTCAGATAATATTTAATCTAGTTTCATCGTTAAAGCCACTTCACAGTCTGATGTTAGACAAATATTATGATAAGTTCCATTTCATGGACAGAGAAACTGAGGCACTGAGGATGTAAGTGCTGCATTGGGGACTGAAAAGGGTGACCACAGGGCTAAGACCCGAGCTCTGCGGTTTTGTCTTCTTGCCCTGCCGTAAAATGACTCAGCCATGCATTGTCTTTAAAGACAGCCTGTTTTCCCTGACTGCTCCAGGGACTGTGTGATTAGCCAGGAGAACAAATGTAAAAGGCAGCATGTGTATTTAGGAAAGAAAGAAGATTGAAAAGGTATGCACAATAACGCTGAGTGCTTTGGAAATCACTGCCATTAGGTCAGATTATGTCTGTCATTAAATCCCACCCTAGAGCAGAGCCCAGAGGCCTCTGAACAACTCAGATCTGCTCCCAGCTATGGGGAGCACAACCAAGCTTTGCCTATACAGTGATGCTCTGCCTAGTTTGTCCTGTTGAGGGGGTTTAGCAAGCGCAGAGATGCTGGCTCTGTGCTTGTAGCAGTCAAACACCTGCGCTCAACCCTCTGCTCAAGCGCTCAACTCTGCTCAATAAATAAACATCTATTGGCCACTGAGATTTGAGATATGAAATGTGGAATTAAGCCATTTGTGATGTAGATTTATCTTTTTGCAGTTTTGGAAAATTACAGCCACTAAGGGAGAGTAGTGATCTCTCATAAATTTCCTAATTCATTGAAGTCAGCGCCGTGGTGAACTGCTAGGCTGGCAAAGGCACGAAGCCAGCTGACATGGGAGAATTACGTCACTGTTGCTCATGTCACCCAGTCATCAGTCCTAAAATACAATATGTTAAATGCCACTAAACCAAAACTAAACCAAGTAATTCACTCACACCCTCTATATCTCATGGGCCTACGGGTGTTTCTGTACTCTTAGTTTTCAGGAATTTCAAATATCATGCATTTCAGATCAAGCAAGGTTCCTAAGTAAATACCTGATGGGAGAAGGGGCTTCTCCTCCCTGCCCTGCAGCTTGTGCCATCATGATGGTGCAAAGTCCTGCAAAGCCCAGAGCAAAGAGCAGAGGAGGCCCCCAGACGTGGCTCTACAAATGGGGTGACCCACAGCCTGGGCACCAGCAGCACTTTCTTTAAGTGATGCAAGTGTTTAAGAAAATGACAGTAAGCATCTAGGTCACCTCTGTGAGGATTTTCCTGATATTTTGCCTCCAAGCTGCCTGGATTGGGGGTGGCCCTCCCCAGGCAGCCCCACATGGGGCAGCGCTGCTGTGCCCAGCTGCACACCCAGGGCAGGGAGGACAGATGCAGGGTGGGAGGCAAAGGCACAGCACCCATGGGAGGACACGATGCCAGGGCCTGCTGCTGTCCAGGCAGCTGCAGTGACTGCTTTTGCTGGTGATACAGGTTGTCGTCTGGTCCTACCGGTGGTATCTCCTGGCCTGCAGCTGGGCGCTAAGGGTCACACTTGGATATGCATTTGTGGGTGGCTGCAGGGAAGCAAGCACCCCACCTGTAAGCTTCATCCTGGGATGAACGCTTGGTGAAACCAGAGGCTGCTCCCCTGGGAGCTGCCCTGCAAACCTCAGAAAGAGGGCTGCTTCTGCAGGAGGCAGCAGGCATTACACCTGTCTTTGGGAAGGGGGTTGTGAGCAGACAGATGTACGGACCTGGCTGCAGTTAGGGTCTTGTTTGGACTGTTTTTGGGCAAGTGGGATCCTACTGCAGAGAGAATGAGAGAACCAAAAAGCATTCCTGTGTTACATCCTAGTGAGATAACATGATAGTGCTCCATGACGAGATTTAATAAAAGGTTTCCCCATGATTGGAGTGGAGCTTTCTGGGAAGTAAATGTAAATTTGTAATTTATTTACTGTAAAAAAAGTTTCTGAATAATTTTGGGTAGAAATCTGGCATGAAACCTGAGCATCAGCTTTCCCATACAGAGCACTACATCAGGTGGACCAGGAGAGGAAATCCCTCTCCATGCAGGCAACCAGCCCCAGGGCTGCAGGGTGCCACGTGGGGCTGTGGTCCTGGGAGGTGGTCTCAGACACAGCAGGTCACCTGCACGGGGACAGGCAGATCATATCCGCTTGTCAAAAACGCGTGCTCCTGAGACATGGGCTGGTTGTGATTAAGCTTTTGTCCCACCTCAGGATTCTCTTGATAAAAAAAACAGGGAAGGCACATATCTTCCCAGGACCATCTACCGGTTGGGACTGGGTACAGTGGTGGTGCCTGCCCACACCTGTGCCTGGAGCAAGGGCTTTGCGTGACGGGCAGATGGCTCTCAATAGCAGAACAGCAATGTGCACATGCATTATCTGCACAAATCCCAGGCTTCAATTCACCAAGATATCATTCTTTTCATTTGTTGGGCCCTAAAACTTCCTAGTGGAAGGATAGACCCCTCTGTAGTGAATGTGGGCCTTCTGGCGCTGTGCTTGCCTTCAGCTACCTTCAGGGACTCAAAAGTCATATATAGCTCCATAGGGACTGAAGCCACCCTTCTCCAGGAAGTCAGAATGAACTCCCCCATCTCACAAGGAAACATTTTTCAGCAGAGCTCTTGCTGGCAGACACAAAATATGAGGAAGGACTTTTTGCAGACCCATTTCTTACATGCCCATACAATGTTTGCTTGACAGACACTGAACATTGTTAGTACAGGGAGCACGCTGATAATATGGCGAACTGCAAACTGGTATAGGAACTCATGCGATACTGAAGGCTGAGACACCTTCTCCCAGTTTTAGGGATTAGCCTGCATAGCAAGTCTCACATGTCCCTTTCAGAGATGCTAGATGAGGTGGCCTTGGGGATGCTTTGCTGCTAATCTGGGAATTCATCTGATGCCCAAGAGCTGGCTGGCACTGGCAGAACTCAGCCCATTTAGTTCCAATTTTTTTTAGAAGTCAGTTCTCCAGAGTCAAGGGGTTACTACCCTCTGTAGGGACAGAAACAGTAAAAGGCATTTATCTTCTCCGAGGCAAGAAAATGTTCCAGCAATATTAATTAGTGAAATAGCTGTCATAAAAGTGATATTTCCTGAACCTCCTGGAAGGAGTCTTGCTTTAATCACAGAAGGTAGATCCAAGTTAAAGGTCTCACCACTGACTAGTCTTGTTTTCAGTGGCTGAAAAACTCACTATGAAAACTAATTGCTTCCAAGATCTGCACTAAATACCTGCATGAAATAAATGTGCCTGCACAGTGCATGAGGAAAGATAATGCAAAGACAAACAGAACTGGCTGGCAGTTAGGACAGATCTGCACTTGGTGTCCTTTGGTAAAGGAGGCCTCAGCAGACACTGACAGCCCAAAGAATTCAGACTTGCAAAATGACAGAAATACCAGACCATGGTGTCCATAAAATTGAGACAATTATGGTAGATATCACTAGGTTTTTTCTGCAGTAAATTCATGGTAGCCCTACCACATTAATGCTATCAGCTTGGGAAGTGAGAATCAATTAGTAGCTCCAGCCAAATTGCATGATTTTTTTTTCCCATGGGACTAGAAGATATCAGAAATCATCAGTGCCTCGTTAATTCTTAATGTCAAGAGGTTTTTGCACTGAATCTCGAGCGTTGACCACCTGAGCCCTCTGTTCACAGGAGCGGGACCAGCAGTGCTTCGCGCTTCTCCCTTCAGCATGCGATCACACAGGAAAGGCTGCCAAGGGTGAGGATGGAACACACCTCCCTGCTTCATGTTGAGGATCTATGTGCTGGTGTAGTTTTCAGGTAAAACATTTCCCTTCATAATATAGCTAGAGTTGGAAAAAGGTTTAGGAGGAACAAGTAGCTTGACTTTAGAAAGTTGGAAAAGTGCCTCCCTGGGAATATGGCTGTGTTAGAGTATTTTGTCTAAGTGAATTTGCATCAGATTTTACTTCTTCAACAAAGCAATTGAAAAGTGTTTTCATTCTTTTTGGCTGTTATTTCTCCAGAATCTGCCTGCCAGGGTAATTGTCTAGGACGGAGAGTGATTGAGATCTGTTTTGCAAACACAAATATAATGAAGTTTTAATATCTGGCATGTCCACAGCAATACCCTAGAATTCCCATAAAATAACATACACAGCCAGGAAGAACAACAGACATCTCCTGGGTTGTCACCAAGGAGTCTCTGGCTTCAGTGCCTTGGTGCGGTTAAAAAAAAATAAATAGATTTGAGATGTCAGATTATAATTATCCATGATGGCAACACAATGTTCATAATGAGAAAACAATGCTCTTTGGACTTCAACCCAGTGTAGCACCCACCTCTTCCTCTCTCCATTCCTCTGACTGTGTGAATTAAAAATAAAAGATGACCCGGAAGAGCAGGCGTGGTGCCCATCGCAGAGGGTGTGTTCCCAGCCGTGCCACACTAGTACCATGGTCCTGCTCCATCAGGAGCCTGTCTGGAGGCCCCTGTGCCACAGCAAAGTGCATTTTGGGCCCATGCCAGCTCGCAGGCAGAAGGATATTGGATTATTTTTCGCTTTGACAACAGGAAGTCTGAGGCAAGGCATTTCCCATTCTTGTTCCAGCATTATATGAATGGCCTTTAAAAAGTGTTTTGGAGAAGTAAACACAAAGGAATTTCATACAAAGGAATGGCTTTTAACAATGCCCCTGTTTTTTCCACGTTCAGCTGTGTGGCTGGGCTGCTTTGTCTCAGCCAGCTCCCTTGAAAGTTAGTGCAGTTCTGTGCAAATCGTGCAGGGGTGAACGTGTTCCTCTGTAGCCCTCCTTTTGATCATAGAATCATTAAGGTTGGAAAAAACCTCCAAGACTATCTGGTCCAACTGTCCCCCTGCCACCAATATCACCCACTAAACCATGTCCCTAAGAAACACGTCCAGCCTTTCTTTAAACACCCCCAGGGATGGTGACTTCACCACCTCCTTGGGCAACCTGCTCCTGGCTGCCTCTAGATCTGTGATCTCCTCGCCTCCTGGTGAGAGAGCAGAGGGAAGATGTGCTTTACCCTTTCTGTGAATGGATAGCCATATAGCAGTCCCATATGTTTACAGGTATCTGAACCTATTTGGGGTAGGCTTTTTGCTCCTGTGAGGTATTTTTTGTTCATTCATTCATAAATAAATGATCTGAGTAGACAGAAAATTGTTTTTAATAAGGATTCAATGTGCTTTGAACTCAGTGTGGATTTTCCACTGGTTTTAAAAGACTGGATGAGGTCTCAAAACCATAGATCACAGAAAGGGACATAGGAAGAATGTGTATTAGCAAACTGTTTAAAGATAAAGCCAAGCAATTTCAAAAAGAGAAACAAGGAGCCAATTGTTAACAGTAGGGGGGCATCAGCTCAAAATTTAACGCCTTTTCAGATGCAAAAAAATATATTTGGTCTAATAAATGATTTGATGTTCCTGTCTAGCCTTCAACAATATGTGGAGCAAGGCAACCTCTCACCAAGTAAGGACTTGGTGAGAGGTTGCCTTGCTCCACATATTGTTGAAGGCAGATGACACCAAGCTAAGTGCGTGTGTCGATCTGCTCGAGGGCAGGAAGGCTCTGCAGGAGGATCTGGATAGGCTGGAGCGATGGGCTGAGGTCAACTGTATGAGGTTCAACAAGGCCAAGTGCCGGGTCCTGCATCTGGGGCGCAACAACCCCAAGCAGCGCTACAGGCTGGGAGATGAGTGGTTGGAAAGCTGCCTGGCAGAGAAGGACCTTGGAGTATTGGTTGATAGTCGGCTGAATATGAGCCAGCAGTGTGCCCAGGTGGCCAAGAAGGCCAACAGCATCCTGGCCTGTATAAGAAGCAGTGTGGCCAGCAGGGCTAGGGAGGTGATTGTCCCCCTGTACTCGGCTCTGGTGAGGCCGCACCTCGAGTACTGTGTTCAGTTTTGGGCCCCTCGCTACAGGAAGGACGTGGACATGCTCGAGCGAGTCCAGAGAAGGGCGACCAAGCTGGTGAGGGGTCTGGAGAACAAGTCTTACGAGGAGCAGCTGAGGGAGCTGGGGTTGTTCAGCCTGGAGAAGAGGAGGCTCAGGGGAGACCTTATCGCTCTCTACAGTTACCTTAAAGGAGGCTGTAAAGAGGTGGGGGTTGGTCTGTTCTCCTGCGTGCCTGGTGACAGGACGAGGGGGAATGGGCGAAAGTTGCGACAGGGGAGGTTTAGGTTGGATGTTAGGAAGTACTTCTTTACCGAAAGGGTTATTAAGCATTGGAACGGGCTGCCCAGGGAGGTGGTGGAGTCACCATCCCTGGAGGTCTTTAAAAGACGTTTAGATGTAGAGCTTAGTGATATGGTTTAGTGGAGTACTTAGTGTTAGGTCGGAGGTTGGACTCGATGATACTGAGGTCTCTTCCAACCTAGAAATCTGTGATACTGTGATACTGTGACTTTTTCTTACCTTTAAATTACCTTTAAATGTTTTATATGGTCATATTCTAAATCTATTAGGTAGTAAGTGCTCATTCCAATATGAAAACCCATATATCCCAACAAAAGAAAAACTGGAAAATGTTTTGCTTTTTCTCTCATAGTTCCATTAGACCTGTTCTGATTATGTTTTCTTCTATAAATCTGCTTTGTCTTTGGAGTTATAGCCTCTGAATATCTGTATACTGTCTATCAATCAATGCTTAGTCGATTTATAAATACTCCCTTTAAACTCCTGCAAGTCTCCCAGTCTTTGTACAGCTCTGTAAACTTGGGAAAGAACATTTAAATGATTCAAACATTGCATGAGTTTTTCATAGGTCCTCTGCAGAGAAGTGATGTTCATCTGAAAAATCACCTTAATTTGCATCACATGGGAAATGGGGGAAAAAAAAAAACGGAAAAAAAAGTTAAATGTCCTCCTCATGGTCATGGTCATGCAACAGTTTGGTGAGAGAAGTAGCTTCTTGACCCTAGTCCCAGGCCTGACCTTAAACCATATGCCAGGTGGATATATATCTCTTCAGGATTGCCATACTGATCTCATCTCTGGCATCTCACTCGCTGCTTTTTTATCTGTAATTATGTACTGACATAATTATCCTTCATTACATAGAGTGCATGCTGTGCACACACGGACAGGAAAATGAACTGTGCAGTGCAGCTGGGGTGTGCTTTATTCTGACCAGAGGTAAAATTTAGCCACCATCATCAGTGTGCAACATTGCAACACAGACCAGTTGCACTGAGTGCAACATAGAACAGTTAGGGGACGGGGTTTTCTTTTTTGGGATAGAGCTGTCCTGATGTTGTGGTTTGCAGTTCATCCATAAAGCTGCAATGCATTTTTGTGTCTTCTCACTTCTGTTCTACCATTTTCTCCAATATTCAAGCATCTTTTGAAATAGGTGTGATAAAATTGCTATCACTAAGTCTTTCTGCTTGGTTCAAGGTGCTTTCCCTTGTCATCCACCTGTATTTTCTTCTCCTTTGTGAGGATATCAATAGACAAAATATAAAATCTTAGGCAATCAAAGTATTGTAAATTACTTCTTAAGTCATCAGATGGAAGTCAGTCAGTTCTTTACTCTGTGAGGAAGAGGTGAACGAGGATAAGGATTCCTGGCCTGAAGATCACCACACGCTGCTTCATCCATGAGTGAGGAGAGGAGAGGAGAGGAGAGGAGAGGAGAGGAGAGGAGAGGAGAGGAGAGGAGAGGAGAGGAGAGGAGAGGAGAGGAGAGGAGAGGAGAGGAGAGGAGAGGAGAGGAGAGGAGAGGAGAGGAGAGGAGAGGAGAGGAGAGGAGAGGAGAGGAGAGGAGAGGAGAGGAGAGGAGAGGAGAGGAGAGGAGAGGAGAGGAGAGGAGAGGAGAGGAGAGGAGAGGAGAGGAGAGGAGAGGAGAGGAGAGGAGAGGAGAGGAGAGGAGAGGAGAGGAGAGGAGAGGAGAGGAGAGGAGAGGAGAGGAGAGGAGAGGAGAGGAGAGGAGAGGAGAGGAGAGGAGAGGAGAGGAGAGGAGAGGAGAGGAGAGGAGAGGACTGCAAGTGACACTGATATCGCATAAGACGTTTAGCCGCACATCTGCCATTAACGGCACCGGTGACAGCAGTGCTGCTCAGAGGGCTCACCACCATAGCCAGCACTATTGCACCTTTACGGTGTGGCAGTTGGTGGTGGCAGCACGCCAGGATCCCTGGTTTACGCTTAATGCCCAGCACACAGCACTATTATCTATTATCACCAGTGCTTCTAACTGTACCTTTCCTGATAGACCACGTGCAACTAGTTTTATTTTATGCAAATGAGGAGTGGGGCCTTACCTTTGATCTGAGGAGTCACCACGTATCGGTCTGACAGAGAAGTCAGGTAAGGATGGTGGTTTATGAGTGCCCTGGGTGTGCTTGGCTCCTGAGATCACAAGCTGTGCCTCCCGCTCACAAACAATTCCGGTGTCTGATGCCAGTGGCCTTCCGTCGGCATATAGGCCCTTCAGATAACCGAGCCATTTGATGGCAGGAGTTTATCTGTCTGAATCTGTTACAGGTCAGTGCTATAAATACTAACCTTTTTAGTATCTTGGTTCCTCCTCAACGTTTTTGCCTTTCATCTTCCCTATTGGAGTCAACCTGGAAAAGATAGGGATGGTTTCTGGTAGAGTATAAATCTCCTTTGTAACAGCCAAGGATGTGAACCTATATGCTTGGTACTGCCCAGGAAAGGAACTTCTCTGTTGTCAAGAGTTGGCTTTCCCAGTTAAATCAGCCTTCCATCCTGCCGCCAAGGGAGTGAGTGTCACATTCCTTTGTATTTTTTTGGATGAACTATTAGACCATACTGGTCTGAAAACTTACTGAAAAAAGGAGGCAGGGCTGTGTTTTCTTTTCTTGTATTGTTCTAAGCAAGTTGATATGTACCACAAATAAAAATGCTATTTGTTTTATGCATAACAGCAAGAGAGGTTGGGAGGCTGAAGCTTTCCAGAAAATCCCACAGGAATTTGAGTCCAGTGCTGTGTTCTGGCCCAAATGCAGTATTGCTGGTAGGAAATACAGATCTCCATTGTCTCCTAGCTGTTGATGTTTGACTGAAGTCTAATCTGAGCCCTCCGCTTCTATTCCCAGTGATCACCTCTGGAGCATGTCTCAGCTTCCAGGGGGCACACAGTCAGGAGGAACTCACCTGCAGAAGGTTTCATTCTTCAAAATGCACACACTAGATCAGAACTGTTCACTCGTTCATATTCACTTTGAATAACACCTCACTCCCATGACCACTTGTACTTTCCATGGGTGAGGATGGCAGACAGCAGCGCACCACCTGGTTTGTAACCTGTGTGACCTCTGGAACCTGAGGAGTGCAGTCACTTCACCATTGCACAGCACGCGTGCACCAGGAATGAGATGCCTTATGACTGATTTGTATTGTGATAGTGCTGTATTTTATGTGCTATATCAGTTTTTGGCAGCATCAGAAAAGTTCTACTCAAACTTTTTTTGTGGGAGGCAGAATAGGAGGTGAATGGAAAGACTACTTTCCCCAGTTTTGGTCAAAGGAATGAAAAATACCTACCATAAAAGAAGTGGAACAGCCAGTTCACAGAAATGTAATGCAGTTTGCCTGTGGCACTGCCTTGCACTGAATTCAGAAACCCTAAAAACTCACAACTTTTTTATTTCAGAATTGAGACAAGTTGTGTAATATTTATGTCCTTCTTTAACAGATCACAAGAGTGAGTCATAATGCTTATCTCACATTGTTGTCCCTGGCAGCATGATTTGAGGCTTTGTGCACCGTCATATTATTCAGAATAGGATGGGAGATTCAGAGCAGGGGCTGGCACTGGAAGACCAGACCCATGTGTGGCTGCTGGGTAGACATGATGCACACTTACAGAAGAAATCCTGCTGCATCAGAGCCTGAAATTCGGGCTTATGCTCTTTATTAAAATAAGGAATATTATTTAAAAAATCAGGAGTTTTGGCAAAGTTTCTTAAAAAGAAAGTTCTGGGCAGAAAATAGACAGCTTCAACCTGATGAGTAAATGTTTCTTTAAAGCCTTTCACCTCACGTGTAACAAGACTGGTAGCAAATTTTATCTGAAAGACTATTTTCATTTGATACTTTATGCTATTCCACCATATCAATGTATTACTAGAAATTATAACCCGCAGAAAGAACTCAAATAAAACCTGGAAACCGTGCATTGCTCTGGCCTTGAGTACTCCTCAGACACAGCTCCACATTCATCTCTGTCAACTCAGCTTAAATTGAACTTTTGTTCCTATTCCTGCCTGCTCTTGAGGTAATATCCAGTGACATTACTGTAACTTTATTTGGGGATGCTTAATGTCAGTCAGAGATCAGGATGCTTACACTTCCAAAACATGAGAAAAAATACTAATCTATATTTTTAAGAGAGAGGATGTAGACTACGCTGTTTTATTCATAATGAAGGAATTAAAATTACTTATCTGATATTTCTGAATTTGGGAGGACTGAAGAAATATTTCAGATTGGTCTTTGTGTTACTTTGCTCAATGACAATTATTTTATTACTTTTCACACTAACAGAAATTTTTATATCATTTTGTACACTAATACTGATACTTCTGCTTCATCACTGGCAACCTCTTATCTTTCATAAAGCTGCACTCTAAATATCCATTTCTCCACTAAAAGCCTTCCAACACCGATCAATGTTATCACTGTAAAACAACTGTCCTAATATTTAAGCATTGTATTATAATTGCCTGTAATAGTTGCAGAACTGTAGAAGTGTAAAGTTCTTGGGACACAGACTACTATACACGTTTAGAGAGCAACATGGCTAAAACAAAGCAAGAGAAGGTGAAAGTTGAGCTCCTTGAGTAGACCATTCCATCACCTCCTGTGAGCACTTTAACCCTTATTTACTGCTGAGGTTTGCATCTTATCTTTTCACTAGAGCCTGATTGAACCTTACAGTCTCTTCATAAAGAACGGCAGTACATTTTTATCTTCCCCCTGAAAGATGTCTTACGCTTTGGGATTTGGGATTAGAGGCAGAAGGTGAACAAGCTGTTGTCTAAGGGCCTCACATTTTGACGCTATGCCAGAACTAATGGAGGTTTAAACCAAAATGAAAAGCAAACAACCTTAAGCAAACCAAGGTGATGACGGTAGGGAGAAATGAATGTTTAGGGAACTGCTAAACGTCTCTGAGCCACTGTCAATCTACAGGCTTTGCTTTCCTTTGACTTATGACACTAGGGTTTGTTGCTCTTGGTGTCAGGATGACAGAGACTCTCCCAGGCATCTGATAACTAGGGAGAATCCTCCTCTTACACCTATGACCTTGCATGCGCTGCCTACCTTGCATATATGGTCTTGCAAGCTGTGATACAGAACTTCCTGAATAACTGCAATGTGCCTCAAGATAGAAATAACAGCCAAATGTTGCACACAAACTTTGGCTCTATCTACACACATTGCTTAGAAGTTTGTCACAGTTAGCGTGTTAGGGGTTTGTCACAGCAATACTCTGGGCTTCACACCAGGCTCTAATTCTGGATCAATTACAAGTTCCTTTTGCCTGGGCAGCGCATCTCAAAGTTTGCCTTTATATCCATCACTTTACTTGTGATCAACTCTGCCTTTGGAGTGCGGTGCAGTTAATAATGGAGACTACCTGGGGAAACCCACACCAATTGCCTCACATGGGGGACCCTATCTTGGGATACTGCAACTGCACATCAGGACAAGGTTGTATCTTCAAAGCCAAGTTGAAATCTTCAAAATCTGGCATAAGAATCCTTTGGCATAAGCTCACCCTCGCTGCTCTGTCTGGCCTCTGCAAGCCAATCCGAATAAGTAGCCTAGACTTACTCCTGATAGTAAATATTCACCAACAACCCCTCACTTCAATATGCATCTTTAAAAATAAGCACAAATTTAATGCTGGTAGCAGAATATATGCTGTTTTTTTGTTGTTGTTTTGTTTTTCCCGAGTTCTCAGGCTTGGCATGCACCTGCCTTTCACATTTGCTCTGGCATACCAAAGTTTCTATGTGTTTTTCTCACACAGAGGGTTATATGCTAAGAAATATGCCTTCAGAATCCTTAATTATCCAAATTCTAACCTTAGAGCTGAGTGGTTGTTTCATGAGCAATCATTTATGTTTGTCCGTGAGCAGAAGCACTCATGCATGGAAGCTGGCTGTTTAAAAGGTTCTCACCTTCACTCTGGCAAGGGTTCAAGTAACTATGTTTACAGTTAATAAAAAAATTTCGTTTTATCTTTTATTTGCTTCTTGATTCTGCCTTTTCAGCCCATTAAAAAATAAGAACAGAATCACCTCAGAGAATAACTTCCACGCTGTTTTGTTGTCCCCTATTTCTTTAAGTTGTGGTCACCAAAAGCAGTCCTGTCCTTGTCTGAACTTTGATTCAGCCTCAGGTCTAGAGAGTCCATTTACTGAGGAGCCAGGAAGAGTACATAGACAAAAAGGCACATTCACAAAAGAGGAATTATATTAGTCTCCATAAAATTCACACTGATACTTTATTTTCAGTGAATATTTGGATATACTCCTTATAAGAATGACCCAGAGCTTTTCCCAGCTGTGAGGCAGTTAAATATTGTATGATTAAAGATGCCAAGATGTCTTAGGATGTAGAGGGCTTGAGTCCTTCTGCTGTAATGGCTCCATCTTCTGGGATGCAATCAGTTGAGCTTTCTAGGTAGGTTATCATTTTGATGCTCCTAAATTCTCACTACTACCTAAGCCTGGTAATAATGTCCTGCGAGAAGGCTTCTGAACTGTGGAGCTTGTTCTGTGTGAACTTATCAGTACAGCTGCCTCTACTACCAAGCCCAGACTTGCCAGCAAATCACTCTTCTTTAGGGAGTCCTACACGCTGGAAAGCAGATTTAGTTTCATTATCGTCTCCTATGAAAACAGGGTAACTCTTAGTCCCGGGAAGAAGTAGGTCGTATTAGAGAGGCTAACAAGATTATGACCAGTTCAGTAGGACACTCAGGAGGCCACAGATTTCTCCCATGCTGCACCTGACAAATGCCCTGCAGCATATTTGAAAGTGCTGAACGTCCCTGACAAAAACAAGACTTAAATTCTTGTTCCTCAGGTACACACCTGCTGCCACCTTGAAGAATGAAAAGAACGTACAATCTCATAATGGGGTCCAGGGAGTCAGCAGAAAGACTATACAAAATACTTCACATTTTATTCTTTCCTCATCTCTTCATTCCTTACTTCTTAAAATTCCCGGCGTCCTCAGTGGGAGTCGTATGTGTCGGATGCAGGGCTGGGTGCAGACCACAGTCCCTACCTTAAATCTTCATCATCTGTTGTAGCAGCAGCAATTACATCCTCTCCACTGCCTCTAGAGGGTAGAGCAATCATGAGTCTCTACCAGGGCAGGCAGACTGAACACTGACTGCTATTTCAGTCTCCCAAAAGCTTTAAAATTTCCTTAGCAACCCTGCACAAAAACTGCCCGTCAGTGCAGCCAGCCGGCAGACCTGAGACTGGTGATACAGCAGTTTAGCAGCGCTTTGCCAGATTCATCCCACTCCAAACATATTCATAGCAGTCTCATGGAAGTCCCAGGACTGCTTTGGCAGCAATTGTGCAGGATAAATAAAGCTCCCATTGTTGCAGATGATTCTGCTTTCAATTGCATGGGAATCCAGGACAGCAGAGACTTCTGACTGATAAAGGTTAGCACATTTGTACTACTTTTTGAGTGACACTGGGCTAGAACCAACGCACGAAGCGGCACCTTTTGGAACTTAATTTTGGGCAGCTTTCAGCATTTTTTAAGCAGCTAAGTCTCTTTGATTTTTGTCACTGCGCTGCCATTTGAACAAGTATGAGTTAATATATTCTCAGACATAGATATGTCTGGATCTCCAAGTAAATAAGGAGGGAGTCTTTTCCCCAAAAATCTTTGTGAGGTGGAGTTATATCATGGAAATATATATATCATGTTGAGTAGAAGAAACAGTGCTCTTTTTATTCTATGCTTTGATAGAAACTCTTTATAGTTGAAGATGAAGAGTGTATGTTCATTTAAAGTAGTCCTGATCATGACCTCTGCAAGTATTCCTGAAAATTCTTTGAATTTCACCAGCTATAAATATTCCTTCCATGGCATAAATTAAAAAGACCCAATACATCTCCTTGTATACTACCTTAACATTACAATAAATTTATTTGTCCCTCCAGCAATTTACTGAACTGAACTTACTGCTCCTGAATATACAGCATGTACAGAATAGAGATACAACCTCTTCAAAGAAAAAAAATAGTCTATTGATTATTTACCTCCTAAAGCTTTCCAGAAAGTGCATGCAGCTTTCCTGAACCAGAGATTTCCCAATAGTAGATACCTGAATAATTAGTGGTGTTACTGAATATTTACTTCCAGCAATTTGGTCTGCCTATGTGGTGTATGGGTTTTTTTGAGCCTAATCAGATCTCCAAAGGCAGTTTATATAAACCAGCCTCAGGATGGTAATATGATAGCAGCTGAGCTTGTTTATAACACAGACTTCTACATGGTGCAAAGTCTGAGTTTGATGGTTTATAGCAGGCAATGAAAAGGCATGCCTCTGCCTTGCCCTTTGATTGTTTTGCTGAGCCCGAACCATTGAACATTGCAAAAAAAGTTCACAGCCAATTTTTCTAGAAGTTTAATTCACTGTGTTGCAGCCTGTAGAATAGGGAAAAAAAAAAAGTATATAATAAAGTTTTTCAGAAGTTTAACCTCCCTCACGTGAGCCAGAGTTTGAGTGTAAAAGCACATAGGTGCCTCTCTATGCCAGCACAGTAACAAAATTCACTGTGGCATCCTGAACTGATGGTCCCCAACTCTTTACATCTGAACCCAGCCATGCAACAGCTAATTGACTGCGTGCTTGCAGCCAGCGAGCTCAGCCAACCTGCTTTCAAAGAGGAGGCAAAAAGTGGCATTGGGACTGCGAGAGCAAGTTGTTTGTTTTTCCCCCTCCTCTGGATGCCAGACGTCTCAATCTGCCAGCAATTTGGGAAGGGAGCGATCCCCAGGGGAGGAGCAGGGAATGCATGGAGGAGGCTGCTTCCTTTGCTCTCTGCAGCATGGCAACCCGTTGAGAAATAAGGGAAGACAGGCAAGAATAGTGTTAAAATATAGTCAATTAGGGCTAAGGAAGATGGTAAAGGAAGAGATGGCTGCACTCTACTCAAGCAAAATTTAGAAAAAAATCTAATCTTTGGGGCCTCACTGTCAAATTTGACTGAACCTGGCAACAGAGGCACATGTGTGCCTTATTTCCACAGGGAACTGGGTTAAATACCCTGGAGTTTTGGCTGGGGAATGATATACAGACAGGGCTTTTTGGGGCAGTTTGAGAAGCAGGCTCCAGGGCTGGGCAGAGGTGTGAGGAGCACATGTGGCTGTGTTGGACATTCAGAGCCCCTCAAATGGGTAAATCAGGGCTGGCTGTGAGTTAGTGCATACCACAAATGTATACGTGTGCACATACACATTGCAGAATGAGGTTTTGGGGGGAAACTTGTCCCCGAGCCCCAAGGAGCACCGCAGATTCACTGGTTTTAGGACTGATCTTGCCTCTCCTGTGACCAGTGAGTGAATTTTCCTCAGGGGAGAAAGGCAGGAGGCGGCAGGAAGGGTGGGCTTCCTTCCTCACCCGGCTGGCACCGTGTGGGGCTCAGCCTGGCCCTACACACAGGAGTGCCATAGGCCAGTGCAGAGGGTACCTCCTCACCGCTGAGAGCAGGTGGGCACATATTAACTTTGACACAGGCAGTCACAAGTAACGCGGCCTGTCCAGCTCAGGAACCATCTCACCTCCTATTGCCAGACGGCAACGCGCTGCCCAGCCGCAGTGCCTGTGGGATCAGGGAGGCAGGGCCAGGGCTGTTCTCCAGCACCTCATAGCAGGCACCATGGGCAGCAGGAGGCAGAGGGCCCTTCTGGGCATACCAGCTTCACCCCAGCCACTGAACTGCACTCAAACCTCCAAAATAATACCACCAACGGCTGCGCTTCCATCGGCCCAAGCGCAACTTGCCCTTATAAAGCTCTTAGTGATCAGATCATTTGTGATATGCAAAATATAATGAAAAGACAAGTGACCAGGAGTTGGCCTGCAACGACCACCTCTGTGTTTCATGACAGTGCTCGGTGTTCACTGGCAGTGCAGGCCGGGTTTATGGCCACCACTGAGGCTATGTGGAAAGTCACCTGACTCTGCTGGATTACTACAAATGCGTTTATGGCACATTGTTTTCCACTTCATTGTGCTTCTCCAGGAATGTAGTGTCACTTGAGATTTGCAAGATTCATACACTATGCTGCATAAACAACCTCCAGTGGACTGGACTGACGTGTCTGTATTGCCTTCATTGAACTGCTCAGTTCTACAACAGTTGAGGATTTAGCTTGCAAGGCCTATAGCACGTTAAAGATGATATTTTGGTAATTTTGTTATCTGATTACCTTACAGCTCCCCCGAAGAGGGACCTGCATTCACCCATTTGCTGCCCGGTGCTCTCCCCGCAGGACGAGCTGGTGCTGGCAGTTGAGCTGAGGTGTGCTCACATTTGGGGGCTTGCTCCAGACAGCACTCTCTGTGAAAGACCAGAATGTTAACAGGTTAGTCCCAAGCAATTTTTTGGTTCCCTTTATCATTTTTCAGTGTCTTCCTTTAACCTTAGTTCTGTGTTGATATTTTTGGTGATGGTAACGACTGTCTTTCCTTCTTTCTCTTAAACCTGTTGAAGTAACAGTGTACCTATACTGAAATACTGTCCTGTTTGGTATACAACAATGTAAAGTTTGAGGAACTGATTTTAAAAGAAAAACAAGAAAAAGAAATTTATAATTGTTATTTTGGTGCTTACGTTTTTTATCAGAGAGGGAAACAAATTGCAGAACTCATTTTTTTACCTCACTGCCCTATTCCCTCTGTTCTTGAAGCAGCTGGCATTTCTTCCAGCTCACCAGCAATGTTCTAAGAGAGTGATAACCCTGGCAGCAAATTATTTGGGGATTGGTAGTCTGAAATCGTGAATTTTGAATTCCAGATGCATGGCAGAACCATTTTGCTTTTCCTCCCCTGGAACAAACTGAAATTACCTACAGGTTGCTTTTATACTTTTGTGCTTCTTTCACCTATTTAGCCTATTTTTCTGCTTCCCCATTAAACCATTAAGGTAAGATTCACATTTCCCTACAGGAATGCCATAGATGTTTCACAAACGTAATTTCTTGGGAACCGTTCCTGCAATAGTTAAACATTTGTGTTTCTAGCATAAGGGTTAAGGAACTGTCCCAAACAGAAGAGGCAACACCAGGCTGCTGACTGCAAAACATCACACAAATGCGCCTTCCGTTTGTAATATCCCCATTCCGTGTCTTTTGCATAGTAAAAGCATTTAGCAACAAATACAGGCCACAAGGAGTTTATTCATGTCATTGTTTAATATAAGAAATGCCATACATGAGCATCTAGTAAACTACAGATTTTCTTAAATGTCACCAAATGTGGTTTTTGAAAGAGAATCGTTGCATCTGCTAATGCAAAACAAGATGACAGACCAAGATGGAAAGACATGGTCTATGCTCTTCCTGCTCTACTAGCAGGTCTTCCTCTGTCTCCCTCTGTTTCACTGAGATGAGCTTATTTCATATAATTTCTATGGTAATTTTTCTGTACACAAACTCTCGATTAGTACAATAAGTATGTAATTGGTTGTTGTGTTAGTTAATCATGTGGCCAAATAATCTCTCCATAAATAACGCAGGAAGAATCATACATCATCAATCTAGGAAAACAAATGAAAATAAAATTTTCTACAGAAAGATTTTTAAAAAGACTTAATTCTCAAGAAAGGCGAATGAGCTCTGTATGCCTTGCTGCTGCTGAGTCTGGCCATCTCTTTCTTGCCTTTGGTGCAGGCTGGTGTTTCCACAATGATCCTTGATTCTGCTCTAGAAATGTTTGTTTGGCATTATGAAACATGAGATTCATTATTTCATTGATCAATCAGTTTTACATTCTGTCTTTGGGAAATGGAAAGAGGTGGATTCAAAAACAACAGGGAAAGAATGAGGAAGCTCCTCCAGGCAGGGACTGGCACAGAGCTGATGGAGCCAGAAGAACAGGAAGAACAACAAAATAAGGACCAACAGGCCTTTCTCATTCATGCAGGTTATTGCTATTTGTCTTCTCAAATTCTCAAATCTTCAGAAATGACTCCTTAACCAGCTCTTGCTTCCTCCAGTTTCCTCATAAATGTTTTCTGGTTGGAATTTTCAAAGTGCTCTTGAAGAATTAAGATTTGAAAAGGTCTGGCTTTCCTTATGATTATAACATGGTGGTATAATCTTTTTGCAAAAACAGTTATTTTTTTTCCTGAAATAAAGGGGAAGAAAAAGTAATGAACCCAAAAGAAAGAACTGAGGGTGAATGTGGGAGCTTAAGCATTGCACAAGGAGCATGTGTTTGCACATGTCTCTGTGAAATAGCACTTTCCTTGCAGTGCTTCAGACCACAGCAACTACCAGGTGGCAGAAAACCATGTGCTAGGCATGCACCATCACACTGCAAAGTGACGTCCACATGAAATAAGTGTGTCTCTCTTCAGAGCTGCACCCTGTCACAGGATCTGGATACACATGTGGGCTTCCCTGCTCTCAGGAACCCCCATCTGTGCTATTTTACCCTTCCCCTCCAGGACTTCTGCCTACGCATGGAAATTCCCTTCCCCTCAGGCAGTGGGTATGCCCGGGCTTCCACTCATACCTCCTCCACCACCACACTCAACTGTAGCTCCCTCCACTCAGGCTCTGACTCCCACAATCTGCAGCTGTTTCTGCATTGTTCTTGCAATCCTTTAAAAACCAGCTAGGGTCTTTCCACCTGCAGCTCCTCCTCCTCTGCTGTCTTTCTGCTGTGTGTATCACATAACTCCTTTACTTTTATGTCTCGTCTGTTGGGGTTGAAGACAATTTAGGATGTCCCATTAATTTCTAAATAGCCAATCCTCAACTTTTAGCTTAACAAGGTTCAAAAATAGCCTATCTGTATATCCGAGTGCTACACAACCCCCCAAAACTCAGCACTGGAGTGTAAAATTATGCTATTCCAGATTATGCTGGCCTCTAGTACCTCTCATGTAGTACAGCCCCTCTCCATCACTACCACTACCTGATGCTTAACAATGCTCCAACACACTTGGTGCAGCAGATTAAAACCAGTGGTTTCATGGCCTCCAGCCTGTGGCCTTACTCCTTTCCAAGGCGCAGACATCTGATTATCCAGGGAACCTGGTCCTGGATTGCCACTGTGGTCAGCCCAGTACCCTAAAGGAAAATAACTCAAGCCTGGGCTGGCCTTAATACAGAACTGCAGTAGTTCGAGGGCTAATTCACAGGTGGGTGAGCTGTCCTTGCTTTTAGGGCAGTGACGTCCAGCAAAAGGATGGGAATGGTGACTAACAGTAGTGACCTCTTCAAGTGCAGTGACCCTTTCAGTGTAATGTTTCTGGGACTGTGTGACCTTGCTATGAATTTCTGTTCAGAAACATAGGAAATGAAGATGCTGGACTGGAAAAAGTTTCCGACTTCCTTGAAACTAGTGCCTAGCTATTGTATCGAGAACTGATCGGTAACAGGTTGAAAGCATCCTCAAAATGTAACCTATTTAAACATCGTTACCTTCATGTTTAAATAACACTCCCTTTATTATAAACTGTATTCAGCTTTCAAATTATAGCATACAGAGAGGAAGACATCAATCACATTAGGTTTGCAAGTCTGCAAACGTGTGTGTGTAAATTTATGCATGGGAATATTCCCACTGAAAAGGTGTGCATGAGCCTTAGGCCTAGCAACTCATTCTCTTGGAACTGCAGCTGTGCTGGCTACAGCCGTTGTTGCCTTCCTCCGGTTCCAAGTGTCTGGGTCACCAGTACTTCAGTCTGTCCAATCTGCTAGTGCAGGATTGATTCCTAATATTTTAAACTGCTTAAAGGACAGACTTCTACCCTTTTACTTAAAAGATATGTCCACGATTTAATAAGTAGCTCTTGTAACACATTTTTCACATACTCTCCCTAAAGGTTTTGAAAAATGTGCTCACTTCTCTTACATTTACTCAAATTCTCAGAACAGTGTTGTTGTTGTTGTTTTCTTTTATTTCTGTAAATAATCAAGATTTCATATAATAATCCATCTCTGCATTGACTTATGCATGGTTAGTTATTGACTTGTTCTCTGGTTTTGGTTAAGCTTTAATGCTGCAAATACCTAATGGCATCTTACACTATATTAGCAACATGTCAAAAACAACTGATTGTGTAATCAAGCAAATGCCTAAAAAAAGTTACTAACCTGTAATTTTCACCTTTGCAAAGAATATTCAGATTCTCATCTCATTGAAGATCCTCAGTCCTACTTCTTGACTTCTCAGAATGAGATAAATGCAACTCTTTGAAATCCTGAGAGGTTTGGGCCCATATAGTGGTGGCTTGGTACTAGTGCCAAGCACAAACTGGTGGTCTCCACATCTGGATCGGCTGCTCTGTGCAGCTCCAAATATGAGCAGGCATTAATGTTTTACCAGTGAGATAAACCAGTCAAGTAGGGCAAAAAATAAAAGAGGATGGGAAGGGGAAGAAAGTCTAACAGAGCAATACAGAAGTTACAAAATCAATATCTTATCAGAGACTCTCCAACAATAGGACAGAGGTGAACAGTCTCTTCAGAGCAGTAAATTCCGGTGAGTGGCTGGCCCTCTCCAGAGATCTGTCTGGATTCTTACCCCTGGAGTGTCAGGAGGTGAGAGAAAAGAAGGCACAACAATAAGAAAAGCCATGTAAAGGTGGAATTCATAGGGGAAAGGAATGTATATAAAGGCAGTCATATTTAAAAGAAAAGGTGAGGCAACTCGGAGCAACCTCCAGCACAGCGTTTCCAACTCTGAACGATGCATGCAAGACTAAAGCAAAACTCAGTCAAGTAATGTTATCCTGCAACAGATGAAGTTTCTGCTGTGTTGAACAGCTTGATTCCTATAATCTTGGAAACAACTTCCACAGCACAGGATGACTAAAATAGGATCTCTTGCTGTAGACTAAATCTAAATCATAGCGGTTTTGTGAATGCGTGGAGCATGCACCACGTAGCTAACTTGCAGTTGTCTTGGATGAAAATATCCCCAAGAAACACAGTGGGGGCTGCTTTGCTTCAGATCAAATGCATTTTGACATGATTTCAAACTTCAGGCCAGACAGGTTATAAAAACAAAATGTACTGGAGCAGCTTAGCAGTTAGACAAGGTATTGGTAGCAAAGCTGCTTGTTGTGTTGATACCAAGTGAGACAGTAAGGTAGATGGGCCTTCCAAGTGCTTTAGTTCACTCAAGCCCTTTACAACTGGTTTTTACAATAACAACAACAACAACAACAATAATAATAATAATGTTTTACTAGAACATGCAGGGCAGAAATGGCAAAGTAGCTCAAGTCTCGTCTTTGCAGTGATTCTCAGATGAGTCCTCTGCAGCACTCTACCATGTAAAATCTAAAAGATAACTGCTTGATGTGTGAATCTCACTTGATGCCACCAAGAAAGTATATAAGAAACCACAAAGTGAGTGGTTCCAAGGAAGTCAGTGATGGAAGACTCCATAAAGATCCTAGAAGAGAGCTTTTAGTAGGAGGTTTCAAAAATACACTTTGATATATGAACGTATAAAAAGTCTCAAGAGTCTACCCTGGAGTAATTCAGTTTAGGTAAAACTTGGCATTTTTACTATGAGAAGCCTGACTACTTGGATATACTGCTTCCCACGTGGATTGGGGAAGGTTAGTGCTTCAAGCTTTAGGTTCTGATGGAGTGAATTGCCAAAGAATCATCAAATAAAAGTGGCAGTCCTGTACTTGCAGCTGTAGGTCTTTCCAGATTTGAAAACCAGCTAAGAGCATTCAAAATCTTCCACTTGTTCTGATCTGAGGCCAGAGTTAGAAGACTTGCCTTTTTTAGAAAGCTTCTGACAAGGTGAGTTAAATATTCCAGCCTCCAGGGACTTGGTCTGTGTTGGAAAATGGCTTTTGCACCTTCAGCTTCTGCTGTGAAGGACCTTTGGGTCTGATCTCCTTGAAGCTATCCAGAAGCATGAAATCCTGTTAATAAAAAAGAATTCATTTTCTCTGCCATGAAAGGAACACTCGGATGAGTCAGTGAGCTAATATTTGGCAGAATCTTCCAATTTGATGGTGATAGTTTATTGGGCCTATGGATGGAAATATGAAAAAGCTAACCCATTGAGCACCAAATTAATGCTTTTGTAGAAGATACTGCTTAAAAAGATATTAAAGGAAAGCTTCTTAAATTTATCAAGGCACCTTGAGCATTGAGGCAAAAAGTAAAATGAGTACCAATAACTGCAGTTTGCCGAAACACTGAAGTAGCCTCCAGAGAAGCCAGGCAAATTGTGTCAAAACAGGTTCCTACAGGCATCACACCACTTAAGGCAACAGCCTTCAACGTTGGCAGAGTACTGGTGATTCTGCAAGGGCCTCCTTTGCCAGGTACAATCAGGAAGAAATAATGGGGGGTATATAATATATATAATATAAATAAACATATGTTTGGTGGAAAAGGTAAATGATGAACATAGGAATCCTGCTTTTTGCTTAATGCAGCAACTGCAGACATCAAGGATCAAACAAAAAAGTTATTGAAAATTATCTTATACTAAGGATCTCAAACCAAGAATTCTGGCCATAGGCTATCTTTATAAATTATCAACTTAAGGGTTTCTAAGCATAGCATATCAAAAAAAATAAACTTGTAACTCTCTTTTCTCCCCAAACCCTACCACTAACACACCATGCACCAGATTTATTTCAAATGCAATATATCCAAAACAGCCCAAAAGAACATTTTCCCCAAACTTTCTCAAAGAAATTAAATGCTTTAATCTTGCTAAAAAAAAAAAAACCAACAACAATAACCTTAGCCAAAATTTACTTTGAGTGAAAGGATCCTTCACTTCCACTACACTGGAGGTGGGATGGGTTGCCTAGAAAGCAAGGCATTCCGAAAGAGTGCCAGCCTGCTTTAAGCTGCAATGTTAGCACCAGCTGCTTTAAGCTGTGATGTTAGCACCAACTAATGCTTAATGCTCATATTCGAATAACAAAACAGCTTGCTTTAAATATAATTAATATTCATTGCTAAATATTGAGAACAAATAAAGGTGCCACATTTGGCTTTGACTTCACCACCGTGGAAATGTTAATCCAGGCTCTCATCTTGCCTCCCACGGCCTATTGTCAGTTCTCCTTCCATGTTCTTTAAAAGCCCAGCTTCCCAAACTCCCCTAAATGTAAACTATTGCTGATAATAGGACGAAGTACACTTATGTGATTCCACCTGCAAACAAATCTCCCAGTTTCAGTTCCATTTCAGGACTGCAGTTAAATTCATCCTTCCTATTTTTAAGTCTTCAAGTGGAATTGCCCCAGGGAGCCTTCCAGATGTTTATCTCTGTGCTCCCAGCCCTGCTCTTCCTATTAGTCTAATTGGTGTCTTCCTCCTTGCTGCAACATAGCACAATTCTGGCATTGCTGGTGTTAGGAACTCCTCCTCCACAGACCCCACATATAGCGGCAGTTTTCCAGCAATGAATTCTCTGTCTCTACTCAAATATCTGGAGTGATCATTGCTGTTTAAATAGCCCTCTGAAAATTGTCTTAAAGGGGAGAAAAAAATCCCACATCTCATTTATTTGTTATGGATTTATGAAGAAAGAGCAAAGACACCTTTTTTATTCTGTCCTGGGTTTTTGGCTTGCTTGCACTTTGACCTCTCTAGCTTTGCTAGCTGCCACAGAGCATAGGAAAACCAGAACGATGGCAATGACAATAGGGTCTGACATCTGAACAATCAGAGGCCAAGGGTCTTTAATCAAACTTTTTCTTCCTCCTGCTGAACCCAAATTCCTAATAATACTTCAGAGACAGCCTTATCTGGGAAAAATTCAACAGTCACATCTTTATCAAAAACCAGAGAGCTTTCACTTGAGCAGTTTCTTGTAGGGACAATGAAACTTCATAATTCTGATATTCCTTTCACATACACACAAAAACTAAGTGGAGAAAAACACTTTTGTCTATTTTACTGGGACTTTCTGACCTGAAATCAAATCTCAAGACACCGAAGAACACCACATTGCTTCTTGGATCTGTCTGCACAGAGCTCCCTGCAGGATCAGGGCTCACATTTGAGTGATAGAAACAGACATGTCTTCTAGGACCTGGTTTTGTTCATTGCAAAGCAAAAGGTGTATCTTCCTGAGTTTATCTTTAAAAAGTTTTTTTCTGTTATTCAATTCACTTGTTCTAATTTATTCCTTCTCTAGGATCTTTTCTCTGCCACTCAAAACAAATGATTAATTCAACCAATGCTAGAACATTCATTTGAAGTAAAAATGACAATGCAGATCTCAATTGCCTTTTTTATTTAATCACTGAGAGATTTTGTGAGGTTTGCTTGTTAAACAGGTTAAAAAATTAATCTTCAATACTGGAATCTGATCTATCCACTGACTTCATTCGGTTTACCCAGGCTGATCAAATTGCAGGATCAGTTCCTACCTTCGTACTGAACTCTGCCAGACATGCTACATAGAAAGGAATCATAGCTACTCCTTACTATATGAGAGATAATTCTAATATGATAACCATTCAATGTAGTCCTAGCATCACCTATGCTTATGCTGCTCCAGACCTGTTTTCACAGTTTTTAACCCATCAGTATAAAGTGAAGACCAGGGTGAAGAAGAATCAGTATCAGAATAGAGGTAATTGTTAATGTGGCCTCCTGAAAGAAAGAAAGAATTTGTGGGTGTGGGTTTTTCTTCTAAGGAGGAAGACAGAGTAAGGAGGTAAGGAAATGGCACTGGAGATATGGCACTGTAGGTCCCAGCCTATGCCTGGGCTGACAGCTGCTTCTGGGTGTACAAAAGCTAAACTCAGTATCCAAGTGGGGATGTGATTTGCAGCCAGGCAAAGGGAGGTGATTGCAGGAAGGAGAAGTAGTTTAAATCTTTAAGCACTCTGATTTCTCATATTATATTTTATGTTTATTTTCATGTGAACATAGTAAGTTACCTTTGCTTAGGAGCACTAACTCCTGGCAGACCTAGTGAACGTCAGGAAACATCTTATTTAGCAGAGACAGTACCTGCCCGTGTCTGTGACCTTTTCCACTAAATTGACCAAACAAATTGACATTTACGGATACAAAACTAACTCTTATGTTAGCAAGACCGAAGTTAAATCTGTGTTGTGTTCTTCTGGATCAGCCGCCTGGTGCTTTGCAGAGGAGGTGTCACAGAGGAGGTCTGTGACAAAGCCAGGAACTCAAGTGTCCTCTCATAAGTCTCAACCTGATACCTTAACCAGAATGTTTATCTTCTTGTTGTCCTCAAGAGCCCCCGGGGAAGATGGCACAGAAACAAATTCTTTGTTATCCTCCACAGATGAATGGACAAGCGGCCAAATACCACTGCAGGTGCTATTTGCCTTTTGATGCCAAAAGTGAAGAGACTTAAAATTTGGGAAAATTGCTCAAAGGTGATCAGTTGCTACGCCATGGCAGAAGAATTCACCTGATTTTCATCCCGCTACTCTGTGCCACCTTTCCATGGATGTGTCCAGTCCCACAACAGCAATGTGAACAGGGGTTATGAAGCTGCAAGTGCATGGCCTGTTGGGGCACATGCTGGAAGGACCTGCCCCTGTAACTACATATGTGATACATGGATGGCCACAGCAAAGAAACCATCATTATTTTTTTTTCTAAAAGCAAAGAAAGTAACAAAGAAACAAGCAAAACCCAGACCATGTAACTCATTTCTGCTTTAATATATTCACAGCTCACATTCTGGCTCTGACAGTGAGTTAGCTGGTGTATGACCTGTGGTGTACAACAAGTCACTTAATCTTTTCCTGCCCGTTTGTAAATATGGTGATCTTAAGCACCTCATCTCCCTTACAGAGAAGGAGTTGTACGGATTATTCAAACACGGCATTACAAGCATTTTGAGAACCTTTGTGGGTCAAGGCGCTTCAGCATAACAATGCAAGCTGCACGGAAGCATCGGTTTTCTTACTGGCAGTCCCTATCTTCCACTAATAATGAATTCACTTTAAAAAGGGCTGTTGCAAGTATACCTAATTTCATAGATACTTTTCAGCTTCACCTTCTGCCTTCTACTCAGAGTAAGACACAATTTTTATGGCTAGACTTATTTGATTAATTATAGTTGCACAGAAAAAGATGAACCAGTAGAGTACCTTCTGTTCCTTATTTCACTATGGATGTATATCACTGGTAACACTTAACTTCACAGTTTACTGTGTCCAACAAAATTTGATGCGAAAAAGGGATCATCTGACTTTTCAAAGATGGTAAACAGAGACTGGGTCACCACCTAGCAGCTCAGATGTAAACACACCTCTTTATAATAACAGGCTAGTTTTTAATGTGAAAATTAAACCTCGTGGTTTTTGCTTTTTTGTTTTGTTTTGTTTTTTTGTATGTATGTCTTGACCCTGTGAAAGTCATACGAAGGACGTGGCTTTGGGAATCGCTCAAAGTATACCTTAAATCATGTAAAACTTTAAACTGTGGGATGCATTCAGATGTAATGGATTTCCCACCTTTTATTATTAAGGAATAATGATTTCTATATCTCCTTAAAATATAATTGTTATTCAGTTAAAGAGGAATCATCAAACCAAAGATCTCTGAATTGAAAAAATCTCTAAAATAGACTTTGTCATTATGTATTTTTACCCTATTTTCCTGTGAAAGCAGAACTTATGGCACAGTCTGCCTGTCTGTCAGATACTAAAAATAAATAAATAATGAACGGGTAGAAGACTGAAATATTAAGTACCTGCAAACTGTGTAGAAATCGCTGGCTAATTAAAGAATCACAGAATAATTTCAGTTGGAAGGCATTTCCAGAGGTTGTTGGATCCAGCACAGAGAAATACTGGGGTTATTGGGAGCTATTTGTCACTTTGTGGAAAGAAAAAAATACAAAAGTCCAGAGTTATTGCAGGATTTTGAGGGTTAGAAAATGTGGAAAATACGTTCATAGGACATGAGATGCTCTCCATCCCACTAGCTGTGCACTAAGTTGTTGCAGTTAAATACATGCACTGCAGCCAAAGAAATTACTCAGTTTTTGCATCCAATTCTGTACCTTTAATGACTTTTTCTGCCTATTGCCTTCCTGTCTCATGTGCTCCAGCAGCCTCATGATTATTTTCTTCCCCACACTCAGCTTGAAGGTGTTCACAAGAGCAGCTGATCGCCTGCTTCAGCTGGAAGGTCTCTTCTCAAAATTGTCTGCACTAATGTAGAGAGCTCGGGACGTTTGACTCTGACTCCCTGCATAAGGTGCCCGGGGATCCACCTTTCACTCTCTAGATGCAGTGCAGTATCAGCAATGTGGCAAAGCACCAAAAGAACCATGAACACGGGAATGGAGAGCTTCTGGCAACAGTGAGAATATTTTCACTTACTTTTATCACTGTAGCACTAAGTGTCTCTGATCGTGGAAGAAGCAAAACCGTGAGACCAGAAGCAGCTGCCTGAGTGGGGAAGGCAGCCTCCGGCACACTTTAACTCATAACTTTAAGAGGTATAGGATGGTATAACTGTGCATATGGTCCCACGAATGCAAACGCAACATCCTGAGGAAGCACGTTGCTGGCACAGGGGCACGTTTGCATTAATATATATTCATCCAGAAACATGGTAGAATAAGCTGCACAAGTGGTAACCCCAGTTTTGCTGGTTTAGTGCATCTATATTAAGGGTGTGCGCTGGTGTAGTTGCCCTTCTGTCATTACACAGCTATAAATTTCCTTAATTATAGACATGGCCACCTGCACGCATTATGGGGCACCATAAGTGGTGCTGGAAGCGTAGAGCCTGGCCACGAGAGGACGTCTGCGCTGAAGCCAGGGCAGCAAACAGAGCCAAGTGGGAGGCGAGATGTCCTAACTCAGCTAAGGATCTGGGAGGAAATCAGCAGACTGGCACAAGTGCTCCTGGTCCAGGATATTGTGCCATGGGGCAGCATCCTCCTTTCCTTCCGCCCGGTTTGCTGTGGTGTTCCCCTCTACAGTTTACCCTGTGGTGGCCATCTGAAGCCATGGGTGGCCACTGTGGGCACCTGAAGCCTGCTAAAGACAACGTGGTCTTTCGGAGGAGGGGGCAGCAGCAGGGCGGGACAAAGCCTCCCCGACTCCATCACAGCCAGGATCTCACCTGGAGGGCAGACAGGCAGCAGAGACACGGGGCTGCCTGGTTCGGCGCTCGGCCTGGCACTCAGGCAGCCAAACACTGGCTTGCGAGTATTTTAAAAATAAACAGACCGAGTTGGATTTATTTTTAATTTCAGTGAGGCTCAGGAGCAGGTCAGCTTCACGAAGTGAAGCCCATTTCTTCAATGGCATTTTAAAGATGATAGCGCCTCTTTAACTTCATCTCTCATTACGATGACTAATGTGGAGGGAATGCCGGGAGGCTGCAGCCTGTCTGACAGCCCTGTTGACCCAGCCAGTACAAAACAGGGAATCTCCTTTGCCTACTAATATACAGCTTGGGCCTGGAGGACAAAATCCTTTGCTCAGGTGCAGCTTTACCGAATTCCCCAGTGCTTTGTGTGGGCATAAGGGCCAAGAGGGACTGGATTAGCTTACAGGATAGAGGCCTAAATTTAGATAAGATTCAATAAGTGGGTGTAGGAAATGAAAGGAAGGAGTGAAAAAGGAAGGACAAGAATAAAACTGATAGCAATGGATACATAGACTGTATTCATCACGTCCCCACTCATGATCTTAATTGTTTCTTTTTCTTTTTTTTTTTTTTTAGTACCAGTAACCCTTGTCAGGTGTTTGCCCACCCTTCCACATACGGAATTTACCATCAGAACTGCAGGAGACTGGAATCATCTGCAGAGGGATGTGGCTGTTAAAGATGGGGCGTGCAGTGCAAAAATGGATTTCTTATGAAAATAGAAGGTATTTATGGAACAGCTGGATAAATAAGTGATTGGATATCACTGCTGAGGTGGAGGCTAAGCCAAATGCTGGCAGCGATGCTATGGACAAGCGGTTACATAAAAGGTGACCATCCTTTCCTTTAAAGGATGGAGCTTTTGTGTCTTGTACTGGGGAGAGGTGAACAGCAGTTTCAGAAGGGAGTGGCAACAGGCCAGAAGTACTTTGCAGAAGTATGCTTCATGTAGTTGGGATAAAATGTTAGCATATGTTGAGATCTGGACTTCACCTTAGGCTTGGCAACTGATAAAATTTGTATTTCCTGTCCAAGACCAATCAAATCGCAGTGTTACAACCACTGGCTGGCTGTGTAAAATGCTTACCATTTATTTCAAAAATGCATTTGAGATCATTATACACACAAAATTTATTCCCTCTTAAATATGAGTACCCAAATCAATTTTCAATAGATTTTTTTTACTTATAGCTATATTCACACAATGTAAATGATATATTTTCAACTGTTTTTTTTTTCTTCAAAACATTACAAGATACTTAAGTCTGCATTGTATCTGGACCCCGAAAAGTTCACTTAAATTAGAAATATACGGAAATGGCACTGCTTGATTGTGGCATTCTTCATAAGCTGACTATGCATTGTCCAGTTGATGACAAAAATTCCTGCCCCTCTTCCACACTGCCCTCTCCACAGCAAAGGATTTGTGCAGATGCCTTTTGCCGATTTCTGCTCCCCTAGAACAGCAGGAGAAGCCAATGACTTTGGAAAACTTAGCTGACTGAAAAATAACTGAAACTGAGAAATTTTCATATGTAAAAAAAAATGTTTTTAATGCTTATGATAAATTAGCTTGACTGTCTTTAGGGACTTGTTCCTAAACAGTGAAATTGTTTTCCTCAGTTGATCCTTGCTTACAACCTCACCGTCTGTGGCTGAAGAATCAGGTAATAATCTGTAGCTATCTCCTCGTTGTGACATACTCGTTCATCCTGTATTGGGAATCACTTGTGGAGGAAGGACAGAGGGATGAGTTTAAACCTGCATATGATTTAGGAGGTTGGAATGGAAGTCATTAGGAAAGAGCAATTGTTCAGGGAGGTAACGATAGGGAAAGGCTGCAGTGTGCAATTCAAAGTTTAGGACAGAAATGAATTTCAGAAATGAAAGATCTGTGCATAAATCTCTGTCCTAAACCGGATCCCATCTCCATCTTTATTGGAAACCCGGGTTTTGTAGATTTCCATGTTTTTGCCCAGGTCAATATCAAGTAAATGCTTGTAAATGATTTTTCTTTAAACAGCTTTTGAGAATTGAGAGGAAGAACAGGGAACATCAGAATGTCCTATTTGGAAGGCAAACTATCAAACTGTTTTTAAAAGCTGATCTTCCCACTAATACCTTCAGCCTCCATTATTTTTCCACTTTCTAACTCTGGATTTTTGCTACTTAAGGCAAGGCTTCAGATGTGGGACATTATTTTCCTGTCCTGCCCACCCTGCAGACTCCTGTGTTGCTGAAAAGGGACCAGCTGGAGCCCAGACAGACTGGGTTTGTCCCCCAGATCGGGTGTGATTTGCTCATTTTATAAACTGGAAAAATAAATAAACTTGTAGATTACTTATCCACTTGCAGTCAGAGCAGCACTGTCTGCTAGGGTACATTTTCAGTCCCTTCAGGAGGCCCAGTCTTGCACGTCCTGGGCATTTCCCTTCAGACTATCCTCCTGCCCCGTTTTCCCACTACCGCGAATTAAATACTGCACTGTTTAACACCACGCATTACTAAGGCCCTCTCTGCAGTCTCCCACCTACTCTTTCATACCTAAATGAATTTGCTTCCTTCGTCGCTCTAGCTCTGGACTGGCCAGGCATTATCTATTCATCTGCACCCTTCCCTGCTCTTTCCAGTGTACAAAAACATAGTCCACGGGAGGGGCTATCCCCCACACAGGGCCCATGAAAAGCAATGGCACCCAGGCAGGGAACAGCCTTGTTTACAGGATCTCTCCCGTGCCTGTTCCCCCATGCCGCCCCCAAACACCCTTCCCCCGCCTGCCCGCTCTCCCCACGCATCGCAGCCCGGAGCCGTGCGGGCCGGGGGGCCTCGGCCACAGCTTCCCGCGCGTGCGGCTGTGCCCCGAGCTCCGAACCCCGGCGCCCGGCGGTTCCCCCGAGCCCCGGCGGCCTTGAGATGCCCGCGGAGAGGCCGCGGCCCGGCGGCAGGCCCGGCCCTGCCCTGCCCGGCCCGGCTCGGGCGCGGGGCTGCGCGCAGGTGGCGGCGGCGGCGGGGCCCGGGCCCCTGTGGCTCCGCCTCCCCGGCCTCCTGCGGCGGCGGCGGCGGCGGCAGCGGCTGCTGTTCCCGGCGCGGCCGCGGCGCTGCCTCCCCCTCCCCGGCTCGCTGGGCTGCCTGCCCCTCATGCGGATGTGACATTTCACGGCGTTTACCGCAGCCGCCATTTTGAGGCACAGAGCGCTGGCGGCGGCCGAGCGGCACCAGCGCGCCGGGCCACGGGCGACGGGGGCGGCCCGCGGGCCGGGAGCAGCGAGCCGGGCGGCGGCCAGCGGCGGTGCCGGGGCGCTGGGGGGGCCGGGAGGGCAGAGGAGGGGCCCCGCGGCGCCTCCCCGACTTCGCAGCGCCGGGGACACCTCGCCAGGGGAGGGGGAAGCGCCGGGCGCAGCCGCCGGGCCCTGACTCCTGATCTCCTGGCCCCCCCCCCCTCCCCCCTCCCCTCGTCCCGGTCCCCTCCCCTCCGGCCCCCGGGGAAGCCGCCACCCCCGGCCGGTCCCTCCTCCCCACCCCTTTCCCCCGACCGGGTGCCGCCGCCGAGATTGGGCGAATAGCGAGCAAATACGTGCGCGTCTCGCTGCCTCCTCCGGCTGCCCGCTCCCTGCCCGCCGGAGCCCAGCCGCAGCCCCCCGAGGCGGGTGCCCAGTCCCGGCCGCTGCCCAGGCCCCGCCGCTCCTCCGCCCCTTCCCCTCCCGACGCAGGCCCGCAGCCCCCAGCGGGAAAGGCCCAGGCCGCCGCCGCCGAGCCCCAGCCCCAAGCCCAGCCCGACATGAACCACCATCAGCAGCAGCAGCAGCAGCACCAGAAGCCCGGGGAGCAGCAGCTGAGCGAGCCCGAGGACATGGAGATGGAAGGTAAGGCCGGGGCCGGGCCGGCCCCTGGGCCCTCTACTCCGCGCCGAGTTTCCCCCCCGCTCTCCCCCAGCCTCGCCGCGGGCTCCCGGGGCTCCCCCGCAGCCCCCGGCGCAGCGCAGCCCGGCCCCCCCTCGGGGAGCTCCCTTCCTCGGCCGGAGCCCCCCCGAGCCCCGGTGCACAGGCACCCGGCCCCCCGGTGCACAGGCACCCAGCCCTTTCCCTCCTGCTCTGCAAACATGGGCGGCCGGGGCCGGCCGTGCTGCGGGGCCGGGGGAGCTCGGGCGGGCGAGTCGGCGGCGGGAGGCGCTGAGCGAGGAAAGTTGAGGCTGGGAGCAGCGTGCGAGGGGCTGGGGGGCGGAGGGGGAGCGGGGGATGGGGGGGGGGGGCGGCCCGGGAGGGGCTCTCTGCAAGAATGCGAACCGTGCTGGGGGGGGGGGGAGCGGCCGTACGGCAGGGGGCTCGGCTCCCCGGGCCGCCTGTGCGGGGCTCGAGGCTCGGCGGGGCGCGCAGCAGCGCTCGGGGGGCACCGGGAGCCTCCCGCGTGGGTCGGGGGCTCCCGGGGGCTGGGGGGGGGCAGCGGGTCCCCAAATCCCTGCAGCTCGGCAAAGCGGGGGGGTCGCGCTCCCGCGGAAGGCGACGCCGCTGCCCGGCGGGGGGCTGGGGAGGGCAGCCCGGGCCCTGTTTTCCAGCGGGGCGTGGGGGGCCGGGGGGGGTCCGCGTTGGCCGGGGATGAACGGGGGGGGGGGGGCCGGGGCCTCCCCGCCGCCCCCCTCGGGGCGGGCTTGAGCAGCGCCGGGCCGGGGCCGGGGCCGGGGCCGGGGCCGGTGCGGGGCCGCTCATTGTATGCGCGCAGCCACGCTGCTCGCCATTTTTAATTAACCCTCATCCCGGGGTTATTTACAGCAAACGCGCCCGGCCGGGCCTAGCGCGGGGTCGGCGGGGGCTGAGCGCTGCCCATGTGTAGCGCCCGCGAGCCGCCGGCCCTCATCCTGCACCGTCATGCAGTTGCGCCGCGCTCATAAAGGAGGCACTGCGTGTGCGGGCTGCTGCCCCGCGCCGCTCCCCGCCGCTCCCGAGCGGTCCCTTCGGCGTTTCTCGCCTGCTGTCCTTGGGTTTTGTTGTTTTGGTTTTGTTTTTGTTTTTTTTTTTCCCTCCCTCCTTCCAAACTACGAACTCAGCCCCGTGCAGTTATCTTGGGCAAACGGCACGTCGGGGGTTCGCTTCATCAGGAGGGGCAGGCACGGCGCTGAGCGTGCCCGTGGGGTTTGGCTTGGAGGTCAAAATATTGCCTAAATCTTGTTTAGGGTGGCTGGCCATGAATGCACACATTTTGTTATAAATATTTGGATTAGCAGTAAGGTAAATCGACACAGGGTATTTCACTTGTGAACCACGGAAATTGACATAGCAGATGTTTCTACTAAATAACAGGCCTGGAAATTACAAGTAGCAAAGGTGTTTTGGTGGAAGTTTGTCACAGTAACTGTGTGGTTACCTTTCAAGATTAAAAGGTCATTACAGGAAGCCTTGCTTTTTTGAATGTAAATCCTATTTCCTAAAATTATAGCTAAAACCTATTTGCTATTGGAGTGATTTTTTTTTTTGGAAAAATCTCCAAATTGGCAATTATATACTCAGTGACCAATACAAAAGACTTTTAAAATGCTTCATATTTGTTTTTGTGCACGCGTACGCACACATTAACATTTTGTGGGATATATTTTCCAGCAAACTTTGATAGCCTTTAGCAATCTGCTTTCTCAAAATCCTTTTCAAGTTCATAATACTACTGACTATCTAATGTTTTTCTTTTGATTTTTCTATGGGCTTGGTGTTCTACCATGCTGGGCACGCTGTGAAATACTGAACACCTTTATTCAGTTAAAGGTGTCCTGCACCTCTCAGGATTGCATCCCCTCTATCAGTGGGGAAACAGAAGCCCAAAATACACGTGGAAGTCCTTCTGATGGTCGTGCAGACCTTATGCTGCTGGCCACCTACTTTGGAGGGGCAAGGAAGGAGTCTGTGTACATCAGCACAGCGTCCCTGGGAATGCAGTGTTGCCTCAGAAGTCTATTTGTGATCTATTAGGCTGCGCTCAGCTGATTCAGGATGTTACTATGAGCTCGCTAATTTGTGACAGCTTACTGACCTGTCTGTTTGCAAAACAAAAATTGTTCAGCCTTTGGAGGCTCTTTTTAAATGCTTTTTCCCCCCCTTGAAATGTGAAGTTTACTGAATTGCTGAGATCAGGTTATTGCTAACTTTTAATAAAAGTAGATGTCATGGGTATATATTCTATTTTGTGTGAAACAGTGTTTACCATCTTATGTATGGGTGTTCATGCTTCCATGGGGGAGATGTTTTCAAGCAGTGAGGAAAATATTTAATAGCGTGTAGTTAGCTTAATTTTAACGTGCATAAAACAGTGTCAGATGCCATTCTTCACTGAATGATCACACTAGATTTAGGAGGTATGTGAAGAATGCACAGTGGAAAATTGCACTTCTTGGCTTCAAGCTATGTGAAGGCATGCTTGTTCTCTATACGCCTATACTAGATGAACAATTTTAATGAATAAAATAACTATCAAGCAGTAATAAAAGCATGGAACTAAATTCTCCAGGATTAAGCGGATATGATATTCTGAGCGTCTGCTCTCTTGTCCAGGGTTTTTCTCCTTTCCCTTTCCCTTGTAACTAATGTACTCTTCACTGATGATCTTGCGGACACTGTAAGTGAGAGTAGTGTGCATGGGGCTGTCAGGCTTTAGGAGTGAGGGAGACGTACCCTCTAGAAAGGAAAGCTGCTTAATCTCTGCATCATGAGCTAAAGAAGCGATGACAGCCTTGATAAGGGGCAGGTATCTACTCCATATGACCATGTGTGATACAGGCTTACTTTATTCTGATTTAGCTAGAATGTGATGTTGTGAACCACCTCTTTGTATATTTAGTCTTCCTGTGGATGTTGTGTTTGAAATCAGTTTTAGCCTTACTAAGGTACAGTGGTAGCGATGCATGGACAGAGAAACTCTGAATTTATGAGAAGTGTAGGAAAACATTTTGTCCCTTCAGCTGAACATGATAGCTTCCCTAGCTAGAAAACACAGCATTTGCTGCTGCTGGTTCTCTTCTTGTGTCCTTCCCCAACATTTGCGCTAGCGCAACTTCTTGTCACCATAAAGTGATTGAAATAATTTTTGAGTCATTGAAATCATTGAAATGATTTTTTTTAAATGTAGCTTCATTCTTTACTTTTTAACTTGGTTCCCCCTGCAGCCCTGTTTAGTGTTATATTAATACGGTGAAGGTTTGGCATTGGGATGGGAAGGAACAAGAAAAGTGCCACCTCGAGCAGCCTGTCTTTACCAAATTATGTCAGTAGTAATGGATTTTGCCAGCACCCGTCAGCCGCTGCTGCATAAAGCATGTGATTCTGGTACAGCGGCTCCCTTTGCACTGAGACAGCCTGGGAGTGCGCACGTTAGCCATCGGTGCCCAACTTTGAGATAATTACCCTCTCAAGATGTTAATTTAGTCAATTATTCCACAGCATATTTTATTTGTTTATATACTAAATAAGTTTAGTGGAAAAAATAAATACTAGTTTTTCTGTACTGAAGGTGGGGTACGTAGGCTGCTTTATCATGCAAAGAATTAGGGCTGTTCAGTTGCTGGTGAGTTGCTCTGTGAGGTGTAATTGAACCCAAATCCCCCTACGTTCTGTATGCCTCCTCGGGAACTTCTTTGCGCAAATGTGTCTAGTTGAGCTTCAAAGAACTTGGCTTAATACAAATCTACAGTTACGTATTTCATAAAGTTCTTTCATTGCCTCCATGGAAAGTCTCATTTGCAGCTTAATAACTGGAGGTTTCCCTTGTTTATAGTTTGAATTTGCCTCTTTGTAGTTTCAGCCTCTGCCTGTAGTTGTATACATACGTATGTTTCGCATTAGGGCTGTTTCGTTTCAGATGTAGCAGGCGTAGTGTAGCCCTTGGACGCATGGTGATGGGTAGCTGGGGTTGCAGGCTTGTATTTTCCTTGTGCAGCCCTGCATCCTCCCTGGTGCTGCTGTCCTCTGAGCATTTCCCTAGTTAGGCTAGCTTACAGTTGAGATTTGGATTCCAGGTGAAACGATGCAAGCTATTTAGAAAGGAGGAGATGTCTGTGTGTGTGTGAGAAAAGTTTAAAATCGCGCTTTTTCGCAGCGTCCACACGATGGCAAGTTTGCGGCCCTTGCTGTTCATCCGTGTTTTGTTGGCTGCTGACAGCACTTACTGGATTTCTGTCCAATTGTAGGAGATTGGTCACAAATCCATAACACTTTTTTTGCCCGTCTTCTGAATACTCTAGTATTTTGTCCTCATTAGTGTTCTCCATCCCTGTCACTTTGGTATCAGCTGCTTACATGGTACGGGGCTCGGTCCTTTTCTTGCCTGCCCTGGTGTGCCTTGCTCCTGAAGGCCCGTATCCCTCTTCCCTGAGCTCCTCCACTGTCCTCGGCACTGCTTCCAGCCCAGTGCTGAGGAAGGGGGCTGTACATTTGGAAGGAGAATACGCAGGCCAGGTTCATCATATGAACACGGGTACCTGCTCGTTTATCTCTTCTTCCTGCCCCCTCCCCTCTCCAGCCTTCACGTTTTTCCAAGAAATGGTTGATGCTCAAGTGAGGGGTGATAAAAGCGCTGATGCAACAGACAACGAGCAAAATTAAGTTAATTCTGAGGTTATGGCTAGAGTGAAGAACCAGGCCTGGTCTCTTATGTCCTGTAATGATAATGTGTAGTGCCTCTGGAAACAGCGAGCCTGGCCTTGGGAGGTGGCGTGTGTTGCATCCCTCTTGGAGAGCTGCTCCGTGCCAGCTGAGGAAACGGCACGGAGGGGACTTTAGAAGAGTGCCAACTATCTCTAGTTCTCTTCTGTGCTTTCTTTGTCAAATAAGTGCTTAGTAAGCTCTCAGATTTAGTAAGTTTTCTGTGAAGGAGAAGTGAACTAAATCAAGTAGTGGTAAATGCATGTAAAATGCAGAAGGAAACAGGTAGTGCTATTCAGGATGAAGTACATATCAATACGTATCAGACCTCCTTGATGCAGTACATACCAATACGTATCAGACCTCCTTCCTCTATCCCAGCTGTTGCTTGCTGCTGGTTGAATTCAGAACAGACGTAAAATCTGCTGCCTATTGTACTTGGTCGCTGTATTAAGTGATGGAGCAAGTTGTGTGTGTAAAAGCAGCGTAGCCCCGAACTTTAGAACCACAGATGGAGATGGTTGTTTGAGACTAACTGAATCGGTTTCAGAGCTGCAGAATAATTTATCACACAAAATCTGCGCAGTGCATCCAGCCTGTAGCAGTTAAACCAGTTCAGCCAGTACATCTTGCATGACATCATTCAATATTTGGGCTAAGGGTGAAAATGAACTGGTTTAGAGCTTGTGAAGCACCCACTTTTTTGTTAAATGATTATACATTTAAAACAGGGCATTGTTTGCTTTAGTTTGTGCTTTGAGATGTCTTAGATGAGTTGTATTAGCTTAACTTTGTATCTCGTGGCTGTAAAATGTTGATTGTGAAGGAGAAAAGTATTGGGTAGCTTGCAATAGAAGGTATTAGTAAACTACAGCATTTTTTTCTTTTCAAACACAGATGTATGTATATTAGCATATATAGAAAATCTGTTATGTGCTAGTTTGATGTAACCAGCACATTAACATTTAATATAAAATGCCTTGGCAGGTAGATTGGGGGCTGTAGGCTGGTTACGTTATCAAGTTATTAAATACGCAGGGTAGTTCTTAAAAAACTTTCTTTATTAGTACTTCAGATATTTAGTGTATTTTGCTCAGATAGTTTTAGTATTGTAGCCTGATACACTAGCAAAAAGCTGTATGTTCAGAGTAAAAGTGCACATAATCAGTGACAACAGCTGTAGCATAATGTATCTGTGCATGGTGTTGCAGGTTTGAACTTAACACTTGCATTTCAATATTTCCGCTGACCCCTTTTTTCACCTATGCTTACTGATTGTAGTAAAACAAGCTCTGTGGTTTAGAAACACTGAGAGATCAGAATGGATTTTGAATGAATTGCCAGCAAAATGAGGAATGGTCAGCTTGGAAATCCCATGTGTTTCTGCTTTATATTGCGTACTTTCACTAGGTGGTTGAGCGTTTGTCAACCAGAACCAATTCAGCTGGAAATAAGTGGATGGACTTTGAGAACAGTTAAACTGTACTGAATATTTGCAGTTTGGGGAAGGCCATTTCACTCTTTTACATCTCGCACTGTAATGCCTAGGTGCTTTTTGGAGTACTTTTCAGAGTACAAAAGCACATGTGAAGACTGGTTTGTGTTGGACTTAATGTGCATCCAGAATAACACAGCTTGATTGTTCAGTGTAACAGCACGCATGTATTTGTCAAGCAAAATCACTTAAAATAGCATTGAATAAAAAGATGGTAAATTTTGGTAAAACTAAAATCCTGTGATGTAAGCAGCATAACATGTCTCAGTTTGGTTTTAATTGGTATTTGGCAGCTGTTTTAAGCATTAGTGCAATAAGTCATTCCTGACATGTTTAATTGTGAAGATTTAAGCAAAGCCATGACAGTTTGTTGCACCAAGCATCTCAGGAGGATGGGACATTCAGCATCGGCAAGTCCAGTTCTCCTTGCCTGCTGCCATGAAGCGAGCTCTGGAGCGCTGCCCTGCAGAGATGTGCCGGGAGCATCCCTTGGACCTGGGACGGGAGGGTGCCAGCATCTCAGCTTGCTCCTGCATGGATGCTGGTGTGTGAGGTGGTCTTCCAGGTGGCCTGAACACCTGGGGTCCCACATCGAAACCAGCACCTTGACAGCTCCAAAGCGTATTGCAAGCCAGTGGAAGACAGCGTGAGTAAGGAGCTGAAATGTCCTGTGAGAGGAAAGCTCCAAGCAGGTCTATAGCAGTTCCACAGCAGTTTGCAGCCTAGGAGATAGGATTAATATTATTTTTTAAATACAGTCAGTTCTTTTATATATAACTCCATAAAAGAGGTGGAAAACAGAACTTTTGTATGTTAAGGGGTTGATTGTATTCCTATAGGATTTGATTTAAATGTAGAAGTCTGTGAAAATTCTTAATGCTATTTTTCCGAATTTCCCTTTTCCTTCTGTAAATCTGAAAGGATGTGTAGGAGTATCGTTGATAATAGTGTTTGCCATAGCTCTAAGCTTGATCATCTAGTGATTTCGCAAGGTGCTACTGAAAGAGTATTCTTAAAAAATACATCTCTAGCTGTGCGTGTGCGTTTTTATAAAGATCTAAGGAAAACTTTTCTTTAGGGCTCTAACTGCGACGTTATATGAGTATAACAATTGGATGGACTTCTTTTGAGCTCTGTTTAAAAAAAAAAAAAGGAAAAAAAAAGGAGTAGTTGTGTTTCCCCAGTAGAGATTTTGCTTCCTGTATTTTTCAAGAGGTCTGTTTTCTAACATCACTGGCATTGATCAGCAGAACTTTGATGGAGGTTTGGATAAAAGCAGGTGTGTGCGAAAGTCCGTTCAAACTTAGTGGCAGTTCTAAATTCCAAATCCACCTCTCTGAGTTAATATTCTTCCTGTTAAATGGATCAGGGGTCAATAGTGGATATTTCTTTGTTAAAATGGCTAATTCTTCAATTAAAAAGGCACAGAATTTACATCTATAGTAAATGCATTGGTAAAACACTTAATATGCAGAGACGTTATTTAAGAAATGATGGAAATTTAGGATATTTAGGAAATGATATTTTTAAGAGTCTCGGTATAAGATCAATGCATTTTTCTTTGCCTTGATAGGAAGTTATTGGTGTGAATCTTGCGCTGAGGCTGCGGGCAGGATCTCACCTCTAGGCCATGCGGTGATCCTTCTGCACTCCTGAGCATCTCCCACACGGGATTAGTGGTGTGTCTGGGCTGCTCTGCTCCAGGGAGGATGCTTTCAGCTTGTGTTCTGCACCTCTCCAGTGCGCTGGATGTGGGGTAACACATGGCTGTGGCTTGTGCTGGTATTGGACGGTCTGGTGTGCAGGTCAGGTTGCAGGACCAGGAAGGCTGGCCGCCCTGCTGCTGGTACCTGTATTTTCATGCATCACGGGATGCACATCGCTGTTTTGTCCAGCAGCTGCGATGCTGACTCTCACTGATCCCGTTCCTGTTCGGGTGCCGCAGCCCCTGCGACCAGATGGGTATCTGTGTGGAAGTGCACTTAGCTGGGACTCTGCAGTATTTCAGCAGTGACCTGTTGTGGTTTTTTGTCTCACTGCTCTCTGATTACTGGAAAAGAATGAAGAGGTTACTGGTCGGGCAATGATCAGTTGCCCTTTTTTTTTTTTCTTGCATAGAAGTACGTTTTGTTTTGGGCAGTCAAGGCACAGTTGGCAGTCCTGGTAGGCAAGGTAGTTTTTGCATCTTCTGTGTATTTTTTTTTTCAAGAACAGAATCATTACATTTGGAGGTAGGGAAAAACTTGCATTCTTCCTTCCTGCCTGTAAGCCCAGGCTATTCTGCTCCAGCCAGCTCCTCGTGGTTGCTGTTTAATAGTCATGCAATACATCTCAGTTACGTACTGCCAGGATATTTCTGGTAACTGTAATCAGCTAACAGTTTTTAGACACAAGTTTGCCTTCACAGTATGTCTTAACTATTCTATTTAGATAAATGGCTGTTTTGCTTCTGTTATAGATTTTAGAGATGTCTAGACACTCAGATGCTGTTATATAGGTTTACAGGCTTCAAATCTGAAGACAACGTGAGATGTAATTTTTCTTAAAGGGAATTTTGAATTCTGGATCTGCACAGGCTGTGTGAATGCTGTTTAATTGTTCATTAAATCAAGCTATGGAAAGCTGGATTTCCTTCTTCTTTGGGAAAGAGCTAACCTGTTCTGAAGAGTTGTTCACCAGGTCAAGTGTTACTTAATGACATTGAAGGTCGAAGGTAATTTCTGGAGGAGAATAGGTACTATTCACAGTTCGAACACAGAGGTAACTCAAGTGCGTCTGTAAATTATATGAATTAAAGAATGGGTCACAAACCACATGCAAAGCCCTCCTTGCTAGTAGCAATTGCAGCAGTGGTGTTTCACAATTCTCTTCTGCTTTCCTTTCCCTCTGCTCATTCTTCCTGTGTGGTTTTCAGCTCCTCTATTTCACTGTGACTGTTTCAGATGCTACTTGGATTTGAACCCTGCACCTATAAAGCGATCCCCTTAAAAACTAGTACAGTGCTGTGCAGTATCTCAATCGTGCCACAAAGGTGGTAACCATAAGTGCTTTTTTGTTTGTTTTTTTGTTTTTTTTTCCCTTAAGGTGTCCTCACAGCTGAGGAATTAAGTAGCAGTTCAGTCAAACCGGAATCTGCCAGAAATAGCAACTTTCTGATTTTTTTTAAGCATTGTATTTTAAAATCTCGACCACAGAATTTGATAACTGCTTGTTTCTTCAAATGTGTCACTTCAGTTTCATACTGATTTTAAGATACTTTATTGTTCTCAGCAGATTTGTCTTGTTCTTCAGCTTTTGTTCATCAGCTTATGCTTTGGCTTACACCCTCTGCCCTGAAATGTAGCTTCCGAAGTAGGAAAGGGTTGGCACGGGAGGGATAGGATCTGTTTCGGGAAGGGATTATTGGGGTTTCTCTCTGGATGAAGGAGTGCTCTGTAATTCCTCTGCCTACCAATGGATCTCTGCTGGGGAAGGCATCTCTTGATCTTGGTAATGGCACAGAGGGAGGGGAAGAACACGTGGGAAGTGCAGAAATTGATCTTGTTTCACCTACTGCTGCCCGTAAGCAACCCCTGATCATCCTTGTCTTTGCGTGCGGAACCGCAGCGTGTATCTGCAGACCTGTAGTCTCAGCGTGAAACCCCAGCTGCAGTGGTCAGTGACCTCTTGCTGGGTTAAGAAGACATTTCAACTAATTCTTTAAGACCTTTTCGTCAGCCTTCAATATAACAAACTGAGAGGTGTTGACGCTAATGCAGTGAGAGACTGTGCCTCCAGTGGTTCTCATCAGCAAGAGTCTGCTGGTCATCTTACAAAAGTACTTCGGCACTGGAATCATTTGTATAAATGGACCTTGATAACTTGAGTCCACGTTGAATCAACATTTAGATACTTTGTGGCACCTGTGAAGAAAAAAACCCATGTGGAATCGCAGTACTGGATTGATTGCAATGCAAAGTAGTCGAGGTCTGAGTGTGAGCCTCAGTGTGAACACATCCCTCTGCGAGCCGAGCTACACTGGTAGCACTGAATTCAACACAGAGCACACCATCAAGGCCCATTTCTTCAAAAATACCGTTATTGGTACCTAACTTTTGCTTAAACGAGCACAGCAGAAGCCTGCTCACAGTTAGCAGATGTGCATGCCTCGCTGCAGTCAGCAACGTCAAACATCTGTGTGCAGCAGCAGGTCCTGTGCAGCTGCCCACCGGACACCAGTGTCTATAAGGATGAGGAGCCCGACCCAGTACTGGGCAAAAGCTTCAGGGAAAGGTTTGGATTTTCATCTGGGCACTAAACCTGACTTTTTTTTTTTAAGATTACTATTTATTTGCTACTGGGAGCCAGGAGAAGAGTTTGTGTACAGTTCATGCTGACCCTCCTGCAGAGAACAGGTATCTCCTGGAGCAGTGTTTCACCTCTACGCCTCTCTTTTGCATCCTCACTTGCACTGTCACAACTGTTTGGGGGAGCATGTGGTAAGTAGGATGAATGAAGAGAATGAAATTTAAAGTAACTTCCTTATTCTGGGTTTATTTTTAACCGAGCTCAGTTCACTGGACTAGCTTATTGTTTGGCCTCGCAAACAAGTGGGCCAGCTTGACTGAGGAGGCAGGAGAGAGAGAGGGAGAGAGAACTCTTAAGCTGTTGATAACTTCCATAACTTCTTTAACTTTCCCAAGAATCTTTGTTTGACACTAGGACCTTTCTCCCCCAGTAAATGCATTAGGAGACAGGGCTGTAGCAAGGTTACAAGGATGAGTAGTAAATCAAAACTTAGTTCTTACTGCTGACACCTGGCTTTTTACCATTACAAAAATTGAATGTTGTTCAGATGCGAACCACTTTTGGGGATGAAATTGTTCTCATTATAGGTCTGCTTCTGAATATCTTCCTTTTTTTTTTTTTTTGCACAAGGGTATTCCTTGGAGCTAAAAATACTCCTGAATTCTCCAACTTGAACCTACATCTGAAGGATCTTCAGCTTTTTCACCTATACTAAATGGGTTACTATTTTTAGATTAAAGTACGTATTAAAATCTCCAGCAATCACAGTGTAATATTTGGGAAGGAGGGAAACCTCCTGCCCAAGCCAGCTTTTCTTCTGATACAGTGATTAAAAAATTTCAAGGTCATATTCAGACCTGGCGTTAGTGCTTACTGCGGCTTTTCTATGAGCCAAGCTCCCTGGCCAGCTTAATTGTCCTCATCTAAACAAGACCCGCCAGTTTCTGAAATGTGGTTGGGTCGTACAAGTTTGTAGCAGGCTGCTTAGAAGATTTCAGAGTTAAACATTTTTCATAAATAAAGAGGTTATTGGAGGAGACGCATGTAATTTTGATCATTTTAAAGTTAATTTAAGTATCTTTTGCTGTTAGTACCTTATTCACAGGTTAGATTTGGGAATACAAAAACATCTTAATGCTAGACTGAGTCTAGTTAGTGTAGCTTGAGTAAAATATTGGCAGAGGTTAACTAGGCTAATGTTCATTTTTGATCTCTTGTTTTAATATACCTTGAAATGCACATTAAGCACCTCAGCTGCATGCTTTATTAAATCAAAGGATAGGCTTACAGTAAAAGTATTTGAAATTTTGGCAGAATACAACTCTGTAAATAGAGATTTTTTTTTTTTTTGTTCTAAGACATTTTTTGAAGCTATTGGAATTGTTGAGCAATTAATGGGTCATTTCTGCCCTAAATATCGGAGTGCTGTATACCATGAGAAGCTAGTTAACTTCTGAGTGTTAAACCCATTCTTGGTGGTAGTGTTGCACTTTTGTTTTCTATATCATGCTCAGAAATTTGATGGGGGGCTAATTTGGTAACGTGGCTCTCCAGCTGGGGGTGCCTCGCTTGCCCATAGCTGCCTGGTGTGCAACACCAGTTAACCTGCCCATCACCCTGCTACTGGCAGCACTCTTTCCTTGGGAGCAGTCTCTAAGCTGGGTGAATTGTTCTGGGGATGGCAGAAGCCTACTTTAAGCCACTGTTTCCTAGATGAGGGTGCCTTGGGAGAACAAGCTCTGAAAATAGGTCACTACTTTGAAAAACATAATTTTGGCCTACATCCTGGTTGAGTTCAGAAGAGTGCCTGGCGAAGTGGGAAGCCTGGGATCTCCTGCTTTTATTTTATGGGCAGAGTACTTTGGTTTTGGTGGCCCTGTCTAGATGCTCTTCAGACCCAAACAGAGAAGAGGCCAGAGGGGTATCAGTTCCTTTTCCCCTGCTGCCACTCAGATAGCGCCTTGATCCCCTGCCAGGTTAGGAGTGGCATCTGTGCTCAGACGGATAACACAGAATTTCTAGCGCTATAGAAACCCAACTTGTCAAGTTAACATATTTAAAAGACTCTTGATTATATTGGCTTAGGCATTAGTGTTCTGGGAGCTGGAACACTTTCCTCGCACTACCTCATTTCTCTGCCATTTATTGGGATCTGTAACTGTAGGTCATGTGTTGTGGGTGAGGGTATGCAGCTGCCTCCTGGGTCTGCTCAGAAGTGTTCGGATTGTCTGTTTTATTCACCAGCAGCACAAGTTATTTTAAAATAACATTTTAATGGTAGTTCAATACCTGGACGTACCTGAATAATTTAGGTTTTTGGCCTAGCCAGGTTGTTTAACTGTCTTGTGAGATTTAAGAGAAAATAAATTAAAAAAACAAAAAAAGCTGTAGTTCCACTTGTTGTAGTGGGGAGAGATGCATCTCCCATTCTCCAGGGCCCTACTGGTTATCTTGGATGCATTTCTTCAAGCAATGATCAAATATGAGGATTGGAGTTAGGCTGCTAGAGCTATACTGAAATGTAGGTTGCTACTGCAAGAAGTTTCAAGTACCATTGTAGCCAGCAACACGTGCGGCTGCCAGTGCCAGCTCTTCTGGGGATGTGTGCATGCCTTGATTTCCACCGATCCTCTCCTCCTTTCTTATCAAAGCTCGAAAATACAATCTGGTCTCAAAAATACTTAAATGACCTAGGACTAATGTGCTTTTTGTCCACTGCTTTCCTCCCCCCAACTCCATTTTCACCTTAAGATAAGGAATCACAAGGATTAGGAACCACATAAGCGGGTGCATGAGAATTGGGTGTTGAGAAGCTCTGGCTGGTGCCTGAGCTGCTGCGGGGGAGCTCTCCTGGAAACCTGACAAACCAAGTGCACCAGCACAGGAGCTGAAGGGTAGCGGTCTCGTCTTTCGACCTGGATAAAGGATTCATGTAAAGGACAGTTGCAAGAATAATAGTAGTAATAGTAAAATAATACTAAAGAAAAAAATGTTGTCTCTGGTTTTACTCCTTGCTTGCAGAACAGATTGAAAAAGCTACTTCTTATCTGCTCCAGTCTTTGACTTACTTGCATCTTTATTAAAATCGGTAACATAAATCAAATGAAAACTTTGCGTGCCCAGCAATGCTCAAAATGGTATTCCTTAAAAACAAACAAAATAAAGTACATTCAATAAACTAGATAGAAAAATGACATATAAAGCCATCCCTAGAGCAGGGGTTGTATCATGCAATTAATCCAGCACATGCAATGCTACCGTGTAACTGGAGTTCGTCACTTAATACAGGTTCTTAACTTCCCACATAGAAGGATCCCATAATTTTGCCAGAGTGCTTTGGACACCAGTGTCGTGAATTTTAATTTGCATGTGTGCAAATGGATGGGCTGGGCTGGAAGGGGAGGCATTTAGTGGGTGGATCTGGGACAACCTTTCTGGTTCCCCTGCAGCTGGGCTCCCACGTTCAAGTGGATGCTTGCCATGGAAGCCAAAGCTCAGGGGGAGTTGGGAATCGCTGGATCCGGGAAGGAAGGTTGTGGTGACTTGAAGTGCAGTTGGACTTGAAGAATGCTGAATTGGACTGAGTGCTAGGAAATAAGTGCTCTTGCAGTTATAGTGTTTCTGTTTGCCTGCGGAACTCATGAGGAGTTTGTTGCTACTGATATTTGCAGAAGAGGGAAGAATGAAAATAAAAGACTTTAAAAAAAAATTGGCTGGGAACACTGCGTCTATTAGGTAGGGATGATGGTAGGAGCGATAATAAAATCTAGAAACAAAGTGTCTATAAGCTATATTGGAAGGGTTTCCTCTGTGTTCTGAGGTCATGCATTCTGTGTCAATACTTAGCAAATATTTTAACAGGACAGAGGGTTGCATTGGCAGCAGTTTTTTTGATGAAGGCATATTTTTTTTGTCTTGGATCGTGCAGCGCAGTACTAGTGGGCAGGATATCTCTGTGTGCAGCATGGTCCTTGTGATGGATGACTTCTCTCCTGCCATACAACAGTGTATGGGATAAATCCCAGGGCCTTGCTAGAGAGGCAAGTACCTAGAGCACAGTAGACAGCCTAATAAAATCCGAGAGATGTCTAGCGTCCCACAGGTTATCATTTGGATGTTTAGAGCCATCTCTTGTTTACCAAGGCTATCCAAGCCCAAGTGAGACATCTGCTCACTCATTCTTTGTCTCTCTCTTCTTGTTTTCAGGGGTTTCTTTGATCTTAAAATGTGCTGAAAATGCATCAGGAGTAAAGCATCCACAGGAGTATTAAAATACATAAACTTAGCCATATGAGCTAGAGCAAATCAAACGACATGTGTGTTTATTTCTTTTTTTTAACATTTTAATGGTCAAATGATGTAGTAGGAAAAAAACAAGTGTATCTGCTAGGTAAAACTATAGACAATGTGTTGTGTCTGATGGGGTTAGTGAACAAGCTTAAACAGGTAAAGAAAGGCTCTCCTGTTACATGTGCACAGATGAATTTCCTTTTGTGTAGCTTAGCTGTTAAAAGTATGCCAGTGTTGTGTTACCACACCAATAAACACAACATATTGCCACTTACAAAAACCCAGGTGCTTACAAGGAGGTGAAATAACTGAATATCATATCAAAGGGTTTGCTTTGGCTGGTTCTTTTGCAGGTCTGAGTGCTCTGCCCCAGAATGCAGCTTCTCCCCCCAGTAACCTCCAGCAAAAAAAGCATTCTCTTTTCAGCCTCAAGTCTATCTTGTCTTAGTTCTTTTTGTCTCTTATATCTTCTTATTCTTTACTGCAAAAGCATAGCATGGCACATCTTTTCCTTGCAGAAATGGAATAGAGTATTCCATGGAAATGGAAGAGTATTTCACTATGAATAGAAGTTGCAGCTAAACTATTGCTTCTTCTGCAAATTGACTCTCTGTAATCATTCATAAATCCGTATCTTACTCTGACTTTGACCCATAACATTTGGGTTTATTTTCCTTTCGTTTTGCCAAACTTGAATGTAATGGCATTCAAACTGGAGCTCTTTTCTTCAATTCTGTTAGTTCACGGTGTTAACAAACAAACAAAAAACTTTTAGATGAGAAACCTTCAAAGGATTCATACTAGCTGTTGATGTTTTTAATGAACTTTATTTCTTAAGGAAGATCTCTTAATTTGTGTCCTGACTGCTTCTGAAAGGAGAAATAAATCTGTATAGATTCTTAACTGAATAATACGTTGTTTAAAAAAAAAAAAGTGCCAGGAATTTCATTCTGAACAGTTTGTGGTATACCTCTTCCTCTGCATTTGTTTCTCTGTCCTCTCTTCTGATCAGCTGCCTTGCCCTGTCCTACGCTCACTGTTTCTCCGTTCCTCCAAGGAAAAGTGTTGGGTTTCCAAATCATGGAAAAGGAGTCCAGGAAGAAGAGAGGAAATGAGCTGAGGATCCAGTAATGGGGAGGACTGGAAAAAATAAATCTGCTTTTTCATGCTCCAAGGGTATACATAAAATACTGACAGCATTTGTGGGATAAAAGGTATAGCTAGAAGTGTAAGTGACCTAGATAGATCAAAAGAAGAGTGCGACCAGAAGGGTTTCTGTACCAGCGGTGCGTGAGCAGTCACCTCGTTTGTAATGTCTGATGATGACACAAGCCACAAGTGATACATCATTCCAGAGGAAAATAAAGGGTGGGGAGAAGACTTCTGGGACTTACGGGTTTCCTGAGACAAAGGAAGAACCATTCATCATCAATAGAATAAGGGACTTGAGATGCAGCTTAATTTGGTGGTGATGTTTGTACCAGCTTCTTGCCAGAGGCAAAGCAGGAAGGCAGTAATTAATTTTGGAAGTCCTCAAAATTTGCTTCAGATGAGTGGTGCAAGCAATGGAGCAAAAATAGCAGTAGTTAGGAAGATTTGCCAGAAAGAATAGAGTATTGAGATTGGGAGTGTATTTGTGGAATTAGGGTGTTTTGCAGAGCATAAGAAAGATTTAATTCAGTGGCTGACACGCAGTAGTCAGCTGCTCTAAAACACATTTTCAAGTCTGTTTTGTTGCCTTTGTGCTCTGAGAATGGTTGTCCAGAAAGCTATTGAAATACAGTCTGAGGGCTTGGCTCGTGGAGCAACAAATGAAATATGCAATAAATAAGAAAGCAAATACACAACAAACTTGTAAGCAGTAAAGTATAACTCACTCTTCAGAATGCATTTTTGCTCAGCAGTGTGCTAGTTATACTCATTGCCCCATGTGAGGTGACTGGCTTTTCAAGGAAAAAGGATGAAATTTGTGACCAACTTGGTATTCTTTCTCCGTTCTCAGAGGAAACTAAACTAAAGCTTTATCAGGACGGCTCTGAGGTAAAGAGCTAAATGTTCCTCAGCATGTGGCATGGACACTTGGAAATGCTGCCTCCAGTCAGCTGGAGGTACGGAGAGGGTGCTGTAGGTGGAGTGGGGTGGCTCCTAGTGGAGGGAAATCCAATGCCTTTCAGGGGAGAAAAGTGCTCTTAACCTTGGAATGGGTTGGAGAGAGGGTTATGGAGAAATAGTTATTTGGGGTTCTGACACATCAGGGCGTTAATGAGAGAGCTGCAATATACAAGAGCCCCACCATATGTGGGGACGAACAAAGTTCGTCCGAAGCATCATCTCCCCACCTGTCATTCACTTGGTTGCACTGCAAGGTGAAATCTAAATTACATAGGTGGACAGTCTCATTTCTTGAACGTCTGTCTCAAATTTCTGTTTCTAAAATAGTTTTTTTTGCACGATTTGCATAAACCATGTATTTTTGAGGCTTGCAGCTGCAAATAATACTGTGTGATGTGTAAGTTCAAGAAGCTGTGTCTGTGATAAAGAATCACTTTAAAAAATGATTGCTGCTTTACAGGTGTTGCAGTGTTTATCAGTAGGCATTCTTTTCATTCTTGTTTGTTTTCCAAGATGTTTGATTTTTTGGAGACCTGAGTTTAGCTGTTCTCAGCTGATGCAGATACGGGGGAATCTACAGCAGTACTTCTGCCTCATTGATTTCGGTGCATTTACCTTAGGTTTTGGAAGAGAAAGCTGGCCTCAAAATGTCTGCACGGTTGTGGCTTTTGTGTACGTATATTGTTTTCTCTAAAATACAAAGTATACTTCTTTTTCAATTGTGTTTGCTTAACTAATATGAGAACTTGGCTACGTGGTCCTGTGGCAGCTCTTTGGCACCAGAACAATTGGTTGGATGTTTAACGCTTGAGTAGTCAAACAGGAAAAACTTTTCGGTCACTTCTTAAAAGTTTTCTTATGTTTTCATTCAAAAGGGAAAAAAAAAAAGACTTCAAGTTGCTGACAAAAAAAGCGATAAAATTGTCAGTGGAGTGTTTAAGTGAGAATTAGAAAATTCCTGTCCTGCAGTCTTCTACGAATTCCTCTGTAAATAATGGAAGCCAATGCCGGCAAGTCCTTAAGTTTCTGCAGGAAAGGGTTTTGGAGCTGTGGCTTAACTCTCTTTGTTTGAAGAAAGGTGTTCTTCATGTAAATAGTATGAAATAATTAACATGGTTTAATACTGATTTTGGTGCCTGCTAGCGTTTGGATGTTTTCAGTGTAGCAAATTCCATTTTTGAAGCAGTAAGGAGAAGCTGATGTTCAGAACCCTTTCCAGCAATAACCACCTCTTTCTCAGAGCCCAAGTAATTATTTGCCCGCATTAGCGCTGCAGTGGAAAAAATAGGTTACTGTCAGAATGAAAGGGAAAATCAAGTTTAAATCTTATGTAAAAGTGAACGCTGAGCAAAGCCTAAACTGCACTGGGACCTACTGATTCTGTTGTGAAGACCGAGAAGGACTCTGGATTCAGTCCCGTGTTAAGGCTTTTTCAGTGATTTCAATGATTGCTGGCATTTATACTGCAACGACTGAAAAGGCAGAGCAGCCACCTGGCAGATGATTCATTAAATTAATGCTGGCCAGAAGTGTAATGGCTGTGGTTTCTTGGGAGTGGCCAGACCCCAAAAATCTTTGTGGAAACTGCTGCCCAAATGGGCCCACTTCTGACATGCAGGATGGGTTTTCTACACAGAATTGTAGGGAGTGGAAGGGACCTCGAAAGATCATCGGGTCCAACCCCCCTGCCAAAGCAGGTTCCTTAGAGCAGGCTGCCCAGGTAGGCCTCCAGATGGGCCTTGAATATTTCCAGAGAAAGAGACCCCACAACCTCCCTGGGCAGCCTGTCCCAGTGCTCCGTCACCCTCACTGTGAAGAAGTTCTTTCGCATGTTGGGGCGGGACTTCCTGTGCTCCATCTTGTGGCCATTGCCCCTTGTCCTGTCCCCACAAACCACTGAAAATTGGTTGGCCAAATCCCTCTGTGTCCCACACTTAAGGGATTTGTAAACATTAGTAAGATCCCCCCTCAGTCTTCTTTCCTCAAGGCTGAACAGACCCAGGTCTCGGCCTGCCCTTCTCTGCTTGTCGTCGTTGGCCTGCTGAAGTTTTTGTCAAACATGGAAAAAGTGCTAACAAGGGAGATCGGGAAACTTAGCTTATTAAATAACAACCTCAAAAACTTGTGGGAACAATATCTTTCAGGAATTTGGGAAACTGGTGGAAAGTAGAAATTCTGTAATCTGCATTTTGGACAAGAAACTGCTTTTTTGTTCTAGCCCTTTGTAAAGCATCCCATTTGAAAAAGGAACGTTTCTTGTTTTGCTCACTCTGTGGTTGTTAGTTTTAGATGACAGCATAATTACTTTTTGTTAATTACAGTGAAAACGAATGGTGAAATTAACCCAAAGCGTAGATTTTTGTAGTAGGAATCTCTTAAAATCATCATTTACCATTATGTTTGCTTGCAACTTGTGTTATTAAACCTAAACATGCTGAAAACTGAATTCCACGAGGAAATAATGCTTTTGGTGGCAATGCTCCTTGCCTCTCTGAGGAAATCTTACTAGTTCCTCCTCTGGCAGGATGTGGATGTGTGCGTTTATGTCAGTTCCCATAAAGAACTGAAACCATTCAGGGCTTTTTTGTCGTTGTTAACCCCCATGTGTAACCATGACCCTGGCACAGGCTGCGTCTGTAGGGGTCGGACACCCGCGGGCCCAGCTCAGCGCGCCGCAGCCACAGGTCGAGCGAGGAGGAAATCTTCAGAGGGAATTGGAGGGAGTCGTGGGAGGTGAAGCCCCCGCGCTGGGTACAGGGCTGGGTGGGGAGCCGGGGCTCAGCCTGCGCCCCGAAGCCCTTCCACATTGCATGGATGCTCCCCGCGGGGCAGCTGGGATTGTTTTTCTGGAAGTGGAAGGGAAACATGACCCAAGTGCTCTGTTAGTCTGAACACCAAATTTGTATTCACACTAAGGATTATAGACGGTCTAAAACTGTCTTCTGAGTTAGGAACCTTGGATTTTTTTTTCCTACACTGTTCCTGTTTAGGCTGTTTAGAGATTTTTCGGGTCAAAAGCTTCTTATGGAAACCCCACGTATCTCCGTAAGATTAGGCATCCTGTATTAAGCAAACATTGTGTTTAACCTGGTGCCTTGTGTCTTGAGGGTTGTCAGCAGCAGATGCCTATGGTGAATGTTAAGACATGGAGCACTCACTTCTCCACTGCCTGCGCCCTGAGGGTTTTCTGAGACTCCCTAGGCTGCCTCCTCGTGTTTTAACAGCTTTTGATGGAGTCATCTTCCATTCATTTCTTAGCTTTTGGAAGTGAATGGGAATAATATATGCTTTGTATAAGTTCACTGCATCTTGAATACTGAGTGCAGCCTGGTTTAACAGCCTTGCTTTTTTGCTTTTTTTTCTCCATTTTGACAAGGTCCAGGAGAAGTTAAAAAAAAAAAAAAAATGCAGCAAGGAAAATAAAAATCATCAAAGGTATTAAATGGCTGTTGTAGCAGTAACGACTAAATAGACTAGGAAGCGGCTGTCTGGCACTACCTTCATGGATAACTGAGGAAAGATACGATAAAAGCCTGGAAGGCACAAGTAGCAGGAGGAGGAGCAGAAGCAGCAGTTTAAGAACTGGAGAATATCAAATGCAACATCAGAGGGTAGGTTGAAAACAAAAAGAGTTATTTTCTATAAGACAGCTAAACAGTGGCACTCTTTGCTGGGATCTTGTAAACACCAGTGATGTATGCTGGTTTGAAAAGTGGGGGACACCCTCACAGGGAATTTTCAAAAGCAGAGGCACCATCCACAGGCCAGGACGTCCCAGAGCTGTAAGATGTGGGGCCTGGCAGGACAGTAATTTAAATTTCATGTAATTTCAAGTAATGCCCCTTACATTGCAAGTGGAAAGTAATTGTTTTCTTGGGCATCCTTTGTCCCCCTGCCCCAGGTTCTGTCTGGCATGTTCCTTACCCTCATTTAGTCACCTTTTCTGTACAGGGAAGGAATATATCTACTCTGTTTTCTCTGCCCTCATTCTGAATTTGTTTTAACTACAAAATAAAAGCTAAGTGTACAAGACAAACCAGCACACACAGCAGCCTTTACAGTTCTCCCTTGTAAAACAAAGCGTATCTCTTTGCTTCCATGTAATAGTTCAGATCATTGTAGCATTCAGCACACTTAATTAGAGCCCGTGGCAGTTGGTTTTTATACAAGTACTTACCACTTCAAGAACAATGCAGTCAGATACTGTGGTTAGCAGGTCCCAAGATCTCCTACCTGTGCATCCAAACTGAGCAGTATGTGCATGATGCCTAGTGCCCTAGATCCCCATGCTCTGGGTACCAAGCAGTGTTTTCACATCATCAGAGACTTGCCATAGGACTGCCAGACCAAGTCTGTAGGTGACTTGACTTGTGGTTATAGCTGCTATGCTGTAATAGTTACCTTTAAAACAGGTTTAGTAGTTGCATAATTAGGCTAAGAGGAGTCATTTCTTGTGAGCACATTTGATTTAGACTCCTTCGCAGTAGAGCAAAAAAGCCTGGATTTAGAGTTGCTTGTGTTCTCTGATGAGAAAGAAATACCATTAACTCCACTTTCTTTCTTTCTTTCTTTCTTTCTTTCTTTCTTTCTTGCAAACACGTAACAGGATTTAAAGTTGCTCTCCTGAATCTGGTTTGTTTGCCTTTCCTTTTCACTAGGCTGCTCTCAGAACTACTGAGAGACTGCCTGTAACAAGCACGTCAGATTTCTGTGGTCCTGCCCTGTGTATCCATTTTTCTGCACGTTGCAGTGCGTAAAGAAGAGATGAAACCAGATCAATGCTAGCAAATCTGTGATGGTAAAGGAAGACCATTAAAAGCATTTGCAAAAGTCACGGGAAGAAGTGCTGATGGTGTTGGATCTCAGATGTGAAGTCTCCGATGTGCATAGACCACACTTTGTCTAGCTTGGAGTGATCTGTTAATGGTGTGGTGGTGGTGTTTTTTTTAAACAAACCCTGCGCAAGAAGTTACTGTTAGTCCTACTTACAGACAAGGTATGAGGCTAAAAGTGGTCTATGTCATGTCATTCCCCCCTGTCCTGTGTGCTAGTGTCATTGCAGTGCAAAATCTTTATTATCCACTGATGCTCTCTGCTGGAAAATTGGGTTTGCATTTAAACATGGGCAGATGAACTACGTTTTCAGTTTCAGAAAATCATGTCAGTATTACAACAAAAGAAGACTTCTTGTGCCCATGCTACCTCTCCATGCTGCCACTGGTGTCAGGAAAGCTCAGTGTATGCCCAGGCGGCATTTAGCAGTGAGCAGCATAATTAGTGATTCCTGTAAGCACAAAAGCATTCTCAACAAGTATTTCAGAAATTAAAGTAATGGCTAATGATGTTTTAACTAGGTTACAAAAGTAACTACACAAAATCATCCTACCTTTAGAGCTCATTGTACAAGTACTGTATATAATCATACTAACCCTCATTCTAAGAAAGGGTAAAGTAATATTTTATATTATTGTTACAAGTGAAAAGCTTTTTCGCTGCTCTAAGTATGTAGCAAGAATTCAGCCATGGTATTTTGCTTTAATACCCCAAAACTTTAGAATCTGAGAAGTGTACTCAGCCAAGATGATCCAGAGATGAGTTCTGGGTATGTACGTAGCTGACTGACAGGTCAAAATTAGGCTGGCTCAGGTGGTGAAGCCATATGCTTTTCTATACTTGAAAGAGAAGTGTATCAGGCTAAAGGGAGCATAATCACCAGCCCCATAACGTGTTCATAGTACTACCCAAATAAGCTTATTTAATTATTAATTTCTCTCTCTTTAAAGCACAAAGAATGTGATCACAGCATTGCAGCATGCTGAGTGTAGCGTCACAGGTAAACAGAAGTGCTCCATGATGCTTGGACTGCCCTGGCTCCAGTTGAGAATGTATCATTTTCCGTATGTTAGAAGTTCACTTTGCTGTAAGTAGTTTTTCAGCCTTTCTAGTGATGATTGCCGAAGAGCTTAGTGTTTGTTGTTGCAAGAGATAAGTCAATTAATTAGTCAGTAGAGCAGTAAAACATAAAGAGGGGTGTGATACTGGAAAAACACATTGTTTAGGGTGTGTTCAGTAGGTTGGGACCAAGTGCCTTGTCTTCAGCAAAAATGTAATCATGCTATCATCTCTGGAATGCGCAGAGACAAGACTTAACGAGTTAGGATGGTTGCCTCTCTAGCCGTGCTCCTTTAGATGCAGTGAAGAGAAGGCAGTGCAAGTCCGGTGGTTGTTGCTATAATGGGTCATGACACTTCTGATGTTTCAGCCTTTCCCCTGTCGTGGAAGAAAATTATTTGTCTTGTCAACCGTTCCGTTTACTGTTTTGAGTACTACATGGGAGCCAGAAGCAGTCGTCTTTCCTTTTTCTTCCGGGTCTGGTAGTTTTCTACACGTGTAACCTAAGCTAGCAAAGCTCAGCAGACTAAGAAAAACAACTATGGAATGATTCTCAGCAGACTTTCTCTTGCCCGGATGACTGCTGAGGAGCTTGTGGCACTGTGGAATGGGTAAAAACAGGTTAGTGAGAGGTTGGCATCTTTCAGAGAAATAACATCACTGTATTGAAGAAAAAACTCATGCTGGTATTGTTGCGTATCCCAAGTTATTAAACACTTTAAGCTTTAAAAGTGTGTGAAAATTTTCTTAAAATACATTGAGAAAGCAATCTATAGAAACTGCTCCAGCAGAAGTATAAAGTTGTAAATATGTTGGATAATTATAGGTGTGTTGTTAGTGTCCAAACTGAACTCTGGTTCATGCAGTCTTTCATTTGACACTGAATTATTCATAAAGCAATGAGTTAAACTGCTGAAAGCTGGCAGTAATTTAGTCACTGCTTGTTTTAGTAAATTTGGGGAGGTGGGGTGACTTCTTAAATGGCAGCTTTTGGTCCAGTGAGTAATTGTATTGATAATCCTTTAAATGATTTATATATGTCTATAAGAAATTAGTCGTATTTTCAAGACTTCAGCATCCTGATAAGCATTTTACAGAACAAAATGTTATCTCTAAAGATAAGCAATTTGTTGCAGCAACTCATTTATCTGCCTAATTTAGGGAATAGCTTCTGTGTAGGCTATTTGTTCTCAGCTATTTTTCTATTCGTGAAGATACATTGTACCTCCCTTTTATTTTCAAGTAATGATAGCTTTCTTAGTAGGATGACGTTTCAGATACTATTTACCATGATATGTCTCTCTCATGCACATTTGGTGTTCAGAAGTTTCTTAGGGGAGTAACTCTGGTTTATCTGAGAATGTAATAGTCCTGTAACTTACTAAGATCATACCTTTTTGGATTCATTAGGTACACTGACACAACATAAAAACACTCTTGCCATCCCATATTTTGTCAAAATGTTCTCTTTAACAGGCGGACGTAATGATAGGAATACAAGACAACAGCAATATAATGATTGATCAGTGTAATAAGTGGTGGCTACAGCATTACTGTCTGTCTAGTCATTGTTAAATGTTCTGTAGGCATGGCAGGGATGAGTCTGCTTCCAGGAAGTTTTCCCATCCCAGTAATGTTTTCTTCATTTACTGTCTTGTGTAGCATCGTCTCTGACTGTGGGGGATTTGCAATTCAGTCAATAGTGCAATAATTATTTGTTTCAGATGACAGCTACAGGGCAAGAGACTCCTGTATAATTCTTTATTTTTTTTTTAAAGAACTAACATTGGCTACTTGCTCTCTCTTTAGTAAATAAATGTCTTTCCTATTTTCTTTCTACTAAATTTGCTAAGGCAAATTTTGAAAGCACCAAGGACCATTAAACCATGCCTCCCTCCCTCGCTACAGGTCATTTCTCATCCTGTGACCACAACACCTTTGTTACTTCACCTGCAAGCTTGCCTCTTGCCTTCTGATGCTTCTCCTTAAGTTTACGTAGTGTCCTTTATAGCTTTCTAGCTTAGGGGCTTGTACACAGTGCCGTTTGACACTGGATCAAGTAATGAAAGAGGGAAAAAGAAATAGAAAAAAGAAAATTGGGGGAGGGGGCACAAATCACCCACCATTTTGCTAATATGAAAATTAACTCTTTGCTGTAATTGCATGATCTTTTACAAGTCATGGAAACATCTGTGGCAGCAACAATCTGTACCTTCACATCAGTCTTCAGGATCCTACTGATTTAGCTACTTCCTTTTTCCTTCCTCCTCTACCCGGCCAGCTTGAGTTCCATCTCTTTATTCCATCTTTTGAAAATGTTTGGGGTGGCACCTGCTTTATTTTTTGGATGCCTTTTGAAAGCCAGTCAAAGTACAGAAATTGGTTGTTGCATTTTCATGTTTTCATTACAGCAACCTCAGAGTGCCTTAAAAAATGGAACTGTAGCACACTTTTTGCTTAATTTCCTTTCTCCTAAGTCCCTTCGTGCAGGTAAGAAGTAGTGTTTGTATGCTAACTGCGGGTAGGGATTAGAGGCCAAATATTTTCTCTCACTTTTGAAAGGCTGAATTCTTCCAGAGGAAGCTGGTTGCTTTCTTCCATCAGGGGAAGAATTTTATAAATCTTTTCTTTGAACAGTTCTACTTGTTCAAAGATTGGGTGTTGTAAGTTAAGTTTCTTGAGATCACACAACTTGTTTGGTTGTGTCTGTTGTGAGTTTAACCTGCTGCTTCCTGGGAGTGGTGCCTGTTTCTCTGCCTTCACAGCAGGGCTTTCCAGGCTCCTGGGGAGCCAGTCGCTGGAAACCCGCAGGCTTTTTTGTAAACTTCTAGTGTAATTGTATAAAACCCAGTTCCACTGACTCAGTAGACTTCCTGCACACTACTTATGGTTTGGGGAATCTTTGCTGCAGAGAGCTGTGAAGTAACCTGTCTGCACAATTGTTTCCCATTGAAGGTGGGTATTTATTCTTTCATCTTCTCCACATTGTTGGAAGTTTCTTGTTTGCTTTCAAGAAGTAATATTCTTTGAGTTTTTTGGAATGAGTCTCATCAATGTCTAGTAAAGGTCAGTGTGGTGGCAGATGACGTGATTATTTAAAATAGCACTTTAAATCACAGAGCTCTGTCTCAGGATGATTTCTAGCAATGGTGTGGCTTTTGTTTATTTTTGTTTTTCAGCTGTGTGGTATTATCAATGTGGTATTGGTATTTTGAATCATGTAGTCCCTGATGAATTTTAATATAGCTACTTTAAAAAATCCTGTAAAGACGCTGTATTTCCCTAAATTGAAAAGGACTCGTGATAAGCCCTGCGGACCAGCAGTTCAGCAAAGCTGCCTCAGAAGGTCCTTTTCCAACTTCAAGTGGTCCAATGAATTCTGGCACTGAGATGGAAAGTTGGCCTTGGCTTTTATGTTCAGCATGTGATTGATACCCTCTGATGCTGGTGTAATTTGACTGCTGCAAGACTGATTTCACTCATTTTTCAGAGAGATTTGCGTAGTCTGTCTACATACTATTATATATATGTTCTTAAAAAGGCATTAAAAGGCATTTTAAAGTCTTCAGTGAAGTAACAAAGGCTGAGATTCTGGAACACCCAGCAGTGGGGGAGAAAGGCTGGTCTTTTTGCCTTTCTCTCCATAAAGGCAGAATCCTGGGTCTGAAACACTGCAGGGCAGCTCCTGAGGCTGCTGCCAGCAGCAAGCGGCCGTAAGACTTCCCTTCGCCTTGTGAACGCTGGAGCTTCTCGCTCGTCCTTTCTGGAGTAGTCGTGGAGGTTCTGCATGGAGGTCTGTACGAACCGTAGAGACACGGGAAAGTCCTCAATGCTGATGGTTGCCATCATGAGGCAGCCGTACATGATAAATCATAAGTTTTTAGTGTCACTGTTACTCCAAAACTGTGGTCTGTTTAACCTGAAAAGGAAACAGATTTTTTTCATAACCTGCTACGGAGACTACTTCCGTTTCTCCTCTCTGTCTGCCAGATCCAAAAGCTAACGAGAAACACTGTAGATAATCTTTCAAAATTTGAGTACATCGTATGACAGAAGTCATGACTGAAACCTGTGAGGTTAGTAGGTTGCTGCTGTCAGCCTTAAACTATGGCAGAATACTGCTACTAGTTTAATTGCTGCTGTAGAGGGGTCAGTCTGTGGCTTTTGCTTACCTGTGACTGCAAGCACAATTTGCTGCTGAGCTACCTATCCTATATCTTGGAGATGCGTGAAATTCTCCAGTATTTTTTCAGTATGAATATAACAGGCCTCATATTGTTTCAGAGGCCACATTATCTTAGGAAAAAAAAATAGGAAAAAAAATTACAGCGTTCTTTGAGTTTTCTTTCCCTGTAGATTTGAATTATTGTGAACAGTAAAACAATAGAGCAATACATCTTACAGTGACACTGAGTTCATCCTACTAAACCAGCTGAATCCATCTGAAGAGCTTTTTTGAGTCCAGGCTTTTTCAATCATTGTGCTATTTTCATTCTGATTAGTTAATGTTGTATTTACCTATGTTAATGTTGAGGTCACTGTCCTTAATGAGGAGATTTTAAAAAAACCTTTCTGTAAGAGGTGGCATCCTTCGGCATAATTCTAGCTCCAGAGAATTCTGACTTTCGAATAACCACTTTGCTTTCAGGCTTTCATCTGAACTCTTCAGTGATAGACTTTGTTAATGAGTGATGAGGAGTACACAGTAATTTGATGCACAGTAATTTGTGTATGATCCAGTAATTTATCTGTGTAAGGTGACTTGCTTCTCACTGCTTTCCTAAACTGTACTGTCATGTTCCAGTGTCTTTCTGGTTGGATACGCCAGTTTCTTAGACTTGATTTCACTTCAGCATTCATGATCTTTCAGAAAATAAGCAAAAGCTGTTTCGCTCAAACTTGCTAATATCTGAAGTGCCTCTCTTCAGATGCTAACAGAACCTCCAAACTGTAGAAACCCTCTTTAAACACTCGGAGCTGTTTGGTTTCTTAGTAGTGCAGTGGCATGAATAGATAGAAAACTGTGTACAACCCTAAATGTTTAACTTGTCATCACTGTTCATCATGTCCTACATTTCTTTTTCTAATAAAACAATATCTAAACAGTTGTAAGTGTTGCATTTTAGGAGATAGAAAAAAAGTGTTCTTTACTGACAGTGTTTGAAGTATTGGAGGCTACAGTAATTTAGTATTTTGTAGTACTGTATTTCAGGAGTTGAAGGCACTCCTTATTCACAAGGTCATTTTATGCTTTGTTATACTACCTTCTTCATTTATGTGGTTTATGTTAAATTTTGGTTGATTATTAGATTGTGCCTTTATTTCAAGGATACAATTAAAACTGGGTGTTCTGGTCTAGGAACTGACGGGTGACATGACTTGGGTGGTGTTGACCCAACGTGGTTTTAAGCTGTGCTGAAGACAGCAGTGTGTTTGGGAGGAAGGCCTTCCTGACCTGTGCGGACAGGTTTTTTTCTTCATCCTGCCTTGTATAATGCTAAGAATTCTTTGGCTTGAGGCTAAGAAAAGTGTTGTTTCTTGTTGGTGGTGTTTTTGTTTTGTTTTTTAATTAAATCTTGGTGCAATTTGACATTTCTTTCCTCTTAAGGGCAACAGAGGAAGACATCAATTCTCAATTTTCAATGCTTGGTTCAAAAACAAATGTCGTACTGCTTGCTAGCAAATCTGTTAAACAAGGTCTGTGTTTGCTTTGTGCAAAGCATTCACAGTAATTGTTGAGTTTTATTAGAAATCATAAACTTCCTTTATTCACAGCAGTCGAAAACATTTCTATTATCTGTCTTCCCTATCTGAAGGCTGTGTTACAAAATGTGTGTCAATATCTGTCAGGAGAAGCAGCAGCAGCAGCTCGCATTGTGATTCAGTTTATCTTATCACTAAGTAGTATCTTTCAGGAGCTGCATCTGTTGTATCTTTTAAGTTGATTGCTTTTGCTGTGATAGCTTGTGTTTTCTCCCTGCATGCTGCTCCTGCTCATGCGGATCGCAGAGCGGTATCTCATAGAAAGCTCTAGAGTTAGCTAAGGACAGATATTTCCCAATAAAACATGATTTCAACATTTAAATTTTCTGTGAGAAAAATAGTTTGTTGGTGAAGAACCAGATATTCCTCAAAGGTTTGCTTCAATTTGTTTCTGGATATCAAGTTAGCTTGATGGCAACTTTAATACTGGGCTTTAATTGTACCAGTTCGGTGTGTGAGCAGCGGTATTGCTGCGAGCAGGCTGGGTGCTCCCGGGGAGGAAAAGTGACCCGGAGGATGGATGGCTTCCTTCTTAGGCTTGTTTCATGCTGTTAAACAAGAAAGGGAGGAAAAAAAAAAAAAGAAAAAAAAAAAGCAAGCTGTGGACATAAACGTAGTGATCTGTACTTTTTACTCTCCTTTTTGTCACCCTCTTCTTGAATTGCAGCAGTTTAAACTTCTCCCTCCCTGATTCTGTTGTAGTTGGGCTCTTTTTATTTGAACTTTCTGTGCTCTAGCATTGCTGGTTTTGATGCCTGCCAGCATGGGCTTCTTTAATGTTCTGCATACCTGTGTCTAGTGCAACCCAAACTTTGCTTCGTAGCTGATTTTGCTATCGCCCTTCTAAGGAGAGATGAGGAAGGCACACGCTTCAGTGTGGGCACTGCATGCTGTGTGTCTTCAGCATTTAAATAGCACTCGCGCCTCAGTGAGATGTGCTCTAACCCAGCAGGCCTCTGAAAGTCATGGGTCAGTGTCAAAGTTTACGGTCATTTGTGTCTGGTCCAGGAGCAAACCTCAGGTGGGTTTCTGCTGATACCCGAGGCAGAGGCTGTTTGTTCTGGGGATTTCCTCACAGAGCTGCTGCTTCAGTAACAACAGGGTAGGAATGCCCATCATTTGTGTCTCTTTCCTTCAGTACTGTGCACTGTAAGGAGGCTGCAACACCCAACGTGACAGGAGGATTGAGGCAGCCTGACGCTACCTCACTTCTCACCTAGCTGGCAGTGGCTTTGGCCTCCACTCTGGCTTCTCAGGACGTACAGGGTTGGTGACTGTCATGCAGCGAGTGCGCGTTCCACTTGTCGCTCCTCTGGCACGAAACGGGCAAAGGAAGAGCAGCGGGCGGAGGCGGGTCCCGAGTGAGCTGTCCCCTGTCCCAATCCCCCAAATCCTCCAGTCCCCAGCCCCGCTTCTCCTATGGGCACTGGGGGCTGCGGGTGTCCCGGGCCAAGCGGGTGCTGCTGTCCGAGGTGCTGACGGGGCGCAGGGAGGCGCTGACTGGGGGGCTGCCTACGGTCTTCTTTCTCTGGGGTCATGTGTGCCCCTGGGCTGGCGGCAAAGGGGGTCCGGGTTTTGGTTCCATTATGGGAAAGAGTTTGTTCAAGAATGTATATGGAGGAAAAGCAGTAATTGTGGCAGTAATTGTGCTGAAGTGATCAGTCTGCTTCTGGTGCAGAGCAGTGCAAGAAGGTGGTGTTCTGTTGTTGGGTTCATCGTGAAGATGCTGAAGCAATTCATCTCCGAAACTCTGTTCTACGGTTCACAGAGTTGTTTCACATCTCCTGTTTTAGTGGCATTTACGTGTTTAAAATGGTTATCGTAACAAAACTTAGTAGCAGTAGTGGCTAGAAACTGGAAAATGTTACCTCTAATATGGTCCTGAGAGGGGAAAGGATTTTCCTTCCAAAGTTTTCCAAGTAAGATTTAAAAACATAACTTTACGTTTGATTAAATATTTAGTTTTACTTTAAAGAGCAGTGGCACTGAAGAAGTCTTGAAGTAGATTGTTAATTTATGTCTTATGTTAGAAGTATATCTACAAAAAGGTGGAATGGCAGGAAAAAAGCCATTTAAAGGTTCATTTTTTTTACAAGACATGATTATGAGATACTTGCAAATGGCCTTACACTCAGTTTAAGAATCAAGTTGTTTTTTTGTATGTGTTCTGTATTAACATGGACTTTTTGCTCAATCCCTAAGTGTCTACCTCTTTGAGGAATTTTACAGTTGGATGTACACCTGTACAATAGTTGTACTACAGCTTCAGTGGATACTGTTCTGCAGGAAAAAGCATGCCTTTTGTGTCTTGGTTATCTCATAAACATTGCTGGAGATAGAAATGTTAATACAGCTGAATAATATATATTTTTTTTATTTTTCTGTGTTAGCTGGAGATGCAGATGATCCTCCAAGAATTACTCAAAATCCTGTCATTAATGGGAATGTAGCAATGGCTGATGGACATAACAACACTGAAGAAGACATGGAAGATGGTATGTAAATATTTGATGAAAACCTGCAGCTTGCTCATTTCTTTATTTTTCGGAGTTTAAGAACAAAATGCTCCATGTCTTATGTGTCCTCTAAACTGCAGCTAACTAGAAAATCAAAGCCTCAATAGTTACAGCTTTTTTTCTGTTTAGGTGTTCTTATGACCTAGCTATACAGTAGGGTTAGGCATCTGAGAGTTTGTTACTTTTTTTTTATTCATTTAAAAATTGCAGAAAGTGATACTGTTTGTTGTTACATTTTGTGATATATCCCTTTAAACATACTGCAGCTGGTGCTTTGCTGAATTGTAATTTTGTCAGTTATGCAATCCCTTCAGGACGTTTAGAGTCCTTATCTGTCCTACTCTGTTGTCAGGTGGCAGCTGTGATCAGTTATGATAAGTCACTGCTAACGATTTGTCTGAGGAACACTTCTCCCCCCAGCTCTGATGCACTTTTATTTGTGATTTGCAAGGGAAAAAGTCTGTACTATTGTCCTGTTAATGAAAGGGGAAAACAGTTAGGGTTTTGATTTTGTTGTTGTTGTTGTTTGGTTTGCTAAATAAAAATTAGGGGGTAAACTTTATTTTCTATTACAGAAAAATAATTTTAAGTAGATATGTATAGGCTTATTTAAAGAAAGATAACACATTTGTAATTCACTTAAATCTGTTATATTTAGTGAAGAAAGTATGTAATACTATTTCTTATCCTAAGATACTAGGAGGAGAAACTGCTCCTGTTTTGAAGAACTAAAAATTAAATTGGGGGAAAGGAGACACAACTTGAATGGGATCTGTTCCCTTCTGACTCTCTGTCGCATGCTGTCTTGTGAGAGTTAGGAAGTACTCAAAGATATGCTTAAATATTTGTGGAAAGTGTTGTGTGGTTTTTGTTTGAGAAAAACCACAAACTGAGTTTAAAGGGCAAAAAAGTGCTTGCTGTCATGTATTCAAGGAACCTAACAACAGATGGAATGCTGATAGAAAATGATAATGTTCCATGAACAGAATATGGTTTAAATTCAAGACAGAAACATCTCATGGTTGACTTGTCTCTGTAACACTGGCAAAGATAAAGTTTCCTAAGATCAGATTATTGCAAGAAAGTAAACATGATGTCTGTTTAGCTTATGTTCTTGTTGATCATCATTCAGGGGGGCTTTGATTTCTCAAATCAGGAATTCAAGAGTAATTACCCAAGACTAAAAGAGGATTTTTTTTGTCTTGATCAAAACCAAGTTACCTGCTGTTAAAAGATGTTAAGCATCTTTTTTGGGTCCTGGTATTTGGATGATAGCAAGAGGAGATTGAGTGGATTGACTGGCAAGGATGGCTCTGAATTTCATGCTCTTGGTAACAGGATTTATAGCTAGAAAACCTGATAGCAGTGAACCAGTGTAGCCAGTAGCTAATATTATTGGTCAATTAGTACAAAAATTTGTCCAGATGTTCGACCACATATACTTGCACAAATTAAGCAAAAGGAAGTTAAGCTGCTGAAGCAGCTGATGAAGCCCAGGCTGCATCAAAGATGGCAAGTATTCAGACATACACCTCTCTTCATTCAGAACAACGTTGACTTTTTAATCAAAAAGCTACAGTAACACAGTTTGTCATTTACCAAATATTTGAGTCATCTCAGACAATCAGTATGCTGCTGTAGGAAAAGAAGCATCTGAAAGCATTCAGCAAAAGGCTTGTGAAAGCTTCTGTGTTTGTGGCAGTACTAATGTCTTGGTGGACTTTTCAAGAGCTTTGCTCCATTCTGCTGTGGGACACCTTTCAGGGGTAAAATGTGATGATTTAGCAATACTCTGGTAGTTCTTGACTATCATATTTAGTTAAGGAGTGTCTGGATACATCTTGGTGCTATGGTACTTCTACATTGACACAGATAGAAAGTAGGGTTATTGCAAAATGTTGTAATTGCAAAAACATTCCTGAAGACTTGCATCACATAAGTGAATGATGCCTTTTCCAAGCCTTGTAAACCAGATGAGTTGCTTGCTGTTGCATTACTTACACGTCAGTGCAGTTGCTGTCTTGCTGTTTGTTCCTAGGCTGTCCTGGTTTGCAGCATGGTATACATGCATAATGGACAGCGTGGGAGATTCACAAGATAGGAAAAATGCAGGGAGGCACTGGCCTCTTTAAACATGCTCTGTTTTCCACTGCTGTTTTTCGTAGCAGTGAGACCAATCTGAGCTGAAAAAGAATGCTTGAATTCAGACACTGCTTCAGTAAGAATATTCACAAGTGAGTTTAATGGTTTCTGCAAAAGAAGTGAAAAGCAGGATAAAACGTTGATGCTGTTTACTGGATCATAGAGACCAACTTCCTAGTGAATTTCTGAGTTCAAGAAACTTTGAAGGTGATTTTTTCCTCCTGCTTAGACCACAAAAAAAAAAAAAGGCTGATAAAGTGGGAAAAGTGCAGCTTTCATCCCTTTTGCTAGGTGGCTCACTGTTGGCATTGTACCATGTGACGGGGGCAGCAGTGGACCGCCAACTGGACTTTCAGACAGCTTTATTCTTACGAGTGGTTTGACTGTAACCTGGTGTTGCCCTATATGATGTCTTGGCAATTAAAAAGAACCAGCTGAAGGAGTGTGCCATGCTCTGTACAGAGAAGGACTCGAGGAACCAAGCCTTGTGAGGAGGAATAGCAGCTTTGCAAATATACATATATATTTGCAAACAATAAAAAGGGAGCTCTGATCAAATTTGTTTTGTAACTGCATCAGCATTACAACCAGTAAATAGAGTAAATTCCCTCTGAAGCTGAAGTTCAAGCAGAAGGTCCCTAGCAAAACAAAATCACAGCATTGGAATTACCCACTGAGTCTCATTTTGGTGAAGAATTACAGTGGCTAGGAGGGTTTCAGAAGCATAAGTCTTCGCCATATGCTAATGTTGCATGCTGTATTTGGATCACTATTGAAATATTCAGAGAATTTTCAGCCAATTTCCCCATTAATAATTCAGGTTCAAAATATTTTAATAACCCCAGTGTACTTTAAAGGTAGCAACATCTACTAAGAGAAAAATCTGCTTTTCTCAAAGGTAAAAATACTTAAACATGTACAAAGTCTTGAAATGCATCATGTTCTGTATTTGGATCTCTGATCTGAAGGATCTTTGTTGTATCACGATGTTAAGCGTGACATTCATCTCACTGGCGACCAAATCTTTTCCACCTAGCAAACACAATCCATTGCATGGAATTTCACCAGGCATTGTTAGCTGGGTCTGTTCTTTTTGTCTTGTGGTTAAGTTCATGTGTCATATTTGTATTTCAATGATTTATGAAAGCCTTACTTGCCAGTCACTAAGAAATTATCCTGCTGCCAATTGTAGCCTTTTATTACAAGTTGTTGGATATGTTTGTGATGGTGAGTAAAGGTTTTGCCTATGTGCTCAGTATATTAATCAGACTTAGTATTTAAACTTTTTTTAAACACAATTCTTGTTTTAATCAATTGCACTTGTTAAAAATATGGGTTTTCTGGAAGGAAAAGAAGGTTGTTGTTTCTAGGGATTGTTTGTATTCTTAGAGAAACTTCTATTTTAGGGTTGACCTTTGCTGCGAGGTTGAATTTCTGTGGAGTGGTTTCTAGTGATTGCTCAAATATTCTACTGAGAAGAGTGCCCTTCCCTGGTGAGGTCTCACACACAGGCTTTCCTGAAAAGAAATCAAGAAATACAGGCAAACTTGCTCTGAAGCATCTGCAGATGCTGCGTGGGCTGCCTTTTTTTAGCAGATAACGTGGCAGCACTGCTGCATCCTTGTACTGAAGTGCTCTGAAAGCTGCATTAAAGGAGGCAGAAAGCAAACTTGGTCTGCTCATTTTTTGGACGCCTAAACCAAGTCCAGAAGGACTGATCTTGGTGGTGAACAGGGAGGCGTTCTCGAGCTGTTCTGAGAAATGTGATGCAAGGCTGATTCTTAAATTGTTAACTCTGTTAAGGATCTTCTTTGATTGTGTCTGCAAAGAAGCTTGCAAGCGTGGAGCTCCTTTGCTCGTAGAAGAGCAGCTGCCTGAATTCTCTCCACAAGCAGTAAGTAAAATGGGTAGGAAACAGGTGCAAAGTAGGTGATAAACTACTGGCTAGCTACACTAGCACGTAGGGAAAAGGAGGAGAAGGCAATCCTTTGAACTCTTCTGTTGCTGAGGAAGCTGACAGCACTGAATATTACCAAGATTATTACAGGTGTGGAGGGGAGAGGAAGCAGATCGGTTGGCTGGTTTCTGTTGTAGTGCTGCTACTTTTGAGAGCTAATTAGGAAAGCTTAGGGATAATAAGACCAACTGTGTTGCCAAGATCAAAATCAGCAGTAGAATAACTGCTTGGAAAGAAAACCATTTTGCAAGGGTGAAGAATGAAACCTGTCAAAGCTTCTGCACAGCTACGGACAAAATTTGTAATTTTCTTTGTGAAGTGTATAATCTTTACACTGTTGCATGTTGTAATCAAAAGAGTTTAGTTTCTTAAACAAGGCAGCAACCAGGACTTGCCTGCTTTAAAAAAAAAAAAAAGAAAAGAAACAAAACAACAACAACAAAGCACCATTCAACACAATCTTTGGTGTTACACAAAGCATTCCAAGTAAAAGACTGCTTTGCAAGTACCAAAACCCGACCTTTGTTGTATACTGTACACCTTGTCACTAATTTCATGGTCCAGTTTCTGGCTCGTTGTCCTTGTACCTCAGTGCTTTTGGCTTTGGGTGTCACTGCATGTGACACATCTGCTCTGGTTCCGCACCCCCTGTGGGTGACGTGGGATTAACGTTGGGACCCCGCATGCCATGTGCCACCCTGTGCTGCTCGTACTTTCCCACACCCAGAAGCAAATCTTGCCATGTTCTGCAGATGTTAAGTTGGAGCCATGAAAAAAAGAGGGGAGCATCATGAGCGCGCACTGTACGTGTTCCTTGCCTTGTGAAATTGTTGAGATAAGTTGCAAGTTTTTTCTCCCTATATACAATATGAGGCATGTCACAACAAAAAAGAGCCCAGTCTTGTGCCTTCCTGAAGCTGTCGCAGTCTCCAGCACCCTGTTACAGCTTTGTACAACAGAAGTGGAACAGATTGTGGTATATGAAGAAGCAGGGATGTGGGAAGAAGGCAAAATTAGTTTGTGTGTCAAAATAAGCAATATTAAAAACTGTCTTATTTAACTTTGTTTTAGACCACTAAAAATCTCTAAAACTTGCATACAACAAGGAACAACAGGACCCTAGTCTTGAAAAATTCTTCACTTATCTGATAGGAAATTAAAAGAAAAGCATGAGGTTGATCTGTTTTAGAAAAAATACTCTTGCAAGCAGAAACCAGCTAAGTAGTGACTTGGTATTGACAGGCCAGTTGAACAGATTGTGTAAATCCTTCAAACGTCTTGGTTCATGCCGACAACTGACTTAAACTGATCTGTGAAGACACTGCACAACAAGAGGAGGTAGTGGGCTGTGATTTTTGTTGTAAAGCATTCGATATTTCTGTCTTACTGTACCTATAGCTTTAGAAGAAACTCAAGTGGTAGCAAATTCTAGTAATAAAATGGTTTAAGAAACAGTACAGAAAGAACGTGTCTTTCAGTGCTCTGTTTTCCAGAATGCTGTTGCAGTGTGTTTTCCAAAACGAGAAAATTGAAACTTCAGTTGCTAAAGAGTTAAATGACAGTGGATTTTGGACTTCTTTTTGGTTGCTTCCAGAATCTCACTACATAAAACACACCCATGTTGCAGGATTTTTGAAAATTATTTTGAAGGGCAAACCATCAGATCTTTCAAATGCTCTCTGCATGTATTTGTGTACTTTACAGATACGAGTTGGCGATCGGAAGCAACATTTCAGTTTACAGTCGAACGCTTCAACAGATTGAGCGAGTCAGTTCTCAGTCCTCCCTGCTTTGTACGGAATTTGCCATGGAAGATCATGGTTATGCCACGACTCTACCCGGACAGACCACACCAAAAAAGTGTAGGATTCTTCCTACAGTGCAACGCTGAATCTGACTCCACGTAAGACACTTTTTTTTTTTATAAGTCTTCATTTGATACTAGTTAATCTGTATTGCAAGAAATGAAGACAACTATGGAAAAAAAAATCTACCAATCTTTCTTTGAGAGGAAAGAATTCTTGCGAGATTTTGAGTCCCCTTCCCCCTACCCCCCCCTTCAAAAATCAAAAAAAAAAAAGTAATCCCCTCTTTAGGCAGTGTGGCGTATAAGTAATCTTCTCTTTAGGCAAGTTTGTGGTAGAATTTAGATATATTTGTTTGATTGCTGGAGGGAAGTCTTTGATGGCCAGTTCTCTTAGCATGTGAGAAGTCCTGGGTTTACTTCAAATTGAAGAGCTTCTGGAGTTTCAGTAGCCTTGCTGAGCTATAAATCCTGCCTGTAAAGAGCATGAGCAGGTAATTCTTAGCAGCTAAGGCAGAACAGTGCATTGAGGTATCTCCTTAAACAGAGTTCATTACTCGTTGGCCAATATGAGGACATGGACATGTTCTTAGATTCCTTTATGCCAAACAAAATTGGCTGTCTTTTACCCCTTTGGCAAATAATGCAGGAAATTAGAAAGGTAAATACAAATTTCTGGGGAATTACTGCACCTTATCCAGCTAGAGAGCAGATGTCTCTAAGGTATCTTTTCCAGTAAGATAATTTCATTCTTGCATGAAATCTTGCACAGTTTGCAGCTCACTGCATAACAGCAGTTGTTTTTTCACATCATTTTTGTAACCTAAAAGGTGAATGCTCATCTCACGCACGTTTAATCACAGGAAAAGAATAATGTGATCTTTAGAAGTATATCAAACAGAGTGCAGCTGATGGAGCTAAGAAAGCAGTCATGCCACTGGATGAGACAGTGACAAGGCATTGTTTGAACTGTTGTTCAGTCTGATCGTTTTGCACAAGCGAGATGAATTTTAACAGGACTGGTCACAATGAAATGCTACTGAAGACAGATTAAGAGTGTAGGGGAATTTATCTAGTGGGAGGGAACGCAGAGGAATCTCCTCCTTTCCTTAGTCAGAGGCTGAGTTACCACACTTTGGAGACACCAAGACCACCTTCAGTTGGCGTACCCATCTGCGCTGAAGTAGGTTAGAAATAGCTTACCTTGAGATCAGTTAGCTTCTTAAACTACTGTTACCTGTGCTTGCCCAGCAGTAGTTTATTAAAAATGTCGTTGCCCTAAGAGAACCTCTGTTCCAGCTTCAGGTTCATAATGCACCCTCAGAAGGCCCCAGGGATTCATGCCCTTGAAAATAATTAACCAAATCTTAAAATCTAATAAGAAAAAATAAAAATGTGAAAGTAAGGTACCAAAAAACCACAACTAACTAACAAAATGTTTTAATGACTATAAAAAGCTGGTTTTGAATGAGTTTCAAATGTTTCTTCTGTGTTTATAGGTCGTGGTCTTGTCATGCGCAAGCAGTTCTCAAGATAATAAACTACAAAGATGATGAAAAATCATTCAGCCGTCGTATTAGTCACTTGTTCTTTCATAAGGAAAATGACTGGGGCTTTTCCAACTTTATGGCCTGGAGTGTAAGTAATTGGACATACATTAATCTATTACGTTATAGATGCAATTTTGAACTTGCACTCCTGGATCCTGAGATATACCTATAGAATTTTTTTAAGCTGTTTTTTAATCATTGCTGAAGATTTATTTTCAGTTTCTTATGAATTCCTGTACTTAGTTATTATAGATTGATTTTATTTCCATTATGACATAAACATTCCTTCATTATTATTTCCAGTGTATCTGAATGCCTGTCATTGGGGGGGGGGGGGGGGGGCGGGGGGAAGGGGCATCATCATTCTGAAGCAATGCAGACTTTCTTCTGTTTCCATGTGTTATTTGTATATGTATATAGATACTTTAATGTACTAATAATACTGCTAAGGCTTATCTTAAGTTGAGACAGCTTTTTAAGCCTTTTCAAAGGTTGGCCCTCTAATCTTTCATCTGGCTGGAATAATGTTCTTCAAGTAGAAGCCCAACTTCTGATTACCGATTCTTATTATCCACAGGAAATTGAAATAGTACTGTAAAACCTTAAAAGCCAGGAACGAGTTTCCTGTATTGAGACATTAGAAAAGAACTAAGTGTATTGAGCTGAAAAACAGCCTTGCCGATGTCCTTCTTTTTTTTCCCTTCAGTTTACTATTACTGGTAGGTCTGACTTGGAAATTAAGCAATGTCTAACTGGATGCTTCACAACAGTCATCTTGTAATATAGAGAAGTTTTGCAGTTCTCATATTCCCGTGTCGTTCTTGTTTTACAGGAAGTTACTGATCCTGAAAAAGGCTTTATAGAAGAGGACAAAGTTACTTTTGAAGTCTACGTTCAAGCAGATGCTCCACATGGAGTGGCGTAAGTATCTTTGTTTAAATATAGTTCTTAATTTTAATATTTCTACATCACTTGAGGTTGTTCAAGTACTTTGTTATTAATAGTTGTAGCTTATTAGACACTTTATCATGTTTACTTGATTATTTCTCACGAGCAATATTTTTCATCAGTCATAACGCATTTTTGTCAAGGTTAAACTTCAATTTATATTACGATGTTGTAGAACTTTTACTTCTGTACAAATTAATTTGTGATTTAATGTGTCTGCTAATGTAGCCTCAATATATCTGACCTTACAACTGATAGGAGTTTCAGATACAGTCAGGTGACTCTTCTATCTAGCTTCCCTTGGTTTACAGTTTTAAAACTGCCTTGTCTGAGTCATTCTGCTTTGTGTCACTTCTAAACAAATAGGTTCTACTGAAATGCAGACTTGCTTTTAAAAGGATAGCTTTGGATTTCAGTACACTTTCATAATAAATATTTTTTCTGCCATATAGAACATCTTGAAAAAGAAAATCTAACATCAAAACATTTAATTCCAAAGATATACTGGCAGGCAGTAGGAAAGCATATATAGTCTGGTTTTTTGAACCTTAAGTAATAGTGAAGAGTAGCTGATACCTACCAGCAGTGCTACCTTAGAACAAGTGCTCTTTACAGTTGATAAAATCTTTTTTTTTTTAACCACTATTTTCCAGGTGGGATTCAAAGAAGCACACAGGATATGTTGGCTTGAAGAACCAGGGAGCAACTTGTTACATGAACAGTTTGTTACAGACTTTATTTTTCACAAATCAACTACGAAAGGTAATTAGTATATGGAAAAAATGAGATTGCTAATTGAAATATCCAGAATATTTATATATAAATGCTTCAGAATGCGTCTCTCTATTCCTTTTGCCTCCTTTATCCTATTACGGAAGCTGTGACATGCTGATGCACGTCTTGCTTCCTGCACTTCAGCCCCAAGTTTCCTTTTCTAGTTTGAGCATAGGCTCTTGGTTTTTGTGAAAGTAGACAGAATACCTGGTGGAAAAACCTGAGTTAAGGGGTGTTTCCTAGGCTTTGTTATGTGTGAATGTTGCTTGAATTGTTGAAGGAAAAAAGACGACTGATTCTACTTCTTGCAGATGTGAGGAAAGTAATTTTCGTTTCTTTAAATAGTTAAACTAGAAAACTCACTTATGACTTCTCAGCCCATAAACAACATAAAAAGATAAATAAGTACGTCCTGTGAGGTTCATTTGTTCTGTCTTTTAATTTATGTTGCACAGCTGAATTTTCTGCTGTTGTGGTTTGCATCTTTGTAGTGATGGGAAAGCATTATAATTTCAGCAATTTAAACAACTTTTATATTTGCTTCATTCATATGTTTTTTATTTACTGCAGATGGTACTTCTTTGCTGGAAGGAGTAAAATTTTGGAGTATGCGCTTAATAAATATTTCACTGAAACAGGATGAAATGCACTAGATAATGTGTAATTTTAAAATAGTGCAATAGCCTTAATGGGGTAAAAAACATAAATTACTTTATTGAAGCATAGCTAGTTAGATATATACTACTTGGTACCATTTAGTTTATTGGAGTGTCCTTTTGATCCTACTTTATCCTTCTACTGTTATTAGTTGTTGTTATTATTCCTTAGGAATAATAATAATAATAAAAAAACTCTTCACTCAAAGATTTTTGAAGATTCTTTTGCCATTCTTAATCTTCTGTTGTATTTTGTTCTTGTAGTTTTACCTAAGTTTTTTGTGTTCTTGCCATTTGCACTTGTATCTCTTAGTGAAAATGAAGAATTCTGACTTTTCTTGTGTGTATACTAGGCTGTTCCATTAAGCTTTCTTCAGTACTTTTCATTATACCTATTCTCCAGTCTTATCATTATTATTTGTATCACAGTGGCCTGTAAGAGCCCCAGTTGGGATTTTTTTTTCTCTTTTACAATGTGCTGCTTACGCTTCAGAGTTGCAAAAAATAGCATGTTGAGCTTCAGTAGACTGTAACTGAGGTTTTACCAATGCCATGCACAAGAAATAAATACTTGACTTGTTTTATGTGGTGCACCTGTTTCTTTTTTACAAGAAGTGTAATTTACCCATTCAGCTTATCATTTGTTATAATGCCTGGTTTTGGCTCAGCATTCGTAATGTTTGAGCATTTTATTCTTTTCGACAACCTCACGTTTCTTGAAAGAAAAATGTGTTTTTATAATAGCTACATCTAATCCAATTGAGTATTTCCTTTCTAGAATGTCTTGCAGTCGGTAAATCAGTATGTAGCATGAAGAAAACTTGTTCTGTGAAGAAATGCTTTTTGTGATACAGATCTGTTTCAATTGAACTAGTCTTCTCAGGCATTCCCCTGCACTTCTTCCCCAGGCCCTAAATAAATACCAGCTGTTAGGGATTGTTAATATCTGGATAGCAACCATATGAGAGAGCTTAATTTACTAGCTGGTAACTGCAGATTCTTTAATGGAAACGGTACTGGATGCCTAATTCTCTGCTTATTCTTCAGATTTTCAGAGTCCCCTGAACCAGAAGAACCAATAGTGGTTGTTTTAGGCAGTTTTGGTACTCACTTGCTGTTACTACAGATAAGGAAGAATCACTAGCTATCTGGTCTGAAAAAAAAATATGAATTTCTACAACATATTTATTTTCACTTTGAACAAATTTGTTCCTTTTAAAACAGTTAATTATCACCAATTCCGTTATTTCTGTTAATCCTCCATACTTAGGATAAATAATTATTTTTATTGCTGTTATTCAGAGGTTTGTTAACAGAGAAATTGCTGTCAGGAATAGAGCTGGGAAAGCATGAACAATATCAAGTGCAAGCGTATATTTATGGGAAGTCAAACCCTCTGATGAAGCATGGGAGAGGATGAATGCAGACATCTTTCCTTCTTTGCTCTGTTTCCAAACAGCGGTTGGAGGGTTCCTGGGTACTTGAAACGAAACTTCCCTTTTTTAGCAGCCGGGTGGCTTCTGTGGTAGGGAATAAAGCAGGGCATATCTTTGTGACGGGTAAATGCACGCCTAAGCACAGTCTACTCTGGCAAAGGACAGTGGGGAGTCCAGATATGATCTCAGACCACTTCATGTTGCTTCCCATCTCTGTCATCAGTGCCCCCAGCCAGTCAGTCTGTGTTGCTTCAGCCAGTCAGTTTTAAAATTCTTTGCTGGTTCTCTTGGAAAAATTCTCTACAGTTTGTGAGCATGTAGCAGAACGTTTACATAATTATGCTAATATCGTAAGTATAGGTGCAATACATTTCTCCCTGATCTGCTCTCCTTAATTTAGCTAATAATTTAGCTAATATATTTTTACCATACCTTCAAATTTCATTCACAGTGCTTTCTTCCCTTCTTTAAGCAACTGTCTTTGACTCTAAGCACTGTCTTCAAGCTTGTCTGTAGCATTCTTTTACCACATAAACATCTAAAAATTTTTCTTGTATACCTGTCTGTTGCTTTTAGCCATTGCCTCTACATGTTCCTGTCATTCTTGTGTGTTCATTTCCCGAGGGAACTTCTCAGGTGTTAAAGATGCTGCTTTTTTCTAATGGATCAAAATGCCTGACTCCTTGATCTTGAGATCAAGTTTTCGAAGTTTGGGAGGGCTAAATGTGAAAATAAAGGTTTGTAAAGGATCGTGGTTTGTTTTTAGCTTGAAGAAACACTTAAGCTTTTTGAGAAGTGGTCTTCAGTTGTGCTTATATACACACACACAAGGAAAAACCAAAGGCAGGCTGTATGTTAGATGTCAGTCTGTAGTAAAATATTAGAATTTCAGAAGAAATAAAACTGGTGTTTTTATTCAATTGCATCTGGAATGTAGTCATTATATAAATTTTTAAATAATTGATTTAATATTATTTGAGAGATACAGGAAAGGATTTAGTCATCCAGATGGTACATGAGGAAACCAAATTAGAACTAAATGCAAAGAACCTGATTTTGTTTAATCATCACGCTATTCTGAACTCCCATTTATCTCATTTTGCAAGGAGATAACCTAGTGGTTGTCACTATAGCTGACTTTTAGCCTGCTATAGTACCATCTTGGGTTTGTCACAAAGAATGTTCATGACAATAGCATTTGAATACTTATTATTGATAAATATATACAAAAAGTATTCTAAGAAAATGTATCTGCACTAGTTACATTTGATTTTTTTTTCCATATGTGATTTTCAAATCCTGTTTGCCTAAACGTAGCAAGTAACTTCTTAAATTTTTGCTTTTTATGAGTGCTTGTTTACAAGTTATGAAAAACAATTAATACAGGCTGGTTAGATTTGAAAGATTTGAAACTTGGTCACTCAGATATTTCCCGTTTCTTCTTTTGGCCAGTGACAACCAGCTTATAAAAGGGTTCATAAGCTGGAGTTAGGGAGAGGTTAATTCTGCAAGATGCTGATAATGCTTCACAGTCTGGGTGGTCAAACTTGACGGTAGCATGTGTGGAGAGGTTGTGGGTCTCCGTTCCTGGAGATACTTGGAACTCAACTGGGTAGGGGCCTGAGCATGTTTTCCCTTTTAGGTCTGTAGATATTGCTCTTGACAATGTAGTTCACAACTAAGTAGAAACATAAATTTAAATGTTACTAGTGTCCAGTCATGATTCTGTTTTATATCATCTCTGTTTACTGCTAAATTTTGAAAGTTAAATATAAAATTCAAAAGGAAATAAAATGATGTGAATTATCACATTGCTTTACTGTTGCATAATTAACTTTTTTTAAAAGATCTGAATGTCAGGGGTTTGCTTTCCTTGCCAAACTAATCAGTATTTCAGTAAAAAGTTGTGAAGGAACTTTAGTTTGTTTTATCTCATCTTACTACTGTGGTTGGTCTGCTGATAGCCTCGTATAGTTCTTATCCTTCCAAGTGTTTGTTTCTGCATATTTGAAAACTTATTTTGTGGATGTTCTGAATTTTTTTAATCTTCTTAACTGGCCAGTCAATATCGTAACATATTTTATTGCCTTTTTTTTTTTTGGCTTTTTTTGTTCGACATTAATTTGTATTTTTCTGTCAGCCGTGTCTGTATCTAATGTCTGTCTTGTGGCTCCCATTACCTCTGCACTGAGCATTCATGTAACAACGAATGCGTTTACCCCAGCAGTTGAGCAACCCGCTGGAAGTACCAACCTCGTTCTGTGCACAGGGAACATAAGGCACAGGGTAGATGTGCTGGACACATCTGAAATCTAGGCTGACACAGAAACGGAGTGAGAGGAGCTGAGGTCCAGTTCAGTGCTTCGCGCACAAAGCTGTACACTTCTCTTGTTTCACAGGCAAAAGCTCAGCTGGCAATATTTCTGTTTCTTAACAGGATGTTTCTCTTATATTACTTAACATCAGAGTCTATTATTTCAAGTGTTATCTCCTTTTGAAGTTGCCTCCATTTTCTTTTTACAGTCACAATTTTTAAACGAGCATTTCTCAGTCAATACCTTTTCTTTGCTGTTACTTTTCCCTAGATATATTGGTGTATAATTTCTTCAATGAATCTCATTTCACTGCCAGTTCGAACTTTCCTAAGGCCTGTGTTGGTCTGGTTGTGTAACTTTTGTTCTCAGGCCTTTCTGGTTTGGTAGAATCAGTGAATTGAATTGTTGAGCTGTTTACTTCAGTTGCTACCAGTGGTGATGTTAAGTAGGAAGGAATGTATCGGAGAATCTGTGTCCTTTGACATCCTTCTCCTGCACGTAGACCCTTTCTGTGTTCCTGATTGACGCCCTTTGTGCTTTCATGTGTTGTTTTCCCCCAGTGGAGATGACAGTATTCACACAGAACCAAGCTAAAGCACAAAAGTGATATTATTTTTAAAATCCTATAGTGTTGTTCGGTATATCTGGTCCTACTGTGATGATTGCATAGGCATACAAGGCATGATCAATTGTTCATGTGTTTTGAATGCTTCGGTGTATTTACTTTTCTAGGGTGGAGTTTAACTATTTAGATAACGTTCCTGTGAATGGAGTCTGTTCAGATCATTTTAACCACTGTGCTCTAAGAAGAGTGATTCCAGACAATTAATATTTTTACACTACAGTAAAAGATTTTTTTTCAGACTCTTTTGGAGTGATTAAATGGAGTTATATGAAGTAAGTCACTGAAGAGGAAAGGATGCATTCAACGATATGAGCAATGAACTTTTCCTTAGATACTAATTGAACTAAATACTTTTTCAGGCGGTGTACATGATGCCCACTGAAGGAGATGATTCATCCAAAAGTGTTCCTCTAGCATTGCAAAGAGTGTTTTATGAGCTGCAACATAGTGACAAACCAGTTGGAACTAAAAAGTTAACAAAATCTTTTGGGTAAGTTTCAGAAATTTCAATTATTTTTTGTTCTCATATAACATTTCTTTAAAAAGGCTTTATTTAAACTAGACTTTTTAGAGAGGTGCAGAGAAATGTTAATACGCCATGTTAATTGCTAGTTTTTCATAGGTTTTTAGTAATAATCATTCCTAAAGTCAGATTGGTGGGGCTACACAGTCATCAAACAAATCAGTAGTGGGATTGGGATTCATGTTACCTGAAAGTTGTGACACATTTGTCTAAGTAAGATTGAGAACAAAACACATTGCTGAAATATTGCAGTTCATATATTGTGTCTCAATTGCTTCTGTTTTAAATCTAGGGAAATAACAGTAACTTGTATTTCCAGATTGTTAGTTCAGCACTGATGACTGTTGTAACACTTTGTTATTATACATCAAAGATGCATGTCTTTTTGCCTGTCCACAGTTTAGAAACATTTATCCCATATTCTGTTTCATGATTTAAAGCTTAAAAGGAATACCTGTGGTGTGAAGTAAAGGTGTCAGAGCACACACACAAAATATTTCTTTGCATTTTCTTTACTCTTGCACCCTCTTTTCCTCCATAAAACATCTATTAAAAGCTTGTTTTTTACTTTCATTCTTCCCCAGTATCCAGTTTGTTGCCCAATATTTCTTTGATCTGGTACTACTTCTTGTGAGACAGTGTTAAGAAGTATATTTTTAAATCTAGAATATTCAAATATGCGGAAGACAGAATTACACGATATAGCTGTGTTGAGGATATTTTTGTTGTTTGTTTTTTACACTAGTTTGATATTTTGGTTGGGCAGAAGTTGAGAGAAGATGAAGATTAGCATAGCCTCTACAAGTTTTCTCTTTGCACATCCTATGAATTCAGAGGATTTTTAACTAAAAATTGTTCTAAAAGATTGTTTTTTGCATTATTTTGCTACATGTGTATTTATAAACTAACCTTTTGTAATAGTATTGAAAGGTTTTTTTGTTTGAAAACAAGTTATAAAATTAAATTATATGATCTTACATGATCACACAGCTGTCCTAGTGTTTAGCACGACAGTCACATTTCTGAGGTCTCTGATCCTGCAGCTTCTGCTAAAACTTGTAGAAGGGGTCTGTCCTCATAAGATTCTTGTAACCTTACAGCTACTCTTATTTTCTTTTCACCTTTTGAGGCGATTTTAAAATGAAATTGGTAACCTCAGTGCTGTACCTTTATCTGGTGGTATCTTCTTCCTACTGGTACACTGTATGCTTAGTTTATCAGCACTCCTGCTGTCCTGTTACACTATAAAGATTTGTTGATATCATAAATACTTCATCTTGAGCTAGTATCTTAACTGTGTCATCTTCAAGAGCATGAGGAGATCTTTCCTGAGGGTATTGCACATGCTTAATTTTGTATCTGAGAGTAAGCTTCTGAAAATGTGCTCATGCATGCCTTTGTTCTTGGGAAGGAACTTCTGAATGTGGTTGAAGATTTGTTCTTTTTCCTCCTTTAAGTCAGAGAGGGAGGGTTCTGACCTTGTGAGACGTAGCTATATGCTGTGTATATTTATCGGGTATTATGAGTTTCTGTAGAATCTAAATAAGTTTGGCTTTTTTCAGTAGAAAGTGATGCTGTCTGAAGGAGCTCCTTTTTAAAAATCCTTATATTAGTATGTAACCTTTTCTTTGATTTTTGTCCTTCAAGCTGGTAAGCATTTAAAGCCTGGAGATTCAGGAGGCTATTTTCCATTCTTAATTGCCCAATGGATTACTTCATTGATCTTGTTCCAGTGGGGACCCCCACACAGTTGTTCTGGCATGCTTTTGGGAGCAGCATGCTGCAGTGTGACAATGCTGATGAGTCACTGAGAAGAGAGTGGGAGGGGAAAATAAAGTTAGTATTGCTCCTGATCAGCCCTGTACTTCTGGCTTCAGGAGCCGGGGTTGAACCTTTGGCTCACACAGGAGCTGAAGCCTATGGTAAATATAGCTTATTTTATATAGTGGGAGTGATGGCTGTTGCAAAAGGAATTGTCAGAGACTTGAACTCAAGGATGCTTTTTAAATATAAAGAGTTTCTAGGAGCAAGTATTTCATGGTGAAATTAAAAACGGCTCCTTTATGCTTCTTCCCTTTTATTTAAGGTAGTAGCACTGAACATCTTTGCTGCAGTGTACCGTTTCGGCTACTGTGGAGGCATTTTGACTATGTTGCACTCGCCCCTCCGTTCACACAACTGCTTACAAATGTACATACAGTGCAGGTGGTGTTCAGGCAGCTGGGTGCGTCCTTGGATTTACTGTGCATCCAAGAGTTAACTGTTCAGATGAGCACAAAGGAGCCAGGATAAGTCCATTTGCTTCCTCTGATGTGCGCAAATAAGCCCTGAACGCTACTTAGCTGCACCTGAAGGGCGCTCCATACAGAGGCAGCTAGAAGCATGTTGTGGGAACTTTTCTGACAGCAGTGAGTTGGTCCGAGGCCTCCTCTTGAGTTTTTTGACATGAATTGCAAAGAGGTTTTAGACTAGATGAATTCTGCTGTCAACAGCCTGACCCTGGCCTCTTCCAGTGGCATGGGCTGCTTTCCTGGTACCAGTACCACAGAAAGAAAAGGCAGGAGGGTGCAAAGCAGCTGCCAAAATGTTCCACAGGTTCACTGCCCCTTCCTCCTCTGAGCTGGGCTTACTGAAAGGAAAAATGGCTTTAGAAGCAGGCTGTAGGCCGAGTAAATGCTACAGAACTAAAAAGCATGCGCACCAGGCAGTACTAAATCTTAGAGTCTATACATCTCACTATATATTAAATTCCTGGTATGAGAAGAAATCATGAAAATGACTTCTGAGCTGTAAATTTTCGTTATGGTATGGTAATTTTTCTATTGATTTGCCTTACAAAGGTGGGAAACTTTAGACAGCTTCATGCAACATGATGTCCAGGAATTATGTCGAGTGGTATGTTTTTGCTATTTCTTACTCATGTATCATAGTATTGTCTCTTGATACTGTGTGTATATAATACAATTCAGTAACATTCCTAGTAATAGTGATACTAACTTAAGTCTATATGAATTGAGGCAGTTTTTGCCTTGGTTTATTTCTCTTTTTTAAGAATGGGATTAATTGTGACTTTTGAGGGTGAGGAGTTTGTGAAGGATAGGGAAGGTTGAAAATAAATAGAAAATATATATTCTAGTGGTCCTTATATTGCTGTAGAGAGGAATGCAACATTGAACATGCAGGTGCATCACTTAATTTGTGAGGTTTTCCAAACCCAAAAGATGGCAGCTGGGGTAGCCCTCAAAACATTTTCTAGGGGAAAGAAGAGAATTTGGAGGACTAAAAAAGGAGATACCAGTATGAATAGACTAAAACTTCATTTTTATGCAAATGGCTTAGAGTTTAATCAGTATAATAGTCATTTGTATGTGATGACTGAATTCAGCAACTGTGCATGTTTATCCTATGTAAAAACTAATCTTTCTTTCAGCTGCTTGATAACGTGGAAAATAAAATGAAAGGCACGTGTGTAGAAGGCACTATTCCTAAATTGTTCAGAGGGAAGATGGTGGTATGTATTTAATCTGTTAGTAATTTTTAAAATTAACTCTGTTATTTGTGTACATTGAAATTCTATGGTGTTTGTTTTTGTTTACAGTCTTATATCCAATGCAAACACGTAGACTATCGATCTGAACGAATAGAAGATTATTATGACATCCAACTAAGTATAAAGGGAAAGAAAAATAGTAAGTGATACGTCATGATATGCACCAATCAAATACTTCAACATGTTGGGCTGTTTTTTGTTTTTTTTTTTTTTTTGTTACCGGATGGGTTTAGTACCTGTTTGTTTAGTGGCTGCTGATTTCAAATGGGCTTGATGGTGCTCAGCACTTTGAAAGATCCTTGTTTTAATTTCAGAGGAATGGGTCTTACTTTTTGACAGCTCATTGAAAACATTTTCTGTAGAAAACGTCTTTGCTTATGTTACCCTTTTTCCCCTTCTCCCTTTTCACTTCGCTGTTCCTTCCCGCCTAATTCTCTGAGATATATTTTCATGAAACTCTTTGAATTTAGAGATTTTACTGGTGTCATGGAAGTGCATCAGTGACATGTTAATAACAGTAGTGTTATCACCGTAGGTTATAATTTATACATGGAGATGAACTTGTGGGTAATAGGTTCGTATTTATGCCTGACCATAGCAATAAGAAAAAAAGAATAAACTAATCAGATTAACGTAACATTGATCACTTATCGGTGGTCACCAAGTATTTGGCGTACAAGACATGAAAAAGGATGCGTAAGACTCAAGCAAACAAAATTATCTAGTTTGATACTTAATAGCTGTAGAGAGAATATATTTGGCAGGCAATTCTAACTGATTTTAAAATCTTGAAATTCCTATGTATGCCCCTCCAATTTTGGTGTGTTTCTTGATATTCTTGAACAATATAAAACTTTAATTTTAATTTTTATAAAGACAAATACTCAAGTACAAGTTCTGGTGTCTTAAAATGTTATTTGATAAATATATTGTTAAGCTCCTATGCTAGAGTAAACTTAAATTTTTCTTCCTCTTTCTGTATTATTCCCAATCTTTTTCATTTAGTTTTTGAGTCCTTCATTGACTATGTTGCAGTGGAACAGTTGGATGGTGATAACAAGTATGATGCAGGAGAACATGGCTTGCAGGTATTTTTCTTTTAATTTGATTTTTAAATTTTATTTTTGTGTCCTTGATGAAACAAAGCTACAGTGGCCAAAAAACTTTGCTACTGATACAACCATTATAGATTGTATCAACAACTGATCTCGGTCATTTTTCTCTTCAGGCAAGCTTGTACGTAGCTCCTCTAAATTGCTATTAGACTTCTCAAAACAGAGCTTAGATTTTAAAAGTCTACTCAGCAATGAATTTTGATTTTGTACCTATAACAGTTTTAGTGACTAGAATGATTTTACAGTTAAATTCTTTACTGATTTTCAAGACTGAGAATTTATTCAAATCCTTCCTCTAAGAGTGGCCCAGTCTTCTGTGTCTAGTTAAAAAAAAAAAAAAAAAAAAAAAAAAAAAAGCTCTGAAAGTTACTTTAGAGAGGCAATTTCTATATTGTCATCAAGAACATTAGATGCACCTGTGGAATTTTAACTGTTTATGTGCACATTTCTGAGCTTTTCAGTTGTACTTTGCAGCATCCACTGTAGGGAGTAGTAGTCCTTTAAAAATTTTTCTTTTTCTACTAGAGCTTATTTTTGCAGCTTCCCTATAGCAGTTTTTGTCAGTAATGTGCTATATATTCTTAGGTGTTCTCAGAAAGCAGCATAATAGTGAAATATCTGTTGTCAGGATACAGTGGACATGAAATCCTTAATTGATCAGAAATGAGATTTTGCCTCAGTATTCTTCTGTAAATTCATTCTCTAAATTTCATTTATATCTGAGTTGCTCGTAACGTAGTGCTATGTTCACATGTGCTTCATGAATGACCTAAATTTAAATGAAATGTTTTCTTGTATGATGCTACTTTGAGTAGCTCTTGGGAGGACTGCAGCATTAAGATGGTTCAAAACTGGGGTGGAAGTTAACTATTCTTTGCACATTATAGTGTCAAGTCTATAAAATAAAAGTTTAAAGAAAAATATCTGCAGCAGACAGGTATTTTGAATTGCTAAAAATCTTACAATTTCAACCCTCTATTTCCTTTAAAATGTCTAGGAGGCAGAGAAGGGTGTAAAGTTTCTCACGTTGCCACCAGTGCTACACCTACAGCTCATGAGATTTATGTATGATCCTCAGACTGACCAGAACATCAAGATAAATGATAGGTGAGTTTGGGGTGGGTTTTTTGGTGCATTTTTTCTTCGTGTGCTTTTGGTTTTGGATGTAGAATTTGGACCAGTTGATGTATTTTTGTAAACAATAATAATAAATAATAATTAAAAAAGGACAAAATCCTATTTTTGAATCAGTTCCAAGGGGAAGGTGTGTGTACAGGCATATGTTAGAGGTCCCCAAATTGAACGTTAGTGTTGAATTTGTCATTCAGAACTTCAATTGCCATTTGTAGCTGTTGTTTTAAACATAATGCAAGCAAATGTAGTTTTTTAATGTAGTTTTTTTCTTTTTCAAAATTAGGTTTGAGTTTCCTGAACAGTTGCCACTAGATGAATTTTTGCAAAAAACAGATCCTAAAGATCCTGCAAATTACATTCTTCATGCAGTTCTAGTACACAGTGGAGATAACCATGGTGGACATTACGTTGTTTACTTAAATCCAAAGGGTGATGGCAAAGTGAGTATTCAAAAACAACTAAACATATTTGTGTGGTGTAAATAGATACTTGCAGTTTTCATAATGGGCAAATCTTTGCAGTTGTTCTTTCCCTAACAGAAGAGAGTACTGGCATGGTCAATTAGAGAAGTCAAATCTCTGTTTGATGTAGTTTGTAGGTTGATATTTGCCATTGTTGTTTCTGTTCTAACATATTTGGGAAACTTGCTTTGGATTTACAAAGACAAAGCAGCAGCCCTCATGGCTAGTTTTCTTTTGCTCTTTAGGGGAGAAGCTTGCATTTGGAGGCATCACTTGCCTTATTAAGAGAGCACCTTCATATTTGCTGTTGGCTTTTGGCAAAAAGACTAAGGGAAGCCCTTCAGTCTTCTGTCTGTGTGTTGAATTTCTACAGCGAGCAAATTTTATCCAGCATTTCTCAGACTTCATGCTGAAGCAAATATGAGTCTTCCTAATGTTTCTGTGACTCAGAAATTCAGTATCTTTGCATGTCCAACTGTTACAGGTTTAGGTGACTTGATCAGATTAGATGTTTATGGGTCAGGTGCCTCTTCCCTTGAGCTTACTGGTTTTCTGTGTCAATGACTGTTCACAGTAAAAGGAGCATTCAGGTTTTACTGTGAATTTGTTTCTATTTGTCTTTCACTATTAATCGGTTTTATTAGTTTTATTTAGAATTTCTTGTAAACTATTTCAAATTTACAAATAATTACCAGATAACTGGTGCATCATTGCATTGTGTTATTTAATAAAAATAAGGCCAGCTATCTGAACTTCGTATAGAAATGTGAAATACTTCAGGAATAGTCTTGAGATGAATTCTTTGTATAATTATCTGGCTAAAAGCTTTTGATATTCAGTGTAAGATTTTCAGATGAGTCGGAGGTACTTGTGACCTCCCTTATGCTGAGTGCAGGTAGCACAAATTACACCGAACTGTAGAATTTTTTAAACTTATGATGCTTGAAGAGAAATTGTAATTACTTGGAGCTGAAAGGCATGCCAGAAATAGGATTAATTTCTCATTCAAGAACATGTTTTTGTGTAAAACGTTATATTGATGTAAAATTTTCTCTCTAGTGGTGTAAATTTGATGACGATGTTGTATCAAGATGTACAAAGGAAGAAGCGATTGAACACAACTATGGAGGCCATGATGATGACTTATCTGTACGACACTGTACCAATGCGTACATGTTGGTTTACATCAGGGAATCAAAATTAAGTATGTATACCCTGTGTGTGTTCCAAATTAGATCGGGATAGCGGGATTTAGAGATATATTTGATTTCTGAATTATTGACAGCCTTCTTATACAAAGGGGCTCCATTAGTTATAGATGGCATCTATAGATTCTATGGGGGTCGACCAGCCTTTCTCTCACTTCTGGAAAGTGTTCTAATCCTCCGGCATCTTGTCTTAGAACAGTAAGACAAGACTGTGTATCAGCAAAGTGCTTTAGCCTTAATTGTTTTATAGGATGAAAAATCAGTGACTCTTGGAAATTAAATCAAATCCATTATAAATATGTAGATATATGTATATTAAAAACAATTGGGTGGTGGTAAATGTTTTTTTAATCCTGAAGTGAATATCTAATTCAGAAGTCTGAGATACATATTTCATGGAAATAGTGCATTTTGGCTCAGGATAGAAAATACTTCTTTTGCCAAAACATGATGATATCAAATAATGTTTTTAATTGAAAGATGAAAAAGGCAGGTTTTTTTTCTTCAGAGGAAAGTCAACTGTGTATGAAAACCCTGTTTGATGTAAATTTCAAAATGACATCACAAAATTTGCTTTGTAGGTGAAGTTTTGCAGCCTGTCACAGACCATGATATTCCTCAACAACTTGTAGAAAGGCTACAAGAAGAGAAAAGAATAGAGGCTCAGAAGAGGAAGGAGAGGCAGGAAGCTCATCTCTACATGCAAGTGCAGGTTAGCTTTTGAAATAGACCAAGTTGCAATTGCCTTCCAAACAAATTGAATATTGAGCCACCTAAGACAAACCTAGATTTTCAACTCTTGAATATGTTTTGGAAGTAGCATTTGAACTGAAATAATTTCAGTGCTTGTAAGTATATTTACATGTGCACTGAGTACTGATGAAACAAACTGTACTGTGCTGGAAAATCAAAGCATTTCTGTTTTCTCTAGAAGGCTGTGAAAAGTTACTTGCAAGGAAAAATAGTAAGTTCAGGTGAAAGGAAAAGGACTAGGTTATTTTAAATGTCTGCCCTGCCACTGCACTTTTATCTCCTTCAGGAATTATTTTCTAAAATTAGAATGTATCTAGCCATAGGCAGCAAGGCTGGACTTCTGCCAAACTGAGCTCATCAAGTAGAAGCAGAAGGAGAGAGTGCTTATATTTGCAATTATCTCTTTGGAAAAGCCAGATGGACTGGATTGTTATGAATTGCCTTAAGGAACCCTGTTTATGGCTCTTTCCAGAGCCCATCTGGCAGAAGAAAATAAAACCTATTTTCCATTTGCCTCCATGTTTCTTTGCATGTTCTTTCTAGAGTTCTTATGTAGAGCTATTGGTAAAGGTTAGCTTGTTCCACACTACATTTACACTAGAGCTATTTCCAGTGGAGAGATTAGCAGAGTTGTGTGGTCTTTCTCTCAGTTAAAAAAAAATACATGGGAGCTGTAGCAGATGCAGGAAATGTTTTAGGCCATCCTCTGTGCATTACACAAAATAGTTATGTAGCCTTTTTTTTTTTAAGTGCCAACATTTTTAGAATACATGTTTCCAAGATTGGGATCTAAGTGCAACTGGTGTTTTATTGTTCAGGATTTGTAAGAATTACTGTACATTAATTACTTACACTGATTTGATTCACAATTTTTAAATTCCATTATAATCTGTGTACTTGCAAATTTTCTTCATGAGAACACAAATAGCGTTAGCAGTGTGATGCCAACCATAGAGTCAATGACGCTGCATAGGAAAGCATCATAAGAAAATATTGTATTGTGGAGCTGAGTAATATAAATAGTAACCTTTAAATGTAATTTTTCAGATAGTAGCAGAGGATCAGTTCTGTGGCCACCAAGGCAATGATATGTACGATGAAGAAAAAGTGAAGTATACTGTTTTCAAAGTATTAAAAAACTCCACGCTTACGGAATTTGTTCAAAACCTCTCTCAAACAATGGTAAGCTTTCTGTAGCTGGCTATGTGTGTTTATTTTAGTATGTTAGTTTTTATCTTCTCCAGGTATTAGCAGCAGTCATAGTTTAGACCTTTTAAAATAGAAGTTCTGTTTGTTTTTAATAAAAATATCTTAATCTTTTTTGTTTCCTGTCACAACTTTTATTTATGTCAGGGATTTCCGCAGGATCAGATCAGATTATGGCCAATGCAAGCTAGAAGTAATGGAACGAAAAGACCTGCAATGTTAGATAATGAAGCAGATGGCAATAAAACAGTAAGTATTCATTGATAAGTAACATGTATGTCGTCCGTGATTCTTAGATTTCAGATCCTAACTTTGGGACATCAGATCTTTAAGTGTTTTAATTTAGCCTTTGTCTGGTAAAGTTTCATATTTGAGAAGATCTGGGCTATAGTGGGTTGATTGGGGTGGAAAGGAGGATTGTGGTGTATGATTCTTCTTCCATGAAGAAAAGACATAATCATGGTTTATATCCTAGATTTTAAACATAAATATATTTTTAGTCTTCCATTATTTGGGCAGAAACAATGGATTTAATGAAATGTATTGCTGAAGATGTAAAACATTGTACTTAAATACCACAAGAAGGGGATTGGTTTCACTGTCCTCTATTTTTTTTTTAGAGTGAAGTAATTTTCTTGCTATAATAGAGATAACTGTAGGTATACTTTTAAATGAAAAAGAAATAGGTCCATTTTAAGTAAAACCTATCATTTGTGCTTCATTAAAACTCTTAATTTTTTTCTGTCATTGTTTCTCTTCTCATAAACTTTGTCACTAGTGCAGCTAAAAAAAAAAAATCCCACTCAGAAAGTATGTCAGAAAGTTCTCATATCTGATGAAAATATAGATGTTAGTATTATGTTCTCTAGAGACTTTTTTCTTCTTCCACATCTACATAGATGATTGAGCTCAGTGACAATGAAAATCCATGGACAATATTTTTGGAAACAGTAGATCCAGAGATGGCTGCTACTGGAGCAACATTACCCAAGTTTGATAAAGATCGTAAGCATATATGCTAAAACTCGAGTAAATGCAAAATACTTTGGTTATTATCTCAAGAAACCTTGTGTACTTGTGTTTTTCGATGATGTCAATGATGTACCCATCAAACTACAGTGCTGAAATTAGTTTGTCTCGTGCATTTTTTTTCCCTTCATTTCTTTTTTTTAAGTGCAAGGTGTGTTTCAAATGCTTTTAGAATCACTGAATAATTTTTCATAAATGCAGGTAAATATATATATAAATTCAGTATTTAAGAATATTTTAAGGGCATTAATTAAATGAATAAAGGAAAGACACACTTACTTTGCTGTTTAAAGAAAAGTACCTAGGTGACTATTTCCAGACATAGTCAAATACTCCTTAGAAAAAAAAATAAATCTTGTCTTAATTTCTAGATGATGTAATGTTGTTCCTGAAAATGTATGATCCGAAGACTCGGAGTTTGAATTATTGTGGACATATCTACACACCTATATCCTGTAAAATACGTGAGTTCTAAAATTCAATTTCATTATTATAATTGAAAAAATTTAGAGACAATGTATTGTATATCTAATTTATTTTTAACAATTAGTTGTTCTATTGAAGTCAAAAATAGGCCACAGTGAAATTTTGATTTCTCCCAACACCAGTGCAGGTTCTCTGGTACGCTTTTCTTTCCCATGTTGTCAGTGAAAGTTTCTGCGAGGCTGACAGTTTTGCCTTAACACAGCATTGGCTGTCAGGTGTTTTTTTAGTTTTACAGTATTCTTCAGGTGTTGCTGAACATAAAAAGTTGTTTCAGACTTACTGTAAAGTTTTGTGATATGATATTGCTCCCCAGTTTTTTTCTTTTATTTCAGGTTATTTTTCAGAATGGACCTTTGCAATCACTCTTAAAGTAGTCTTATACAATTTGAGTACCCTAGTACTCGTTTTCACGCTGGTAGCCTGAGAATAGCTGCTTGGGTTTACTTAGCTGTGAGCCTTGGTTTTCATATGGATCCATTTAAGGAATTCAACAAGTGGCCACCAAGTTAAGATACTTTATCATTTTGAATATCTCATTCTGTTGATTTGTACATGCTTTATGTTTTTGTGTTTTATCCATGTGATTTCAAAAAAAAAAAAAATTAAATTAAAATTAAAATCCATCTCTGAAGAAGGAACACTGTAATTTAATTTCCTTGATCTTGGATGGCCTTGCACATTTTTTTTGTTGTTCAGATGAAGTGAAAGGAAACCTTAAAGTCTCTCTCTGGGTTAAATCTCAATATGGGCAGCTTTAGCCTAGAAGGTTCCATTCCTTAGAAAGGCATTTTAAAACTATTTAACCAGAACAAAAGAAAATAGATTCTCTGTTACTTTACGGATAGGTCTTGCAAGCAGTTACAGTGCAATGCATTTCACACTCCTTTTCTTTTCCAACAGGTGACTTGCTTCCAGTTATGTGTGAGAGAGCAGGATTTCCACAAGAAACTAACCTTATCCTCTATGAGGTTTGGATCGATAGACTTGTTTATTGTAAAAATCATTATTGCTGTACCAGTAGCAAATTTTGGGGTCTTTTTTTTTTAAGGATGAACCACTGTTTGATAATGTTCTAAACTGTGGATAATAAATAACCAAGTAGGTTGAGATGCAATCTTAGCATGGCAGTTGTGACCTAACATTCTCATGTACAACACAGACACAGTTCTGTCACTCGTAAATCCAGTCATTCACACAGAAGGGAACACTTGCATCTGGAGAGTTTGTGGAATTGCAACCTTTGGGACATTTCCAGCACCTGAAGGAATGAGGCCTTGAGCAAACTGCTCTAAACTGGAAGTTAGCCCTGCCTAGAGTAGGAGGTTTAGCTAAAGGCCTCCAGTGGTTCCTTCAAATGAAAATTATTCCATGATTCAAAATGCGTATCTCTGAACTTTTGATATTACACATCTGTTTCATTGTTATCTTATATACTTAAGTACATTACTAGTGTTCCCAACTCTTTTAAAGAAACCAAATGGTGAAACTCTACTTGCAAATTGAAGTTCAATATTTAAAAGGTGCATAAAAGCGACTAATAATGTTACATGTATGTTATAATACACTGTGAGGCATGATTCTGTTAACAAGGTTCTGTCAAACCAATACATTTTTCCTGAGAACTGAAGGGATGAATATTTTGACTTGATCAAGTAAAGGTGGTAAAGTATTATGATTTAACATTTTTGTCATTTACATTCTGTAGCTAGAGGGTGGGAAAAAAAAGCTTTATTGGTTTAAAAAAAAAAAAAAGCAATAATTTATAAGTCATAAGTACTCTAACTAGTAGGACTGAGGTCTACAGTGCTGCAAGAGAGTATCAGCAGATAGTTAACTTTGGAACAGATTTAAAATTAGAAAACTAGAAGTCTGAGGCTTTAAAAACAAAACAAAAAAATCTCTACATGAACTCCTACATGTGCAGCTTTTCTAGTATGAAATCTGTGCATACCCTCTGAAACTCAGCGTTAGAGGAGCTATGCTGCCAACATTATCGGCCATTGTATTTTCAGTGCCCCTCTTAGACAGATGAGTTGAGAAAATGTTGCATCATCTCCTTCCTTCTACAAGTTCAAAGTCAGCAGACAAAATACTTTGTCTGCTAACATATTTCTATTACAGAAATAGTAAATCTTTGCAACTGCTGTATTTATTGAGCACCGAAGGTACAGATCTTGCCAAGGCAAAGTTCTTACTATAGTAAGAACAAGGAACTGTTTTTTGTGTGTTTTGTTAGCAGTCCTGCAGTTCTCTCTGGTGGTTCCAGGGGCACACATGCAGTTCCATGCTATAGAGCAGACTTGTCAGGTACTGCTGTATGTATTTATTTTCAAAAATCACATGTGCCTTGCAATATGCAAAACATTTGTACTCCTTTACGGGTCAGGGTTGCATTTGTTTCTAGTTATAGGCAGGTGCTTTTTATCTCGGGAGGTTATCCTACAAGTAAAAATAATATGTATATATATATTTTATAGTATAAGCATTTTTAATAGGGCTTTGTTGTCTTTTTTGTGCGTGTTCCTTTACAAAAGCTCTGCATTATTAAATCAGTAAGCATACTTAGTATTCTCCAATCTTTCTGGAAGCTGCACGAGTAGAAAATTAATCTGAAATTTACAAAATTTCAGTGGTATGATAATACTGAATGATAAAATACTTCAAAATTAAGATAACTTGAGTGAGAATCCTAAGGTAAAGTATTGGTAAAATAAGCATTTTTATCCATAATAATGAGGTGGCTGTGAACCTTAGCTAAGATTGCATTTAATTAAAAAAAAAAAAAGTATACACACACACTTCTTTCAGTTGAAAGAAAATAAAAGTTACCTTGTCTGATTACGTTTACTATTGTGACTTTTATTTTTGTCTCTTGTTTATTCTGTGTGATAAACGATTTTCTTTTTTCGTTGCAGGAAGTTAAACCCAATTTAACAGAAAGGATTCAGGACTATGATGTATCTCTTGATAAAGCTCTTGATGAACTCATGGATGGTGACATCATAGTGTTTCAGAAGTATGTATTTTAAGGGGCCGGCTTATCATTACAATTAAATCACCTGGTTCACTTTGAAAACAGAACTTCCTTTAATTTAGTACTCTAACAGGAGCAAAGTGTAGTTTTCCAGCAGTAGATGTTCTCAGCAGTTCTCATTTGTTCATTCAAAGGGGAAATGAAAATATATTGATAGCTTTTTAATTATAACTTCACATAATTTAAGGAAATTCATCCTAGTTTAGAAAACTAATGCTCATAAATACTGAAATACGTCTCACTATTACCAAAGCGTGGTTCAGCAATACATCTGAGTTCTGCAGCTTTTTACTTGGAGCCACTGTAACCCAAACAGTGAAGAGCCTACCAGAATTTCAGATCTTGGGTTCTGTACCACCAGTGCTGTACAAGGCTCTTGACTTGGAGCTCCTTTCAACTTAGAACTGAACTCCTCTCCCTTTTTCCTTTTATTCATGCTCACTTTAAGTTCCATACTGGTCTGCGGTGATGAGATGCTTCCAGTTTGCCTGAGTGTATACAACTTATGGGTGTACTGGTGCTTCGACTGGAGTTTTCTCCAAGGCAACAGGAGAACTCCTGCTTCTTTATCCATTAAAGGGATCTTTCCTAAGCTTGTCAGGGCTATAAATCAGCATTTCAATGCTCTCACTCCTGATGGTCACACCCAACTGTGTTGCTCTGTTTCTCTCCATGGGCTGACAGTGGGTGGAAGCCAGCTAGTCTATCTTCAGCACTCTTACCCCAGATTATGTGAGATGAATGTATTTCTCATGTCATGCCTTGGAACTCGCATTCCCTGTTGACCCAGTTGGTGTTATGCACCTTTGGCTGGCTGCTGAGTTTTGGGTAAGTGCACAGCTTGTACCCTGGTGCTATTTCTCTGCTGAGAAGATAGGGGTACTGGTCAGTAGTGACCCAAACCAGCATCTGTGCAGGTTGTTTTGCTTCTGTGGTTCAAGGAGTGCTGTTGTACATCTGGCCTCTGTGCAAAGCAATTGATACAGGGGTATACAGAAAGTTTTGGCAGCATTAATAAAGACACACACTAATGTGCCAGGGTGGAGAGGGAGGGAAGAAAGCTGTTAGAATGCTGCTGTGAAATGAGTGGAATTGTCTATTGCCAGATTGCCAAATGAGAGAGCGCGGTGTGCAAGTGCATTGACTCTTGCACTGCACAGAAATATTCAAGGGTGTGAGTCACTACTGACTGTATTAGTTCTACTGTGTACAAGTGGTGGCTCTTTAAAAAGGTTTCTTAACTTTATTTCTGTATTTCTCAACTGTCACTGATTTACTGTAGAACCTGTTTAAGAGCCCTAGCTACGTGTATCTATAACAATGTAATGTGTAATGGTATTATCATTTGTCTGCTCCTGTAGGGATGATCCAGAAAATGATAACAGCGAACTACCAACAGCTAAAGAATACTTCAGAGACCTCTATCATCGAGTGGATGTCATTTTCTGTGATAAAACCATCCCCAATGACCCTGGCTTTGTTGTTACTTTATCCAATAGAATGAACTACTTTCAGGCACGTACCCTATTTGTTTCTTTGCATTTATTTCCTTGTGCTGGAAGTGACTTCTGCATTAGTTCATAAGCATGTTATAAATATTTTTAGGGAAGAGTAGATATGTTCTTGTACACTTCTTGCATTATGGTAAGGAAAAAAAATAAGAAAACCACTAATGCTTCTGAGAAGAAAATACTTTAAAAAAAATAATTTATTAATTGGATTTCATGCTGTGACATGAAAATATTGATGAAAATAACATGGTGATATAACCCAGCAAGCTAATTTCCTATGAGTGAGTTGAAGAACAGTGAGAATCTTCAAAGAACAAAGAATACAGGTTTCCTAAAAAAAAATAAATATTATAATGAAAAACAAAAGAGGAGTAGAGCTATTGTTGTGGCCTTTTGGTGACAGTGATTTATTGTAATTAGAGACATGTTCCCCTCCCATTCCCTTTCCTTCTTACTCTGGGTCACCTGTTCAGAAGCTAGAGATAGTAGTTTCTTCTTTTCTTGGAGAAGTAGACATAGTAGATCTCTCCCATTATTTCTCTAGCATAATATTTTTGAAGTAGAATAATGAATGATTGGGGTTGCACCAAATGACCTCTAGAGGTACCTTCCAACCTTAACCATTCTGTGATTGTATGACTGTAGAGCAGTGCCACAACTGTCTGAAAAAAATCAGAACTTACACAAATTTTTGTTTGCAGGTTGCAAAGACAGTTGCACAAAGACTTAATACGGATCCAATGCTATTACAGTTTTTCAAGTCTCAAGGGTAAGACAAATTTTCTAGTTTGGTGTTCTGTGTCTAAAGTATTATTTAAAATACTTAGCCCCAAAATAAGTAGGTTTCAGTTAATTTGTAGCTTTTCCATGTTGTGAACTAATTTTTTATCATTATAATGTTAGCGTTCTGGCACACACAGCAAGTTGCATAGACAGTTTACTAACTATTACAGTGGCTGGGTCTAGAGACCCCATGAATTGTTCATTTTATAAGAATTGTAGTAAGTAAAATTAAAAAAAAAAAAAAACAACAAGCATTTTAAAGGATTGTTGTTTAAACAACATTTCTGAAATGATTAATTGTTTCAGAGCCTTTACTGTACGGGTCAAGTTATTAAACTAATGGAAGTGCTATTTCAGAATATGCAGATGTCTAGAATGGAGGAGACCAGAAATAAGTGCATATGTAAAAGCAGGATTCTTGCTGCTGTTAAAGCTTTAAATGCAGGAGCTACTTGTCTCTGACTTTTATTTTTACTATTTATTTCCTGGAAGCCTGCAAATAAGGAAAGTTAACTCCATCCTGTCCAGACCCAATACAATGACTGGGATCCCACAGAGCTGCTAAAAGGGATGTTTCTGGTTAAAGTGGTGGTTTTGGGCACAGTTGTGTAAAACTGGATTTGAATCTATAGGAAACTGCAACTGCAGCAGAAAACAGCATACTGGTAGTTATAGGTATATGCTGCAGGAATAACACACACACAAATTGTATAAACTTTTTGTAGGTATGTAAAAGTAGAGTGCTCTTGAATCATTAACCTGCAGGTCTCTCCCTTCCTCATCAAGGAGCCTGTCCCAGTTTGGATAGCTCTGTGTAGCTTACTGGGCTTCGGTCACTCTGGAATTTTGCTGTGTCATATGGCCCCACAAATTAACCTTTCACAATCTGAATCAGGTGACTTTAGTGCTGCTATACTAGTAGTTTCAGAGGAATGTAGGTCTGCCACTCTGCAGGATTAAAGGTAAACTCTTAAACATCTGAGAGAGTTAACATGTACAGCAAATGGTATTTCTGTTCCCATGTGCTTGCCTGTTTCTAAAAATCAGTAAAGCATTGGATGTAATGCTGTTTAGCCTGTACTAGCAATTACGTGAAACTAGTAGCCAGGAATAAAAATGTTCTTGGTACTTTGATTTACTGAGCAGCAATGGATTCTAAAGAGATGTTTGTGTTTTTTCTTTTTCTCTTCTGTAGTTATAGGGATGGCCCTGGCAATCCTCTTAGGCATAATTATGAAGGTACTTTAAGAGATCTTCTGCAGTTCTTCAAGCCTAGGCAACCTAAAAAACTTTACTATCAACAGGTAAGAGTTTTTTGTTTTTGTTGGTGTGAATAATAAAAAAAAAAAATTGCCCTGTACAAAGTATGCCTAAAGTGTTTCTCTTTTCTTCTTTAAGCTCAAAATGAAAATAACTGATTTTGAAAACAGAAGAAGTTTTAAATGCATATGGCTAAATAGCCAGTTTAGGGAAGAGGTGAGTGAGGTTGGCTGTTATTTGTTATAATTTCTTTGTTGAAGTTGGTACAGCTGTGGTTATGGTACAGTTTGTACATTCTGCTGTCTCTGAAGAACACCAAGTTAGAACAGAGCTGTACCTTATAGAAAAACAATGCCAGTTCTTAAAAAAAAAAAAAAAAAAATTGAAGCGGTTGTTCACTTCAGTAATTTTTATTTTTTAAATATGGATTTTTGATGAAGAATCCAGTGTTTTCTGTGCTTTAATATGGTTGTTTACATTTTCAGGTTTTCTAATCACTTTTCTGTTCTAAATACCACCTAGGAAATAACAGTATATCCAGATAAGCATGGGTGTGTGCGGGACCTGTTAGAAGAATGTAAAAAAGTTGTAGAACTCTCTGAAAAAGGTTCAGGGAAATTAAGGTAAAGCTGGAAGATTTTGGATTTCTTCTATGTGATTGTATGCAGAAAAGTATCCATAGAACTTAAAATACTGTGAAAACTATTATTATGAAATGAAGTCTAATACCGTGTTAAAAAATGAAAAGATTCAGGAGTCTCATTAAGAGAGTTCTTATTAAATACAAATAGGAATCTTACGTAGCTATGTAAGTTTATGAAATAAATAATAAATTCTTGAGATGCTTAAGATTCATCAATCTCAGTTATTAATTCACAACTTAATAATTGTTTCCAATTCATGCTGTTCGCTTTTCAGGAGAGAAAAGTGAGGTCATTTAAAGAGAGTTTAAAAATAATTAAAACCTTTGCACTGCTAAAACAGAAAATTCAATCCTAGTATCTGTTTACATTCTGACTACACTAATTCTTCTTCAGGTTTGAGAAACTAATGTTGCATTGTTTTTTGTCTTTTCCCCACCACCCTCCATCCTTCCCCTTATAATGCTTTTTCTGTTCATGTGTTTTTAAGGCTGCTAGAAATAGTAAGTTACAAAATAATTGGTGTCCATCAGGAAGATGAGCTGTTAGAGTGTTTGTCACCTGCAACAAGTCGAACGTTTCGAATAGAGGTAAATACTACTTTCTTTAAGAAACTTTAAAACTTGCCTTTGAAAGAAGAAAGTATTTCAGGTGGTTATTGTCTTTTCCTAGATTCTGTTTTTCAAATACTGTGATACTTGCAGCAAGCAAGAATACGTGATTATACATATATATTTTAAAGATAATCCTTCTAAAAATCTCTGTTCCATCTCCTACCCTGTAATGGTTCCATTCTTTCAATCTTTACATACGTTTATATAACAAAACGTGAACAATTGGCAAGGGCCTGTCCTGAGAACATTTGCCTTCTTAGCAATAATTAATTCCAAGGTTTGTATGGGGACTCATCATGCAAATTTTCATGCTTGGAACCCACATTGATATGCAGAATTGTATTCTAGAAGACTGTTTCCTTTTCTTTTTAAGTTAGAGCTTCTTGAGCCAAATCTTGTTACTTAGTGTGATTTTTTTCTAAACATTTCATCTTGCAAATCTGTTAACTTGCCTCAAAGATAAGAAATAAAAAAAGAATAGTAAGCTTCCAATGTAAAGCTGTAATGAGAAGATGACAAGAGAAGGTCTGTGATATTTTTGTAACTACAGCTGATGGAAGATTTCATGTCAAAAAAGCCATCCAGGGAAGCCAAGAGAGTGTTTTACTGAATAGGGGAAGCTCAAGCATTGTTGTGACAGAGATGAATGGGGGTGGGGAGATGACACTATGTCAAAAAAAAAGGTCTGTCTTTAATTGTTTTTAAATAGACTTGTTTTGCATCAGTAATAATACGTTAAGTATGCATTTAGTTACTTAATATGTTGGGTTTTTTTTGTGGAAGCTTTAGCTGATTGCAGTCTTAATTTTATGTCTGGATCTAGGAAATTCCTCTGGACCAGGTAGATATAGATAAAGAAAATGAGATGCTAATCACAGTGGCACATTTCCACAAAGAGGTTTTTGGGACATTTGGAATTCCATTCTTGCTGAGGATACACCAGGTACATATGCCTCCCTTTTCTCCTTATGCAATAATCTTTTTGATGTTTCTTAAAATACTGTAAAAGAAAGTGATTAGAGTTAGTAAAAATTGTTGCTGTTTAAAAAAAGGGAAAAAAAAAGTTCTGCCCCATATATGCATTTTTGTGGTTAAATCCCTTGCTGTCTTGGTTTTCCTTTGCATATACAGATTGCTCAGTGTTTCAGTGAGCCTTTTTAGGTCATGAATATCAAACTGGTGATTGACATGCTGTATATGTAATATTAAAATAAAAATAGAATCTGATTTCTAATACTGTGTTAGCAATTCCGATGTAAACTTATTGGCAAAAGTGGCGAAGCCATTGTTGTTTGGCTTCTTATTGAGACAAATGATTATGACAAATGAGTGAGTTTGCTTTCTTGAACATTTTCTAAGATGACTCTGCATTTTATAATTTATTTCATAACTTTAATAATTTGGTGTGCTTTATCTTCCAGGGCTGGAAGTTAATACAAGAATGAAAGCTAATTTTGAAAGTTTATATTAAGTTTTTATGTATTGCTACTCTAACCAAGTGTCACACTATTTCTTTCAATAGAAAAGTGTTTTTATGAGGGCAGTTAGCACTTGTGCTTTTAAACTATTTTTCTGTTTTTTGTTTGTTAGTTTATACGAAAATTACATAGTTTCATGGAAGTTTTGGTGTGAGACATATGTCCACACCTCTGAATCTTTGTGTCATTTTACCATATTTCCATGTTTTTGACCAATGTAGAGTAAGATCTTTGTGTTAATTTTTGGTGGAGACTATTTGCACTGCATTTCCCTAAGATAGCTCTATTGATCTTTAAGTTAACACTGTCTGGTATTATATTTCAAGCAGCTTATATACAGAACATGCAGAAAAATACTATAAAATTTACCAGTTGAGGGGAAGCATCACAGCTGTAGAGGTTTGAAGAAGCAATATACTTAGGAAAGATCACTTAAAAATAATAATACGTATATTTTTAAAATCCCTATTTTGCTGCTAATTTCTAACTTTGTTTCTTAACTTGTATATATTGAGCAAGTCAATTTATGGGAGAGATTGCATAAAGACGAATCAGTAAGACTTGCAGATGCCGAGTTTATAGAAAGCTGTACATTGTACGTACTCTATTGTAGTAGATAGTGTTGACACTTCAGTAATTTTGGTAATAGCTGAGAGATTAAGATATGCAATGTATTCTGATGTAGCTTGAAGTAGGAAATATTTACGGCACCCCTTTTGCTTCCTATTTTTTGACGTTAAAAATGTCGTAATCATTAGGGTGAACACTTCAGAGAAGTTATGAAGCGGATTCAGACAATGCTGGACATACAAGAAAAAGAATTTGAAAAGGTAATGGCAAGTTGGAAGAAGTTTTATTGCTGATTGCAGACTCTAAGTTTATTTCAAAAAGTTTGAAAACTGTAAATTTGGGATAAGTGCAGATGTTGATCAGTAGAACAGTTGCTTGCCCTACTGACCTTTCTGAGAATAATTAGGTAAAATGTGTAGGACTAGTACTTCTGTACTGTGTAAAATGAGATACTCCGCAAAATAGCAGAATAACCTAGAAAAAGTTTGGATGGTACAGAAGCTCAAGAGGGCACGCACTTCAGTTTCCTGCTCAGAGTAGAGCTAGCTTAAAGTTAAGTCAGGTTGCTCAGGATTTTACCTAGTCGCAATTTAAATATTCCCAAGAATGGCAGTTCTGCCACGTTCTGGACAGTTATTTTAGAGCTGTATCACTCATTGTGAAGGTCTTTTTCTTACCTGAGATCAGAATTTGTCATTTTGCAGCTTCTGATAGTAGCCCTCTTGTCCTTATGCTGTGCACCACTTGGAAAAGTCTGCCTCAGTCTTCACAGTATCACCCTTCAGTTGGTGGAAGACTGGATGTTCCTGTTAGCCTTTTGTTCTCTGAGCTAGATAAACAAGTTCCCCTTAGCTGCTTCTATGCCTCGTGCTACAGCCCCCTGTCTTACTGGCCTTTGCTGGAACCCCTGCAGTTTGTTTCCAATGCGCTTTCATTGGAGGGCCTGAACCTGGACACAATATTCCAGATGCAGTCTCAAGATTTCCTGACTGTTCATTTTTATCCTGCTGTCTAAGTAGTTGATGAAGATCTTAAACAGGATTGACTTCAGTATCAACCCCTGAAGAATACCACTCATAACCAGCTGTGTTTTATATTATGAAGTTAGACTTGGAGACTTTATTTTAGTACAGTATCTTAACAGTTTTCTTCCTTTTCATAGTTTAAATTTGCAATTGTAATGATGGGCCGACACCAATATCTCAATGAAGATGAGTATGAAGTGAACTTGAAAGATTTTGAGCCCCAACCTGGTGAGTTGTTCTCAATCTGACTATTCTGACCTCCTGAAGTCAGGTCTGCCAGTTGTTATAAGGCAGTTATCCTTAACTCAGAACACAGAAACAGATTAGTTGTTCTTTGTACGTCAAGTACACTGAATATAGTAACTAAGCAAGTATTTGCCTATACTTGCATGCACGCTTCACTGTTAGTCTTGAGAATATATATTCTGTAGACATATGAATTACTGCATAGTGTTTGCTTGTGAGCTAAAAGTTTGCATTTGAACAACCAGCATTTGAGCAACCAAATGGGTCAAATATCCATACAGCATGCTTTACAGAAGAGAGTTATGTTACTTGCACTGTATCTGTATTGCCCATCTGCTCCTTTGTATATTTGATTCTCACATTGTTATTGGAGTAGGTGCTCATATTATTCCTAAAACATAAGAAAGTGCATCCTCATAAGCTCCTTAAGTGTGCCACAAAGAGGTATTTGACTTCTCATATTCATTGAAGACATTCCTTGTTCTTTCTTGATATCTTCAATGAATCTATAGAATCAAACAAGAATATTACATATGTGACTAGGATGCTGTTTAGATTCTTCAGACAAGATTCACCAAGCTACAAATTCAGCTCTGCTCTGAATTTGTCTGTGGAGGTGGTCTACCATCTTATTTACTCAACTGATATTTAAAGCTTTATTCTCTGAGGAATATACACATAGGAGAAACCAGGTTAGTCATTGAGGAGTCTCACCACAGTCGTCTTTTGGGAGTTTTAGCTGGAAATGACACCCTTGAACTTGCAGTTAGGGCTGTATTGAAAGTCATGAGTTCTCTTCCCCCCCAAATTTGCCAGATTTGCTCTGATGTTTTTCAAGCTCTGGACTTACATAACAATTGTAAAGAATTCCTGTAACTGTCCATTTATTTCAAAATCCATAGAGAATTAGGCCTGTAGTGTTAATGAGTACTTTGCAGGGACCTAGCAAGAAGTCATCTCATTGTGGTATGTTATACAGCCAGGTTTATGGCTAACAGCTGTGAATATGAGGGGACTTGCCAAAACTTTGGATGTCTCCATGTGAACAGGCCATCAGTGCGCAGAGGGCAGTGTGGTTGGTGTCACTGGGGGGACCTGGTTTTCTGCACACATTGTGAGGGGTCTCTGGATGACTAACTCAGAGGTAGACATTTGTCAGTGGGCAAATAAGCTCGCTCTTGTGTGTTCAGAGCAGGCAGAGTCCTGATTTTATTCTAAGTCATCTTTCTGAGTGCAGGGAAAGGGAAGGCAATAGTCCAAAATGAGTTATTGGACTTCCTGAGCAAACCTAGAGCCAGTATTGCTGAGGCAATGTGAAAGACTAGGTAACTAGGTCAAAAGTACAGAACATAGAAGAAATTGGAAAGGGGAGAACTTGGTGTTTGAAGCAGCTGTAGGGAATCTGAGACTAGTGGGTTTCCATTTGAGAGTTGCCCTTTTGATATTATAGACTTTGATAGAATTAACTCCCCACAAGATTCTCCTGTTGGGTGGTAATATGATGTTCTAATGCCTTCTTATCTAAATAGTATTTCAAGGTGTAGGGCTCACAAGTTCCTATAAATACCAGATTTTAACATGTGCTGGACTGACTGAACTGAAGGTTTGGCTTTCACTAATTTTATCAACATAGTTGGTGTCGATCAATGCTGTCCCTCTCCTTTTGTAAAGATGCACTCTAATGACAATTGTGCTAACAGCATATGATTGAGTTTCTTTCTTTAAAAGACATTAAAGTGATCTCAGCCAGATTGGCAGTACTTTTATATTGGACATTGACCATTACGTCAAAAAGAAAAAATATTTTGATTGAAGAAAATATATCCAAAAATGCAGATGCAGGCAACCAGAAAGGTCAAGTGTTTTATGCTTTAGTGATTACAGTTGATGTCCTGAAATGTAGGAGTGTGCTTCTCTTGCTGGGGGGCTATTTAGTTTGTGCCGCTATCACTTCACTTCAAAGAACATTTGATGCTCTTCATTGAAGACATCTTAAAAGGGAGTATTTTCCATTTGCAAGAAGTACATGGAATGTGTTTTTTCATGAAAATTAGCAGCATGTAAAACAATATGGGGTTGAACAAGTGAAAAATTCTGTATGTTTTCTGTATAGTCCAAATATGACTAAATTTTTTCTCAGAATAAATACAAGGTTGGTTACATGATTTCTTAATGAACACATGATTTGCATTTTACATGTACTTAAGAATGTTCCTACATAACCAGGTGATAAGAATAACTTAATACAGCAGCAATCATTTATACTGTGGCAAATACTATAGGTTATCATATTTAGATGATGATTTCCTCTTTCAAGCACTGCCCAGCAGTTCTGTGAAAGGTGGTACTTCAGTTGACATGCCTCTAGCCATAAATTGCAAAAGCAAGGGTTTTTTTGTTGTTGTTGTTGTTTTTTGTTTTTTAACTTCAGCACATACTTCACTGCTGTAAACTCTCGTAAGTGACTGAAGAGGAGGAAAACCAGCTACCTGATGCAGAAACAGTTGTAGAAATATTACTGGGAGGAAAGTTGTGGTCAGGAAAGCAGCTGTCATGGCTGGGGACTATAGGAGTGTTCTGCAGCCCTCTTCCATACTGTATGATTCCTAGCAAACTGAACAGGGCACGCATGAGTAGTTTGTGTAAAGGAGTCTTTTCAACTTACTCTTAAAAACTTCATTTTTTTTCTCTTTTCTTTTCTAGGCAACATGTCTCATCCAAGGCCATGGCTAGGGCTTGACCATTTCAATAAAGCCCCAAAGAGAAGTCGCTACACTTACCTTGAAAAAGCTATTAAAATCCATAACTGACTTACGTAACCAGATTGTCAAGGCAAGGGACAAAAATAAGTGTGTGTGTGCACCTTTTTAACAACTGTAGAACTTTGGTACACGTGCACTATATCTGAAGTCTTCAGCAAGAGGATTTGCTGCTGATGTTAATTTTATTTTGTTGAGGCTGTTCAGTTTGGCTTCTCTGTATCTATTGACTGCCCTTTTTGAGCAAAATGAAGGTGTTTTTATAAAGCTTGGATGCCAATGAGAGTTATTTTATGGTAAACGTAATGCAAGGCAATTGTCAGCATAATGAGGGAAGAGTTTAGTAGAACAGTTGACATTGGCAAAATATTTGTCTGTAGTACGTTTATAGATGGCATAAGCTGGCTGGCTGCCCTTCCTGGTATGGTATTCACCATCACTGCAGCTAGTAAGTCTTATGTTTAGACTCACATCAGATTTATTTCCTTCAGTTATACTTTAAATGACATTTTTGTGCATTTGTAAATGCAAAAAACTCACATCATCAATAAATAGCAATCTCTACTTCATTGTGTACATTGTTGGCACTTATTCGGGATTTTTGTCTCCTCCAGCTGCATAGAATCTTTTTTAATAAACTAGTTTTCATTTAATTTAGTCACTACTTTGCATCCTGTTTTGCCAAGTGGATGCCCTGACTCCTAAAATGAGATATTTGGGTCTTTTTATTAAATTTTCAACCATTGTTGAATACAGTTGCAATTTATTATGCCATCTTCTGGGAAATAGAATGACACTGAAAGTTGGCAAAAGCAAGTGAAAGGATTATAAATATCATTAATTTAGTTAACATGGGAAGAGATGGGGAAAACACAAGAAATAGCCTTTTAGCACAGAGGGGCATGCTCACTAGTATTTAGTAAGCTGTTGACTTTGTATAAAAAAGGAGGAAAAAAAAGAAAAAAGAAAAAAAGAAAAACTGAAATTGTATATTTAATGAATGAACATGTACAATTTAACACTTGGAGGTTAATTTTGTTGGGTGAGTCTGCAAGTGAATTTCACTGATGTTGATATTCATTGTGTGTAGTTTTATTTCAGTCCCCAGACTGCTTCCTTTTATTTTGGAGCTAATGCCAGCCGCGTTTCTAGTTTTGAGTGCAGTAAAGATAGAATCAGCAATTCACACTTAATTTTACATTTTTTTCCAGTATTTTATTTTGTTTCTGTAGCCGCAGTGTACAACAACTCTTCCTGTATATTGCCTTTTTTTGCTGGAAAATGTTGTATGTTGAATAAAATTTTCTATAAAATTTTTCTTCAGTGAGTGATGACATGGAAGTTGAAGAAGATTTTCTCTTCTCCGTGGAAATAGAGTTCTGGGAAAGTACTTTTATTTGTGAGGTTTTGCTAAAGGTGTGTTTTCTTGTTTTCAGTGTTGACAATTGTATAACCCTTATATTGGTTGTTTTGGAGTTTGGGGGAAAATTTGTGGGGTTTTCTGTTCAGTTGTTTTAGGTTTGGGATTTTTTTTCATTTTTTTGTTTTGTTTTGTTCTGTTTTTGGGTGTTTTGTTTTTTTACCTCCTAACTAGTTACATTTGAGCTTAACAAATAGAAGGGTTTTCCTGGAAGGAACCATGTACAAATACAATGAATGGAAAAATTATTTTGCTAGTTTGTTTGTAAAGCTTGTAGTAGAGTTTTTGTGGTAGACTTGACTCTGCCTGCCTGTACAAAATTTTGTTGTCCAGATTCTCAAGTCTAATATTATACATGGTGTAAAGTTAAAATCTGGAGTCTCTAAAGGTAAGCTCTCTTAATAGAGTGATAGGTTCCCTCTGTAGTGTGTTCCCTGTATTCATAACCAAAACAAAGTTCTTAGAAGCTTCCTTTTCTCAGACCTACCAATAAACATTTAGTAGGGGTTGTATACATGTGATGGCCTTTATACTTTCTTTTCTGAGATGTGGGTGCTGGTGATAACTGAAAACACCAGCAAGTATTTTTAAATTGAATTTTAAGATATTTTGTTCATATAGCTTTAAAAATGCATTAATCTCCAATATTAGGTGTGTCTGAGTTTTTTTAATTTATATGCCGTGGTGCTTTTAACAGTCTCTAATTCCCAGTCAAAGCAAACTAGTTGTTTACATTGCTTTTGTCGTCTGAGTACATAGGTTACAGGTAGAGGGAAGTGCTTAAATGGCATGCCTTAAATGGATCAAGATTTCCTTTGACTTGTATTTGCATTGAACTGGTGAGAAAGGTAACACAATCCAAGACAACTGGTACTTTTACTAGTAGTACTTGGGTTGTCTCTACAGGCTTTCAGTAAATATCAGGGTTTGTATTCAAAATACTTCCGTAAAATTAGGTACTCTGATCAGCAGTAGTACACCCTATTTTGTGAATTCAATGTTATGGTAGACAGATATGAAATCGAGTTTGTATCTGAATGTCACTAACTTTTAGGACTAATTTATGGGATTCTGGCAGCTTCTAGGGAATATCTTATGAAATCGCAATACTTCCTATTTCAGAAGAAAATACTGCTAACAAAGTAAATTTTGGGTGCCTTTTGATTTTTAGATGACTAGTTCTTACATGCTTCAGTATTTGTGCAACTCCCACACCAATTTTGAAAAGACAATACATTAAGGCATTCCGTATGCACTATTTCCAGTAACTGAAGTTTTTTATGGAAAAAAAAAATTGGAGCACAAATAACTTGTTACTCAAATGTAGAAACACACACAGCTATGAAGAGAAGAGGAAGAATGGAGGTTTTCTCAGGTGCAGTATCTTTGTTTAGCTCATTCTAAAAATTTACAAGAGTACAGTCTTCAAAGCTACTGTGCTTTCCATTTCTAATTCAGATATTGGAATTATCTGGATAAGAGCAAATGCATTAAATTAACTTGATGATGATAAGTGTTAAGCAATAAGGATGTAAATTCATGGTACACAGGATCAGAGCACCATGATGTTAGCGGCCCGTCTGAATTCTTGAAAATAGCAAGAATTGTTCCTGTAGATTTACATAGTGCCTTTTATTCTAAAGGAGTCCAAAGCATTCTGTGAAATCTAAGCAAATCACACCAGTGAAATAGTTTGACTAGAGAGTGACAGCCAACAAAAACACCCTTTATACAAGAAGGCTTGCTTAAGCAGCACCAGGACGAATTCGTACTGCTGCAAGACACGTCAGAGGGATCAGGCCGATGTCGTGCCGCTGGACGTGCAGTGCCCGGTGCTGTATCTACCTCAGCTGCTGCCCCTCGGAGCTGGGACCCAGCCTGCTGCTCCCTAGAGCCTCAGACCTGGAGCTTGGACCGCCCTCAGTCCTGCGGGCTCTGTGCTGGCTGCAGGCGTCAGTACGTAGATCTAAGCGACGCTGTGTTTTGCTATTTGATAACCTTTGTGAGAAATCTTTTTTTTTTTCCTGTAGGAACTGTATATATTGTAAATAAAATAGATAAGGGTAAACACTGGATTTGTGTCTTGTCCGTTCCTTTTTCAAAAAGAAACAAAAGTGAAAGCGTTGCTCAGAAGTCAAGGTGATTTTGATTAGACGGAGGAGATGAATTTTGCAAAATTCAACTAAATCATGTCAAGAATGACATTCATAATGTAAGTAGACTTGGCCAGAGGGTAAATGCTGAGTTCTGCAGCAATTCCTATGGTTTTATCTCTTCCCGTTTTTCCTCAGAGGATCTAAGCAAGCATTTGGATATTGAGATAGGGAGAGTCAGGGTTTAGCATGTGTGTGGCCTGGTGTCATTTATCCTTTGCTTTTAAATGAGCCTGGCCTTTAGGATCTGAAAAAGGGGCTACACCAGGCAGCAGCTGGAGTCTGCCTTTCTTATAAAATACTTGTATAAGCTATTGTGCCTCCAGATATTGGTGCAAAAATGTTTTGACTACTTTTGCTAATATCCTCTGCACATCTGAAATCATATGCATCATTTCTTTCTGTTATGTATATATTCAGGATTATTTGTTTCTGCACTTGCCTTCTAAATGTTATCCAAATTGATGTGTATTCACTGTTATTTAAAGGTGAAGCTTACTCTTTCACAGACAGATTTTAAAATTGATAGAAAAAAACCCTAACATTTAAAAATATTTGAAATGGTGGAAAAAAACTGGCTGATGTCTGTCTGGCTGCTTGTGGATTTTATCATCGTGGTGTTACTTCCTGTTAGGTCAAAGTGATTAAGGAGGCTGGGTCACCAGAGGATGCAGAGTTACTGACCTTGTTATCATGTGAAAGCCAGGGCAGCCCCTAGAATGGCCTTCCTTGCCCCATTACTTCTGCCACTGGGTTGAGAAGGCCGGAGGAGCTGGGTCTGGTCTTCGTGCAGGTCCCTGGGAGTCACCATGAAGGTTCCTGTATGCAAATAGCTCACCAGAGAAATTTTACTACCAAGCTTGTACTGCTCTCGGAGCTTCTAGGTTTCTAAACGATGTCAATATTGTAAGAGCCTTTGTATTCTTCAGTAAAATTCCCTGCATCCACCTAGTTTAATAGCTTGGTATTCACTGCCACCCCATCACACCCACACACCCACCCACCCCTTTGTGGTCTAGAGCCCCTTTTTTAGCTATATTCCTATGACTGGAGCCTTGTGCTGTTCTGCAGAGATCCTACTGTAGCAAGGTGACCGATGTGTTCAGCCTGGGAGATGGCTGATGATATTGAAGGCCTTTTCCAGCCTAGATGATGCTGTGTTTCTGTGATGCAGGGGACAGGGAACAAGTGGATGGGAGAGGCCAGTTTAATGAAAGCATTTATAGGAGCCATAGACAAAGAGAAATGCATTGGGGTCAAGATGTACTACTGCCCTCAGGGCTGTACCAAACACTTCTATCAGCTTTTGTTTAATGTGAAAACAATTCAAATACAGATCTTGGACAGTTTGTTTCCAGGTAGCATAATTTACCACCTGCTGTGCTCAAGTCCTGAGGAAGATCAATGACGGGTTTGTTGCATGGGATCATTCTGGCACTAAATCACAGCTTAGGCTAAGTGATGCCCAGCTGCATCAATTTAAGCATGATAGGTGATGATCTGTGGAACTCTGAATTACACCTGCTTTGTTACTAGCAACAATTTTCAACAGTGCCTCTTGTTTTTTGCTGTTCTCATCAAAAAGGTGAGGTGTCTTTTCAATTTGTGGTGTCTGCCAGACTGAAACATCAGCCTCTGCTTGCTGTAGCACAGACGTTGGCTTGGGCTACACATGAGTTTGATTTGTCTGGAAAATAGTTGTGTAATGGTTTTTACTTACTCATACACCACAGCAAAAAAAGTACACTTGTATTATTCTCTGTTTAAACACTGGAGTTCTCATACTTCTTATATATACTCCTCAAGCAAAAGCGCATGCACAAATCTACACTAGTTTAGCTGTGGCCATTTAAAAATATGCTACTAGCTAAATAGATGCTATTTGTAATAAAGACGAGCTCCAGGTAGTTTAAGATGACTGCACAAGGGGGAATGCCACTCTGAGAACTAATTTCTGATGCATTCTTCAAACCTATAGCTTTCAATATCTTTAACTTTTCAGAATTCTGATTTTGCTTGTAACACTGCCACCCGCTGGAGCGCTGGCAGCACAGCGCGGGTATCGGGGCTCGTGTACAGCCGGTACAAACTGCGTCCTGCTGGCAAATGCTTACTGGGTGCCACTGGGGCAGTGTTAGGCTGTAACAGGCACAAATTCAGGAAAAATCAGGAGTCGATGCTACCTAGAGCTTATGATTATCTGTCATGTGTGTGGTATTGAGTAAGCTGCATTGCCAATGCACGCATGTAGGCCAACTCTGGCTGGTATTTATTTACATATTAAAAAAAAGTCAGTTTTAGTTTTCTCATCAGATTCGCAGACAAAACTGAATGTCTATGAAAAAAATGCACTTTTTTTTTTTTAGAGGACCTCCCTGTGTGTATCTGGAGTACATAACCAGTGGAAGCAAACAGTCCCTAAATTTTAGGGTGTGGGGAGGTCTAGTTATAGAAAACAAGAAATCACAACACTCACTTTTTGAACTTACTTTTTGAACTTCTTTCTATTAGTAGCAGTAATATCTTCTCAGTAGTCACATTTAAATCCTCTCTGGGCTTTTTCAAGTTAGCAGTTTTTTGGATGTTAAGACCGTCAGTAAATACAGGCTCCGGGTATGGGTTTGTTTTCTTTTTTTTTTCTTTTTTTTGTAACAACTCTATAGTTTCTGAGAGCAAATTATTAATTAAAGCCTCAATTCCTTGGTAGTTTTTTATTCAACCTTCCCATAAGCAGCTGCAGTTATAAAATTCGTTAAAAACACGAACCCGTGTTTCTACAAGGAAGAGGGCTGCTATTTCCAAAGCAGGCCAGAGTTGTTCTGTTAGGCATTCAGGCTTCAAGGTTTTCCTTCTGTCACACAAGTTACTTGTTTTCAGCTTCATGAAAGCAGTGTTCATATGCTGCCTCCCCTCTGCCATTGATCTCGACATGTGCGGTCTGCACGGGCAGCAGAAAGGAGGTGAGGTGTGTAATCTGAGGGCGGGCAGGCCTCACGGTTCCTTTCTCCTGAGGCACGGAAGGTCTGAGGAAGCCCATGGTTTTCTCAGCCAGGTCAAGATGCTCCTGTAAGCGAGTGCTGACAACACACTTCGGCTATGGTCTCTGTGCCTGAAGTGAGGACAGGGTGCTCCTGTTCAGACCTACCCCGTCTGTCCCCACAGCCTTAATGCTTCACAGTTGATGTTATTGTTCGAGGAGTGAGAGGGTGTTGCATTCAAATACAACAGCGTGTCCAACCTGGCTATGCAGTAACCTGTAAGTACACTAAGAACTGCAGTAAAATAGTTGTTTGAAAAGACTATGGTTGCTTCTACATGGTTGCAGATCGATATAGTTGCAGATATGTGAGAGGGATGTGGAAAGACTTGTTCAGAAGCTGTGGTGATAAAGCAAATGGAAGAAGCTACACAAGTGAAGGAAACTAAAAAGTTTTGAATGATGTGCTTGCTGTGTATAGGGCATTGGTTGCACCTGGTTTTACATGTTCTTCATTTCTAGTCTGCTTGTAAACCTGTGGCTCTCCTACAACGAGCACAACCTCAAAGAAAGCAGTATCTCTACTTAGCTCTCCTAAAAAGTAGGCAGAAGCATGATCACGCTGTTACTGTCGTTGTGTGATAGCAATCACAGCATCGCTGATTAACAAATCTGAGTCTCAGTCCAGAAGAGATCCCATGCATGCGTGCGGTCAGTGCAGCAGTTTCGGCATTGGCAGTAGCTCTGTATTTGGGGGACTGAAGCTCCCCATGGGGGTGCTGGTGGGACACAGACTCGTGGAAGTCCTGGCACCCTCAGGCAGTCCTGCTAAGAGCCTGTGGGGTTGTTCTGCCTCTCCTGTGTAAAACAGCTGAAGAAGGCTGAGTGCGATGAGGTAGAATGGCGTTCTGCTCGGGCAGAGCAGGTTTTGAACGGGGCCCAGGAGCCGGGGTTTGATGGAAGCCGAAGGCTGCCTGGTATCTCCTCTGATCCCCTTGCTCCAGCTGGGCCCAGCCCCGTCCCTCCTTCCTCCCTGTGGCTGTGCCTGGGCTCGGCTCGGGGCCTGCCCCGGGCGCCCGGGGGGCAGCTCTGCCCCGCCGCGGGCCTGAGCCCGCCAGGGGGCGGCCGAGAGCCGGCCGGGGCCGGGGCCGGGGCCGGGGCCGGGGCCGGGGCCGGGGCCGGGGCCGGGGCCGGGGCCGGGGCCGGGGCCGGGGCCCCAGCGGGGAGGCCGGGCCGGGCAGGAGGGGCCGTGAGGTGCCTGGGGAGCGCGGCTGAGCGGGAGGCGGGAAAGGAGAACCGGTGTTGTCCGGGGATTCCCTCAGGTCGGTAGCCCAGCGGCGAACGCTGACTAGGAAGTTCTGGCTGTTTTACTACTGAAAGTTTGAATTTGTGATGATTTTGTATAAAAGCTATGGGAAGGAGCACGGGTAGATCGAATGTTCTGCTGAAAGAATCACAAGAAGCAGGCTTGGCTCGTGAACAGCTTGGTGCGGACCAAGGAAAATCCAGAGGTTTTCTCACGTCGCAGGTCGGTTGGAGCAGCTCTGCACCAACACGCTTCGTGCTCATGGGCTCCCTGCGAGCTGTGTCGCAGCTGGGGAAGTTTTTGCCTTGCCTCTGGCCTGGCCTCCTCCACACCAGTATGTGGGCTGGTGGTTTCCCCAGCTTGCCGGACTCTGTTCCCCAGTGGTACGAGGCTCTTGCAGCCGCCCTGATATTCAGGAGACGTCAGCATGTCAGCACTTGGGTCTGGTTCTGGGAAGTGGAGTGGGTGAGTGCTGGGATGCTGCCTCTACCCCAGTCCCTCAACACAACCTTCTTTCTGTGGCTTAATTGCCTGAAGAACTAAAATACAGATTTTCGTCAAATAGCGTCAGGCTAAATGGGACGCTTTATGGTTCTTCTAGCTACATGGTTTCTACGGATCTTCCGGAGCATGAACAGGGTGCCTTCAGCAATGGGAATATTTGTTGTATCTCATATGTAACACAGCAATGACAATCTCATAACGGCATTTCATCAATAAATAATAAGAATAATCAGCTACCCCTGTACCACTCACAGCCCTGCAGGGGTAGGTCACATACAAAGAACAGAGAGAAGATCCCAACCAGTCAGTTTCAGTGCATATAAGGTAAGTGCTTCTCTAAAATGTGCTTTTCATGCCTGGTGGGTTGAAAAGTCTGTGTCCCAGCTGGGTTGGAGATCTGAGGGTAGTAGTAGCAGCACTGAAGTACTCACTAGCTGGTCACTTTATAACTCAAGAGAACTATTCAAACAGAGCATGAAATAAGTGAAAATGTAAATTAGTCTTTAAGGCTTTCCATTTTAAAGTCAGTCTAACCATGGTATGGTAAACTCCAGATGACTTAGCCAGGGAGCTGCAGAACCAAAGCCTACTCCTAGGTTTCCTGGCAGTAGTTTTACGTGTGGAATCTTACACCATTAGGGAGCAGAAACTTGGCATCACCTGGTTGCATAAACTCTGTCCTTATAGTCTTTTGTATCTATAAATATGAAAATGGCAGCATGGGCAGTAATGGTCTGCATCCTTGAAGATCTTCACGAAGAAAGGTACAAAGCAGCATCCAAAACAGCACCTACAGGCAAAGAGGAAATGGACATACATGAAGTGATTTACTAACTTTTCTTTTTGTTGGCTTCCTCTATTCTTTGTCTTACTCTGTCTGCCATTTCACAGTATGAATCCACTTGACTCCCAGGTTTCTTAATATTTAAATTGTCTTCCTAAAGGCTAATCATCTTCACCGCTAACATCTTATGCATTAGTCTGATTCTGAATTATGGTAGGGAAGTGAATAATCTACTAATTTTTACTTGTCTTATGAAAAGTAATAACATACTTGGTTAAATTTAGCAACAGATTGCATCCCTGGCAGCCATGATGACTGTGTCTAGTATGGACAGACTGACTTCTTAGGATGTACAGAGAAGGGCTAACTGTCTATATAAGCATTAACTAGAATTTTATTTTTTAATGGATCTATCTTTTTAAACTTCTGCTACGAAGAATCTCCAATGTATACATGAAAGCTTACCCAACCATACACAAGCTGGTGCACAGAAGGTAAGACAGTCTGCCCAGCCTGTAGGTGACCTGTGTGGTGATGTGCTGGCGGCAGGAAGGACATATTGTGGATGTTGGTCTGCTTGAGAAGATTCCTGCTACTATGATCGGAGGCTGAGACACCAGGTAAACTGAGTTTAAGAGGAAACAAGAAGCAGCAAAATTAGGAGGATGTGGAGTATTTTACACATTATTGATTCTTAGTTGTAGAATGTAGGTTCTTAAAATGACCAATCTAGAGCCACTTCTGTTACTAGTATCGACTAAAGGCATATTCACAAGAACTACTGTAATGTTTGTTCTATGTATCCCAACACATTCCTTCTACCAGCCAGTATCTGCATGGATAAAGACATATGCAGGGAGCTGCTTACAGGAAAATCTCTACAGTCAGGCAGTCTCCACTGCTCAGCGTTGACACTGAGAGTTTATCTTCTGATATTTAACGTATTGTGAAAAAGTGTGTTCTCCCTGAAGAAAAGGATTTGAAGGATATAGAGGAGCTTTCTGGATCGGCTTTTCAGTAACTACAAGAAATTCAGAAAAGTAATTATTCCATTATACAAATGTCATCAGTCAGATGCCGGCATGACTCCAGTTAGTAATGTCTGTAACTTCCCTCATGTCTTTTTAGTCTGGATTTGAGTATGTTATACCTCCTTGAGAATTGTGCACCTGGTAGCTACGGGAAAGATTTTTTTACAGAAATATTTTCAGTGAAAAATACCATTTTAAGGCTCCTAAAACAAATTCAGGGTACGTTCAAACTGTAGCCTAAAACAAAGATCTGGGCATGGGAAGGTAGTGTCTGTTAGACGGGTAGGATGTATGATATCTGAGTTTGTCTCCTGGTCTTAGGGATTTTAAAAAACAAATGCATCTCCTTCCCTCCCATAAGAGATGGTATTCAACTTTCTTTGAAGCCTTTCCTCAGTGTCTCCTTTGAGCTTGTCCGCTTACATAAAGGTTACTAGAAAAGGAACAATAAAATAATCTGGACTTAAAATAATTGTTCTGAAAGTTCTAGCTGGTTTAAAAAAAGAGTGCTTCTGCAGACTGGCAACTTTTGGAAAATGAGTCTGAGTCTGTCATCTTAGGTTATCTTCCAACATTTCTGGGGAAATTTTCTATCTTCTTAGATTGTGATTGTTCAGAAAACTCCATCTTTGTAGACTTGAAAACCAAAACCATTTTGCTTTTGTTAGCAGTAGAATTATGAACGTTGTCAGAAACAGAGTCCCCTGGCACATACCTGGTTGCTCAACGGTGGTTGTTTCATGATAGGAGTAAGGTGGAGGAGGAGGATATTCATAACCACCTATGAAAAGAAAAACAGTAACACAAAAATACATCCTGCTCATGCCTCCCAAAAGCCCTGTTTGGAGTCAAAGCAGCTGCATTGGAAGGTGCCTCACAGGGGAGGTTGACATGACTCAGTGAGGTACAGGATAGGGAACAAATGCTATTGATTTGATTCACAGATTTTTTAAAGCCAAAAGCGACCACAATGACTAGCTGCTCTCATTTTCTGTATAACATAAGCCAAGAAATGAAATACTTTTTTCAACATGAAGGCTTTGACTGCATCTACTCCAGCATAGCATCAGAGTGACGCTTTGTCTAATTTTAAAAACAAAATCAACAGTACCTCTAACTAGGTTGTTTCAATGATTACTACCTTTACTATTAATATTTGGAATCTTTTCTCTAGTCTGAAATTTTATCCAGCTTCAGTTTCCAGCCAAGGAATTCCATCATACCTTTTGCTCTTAAAAAAAAAAAAAAAAAAGTACCTGGTTAGTGACACCTCAATTTTGTTGTAGTTTTTCTGTTGTTTTTGTTTTTTTGAGGGGGAGACGGAAGGCTTATTTGTAGAAAAAGAAATTTGTAAGAAATTACAAAGTAAAGAATTTCCTCTCTATCTGAAAGAGGAATGTTTTGTGTATAAGAGAATTATCACTTGGGATGTTTTGTGAAGAATCTGCTTCCTCTGTGGCTCTCCACACCGGGACAGGACAGTGCAGCTCAGCGTTAGGTGCGTCAGTGCCTGTCTCTTGGATGGCTGAGTAGTTCTGAAGTGAGGCTTTTTGTCCCCAACCTCTTGTAAGTTCTTCTGAGTGTTTAGAAAGAGACCAGACAGATCTTTGTAAAGAAAAATGTGTACAAAGTGCTGATCAGAGTAAAGTGCTCTGAAATGAGTGACGTTCAGAGGCCCAGTGCTTACACATTTAGCCTCATTAGCCACCGTCTGACCTCCCCTTCTGGTTTCTGCTCCACTCCTGTCTGGTGAGTGGCGATTTCCTCAATAGCAGGAAGGCAGAAGAGGTAAAACCACTGATACCAGAGTGTCTTTCAGTGGGCATGGGCTCCAACAGGCAGAAGACAAAGGAGTGTCAGTATGAGAGCAATGCCTAATTTCAGAGCAAAAAGCCAACCCAGCAGTACAGCAGCTCTCGGTGCCTGCTTGCAGTCATTGAGCTGAAATGCCAGCACTTCAGTCGTGATGTTCCCTGTGAGATGGCACCGGGGAAGGGTTGCTCATCGCTACGCAACCCAGGTACAAAACTGACTCATCTAGGGAGGGCAGCTCTGGGCAACAGGAGTGTTTGGGAATAGGCCAGTCCTCTGGAAAACTAGATCACAGTTTAAGTAAGACATAGCCAGTCTGTGTACAGAGTTTGCTGGCTGAACACTTGCTTGTTAGCAATATGGAATTACTGTAGAAAGACGTTTGCAACTCCTTTTCCAATAAAGCAATTGTTGTTAGGAAAATGAGTAACTAAACCAACACAAATGTATGTTTTCCATTTTAAGGGCGTGCCCATTAGGAGATCATACCAGCTTGCCTACCCCACGCTGCATTTTATACACTGGCACAGGCACCTTCTAAACCCATCATGTCCTAGCAAAGCCGGGCCCTTCACGAGGTGGCTTAGTTATGGTCTGGAAAACAGCTATCAGTGTTTGCCCCACAACCACAGAGAGCGCGCTCTTTCCAACGCCCTCCTGGCAAAAGCTGCTTACCCTCTTGGCTGCAGTACTCTGGTGCAGAGGGTTCTTGCCTGTAGGGTTCTTGCTGTTCATACATAACCATGGGAATTTCCACACGTCCCTTCTCACTAGCCATCTCTGTAGTTCACCTGCCAAAAGCAGTACAAAACATCTCCTGTAAGTGACTTTCAGTGCCCTGCACTTGTCAGTGCCTCCTTCTGTAGTTCTTACACTTGGATTTCATGTAGAGGAAAACCAGCACTTCTAATGTTCTGTGTGTTTCACAGACTGAAGTGTGGTCAGTTACTGTTACACTTCCTCATGAGGAAGATGGGAAGGAGGAACAGAAATTACAATATTTCTTTACTTATTTCTTTGTGTTGGAAAGCTAAAACTGTTCACCCAGAAAACACTATGCAAAGTGTTCAGTGGGACTGAAAGTGTTACCTTTAGAGAAAAGTTGTAATTTTTTTTCTATGGATTGTCAAAATGATCAAGGAAGGGAATATCACACTTCAGAGCACCTGTAAAAGCCCTTCGTGTATCATTAAGTCAGAGCATGCAACTGTGCAACCCATGGCAATTTGGATCTTTCGTCTGCTTATTGTGCAACCTTATCATCACCATTGCTATGACCAGTTCTGTACCGTGAAACTATTGTCTCATCACTACTGTGACATGCTTTTGTTGGGCAAGATCGTCATTAAATATGACTGTGCTACCTGAGGCTCCGAACAAGATCAGGCCACAAAGTATGTGTGTTTTGCAGGTGTTAGCAGGGACTGTTCACAACACAGGAGAGGGGGAGGAGGAGGACACAGCTACAGATGTGCGTTTGTATTACTGTGAATAGAAAGGTGTTAATTATTCCATTAAGCACCAAAGCTTAATGCGGGAAAAAGCACCAAAGATAGAATCACAGAATGGTCTGGGTTGGAAGGGACCTTAAAAATCACGTAGTCCACCTCCCTGCCATGAGCAGGGACATCCTTCACTAGACCAGGTTGCCCAAAGCCCCACCTGTGAGGCATGCACAGCTTCTCTGGGCAACCTGTTCCAGTGCCTCACCACCTTCATCGTGAAATGTTTCTTCCTCATATTCAATCTAAATCTCTACTCTTTCAGTTTAAAGCTATTGCCCCTTATCTTGTCATACAGGCACTGTTTTATTTAAAAAAAGAAGTTTGTCTTTCGTTTGTCTTTCTTACATGCCCCCTTTATATATTGAAAGGCTGCATTAAGGTCTCCCCAGATCCTTCTCTTCCCCAGGTTGAGCAGCCCCATCAATCTCAGCCTCTTTTCATAGGAGAGGTGCCCCAGCTCTCTGATCATTTTTGTGGCCTCCTCCAGACCTACTCCTACAGGTCCCTGTCCCCCTTGTGCCGGGGGTCCCAGCAGCACTGCAGGTGAGACCACAAGATAGTAGAGGGGGAGAATCACCTTCCTCAACCAGATGCTTCTGAGGGCTGCCGAATGAGTCTGGCACAGGGTTACTGGCTGCTCAGAGGCTTAGGTAACTCCACGGAGCACCTTGCGGTCCAGCTACGTGTCCTGTGTCACCATGCAGGTGCCTTCCCTGTTTTGGGTCGGGGCTGTGGCCGTCCGACGCAGTCATGAGGGATTATGTTAAGAGACATTTGGATAAGCAAGTAGAGACTGAGAAATGTAACATGTGGCAAGCCAGCACAAGCTGCATGAATATGTGAAGTCAAACTGGAGGAGCATGGAAATTTCTGAACAGGGCAAAATGATCTCAGCAGGCCTGCTTTCAGTGTGTGTTGAGGGGCAAGATGTAGGGGGGAGTGCAAAAGGTGGGGGGGGGAGTCTGGCATGATGAAATGAAATACCAGTCCTAGGGAGGAAGAAAAGAAGGTATTTAAAAGAATCACTAAGAAGTGCTGTAATTGTCACAGACCTGGATGAGAGGGAAGTGAAAATGGTAGCAGAATGAATAATAAAGCTAATAAGTGGGATGGTGTAGAGAAAACATCAGAAATACAATATTGGCCATGTTAAGGCCAAGCAAGTTGGAGAAAATTGCTAATATATGGATTGGAGAGGAGGGATGGGGAAAAGTGTATCTCAGTATACTTGGTGTAGAGAAGCTAAACCAGACCGGGAATGTCAGATGTATCAATAGGCCGACGGGGAACCTTCAAGAGGATCTCACTGAGAAGAAAAAACAACAGCTGAGAATCAAGAGGCCTTGGGTAAGATGATGCAGTGAGAGCCAAGGGAGGGCCATGATCAATGGTGAAGAGTCTCAGCAGTAACTGCAGGTTCAGAAGTGCGATAATAGACAAATGTTGCATTAGCCAGTGTCGATGGCCCCATGAGCTGTTTCTTTAGGACAAAGATCAGTGGGCAAAAATTTAGGGAGTGTGTTCAATTTTTTTGGCTTATTGCTATCTTGGTACTTAAACATCATACACTAAATACTGGGTGGTGTCCGTTCTGATGACATTTCTGTTCAATTCATCTCACTCATAAAACAGGAAAAAGAAGGAAGGGATTTTGAATTTCATCCAGTGACTGTAGGCCCAGGCAAAAGGCCTGTCGTGAAGCCCAGAGCAGGAGGGAATAATAATAATAATGGTTAACATAGTGAGAACATTGCAAGCTAACAGCTGAATGCGAGCAAGCACTGACTAATGCTTACTCCACCCAGCAAGGTATTGGTACAACAGCACCAGCTAAATGCATAGGGCAGGCGATGCAGGAGACAAACCAGTGACGTCTGACTCGGCAGCAGCCAGGAATACGGAGGGTAGACCTTGTCTATGTTTCAGAGGCATTGAGCTCTGAAGCCACAGGCTGTAGGTGTTGATAAAGGTGGTGCCCTGAACGTGCATCGCCCTCAGTGTCTCGTCAGGCAGTTAGTAGTGCTGCCGGTAGCCCCCTGTGTTGTGGTGGAGCACCTGCCCCAGAGATGGGCAGGAGTTGCGGGTCCTTTCTGACTCGGGATATTCTGCGATTCCAACTGGATGGGCAGCTGGGCCCAGCGTCTGCAGGAGCTTCCTCAGCCTCCCTGGGAGGAAGCGCCCCGGGGTTAGCTAACTTCTGGGCCTGAGCACTGCAAGCTCAGAGGCTCAGAACAGCGTTCCTTGGAGTGCTCTATGCAACTCAGGAGGCCCTTTTATTTACCACATAAGTGGTCACTCTCAGTTTTTGGTTGCTACTGGGCCTGTGATGTCTGAGAGCCCTCTGGGGCTGTGAGCCCCCAAATCTCTAAGTGTTACTGCCATGGGTTATAGCTGGAGCCTTTCCTCTCCGTTCTTGGAGGTGATTGTCTGCTGGCAAGGAAGGCACAGCAGAGAATGGGCAGTGTTACTAAGGAACCTTGTAGAAAAAAATGGTAAGGAGAACTATCAGGCAACAACTCCTGAAGAGGAATAGGAAAGAACAGGAAAACGTCCTATAAACATATTGTAAACATTAGGTCATCTGGGTCCTCCAGAACCCAGCAGCGTGTAGGAGGCCCACACTTAATACAGAGGGAGGTGGTGTAGGTGTCTTGTCTGCAGTCATGCTGGGCAAAAAGCTCTCCACAAGGGCAGAGCAGAGCCCTGTGCACTCCTGACATGGGGGCTTGGTTTGTCTGGAGCACCTGAGACTGGCTTAAGGAATTGCAAACTACCTAACTTGCAGGCAGGAACATGCAGGCCGAGGAGCACAGAAACAAGTCTGTGCCTTCTCTACTCTGAAGTCTCAGTCTCTTCTACATGTGGGCAGGTTCAGATTTTGCACTGGAAACTAAAACTCACTTTACATCCCGTGGAAATTAGTATTAAAAAAAAAAGAAAGAGAGAGAGAAAGCAAATCCTGCCCTGAGGCATATATACAAAGATCCAATTCAGAGAAAGGAAGGTGCAAAGTCTTTATGTTCCAGGAAGGACATGTCCTAGGGGAGAATAGGCAATGGCAGTTTCTATCATCTTCCTCTGGGTTTGCTCCAGGCCCTCGTGTTCTGGTGTGAAGAGCAGTGCTCACACAGCCAAGCAAAGCTGGTGAAATGCAGAACTCCGTGGCAGGGAGCACTCTCCAGCATTCACGCACACCTCTGCACATCCCCTCCCGAGCATCCCCGATGGCTAAATAGTCCTGTAGATGAGACTAGTCTGACATGCGTTTCTAGGTGCCTGCAGAGAGGCACAGGCCCTGTCATCTGTGCTATACAAAGGGGAAACTAAGGCACACAGAGGACAGTCTTGTCAGGAGTCCTGAGAGAATTGTCATTTGGCCTCCCATGTATAGGTGAAGTAGTTGCAAAGAGAACAAAGATTTTCCTCCTGTCTTTACTATATTTTTTGCAGAAGGGGTTTTCAGTTGTTGTGTATTTGCAATGATGGACAGAAGTGCAGTCATATGAAAGTGTATGAAAATCAACCATTTTTTCACTTTTCAAAAGCATTTTTTCCAGCTTGATTCCAATTTTGATGGGAATGCGCGTTGCCCACAAGCACCTCTCCTAGGGTGACATTGTGGTACTTGAAATGGAGGTGTTCATGAGACTGGAGTGTCTACCCCATGGGATTTGTGTCCATTTTGACTGAAGTGTAGCTCAGCAGAACATGAACTGGGAGTTACTGAACTGTCATTTCCGAAATCTCATTGCCTGAATGCTGATACCTTTGTTTTAGTCTTATGAGCCTGTGCCAATGACGTATTTATGATTTCATTTGAGGAACTGAAGTTGACTGCAGCACTAATTCTTCTCCATTCAGATTCAGAACCTATAGCCTGGAGAAGAGGCAGATGGGATTCACAGGTGTGTGTGCGTGTCAGAGCCCAGGTAACACTTCCTTTGCCTCTCTGTTCTGTTCTGTGGCAGTTCTCTGTCAGAAGTAGATTGGTCTAATTAAAAATGATGTGGTACAGTGGTGAAAACTGGTCAGAGTTTTCTAATCCTTTTCATATTTTACTGAGTCTTTTTTTAGCAAGAAGGTTAATTGTTGGTCTTGTACTGCAGACTCCAAATGCGGTTTCCAAAGTGTTTTCAAGAGCACTTCACATTGGCCTGCCTCTATTCCAACTGAAGCAGTGGTGCTACTCCCAGGACCTAGTTGTGGACATAGCAGCACAAAACAGCCAGCACTTCTTCTCGAGTAGAGGAGAAAATGTAGGCAGAAGTGGTTATGTGAGAGTGACTAAAGTTGCAAAGGGCTGTCTGCACCCTGTCTGTACTACAGCTGGCATTAAGAGCTGGATCCATATCATGGCAGCCAGCACGAGGCTATCCTATCTGGCTGTCACGTCGTGTACCAGGATGGCATCCAGAATCTTAGGCAGGACAGGAGCAAGAGGCTTTGTGAGAAAAATATTTATTCCCTGTTCCAGCTCCAGCTGATGTCAGTGTGGGATTTGACATTGACTTTAGTTTTGTGTGTTGGAATATTAACATTAAAATCCTATAGGAAGTGATCTGCAGGTTTCATGGATGTGTGGAGGTATAGCAGTTTTCACCAGGGATCTCTTGGTTTGGAGAATACTAGTCCAAAGACTACTTTGCTGTGATGTGTTCTTGCTCTCCTCTCATTGCTAGTTTAATGTTTCCTTGGGCAATTAGCCCTTCCAGCTGCATTTATGAAACAATTTCAATTTCTCTTATTTTAAAGAGTGACCATTAAAACACCATTGTTGGCATGCAGTTGCATCTGTGGCTTGAATAATATTGAGTGCATCTGTTTTACTTTATTAAAGCAGTTAATTCTAGTTTTCAGCCAGCAATGAAACACTGAATTCCTCAGTGGAGAGGTCTTCTCCCATTAGCCCAGAATTTGTTGTTTAGGGTAACATTCACAATGTGCCGAGGCTTTTCAGATGTTCAGGAAGGAAGAGTTCCAGCTCTAATACAGATAAACAAAGAGTTGGGGAGCAGCATTCAGGTATATGTTTATTTGTATTCTTAAAATAGAAGCTTAAAGACATGACAGCAGGCAGCATATAAAAAGTTGGACATTAAAAAAATATTCAACATGTCTGATGTAGACATCCTGTCAATGAAATCAATGAAGGATGCTCTGAAAGTACTGTGCTACCCTGCTGCCTTTTCAAGTTCTTTACTCTAGAATTGCAGTTTTAATCCTATGGTTATTCTGATTTTTAAGCCTGTACCAGGCTACCAGTTTCCTCTCTCAAGTGGAGAGGATGGAGCTATGGGGAATTCAGCTGCGTATGAACCATGTTGCTTGTTGCAAGCTCTTCACTTGGTTCCATTGGCTTGTCTGTTGGCCGCATTGACTCACCAGCCAATATGTAAGGGCCCTGCTTCAGGCGGTCAGTGGAAGAAGGTTGATCATCTGTTGAAGCCATCGGAATGGTTTTGTTATTGACCCAGAGAGCTGGGCAAGAACCCAGAATGTCATTGTGTAGATAGATGTTGCTCCTCCTCTCCCTCGTGTACAAGGAGATATTTATGTGTAATCCAAGTCACAGTGGCTTAAATGGCAGTTTAGAGCACAAAGAGAATAACTGTTGTTCACAAAATTAGGAAGAAGCATTTACTGAAGAGTGAAATGCTGGTGAGCTGAGCTCCTCAGAAAGAGCTCTTGGCTCTTGGACCGATCTGCAGAAAGCCCTTTATCCTTCATGATACTGTAAATGGTTACAAAAATGCAAACGTATTTGAAACCTTTTCTTTTTTTTTCTTTTTTCTTTTTTTTTGTCTTCCTTCAGTGCACTTGCTGTAATGTGCACCCGGAAGGCTGGTCGCCTGGTTGCTGGGCTTGCACAGGCAGCTGCAGCATTCGTGCATGCAAATCAGTGTGCAGGGCAGCCTGGCCCTGCCTACGTGGACTCACCAGGCTGCTGCCTAGGCAGGGACTCCCTGGATTTTCCAGTCCTGTCCCAGGTCAGACGTTTAAGTTAGGTTATTCCTCCTCGAAGGGAGTTCAAGTCTATAATTTAGTGCATCTGCTCCTGCTGCTCTCACCTCTAAAGCAGTTCAAAATATTGTAAACTTTTACAAACCTTCTGGCCTAAACTTATTCATGGGAGCTTATCCCTGCTTGTTATTGTGCCAGAATCACCCTTTTAGAAAAGTCCTCCCCCAGAGAGCTTTTCTATCTCTTTGCAGCCTTTCACAGCACTACACAGTTTGTTGCGTCCTTCTCATTTCTGTACAGTAAATTTATCCTTCTTGGACATGAGTGCCCAGATGAGCTCTGTCCTCAACCTATATAATGGTATAAATGTCTTTTTATATTTAGTGGAAATGCTGTCTATAGTATAATCCAGAGTACTTTTTCCTCTTCTACAGTCACATTGTGCTGATGGCTTGTATTTATGCTGTCATCAACCAGTAGTAGGTCTTTCTCCTCTGATGTAATTTCCTACTAATGAATTTGTAGTTGAAATTCCTGATAGTATTTTCTAAATGTATAGCTTTGTAGCATTACAACAGATACAAATTCTGTCACGGCAATTGTCTAGGCTCTCTCATTCCGTGTGCAACAGATTTTATGCTTCCCAACTTTGTGTCTTCATTCATACGTTTTATTAGTCACTCCTATATTTCTGTGAAGGTTATTAATTAAAATACTAAATAAGATCTGTCACTGATTTCTGTGTGAACCTTTGATGTAAACAAGATGTCTCTCTTAATACCTGCTCCTTAATTTACTGTTTGAGGCATAATCCCTTGCCTTCCTCAGATGACCAGCCTCACATTTAAAGGGCCCTTGTTGTGAAGAATGAGGAGGATTGGGCCATGAGATTGCATTAGACCTTCTCCCTCCCTAATTACCGTTCCAGAAATAGAGTACTAACTGCCAAAAGGAAGCACTGTCCAGTGGTTTGTGCATTAACCTGTGCTGAGGGGAAAAAAAGATGGGTTCAGTTCCTGTTCTGCAGCAGTGATGATGAGCAAATTAGTCTTGGTTTTGCTCAGCTCTGCTCTATACAGAAATACTGTATCAAGGAGATACGATGTCCATTCTGCAGTAACATGGTCCAAACGTGGTTATGTCTTGTCTTAAAATTTGAGCAAGCAGCAGAAGATAGGAAATACCAACTTCAGTCTCTGCCTTTGTACTGTCTTGACACAGTTTTGGCTGTCACATTCCCTTCTAGCTGTCTGAACTGAGCGCAGCCTTACACAATTGCTTTCAGCACTTCATCATTACCTTAAAATTTGATATTTGCATCTTTTATTTGATTCTTTTACAGATTAATAATCCCTACTGAGAGCATTGAATCATGGGTAGCCAGCATTTCATTTATACCCAGGTAAAAATAATGTCCAGAACTTGTCCTTCACTTGAAAACTGATAGAACAGCTTAAGTAACGTGACATAGCAACTGGACTAGCAACTCTTACAAAGTTATGGATAAACATTAATTTGTAGAAAGCAGGTTTGTGCCCTGCTTTTGTGTGTGAGCTAAGCCCTTTCCTATGGCGCATTAGTCTAACTTTCTATTCTTATTACTTTTCTCATCTTCATGTGAAGTATCCTAGGAACAATCTTTGCCTCCAGATTTCCAAAGCTTGGTGAAGCTTGACAATGTAATTATAAAGAGTTAACATTTACAGCCCAGAGCCACAGCTGTCATACTCCTTGAGCTCCCTGTCGTATCCTTGCCACATCCCTCTCTTTATTTGTAAGGAGTAAACACAGTACTGATTCAAAGTAATTTGAAAGCTCTTACCTTTATGTAGCTCTGGCAAGTCTTTGGAGCAAAAATGCTTCAAAAGTTGTTCACTTCATCCACGTCTTTCCAGTGCAGCTGTGTCTAGGAAAGAAAGTAGCGCACATGACCACTGACATGGCCTGCCGTCATGCCTCAGCAGTGTATGGAGCTGAAGAAGCCAGCGAGTCAGGTTGGTAGACACTATATAATTATCCCAGCCTACAGCTCACACCTGCTTTGCAGGAAAAGGAATGTTGCGTGACAGGCTTGCACCAGAGTTTTTCCCAGATAGTTTTCAAATATCAGATTGAGTTTATTTCATGCTATCTTGAAGCCTACATGAGGATAATCAGAAGAAATATGGGGTTAACTGGAGGACAATGGAGAGAAGAGGATAACCTAACCTGTCACACTTTTATACCAAACTGTCACACAGAATGATGAAAAGCCATAGGTACTGTTGGGTCTGGGGCTCTGACATTTTGTTCTTGAAGTCAGTGATCTGTTTTGGTTTCTGACTGATAAAGTGTTTATGCCTAGATCGGCAAATACACCTGGGCCGGGTGGTAGACATTGACATTATAGCTATGATCTTCTAGGTAACTAGGTTTGTGTCTGAGCTCGACTTTCTGTGCAAACAATGCTTTATCTCTGCGCTGGGTGACCTGGGCTGGCTGCCAGGCCCCCACCCAGCTGCTCTTTCACTCCACCTTCTCAACAGGACATGGGGAGGAGGTAAGATAGAAAAGCTCATGGACTGAGATAGAGACGGGGAGATCACTTGCCAGTTACCATCATGTGCAAGACAGAGGTGACCTGGGGAAAATTAATTTAATATATTGCCAATTAAGATAGAGTTGGATGGTGAGAAAGACCAAAGCTAAAACTCATTCCCTCAGCCCCTCCTTCCCAAGCTTAACTTCACTCCTTTGCTCCCAACCCATCTACCTGCTCCCCACCCCAAATGGCGCAGGGCAGTCAGGAATGGGGACTGTAGTCAGGACATAACAGTTTTACTTATCCCAGATTTCATCTTCAACACCTTTTCACCACCTATTGTAGTTATACATTATAGATATACCTCTTGACATTTAACCTCATATACATCTTCCCATTAAATTCAAACATCCTTCATTGCCTACCATATTTAGCCATACACATGGGAGTGATCTTCTTTCTCCTTCAACAGAAATGACCAGTGGACCCTAAGAAATAAAACATTCCCTAAGAAAATGTTGTCAAGATACATCTACTCAAAGCATTTCTCTTTGAATAAAGCAGCAATTTAATGTCTCTGTTCAAATTAAATTGTGTAATAATATTGTGATCATTCCCTTCACATGAGTGAAGGAGTGAATAACTTGCTTGGTATCACACAGGAAACCTGGGGAAGAGCAAAGACTTGAAATGCAAAACTAGGATCAGCCAAGCTTAGTGTCTGCCATCCCTTCATATTTTGAGAGTAGCCTAGAGCTGGGGCTTGTCAGGGGAGTCTGCTACTATTCTGAGGAGGGTTAAAGGTAGCTCATGCATAGTGCAGAAAGTGCTGAGCCTCCTGCCAGTGATGCAGACTTGGGCAAGAGTTCTGTATCTGGTCTTTGAGTCCAGGTGAGAGACGAAGGCGATGTGCTTTCACCATTAACATCATCCATTAACAATAAATCATCCATTATCAACAACAAATCTCTGTTTACGTGACTTTCCAAGCCATGCTGACAAAAGGAGCATAAAAACCTGGAGGACGCAGCTCTTTGCTCTGTTCTTCCTTTACTCACGGGCAGTTTCTCAGCCATACCTTAGTTCTAAACCTTTTGCTAATTATTTTTCATTCCTGACCATTGAAGGTCAGGGGCTTCCTGCTCTGCAGCCCATTCTTCAATAAGACTGCCAGCACTGATGGGCAGGGGAAGTAATCCTCGTCCCCGTGTGCCTGGTAAGATCTCGACACACTGATGTGTTTTCACTGTGAGCTGAGGGCAGGAGGGGCTCCATGCACAGAGATGCCCCTGCAGCCCGGGCAGCCCTGCGGGGAGCAGGGCGAGGAGTGGCAGGGAGGAGCTGCTACGTCCTCCTGGTAGCCCCCCATTCCTCTGCTCCACTGGGGTGGGTAGGAGTCAGCAATGAAAGAGCAAAGCTTTGGAGTGGAGGGAGGAAAGGTGTCTCAATATCTCTCTTTTTGTTTCTAATTACCTGAAATTATGTATTTCACTTGGCAATAAGTTAATATTCCCAATGTTGAGCCTGTTTTGCCCATGGTGATAACTGACAAGCGATCTCTGTCTTACTTTCAATCCATGAGCCTTCCCATTCCAGTTCCTCCTGTTTTCTCTGCCTGTCCCACTGAGGTGGGAGTGTGAGCAGCTGGGCAGGAGCATGGCTTTTAGCGAAGGTTAACCCAGCACAAACTCTCACTCTGTCTCTTTACTCTTTCTGTCCCTTGCAGATGCAGTCATTAACAACACACGGTTCCCGTGAGATACAAACATCAGCATAAGGTATTCAGTAACCAGTTGTCTCAAACCTTTCAGCTACAGATCCATCTGTAAAAATCTGACCCTCTGCTAGCACACTAGGGCTGGTTTAAGTTTTTCTTAGAAACACCTTATTTATTTTCATTCATAACATGCTTTGCACTGGTGAAAATCAAGAACGAAGGGATGATGTTGATGAGCAAATAATAAAATGAATGAAATGGAGAGGATAGTGAGCCTTCTGAAACTCTGCCTGGCACAGGAATCCAGAAAGTTACAGGGTAGAGAGAATATGTGTTAGAATACATCTCAGCATATTCAGATATGTACTGGTGAACGTCCTGCTAGCATTAGAGAAACGTGTAATGTGCACCTGACTTTTTAGGGGTTCCATACAAGAACTTGTCAGTATAGGCAGAGGCTGGATGTTCATACAGTTGCTGCATGTTCATACTGCAACATACGTTCCTTAAAGAGGTGTTTTAGGATCTAGCAAAAAAGCTCTGTACTGCAGAAAGAAATGAGGGAGGTGACAAAACAGTAACAAGAATAGTCTCTTTTTGTTTCTGTTATTTATTTCTGTTTATGATAGCTAAATATCTGTGAAATGATACTTCTGAGATGGTCCCCTGCAATCTGAACCTCAGCAATATGTTTGTGAGTGTGCATGGGATAAAAGCCAGGGATACAAAAATGTGCATTTGTTTCTCTTGGTTTTAAAAGTAAGTGTCCATAGCATGTGAGATGGGGGAAGGGGAATGGCTACCAACATGCATGTTGCAGGGGCTGCCCGTGCATGATTGCCTCCTTCCCGTTCCTACTCCTGCCCAGGTCCATGGGGAGCCAGGGACATACCCAGCACAGGCTGGGTTTTCTTTCATTTATGGAAACACTTGATAAGGTAGGCTAAGGCTAGGTTTGAGGATGGCTGTGTTTGTTTATCAAATTCCAATTTCTATGTGGCAGGGTATTGTGAGCCTATCTATTTCTTATGAAATATTATTTCTCTGAACATATTGGGTGTTCTGGAGGGCACGGAGTTTAGACTCAGCTACAGTTCCCCTCTGGTAATTTGCATATAAAAATGTTAGCTTAGTGATTATGTATGTTCTTTTTGTCATGAAGCTGGTAATCAGTAGCCCTGAAATCTTTCACTCCTTGCTTTTCAGTGACTGCAACGTTGCATCAGAGATGCTGACATTAAACAGGAAATGAACTGGTGGGAGAAGGGGCTTGCTTCTTGGGGAGAGGTGTCTTTTTTACCCCTTCTCCTCTACCCTCTTTTCTTTTTTAACTCCCGAAGAGTAGAGGGGGAATAAAAAGTGGTGGAACCCTGAGCGCATGCAAAGGTGCTCGTGCGCAGGAAATTCTTACTGCGGTGCAGGGCAGCTTAAGTGCTTAAATATTTAGGACAGCTTTAATGCTTAATATACTGCCAAGTTGATGCTTATGAAAGAAGTAGAAGCTATTTAAGCTCCTGGGGCTGTTTCCAGTCGTACAGGAGGCAGGCACTCACTTGAGAGAGAGGTCTGTTTTGCCTCTTCCAGGTGCTATTTGGCATCCACATGTTCTCACATCTCCAGCCTTTGTTATAGGTGGGATGGGAGGATGCAAAGGTACCTCTTTTTTCCTGACATACCCACCTTCCTCCCTGCTGTGGTTACCCACCAACCGCACCACGATTCTTCAGTCTGTGGGGGAAGTGGGTGATTTTAAACCTTTGTTTACCTGCATATCGCCGGCTTTCTTTTGCAATCTTAATTATGCTGTTTGTTCTAAGAGGAACTGTGTAATGCTTAGCAAAGAGCAAGATTGTATCGGTTCCCTGAATAATTATATTATTCCCCTGAATATCACGTATGCTATCAGAAACAAACAAGGATGTAATAATCATTATAAATGAGTCCATCAGAGCTGATTGCTTTCTCTACCATCACAAAAGATTGTTGCTATGTCGAGTTCTTTAGTTTTTTCCCCTCTGTTTTTGCTTACAGTCTTTCATGTGATGGGACAACTGGAATCAAGACTTTTCTTTTTTTTCTGTGTGTGGTTGATTACACTAGGTCTGACTGTAGATGTTGTGAGCATGCAGTTAAGATCAGAAGGATCATTGTATGTGATGCAGGCTGTAAAACCTCACCCAGGGGTTTCTCCAAAACTGCCAGTGGAGCCAGAGCACGTCTGGATATCGAGCACTCAACCAGCTAGCTTACACTGTGCTCCTATCTTGTAGGTGGATAAAACTGAGAGATGTATTCCTCCATTTATTCCCTTTTAATAGCTCGTGTGTTCTTTGAAGCACAAGTGTCTCTTGCTGGTTGGTGTTCAGGGTCTAGCCCAGTGGACTTAAATGTCTCTTAAAACATGACAAAAACAAGGGTGAATTTAGATCTTCTTATAGACAATGCATATTTTAATATAGTTTCTCTGATATTGGAAAATTGATAATGAATGAAGGCCCTTTCCCAATAAAACAACTGTCTGTTAGCTTGGCAAAAAATCTGAACCGTCTTTGCAGTTATAAAAAGAGAGACCTCGTGCACACAATTCCTGTCCTGTATATGTCAGGAAATATTTATATGCAATCAATTGTATCTAGAGCTGACTGTTTTGTAATTCAAGAAATCTCAGTACCTGTGAATATTGCTGCTATTGTCTTCTAAAATCATAGTGTAGATAGAAAAACATTCCTTTCCCGATTGAAATGCCAATTCACTATTGATGAGCATACATCCTATTGACTGGGAACTTACCTGTCCTGTTTGCTATCTGAATACAGCATATTTCTTAGAACACTGATTACACAAGAAGGATAACAGTGAGTCAGGTAAGAAACATCACTCTTTTCAGATAAGATCTACAGATGTTGCTGTAATATGCAAAGTAAATGTTTGAGTGACACATAGCTTAACACAAAGCAGAAACCACTTATATGCGATGGTTTCCAGATGAAAAAATGATCTGCAATATGAAAAATTGTACATGGGCTTTTTCTAGTAATATGCCTATTAAAATAAGATGTATAAAACAGAACCAGCCACATGTGATTCAGGAATCTGAAAAATCCATGTATGCTTTGTACCTAAAGCTGATCTGAAACCTCAGCCTGCTGTAGCTGGATTGTGTGCCTAGCCACAGTGGGGACCATTACCTAATTGTGTTAGCAGCGATTTTCCTTTCTGTTTTTCTTCTAATATAACAGTTCTAAGAGCTCTGAGCCAGATGTCAGAAAACATCATTGGAGCATTCACACAGTCTTACTCATTGATGATGTGAGGTATACAAAGCTTAACAGTTTAATTTAAAGTCAATCATTGAATCATTGAAAATTATTGAAGATTTTCCTTTGTTTGCATGGAATATCTTTATGAAAAATGATTTATTATTTTCTTTTTAATTTTGATGCTTAACATGGTATTTGAAAATCATATTTCTGAAACAGGATATGGAAAAAGTCAATGATGACGTTTCAAAATTGATGGAGAAGTTATTTAAAGTATGTTGTTAATGTTTGTTCTTTTTGACCAGCTTGGCTGTTAATGGTTTTCAAGGGGAGACTCTGTTCTGCTATCTGAGAAGTCCTTATATTCACAACAAAAGCTACTTTCATGTTAATACATCCCTGCTACCAACAGTAATATTTGTGCTTCCAACCTGGCACCACACAGGTTGGCCTGGTCAAGGCAGACAAGATTCCAAGAAGTCAGCTGGGAGCTGCAAGATTACTACTGAGCTCTTCATGCCTTGGCATAATGGACCACAGCATGAAACACTGCAGCAGAGAAATCCTCCTATAAGAATTAAATTGCATCTCCTGGTTATTATTACAGCTTAATGACTGCAAGAGGCGGAACCACAAAGGAATAGACTCCCAAAATGGAAAAGATAAAGAATCGAGAAATTTCATGCAGAGAAGACAAAGCTCATTTTGCTGGCATGACTGCAGTGCTGACACTGGTGATTATACAATTGGGATGTGCTTGGCATGTCCAAGAGTTGTAAAATTTTCTGCTCGAATTCATTGGCTTTCTTTCTTTTCAGGAAGACAATGGGAATCTAAAGAATTTCTTTCTGTGATTCACATGAGAAAACTGCCTTAGAGACCAGCATACTGATCTCAGAAGGAGCAGGAGTGGACCTTTAGCCCTCAGGGGCATTTTGGAAATTTATTTATAAAGATCTACAGCCAACTGATTAACTTCAGTGGTGAAGACTGAGATGCTGGAAGTAGCTCATCGCTAGAGCCAGGTTGGAGGCCAGAGATGTTTCTGATGTAAGGAGGAGTATGTGGTTGGATGACTGAATTGTTGTCTAATTACTAACTTTGGCACAGTCAGAGGAGTAAACATCTAACTTGTTCCTAGAGCTCTTTGTTTTAATTAGAAAAGTGGGCAATATGGAAAGGAGATTGAGTAGGCTTTAAATAGGCCCAAAATACCCGTTCTTTTGCAAAGACTGTGCTGAGTCAAGGCTGCAGACTAGTTCTGAGTTCAATGAGGAATCTTTCTACAGGTGTTTGTGGCCCCTGCATGGGATCCTGCCATACAAAAAAGGTCAATGCAAACATATCAGGTACAACAGGAAAAAAGGACTTCAAAGGCAGAAATACGGCAGTGTCTCACAGCCTGCTGCTTCTCAAGAAGAGGGGCTTCGGGTCCGTGAAGCCAGGAGGAGCCAGGTGGGTGCTGCAGGGCCCCATGCCCACACTGATGGGGGATGCTGCCAGGGGTAATAGTGAGTCTCCTAATTAACTGGGCCAATAATTAACATTAGTCCCAGAGTGGAGTACTACACTGCCTGGGAATGTGCTTGCAGCAAGGACACCCAGTGGCTGTAGCAGGGGTGACTATTATGGCAAGGAGATTTTGAGTTAAGAAAAATGGAAGCAGAAAGTTTCTTCTGAGCAAGACAAGGGAGTGACAACAGTAAAGCCCGACAGTCCTAAACTGAGTAGGAAAAATACTAATTGGAGAAAAATGGAAGAATTTTTGCTTGTTCCTCCCATTTGGGAGATTTGACTGAGTGAGGAACACAGTCTAAAGACTAAAATACAGATTAATGATACATTAATTATTGGACTCAATATTGTATCAGAATGGAAAATCAACTGACACTGTACAGATACTAAGCACTAGTGGTACAGAACAGAGTCAAACCCAGGAAAACCCTGTGTTGACTTCAGTCTGGGCCCAGCTTACCCTGCAGCTGAGTTACTGGATGCTGCCACCTGCAGTCTGCGTTGGTCCAGAGCTCTCTGATTCAACGAGTGACAGGACAAATACACACACACGTGTCTCTTTCTCGCTGTCAGAAGCTTTGGGTTTAAATTTATTCACATTTGCTATCCTGAGATATCTCCTTAGTGATTTTATGGAATAATTTACCAGAATTATAATTACACACACACACACACACACAAAAAAAAGATTAAAAAAAAAAGCTATCTACTTAGATGTTTTACTGTCAATTTCATCAAAAATATGAGGAGAAACAGCAGTGTCTTTTAGTGGTCAATTACAAATAGTCTTTAGTCCAGTATCTCTTCCTGCTGTATGCTATGTGAAGACTACCATTTGAAAGCTATGAATCCTTTCCATTACTGAGTTCAAAATAGACCATTCAAAGATCTGTGTAGGGATGAGATCTTTTTTTGTTTCTTTGTTTGATTTTTTCTCTAGCTAAAGTTGAGGCCAGAACTTACAGTCCTTCATAATCTAGTTTGTTATAATTTAGGTACCTTTCAAATTATTTTTGGATTTGATCCCAGAGCCCACTCACAGCTGAATGACCCTATTCCTGAGCACCAGCTGAGGTGTCAAGTCCTTACTAATTAAAATGATCCCATCTACTTTATATTCAGTGCTTTTCTTGATGGAAACAAAAGAGGTGATAGCTCACTGTAAAGGAAGGGTCTTCTGCCTGAAACAATTCCCCTAAAGCACTGTCCAGCAATGTTCAAATATTTGTTAGTCTGTGCCTAGAACTGTGCCAAGGATGACTCGCAGAGTTAAATGTGTGCAGGAGTAGTACAGGAGATCAGAGAGGGAATTATCCCAAAATCAGCTGTAAGTAGGATGGTTGTTAAGGTACTTACTGTACTGTAGAACTTGCTTAATGTTCTCCTGTCAGGCTGTGAAAACATCCTCATGTTGGTGTATGTCCCTTCTGCATTTACAAGTCATTTGTTCTCAGTGAAGTAGTTTAAAGCAATTTTCTGCTATTTCAGGTTTCGATCCTGTTTAACTGCTGAAATTCTACCCTTTCTAATGCAGTCCTCGTTCTGCAGGCACTGTGATGTGAAAAAGTAGGCACGTAGCCCGGAGAGGATGCTAGATGTGATCACTGTGGCCAAGTGAAAACCAGACTGATCCACTTTCCTTTGCTATGAAAACACAAGGACTTACCTGTGCATAGTGCATCGTGGTTGGTAGCTAGCATGTTACTCACGTGCATGGTAAACTGTTCTGGTTTACTGAGAGATCCATTAAACATTCCTGTGTCTGGTGACAGCGAAATAGTTGAAAACCACCACCCAAAGACCAGAAATCAGGCATCCTTAAAAATCCACCAGACTACTTAGGCCAATAAGTACAGAGACTGGGGATCGTTCTGGCTGGTTGTGTGAACGTGTGCATTTGTATGCATGTATAGAAACAGAAAGAGAAGACCAAAAAAAAAAAGTTATTTTCTCTAAAAGGTTGTTCAAATGTCAGCCCCATCAGATGGAAATATTGCCAACAAAGTAGAACCAAAACTAATTGGTTTGCGTGAGCGTTGTTAGGTGGCAGCATTAGAGAGATGGAGCCATCGTTGTGGCAGCACAGGGGTATGCTGGAGATGAATGGAGTATTTCAGTTACTTAGTTTAGCTTAGTTTTGAAATCTCTGAAACTCTGTAATGTAATTTTTATTTTTAAGTGGTTTGGAGTCATGTTAGTATGAAAAAAAGAAGATACGGGGAACTGCTTTAGGGTGAAACTTTGACATGAGTCAGCTGGAGCAGGTTGTGCTGTGCTGGAGGCTGAAACTGTTACTCGATTAGGAGTGATATGAGATGAAGCAGAGTCCTGAGACAGATTCAGTGGCTTTGAGTCACCACCAAGCAGCCCAGTCCCACTCCCAACATCTGCCTTCAGTCCTCTTGTGATCCCTGGTCTGGCAGAAAGGAAATACTTATGTTATGTCCCCAGTATGTACATACCTGCCTCCTACTTCACCTGGGAACTAGGTGCTAAATCATCAATATTTTTTAACTTAGAGATCATTCCAGAGAGCAGTATTTTCTGTGAGGAAAGTTAATCCAAAATACCTGTACTGCCTGCTTCTTTATCTGTGTGCAAATTAGGATTGTGAGCAGAGGGAAGTGGCAAAATCTGTTCTTGGTAAAAGAGGTCTGTCCTTTGTTTGCCTTTCTTCAAAGGCAACATGCTTCTGACCTGAGGAGTCCTTCCTTCAAGGACTGAAAGCAGGAGCACTTGGTCACAGCGCTGTTACTGTGACACTGCGGCACCAAGTCCATCATTACTGCCAGAAGACAACCAGCCTCCTTCATTCCCAGATCTTTCTGGTCTCTCACTGTGCACTGTTTTTACAAGAACTTTGTTGCTGTACCTGAGGTTCTCTGTTTGTCAGATATTTCAGACTGAAGGATCAAAAGAAATATTGGTGTTCTTAACCAAACGGTCTCACTTCTGGAAGAGAGGGAATTCATGCAAGTGACTGATCAGAGAGCAGGTTAACTCGAACACAGTATGATTCTTTCAAGCAGCCTAGATTGGAGGGAGTGCTTCTTCTCAATAAATAATAATTAAGCAAAAGTAAGTGAGGTTAGGTACCTTTGGAAATGCTTTGCATTGCTCTCACATTGGCTTGTGCAAAAATAGTGGTCACAGCAACGTATTATAACACAGCTGTTTCCTGGTGCCTCTGTCTATTAGGATTTAGGCAACAACAAAGACATTAGGCAAGAAATACCTTTTTTTTTTTTTTTTGCCAGACCCATTTGTCCCTGACATCCAATTCATTTTATTTCTTAGGAAAGGTTCAAGTGAATGATAAGGAGAACTGTTAGTGGCATTGCTGTGAAATACATAGCTTTTTCTGCAAATAGAAGTATTTCTCTTGCCCTGCTGTTGTTTGAGTGCTGTTCTCAATGGCTTACAGTAAAATGGCTAATAGTTTCCCACAGCAGTCAGATAGGCGAGTGCATTGAGAAGCTCACAATTATTACTTTTTAATTTTTTTTTCTCTCTCTGTCAGCTGAGTGAGACTTTCCCATCTGCCATCACAACCTGTCTCTGGATTGTTGTAACAGTATTCATCAGCAGAACTGACAAAACCCAAATTACATGAATGACAACAGAGAAAGACCCAGATGTTACTTCATCAACACTTTTGCATGGGGTGATAAGCCACGTTCTGCTTGATCTCGTCAGTATGCTGTTTTGCTCTTAACAAGCAGTGTTCTTGCATTGGGGCGCAGCATGGGGCTTTGTCAGGGTAAAGCAGAGCATGGAGGGCAAAAAGAGGGAAAGAGAAAATGAGCAGTGGCCCTGTGCATCTAAACAACCCACTGTAAGATCTCCCTTTTTAGGGCTTAGGACGGTGTTTCTTGGTATTTCAGTAATTCTGTGAGAAAGCATGCACACAAGGGATCTGGAGCTGAGGAGTTTGGATTTAGATCCTCCCTCTCATTCTCTCGTAAGGAGAGGCTGTAGCAAGATCTGTTGGAAGGAGCTGTGTTCATAGCGTGTGTCCCTCCCTGCAACACACCTTGTGCAGAAGATGTAGCAAAACTAAACAACACATCCTCAAACACACACACAAACTGCCCTTCCAAGTTAATCTGGAAGGGTGGTTTATCAGCACTCTGTCCTGTTAGCATCATCTGAGAGCAAAAGTCACTTTCAGGATAAAGCCAGGGAATGTTGATTTAGGCCTTCTACATGTACTCCTGACAAAGTCTTACACCATGACTATCAAAACAAGTCCAATGAAGAAGAAAACTGAAAATGCTAAGATTGTTTTCTGTGTTGCTGGGAACCCTGTGCCACCATCCTGTGTTCCTTCTGAGCCAGCTGGGTGTGCCAGCTAGCAGTACAGCCTTTCTGGCTTAAGTTTGGAACAGGATTTTAAATCTTTTGGCATATTTTTTTGGGTAATGACATTGTGCTGTCATTTTGAGCGTGCAGCATCTAATCCTGTCCACTCAAAAACAGGTTTTGAGGTGCAGCATTTAATTAGCAAGAGATGGCTTGTGTCTAGAACAAAATACACCCAAAGACAAAACTAAAAGCAAAAGGCAATTTCTGCTGATGATTATACAGTAGAGAATGCATTTAGCCTTAATTGTGTTTACTTAAGTGGAGCCCATGAGGGAAACTAATACAAGCAGTTTCTCAGTCAAGAACAGAGCCAAAAGATAGGCGTGTTTCTTAAAATTCATGCTCTACTAGTGAGCTTTTAAATCTTTTAGAAGGCAGGAACATGGTGTGCAATAGCAGCAGAGTAAATGTTCAACTGTTACCGGGATGTTGACCATAGAAGGCCTGAACATAGGGTGCAGAATTGGCAGAAATGAAAACATCTCGGCCTTGCAGCTTTACAGTTTTTGTGAGTGGAAGACCACTGAGCTGTTGGCTTCAGGGCAGTGCATTTTCACAGCTGGCAATATCTTACTTTTCTGTGTAAACTTAAGAAATAGCCCCTAATATCCTGAAGGCCTGCAGACCAGGCACTGAAAAACACTGATATATAGAGCAACATGAGAAGCCAGACCTTTAAAATACCTGTGTCTGGATGATTACATGAGATCATCTGTTCCTTTATGTATTAGAATATGTTTCCTTAATTAATTAATTACTTTCCTTAACTCTTCTGACCTGACATTTGTAGAGAGCACTTTGCTTCCAGTGACAGGGAATGGTAGAGTACTAAAGCTGAACTCATGCACGTGGAGCCCTATAACATGTTTGTGCTTCAGTAAGGAACACAGCGATTGTAATGGCTCCATCAATGGCTGTGGTTGTGTCTCAGACCAGTCCCAGCCTCTGGAAAATTGTCACAGGCTTGGGATCTCAGCAAACTTCTTGTTTTTTTCAGCATCTTCCACTTGCTGTTCCAGCTTTCCACAACTCAGCTGTAAATAACCCTGACACTGACTTCAAGAGAGATACAAAGCAGGGCTGGCACAGAGCATGTTTCTACCATGCCACTCAGCAAAGGGACTTTCCTTCAACATTATGAATTCTTCTAGACTTCATTGTGTAATTCATTTGTATAATCCATGGGGAATCAAATCTTCTGAGATACACATGACAGACTGGTGCTTGTAGCTCCCACTAATAGATCTGAGTTCCATAGGCACAACATGAAATATTTTCTTTCCATGTTACCTGCCTTGAGTTTGTGTAAGCTCACCACATTTCCACTTTTCCCTTGTATAATGGAGAAAATAAAACATCCCTGTGTTCCACAAGAGCTTGTTATGGCTGAAGGGCTCAGCATTTGAAAAGCATTTGCAAATTAAGATGTGACTTGAGTTAAAGCACTCTTTACCATCCAGTTTAGGTCCTTTTCCTCCCCATCCCCCCACTGCTACTTTCCATCTGCTCCAACATAAGCTGCATTTGAAATGCCACCAAGATCCTATCTAGCTTCTGAGAGGGTAACTTCACACAAGTGACAGGTCCTTCTGCTCTCGTTATTAGTGTGGAAGTTCCTTCATGGGCCAATCTTGCAGTGCTCTGCATTAACCTGTCATTTGTCTCAAGATAACCACAGAATTACACCTGAACTACCAGGGAGGACATTCCACTTTGAAGGACTGTTTGTATCAAATAATGTAAGCTTACTGATTATTCTTTCTGACTTGTATCAGTGCAGCCAACTCTTTGACATGGGATTTTCCATCCGTGTTGCTAACACAGGCTGTAAGCTGGCACCAGTTCACCCGTGGTCATTCTGCACACTTACTATCAGGTATCTCAGAAGAGATGAGCTGCTGGTGGCTTATTTTGTGCTGGAATATCTCCTGGCATGCAGTTATGCAAAGACCCAGAGTACCGGTCTAAAAATAGGTGAAGTACCACATAATTTATACACTACATAGGTTTTAGCTGTATTTATCTAGCAAAATAATAGGACCATTTAAGGCTGAACAGTATTAACTTAGCTGCTCTTCCTAGAATACGTGTTCATATTTATACGACGACACTCATACCTGTGGAGAGTATTTTTCTTCAGTCACTATAAAGGCACATATCCCTGTTCTGGTGACTGCCTTCATGTGTCAATGCTGTTAAACACAAGTTTCCTTCCCCTGCTCAACAGACTCGTTTTAAAATACCAAACTTTCTTTAAACTAGAAAATGTAGGTTCAGCTTTCCTTGTGGATATCTGAGTTTTGTAAACCCAGTGTGTTTATTGGTCATTAATCAAATATATATCTTCTTTACTGTGTTCAGCTGAGGAAAGGTTTGTCTTCTCTTACAGAATCTTAAGCACTTGAGAGGCTCCTGTCACTCCTGGCTGACCTCTGCAGCAATGCTAAATGAATTTGCCAGGTTGGTCCTATGTGACTTCCTGGCTTCCCTCTGAAACAAACGACAGGAGGGCTGCATCAGTGAGTGAGGGAAAGGAATTGCAAAGATTTTGAAGGTTGTTTGGGAGGAAAACCAATCTGATTTGTAGTATTCAGCAAGATGCCTTAATGGAGGGAGAATGTAATGCCTGACAATGCTTCCAGAAAGACCTCAGGCAGGCCTCTGTGAAGCCATGTTGGCTTTAAAATCAGGTATGTAAAACCTTCTCTCTACCAAATTCTTGAACCCTTGACAACTGGCAAGTAATTAGACCTCACAACACCTCTGCTGGCTTCATCACTGCAAAGCAAAGCTCAGACAGCAGTTAAACACTGGAGTTTCATCCTGCTCTTCAGAAGATAGTGGGAGATTGGTCATAAAGGTAAACTGAGCCCAAAAGCAATACTGAGGTTGCTCCAGTGCAAGAGCATTTTTCAGGTTCCATGGAAAGAGTAGGCTTGGAGTTAATTAAGAAGAGAAAAGGAGAGAGAGGAAACATTAAAGCTGTGAAGCCGCCTTATCAAAGGCACATCACTCCTGTGCTCTGTCTGGCTCTCCTGCTCCACAGAGAACGTACCAATTCTTTCACTGCCTGTGCCAAACAACTGGCTGCCATAAATCTGCTCAAGAAACAATACAGTACTTAACAAGTAGAGAAATGCGTGCAGTTTGAGAAGATGGAAGAACTGCATCAGTTTGTGGCATGGGATGTGAGGAGAGGGAGTTCCTCAGATAACGTGGAGTAAATCAAATCAAATCAGAGAGCTGGCTGATGCAAACCCTTCTGCTATTTGAGCTGAAAGATTCTTCTTTATGACTTCTTCCACACAATGGTATGAAAAGCTAAGACATAGATTGACCAGCTTTACCAAATTAAGGAAAATTAGGAGAGTTAATGCTACAACTCAGGACCATGCAATGTGTCTGCTGATTCCCAGTTTTAAAGAACAGGTGTTGCTGGGGTGGCTACACGCTGTCAAGTTTAAATAGCTTCTTTTGCAAATCGTTTTTGTCAGCACATTTTCCTTTGCTACAAAAACACCTGCAAAAATAATTCTGAACTTGAAAATATAAATAATATCTTTTTTTTTTCTTTTCAATATGTATAGATCGTGAATAGCTTCAAACAAGCGAGATCTGAGACTCTAGCCAATTTCTTCAAAAGAGTAACTGAGTCTGTAGGTCATGACTGAGCAATTTGGTACCTGGCAACAGAGTGGTAAGTCTGAAGGACTGTTTTTTTTGACTGCATGGCCACAGTGAAAAATTGAAAATAATTTCATTTTGAATCAGCTCAAACAAAAAATGAATTGAAAAATACAGATTGCACCAAATGGAGCATTTTATCTGGCATAAAACATGTATGCCATGATGCAGAATTTAAGACATTCACAACCTATTAATAATAATTAAGCTTAGCTGTCTGAACCTATTACTGAGATGGGATTGCCAGAGGCTGTTGAAGGGTATCATTGGTGGAATAGGAGCAGATTTAACGTCAGAGTGTGGAATCACCCCATTGCTCACTGTAATGACTTTAGTGAGTGCTTCCTTCTGTGTCTGCCTTAAGATTTTATTTCTCTCATGTATACAGACCCAAGGCCACCGAAACACTTATGAGTCCGGTCTAAGAATTGCAACACATGCAAAGACTTATATGATTAACAAGTGCATTCTCTTAAAGCAAATTCTAGTCTGTCAGTCCAGAATTTGAGGCTACACGTGGAGGGTTAATGGAAAAACACAAGGCTTCTCTTCTTTATAGGAGAAAATTAAAAAAAAAAAAAAAGAACCAAGAGGAGTACTGCATTGCTCTGATCACCCAGACACATCTCTGATACATACTGAAAGCCTAGAGAAGAACAGGAGCCCTCTTCTTTCTTTAGTGCTTATTATATGACATTGATTCTGCTGGTAAGAACACTCCCATTTACTTAAACTGAAACAGAAATAATTCTGAGATCGTCTTATTCTGTAACTGACTGAATACAGCGTCATTCTGAAAAAATCAGAGCTAGTAAATGTTTCTACTTCATATGTATTTTCCCTCTTTTCAAGAGGCTTAAGAATGTAAGACACCTCTCAAAGCTGTCTCTGTCATTAATACATCATCCCATAAAATATGCATGCGTGTGTGTTATTGTTCTTGAATATTATCGTAGAGGAGTGGCTATCTATAGACTTACTGTGCAATCTTTTCCAGATTCTCAAAAGATATTTACAGATTGATGGAAAGGAGTTAAAATCACTAAGACAGCTATGTGGCTGTAAGAGTGAGAAATGGATGAGATGGACACTGTTTTGATGAACTAGTAGGAAGTATTAAAGAAATTTCCTTTTAAAAATATAATTTAATTCAAACAAGCTATCTGGGAATTTCTTATACTTTCCCACTGAATATATTTTTTCTGAGGTAATATGACTGGTGAAAGGAGAGCAAGTATAGAAAATTCCTTGATGAAAGCATCCTTATCTTGGCCTTTTTCCTGTCAGCTGCCATGATGTTGGCATTGAAAAAAATGCATATCCCCTAAGAAAACAACAAGGATGTGACATTTCTGCAACACAATATCCATCTCTCTGAAGCTCATCATAAGCAAAAAAAGGAATCATTTTGAGCAGCTATCCCTGTGCAAAGATATTTTGTATATGCCCGTTCTTGTCTTTTTTACTGCGTTCCATACTCTAGTGTGATACAAACACAAAATCCTTCTATCGTTACACTTATCATACAAACAGCAGTTCCTCTATTTTTTAATGTTGCCTTAATGCCTCCAAATTTTCTGCAAGCAACAGGAAATTGTTGAGCTCTGTGCAATTCACTATTTTTGTTATTATTTTTTAACGCAGAGCTATGAGCAAACGCACCTCATGTAGCTATTGAAATCAGACATCTGGAACTGCCAGTTTAAAGAAAGAAAAAAATACCATGATGCCTGCTCCTGCCTCCTGGTTCCCACTGTCAAAGGATCCCAGACTGTCACCACAGAGAGGGCGTTCACGAACCATTTCTACGTGCTATGAAAAACAGCTCTTCGTTAAGAAGAGGAAAGGAAATATGTAGAAGAAGCTGATGATGTGAACGCTCCTTTTATAATCCTCATTTTGCTCCTGCCCTTTCTCCCACCATGCAGACAGGAGGAGGGAGAAGCCAGGACAGAGGCCGTGAGATACTGAGAGCTCAAGCTGCCTGCGTAAGTAAAACCTGAACTTTTAAAGACGCATTTTTCTTAAACAGTTCTCTCCCAGAATAGATATAGGCAGGAAGTAGTGAAATAGATGGAAAAAGATTGGAAGTGAGGTTTGGTTTGTCTGTTTGAAACAAACCGGTTAGAAAGCATTTCCTCTTGATGATGCTGAGTACACGGTCATCATCACAAGAGCCTTTCTGGCTAACCTGAGCTGAGAATAACTGTAACCAGCCCAGTCTGCTGCAAAGTATTGTAGTGTCACATCAGTACTGTAATAGCTTTTGCAGAAACAAGGTCACACTAACACAGTGAAACTTGGTAAGTACTGACTTTAGTAGGCACTAGTTCAAGAAACAGATTAGTTTCCTGGAAGAGCTATAGCACCCTCACCATTGTTCTAGATCCTTCCCCCAGTAATGACTACAGGGCAGTCTCAACACATATTCACGTAATGGACTTGGGACAGGCTGAAAATTTTGCATCTCATTTTCTCTTTTATTTAATACAACATTTACTCCCTTTTTTTCTTTCAAATTTGTGCAGATTTGGACTTGTGTCATCCCGTCCCCTCCCCCCAGTATTTCTGAGCTTCTTCTTCACATTTGATCTTCTGAAGAAGATTCAAAATTAGATGAAAGCTTTTCACTCAGTTTTGTTATTTCCCAAGCTTTTAGTCTGAGTTTGGAGTCTTACCTTGTACAGATTTGCAGAAAGTATATTGAATTCTTTGTATCAAGGACTGCTTACATATTACTGAACCTTATAGGAATTTTTCTGCTGATAAAAAAATACAGAAAGTGCACATTCCTGCACCTACTCAGTGCAGTATCTGTGCAGTGCTCTATTCTGATGCATTTAACAATATATTGATGTGTAAGTTTAAATGGGTTATTATACTGGAACCTTTCTTTCTACAATGATTGGAAGGATTTCCTCCAAGGTGAACGCAGCACCAGTTTAAAAGGACAAGTATGCAGTTACAGAAGAACGTGACTACTAATGTCACCATGCATTTTCAACTCCAATAAACTAATATCTGCCTTTTTATCAAGCGTCTGACCTATAAAAACAGTCTGATGACTGTGCAACCATATTTAAGTGCATTCACCTTTATCAACTCATCCCATTCATCTCCTTGCAAGAAAATAGATCTGACATCGTCACCACTGTCCTGGACTTAACCCAAAGGACACTACAATAGTCTTTATTGTACAGCATTTTGAAACAAAACACAGTTACATTTTTCCCAGTCTCTGTTCCATTCTGCAGTTAAGAAATATGAAGTGCCATAAAAACAGCCTGCAAAGATTGTGGAAAAGTATAAACAATCTTCTTTCATAAGGGCGAGCTGCAGTTACAAAAACAGCAGCACCACTATTTACTGGGTTGTATAAGCCAGATCAATCCTGTTGCTGTGTAAGGAGAGGTTTTTATCCTTGTATAGATCCCTCCTCTACTTCTGCAATCCAGAATTCTCACTGACTCTCTTTCAAACCAATTTTTGATGCCCTTTGAGTCATCACATAATAAATCCCTTCTATTGTTTAGACATGAGTATTTGCATCATGATCTAAGTGTCAAATGTGGAGTATGAAACTCTGGACCCAAAGGAAAGCTGTGCTAATGAACTGTCACAGTTAAACTTACATCCGTGGGGCCCATAACAGTGGTCTCCACCCTTGCATTTCTCTTATCTATTAACTTTCCTATCCTCACAGGTTTTTTTCTTTAGCTGTTGAATGCATTATGAGCCTTGCTGGGATCCCAGTAGGATACAATAGAAATTTTATTGTTGGCTTCAGTGAGAGCAAAATAATATCTTGGGAACTATTCTCTGCAATGGAAGCTGTCATAAAACTCGACACTTCACCAAAGATATAGGAGAAGTGGGATTTGATCTATTCTTCTGTCTGAATGGATTTGAGCCTACATCTGGCATCTACATCCCTTGTGGATATCTGTGTTCTTCAGTCCCGAAGCTCTTTGTCGATGCATTCCCATTTGCTAAAAATAATGTATTTTTTTGTTAATCCAGTTGTGAATTACAGTATCATCTATTGATGAGGGGAATCTTCTGGATGAGAGGAGTCCTGTACTCAAGAAACTCTTCAGATGACTTGTAGAGTCTATTTGAGCTAACAAGCATAGCCAAGAGAGAAACGCTGAAGAATAGTCTCATCTTCCCTGGGAACCACCTCAGCTGAAAGCTCTCATATTCAACTCGAGTGTCCTGCCCCTTCAGCTATTAACTAAGGGGAAAAGCACCAGCTCTCTCAAAAGAGAGAGAGATTTGGCTCTTGAAGGGAGGGAGAGAGGGAAGGAAGAAAGGAGAGAGGAAGGGCTAGGAATCCTGATCAGAGGAGGAGGGATGTTTGGATGAAAGTATCATAACTTCGAAAGGTGACTTAAGACGCTTTTCTGACTGTCACTTTTTTTTATAGTACATCAGCCCATGCATACTCTATGTGGTTGTATTGTAACTTATTCCAAGGCCAAACCCAAAACCTGTGCCTACTTTTGCATGCATCCACTGTGTGGTTTGCACATGCCAGATCTGTAAGCAAACATCTCTTAGATGTTCTTCTTTACTTGTGGAACTTACACCTGCCCACTACCTTCCAAGAAAGAGTTTTGCCTATTTCAACTTTGTAAAAATTTCCATTTCATTTAGTTGTAGGGAAAAAAAAAGCCACCAAGATGAAGGGCATAAAGAAAACGCTTTATAAAAGCCAATTTATTTCAACGCAGTCTACCCCATTTATGGCTTCAGCGTGCCTCTAATGGAACAGGTCAGAAAGTTCTGCCTTATTCATTTCCTAGCAAGTGTAGCTAATTGCTGTTTGGTGTAAGAAGCATCTGCAGGTCTCCAGCACTGCCTGACTGTACTTTCTGAGACTCCTCAGACTTGTATCTAAAAAAAAAAAAAAAAAAAAAAAAAGAATTGATTGGGAGGATAAATGCCATGTCTGATCATCAAATATTTAAACCTGGCACATTTTCAAGAGTGGCAGGCTTGCTAGCCTGTGGAAACATCCATTTTTGGCCAGACATGACTTGCCATTGTTAGTTTTCAGAGGACTCATGGTAATGTGTACACAATATTTTATATCCAGAGATTTTAAAGAGAGAATGAGGGCACAGATGCAGACAAGGAATGTGTCGTTACTCGTGTCTTGTAGATTCGAACAAGTAACCGTACATTAACAAATGTAGTTGGGAGAATGCATTTGTCTCTCCTGGTTTGGGAGTGAAAATGTTCATGGGATTGATACCCAAAATGAAACAAGCACAAATATTCTAAGCCATATATCACATTGATCATAAATACAGGAAATAGCATCTTGTTACATGGACAATAAACACAGCTTCTACTACAAACTTCTGGTTATAGGAGAACAGAGAATTGTCTAGATGCTACGACACCAGAGGTTTGAACTGATTTCTCCATCATATTCTTTTCCGAAATCTCCGTTTTCTTTCACTTAATAGTTCTAGCAAACATTCCAGTTGTTGACAGTTTTGTTGTTGTTGTTGTTGTTGTTGTTGTTGTTGTTTGTTTGTTTTTTTCTGGCTGGGAAGGTTGTTAAATTTACAAGAGTGATTTGGAAGAATCTAGCTGCCCAGTCTAGTCATACAACTAGAGCCAGTCTTTTTCCAAAAGAAATAGTAACCTCAGCTCTAGGGATGTAAAGTTATTTTTACCAGTTTAATCTTAGCTATGACAAAGAATCCACTGATAATGAACAGAGCTCTTTGCAGGATGTAAAGTTGAAACATAGACATGACCTCTGTGCAGTTTGGGATCTACATAGAATAGACAGCCTAGGAAGAGAGGAGAATGGAGCTTATCCTGAAGATAGCACTCCAGTTTGTGAGAAGATCTCAAGGTGATTTTTGTTTTTGTTTTTGTTTTTTCCAAAATATACTTTAAATGTCACCTTCTGGGCAGTCACCTTATTGAGATGGTTATCTGTTAAATAATGGTCATCATTTCATTATCCAGTGACATATTTGAATGAATGCTCGGCTCACAGAAAAATCTACGTCCTTATGGACTAGGAGAGCAATACGTGGCTGTGCGTGGTAGATAACAGAACTGAAATGAGGTTTTCTGAAAGGCCATCACCCGGGTAAGCATTATGAACACTCCTTCCCTAGTTTATTATTATTATGTAATATCACATTTTAATATATGATATTGCTGTTTACCAACCTGACAAGAGAGATGAAGCAAGTGGGATTTACATCACCAGCAAATCTCTTTTCATCTCAAATTAAGAGCCAAATGGCTTCTTTTATCCCTCATTTACAACACAAAGATGCCTCTGGAGTCTGATGATGGAAAGATCAAGACATTTCATGTAAGAGATGCCACTTGAAGTAATTATTGTCTCTCAGTAATCACAGAATTAGCTTATTACTTAATCACTTTTCTGTTAAACCGTTCATTGTCACAATTCTCTAAAATTTCTCCTATTCTGAATTTGTGGTATAAATCCCAAATACCTGCATGCTGCTGCAGGGTTCTTCCTCCCTCTGTGCCTGGTTGTCTGAGCTCACCATTTAGCCACTTTGTAGATCACAGAACTGTCGTGTGAGGTGATCTATCTGTAACATATTTTCTGATCTTCTAATGGAAAGCTTTTTGCCTAGATTTGTAACAATTCTCTTTTAAGCCATAAAATTAAAGAGGCATTAACCATGGAGCTGACAACTGCCACAAATCATCAGCACTCAACAACAGCTGACCTGATTTGAAAATCAAAGATGGCAGTGGTTCAGAGCACTCTCAACATTTTCTGACTGTGTTGGCCTCACTTTTCAATGCAGGATATTTGAAGAAACTGAAACAGATTAATTCTTGATGTGAAAAATAATGACAATATCAAAGGTATGGGGAAATGGGTTGACTTACCCCTTCTTATGGAAGGGTAAGTCAAGGGAATGGGCTAAAACTTCAAAAAATATATTTTAAATATCTTCAGGAGTTCTTTGCTGTTTTTGTAAACATTCCCATCATTATAAATGTCCTTTCCTGAATGGCCAAATAGTGAGGGAGTAAGAAACGTTCTACCATAAGCTGTCCATGAAAACCACCAACCTTTTCATTTCAGTTCTCAACAGCTGCAGCTATCAAATGTTCAAGTGATGTTGTCTACACGCTCATTCAGTGTTTGTGGTTTTCCCCCAGGCAGCTGCAATCTGTGAAGGCAGGTCATAAAAACAATCCAGCCCTCTCATGTGCGATAGGATTGTTTTGTAGTCTCTTTTTCATGATAAAGATTTTGCTATGTGTTAATTTGGAGAGAACACAGCTTCCTTTTTTTTTTTCCCTATAATTAACTATCAGTATGTCATCATTATGAATTGCATGATCATTATCATCATTATTCATCACTATGAATATTATCATCAAATGTGTGATAAAACAAAGGTATTTAAATAGCTACAGTTAGCACAACATTATATAAATGTTATATTAGTCAAAAGCCATCTTAGTAGTCTAACTGGTTAACTAGCAGTCATCTTTTGATCATCACATCTGTCAGCCCTAGTAAAATATGAGTCAATTTGATCCCTCTTCCAGCTGAAAATTGGAAATCTGTCTAAAGGCCATAGTAATGTTTCTTGAGCAGCCGCTTTTATATTTTATAGTCTAAAAAGTTTCCTAATCTAATGCTGTAAAGTAGGGAGATGTAGTATATTAGTGTCCATAGTGACATGCTGTAGGTTGTATACTAAGCACCGTTCAGTGTTTATTGATTGTTTTGTGCCCTGTATTATTCTTGTAGGTAAATTTCTCCTTTATACTCTGTACCTCACAGAGGAAATTTCAGCTGGGATGCTGCAGCTTGTCTTCAAATGTTAATGATCTTTGCCTCTCAGTTCTTGGCCTGACACTCCAGTATGCGTAACGCAAAACTTGGCACAAGCTCACGTGTGGATCCCTGTAAAGAATGGAAATCAAGCTGGCTTCTCAACTTCTTGTGGCAAGTTCATAGCAAATTGGCCTGATACCTAATGCAGTTCTGAGTCTACTAGGGCACCCACTGGAAATGTAGGTGCAGCTTTCAGGAAAGGCAGAGGCTGGGACAGCTTGAGCATATGAGTCTGCAGGGAGCAGCTGAGCAAGCAGCGGTGGCCAGTGATGCAACTTGTGATAGTGATTGTGAGTAAATATAAGCACAGGAGTAAGGGAGAGAAAATGCTAACTGAAGGGGAAGCAGGGAAGAATATTTTATTTCTGACACGTATTTGGTCCTTACAAAATAAAAAGCAAATGGTAAACTGTTTTTCTTTAAGGCCTTCTTTAAGGCCACTAGAATGGGGTTTGGGTTATTTTAAGACTGCCTAATGCATGTGAAGTAAAAACAGAGAAGACAAGTCATATTGGTCCGCAAACAATGCAAATCCCCCAGAGCTTACTTTGCAGAAAAGTTCATCTTCATTGTATTTCTACTTCAGCACAATGCATACACATTGTTTTTCCTGAAGTAAAAGCTTGTATTCTTTTGGCTGTGAAGACAAGTGATCTGAAAGAACAGGTTTGAGAGCTGACTATTAGGTGTCTGTCACGGGACCAATGAACAGACAACATGCCTAACCGTAAAATATTTGGCAGTTTCTGTCTGATTTCATGAATTACTTGCTGCATGAATTTGCTGCATGAATTACCTGCTGCTCCTTTTCTAAATGAGTAGAGCAGGTAAAAGGGAATTGAAAGACAGCTCACACACGTTTAATAGAAATTTGGCATGTGCTATGCCTGCAAAGAATACCTCCTTAAACCCTATTCAGTTAAAAAGAAAAACAAAACTGCAAAACCTTAGGTGAAACACAGCAAAAAAAGTTTAAAAAGGTGTCACAACACTGACGTACAAAAATCAGTAAGAATACCATAATGAGAAGGAAGCTGTCTAATTCTAAGTGCCATAAAAATTGCAACCTATTTGTAAAGCTTATTGCTAGACAGAAGAATACAATAAGGAATGGAAGATAAAGGCTGGCAGAAGATGGTTCAGTATTGACCAAATTAGCTATTTTCTATCCCAGATCATGTGAGCCAGAAAGCAGTTCCAGAGAGAGGCTACTGTCTAGTTTTATCCACAAGTCCTCTGAGCCACCTACAGTCAAGAAGTAACTAGCTCAGGAAAATAATGCCATTCAGAGTGCTAACTCAGCTCTTTGGAAGGCTACAAATAGAATCATAGAATCATTAAGGTTAGAAAAGACCTCCAAGATCATCTAGTCCAACTGTCCCCCTCCTACCAACACTGCCCACTAAACCATGTCCCTAAGTGCCACATTCAGCCTTTCCTTAAACACCGCCAGGGACAGTGACTCCACCCGTATCCATTAAGGATGGAGATTCTCCTTGACCTTCTTCTTACCATTAATATATTTGTAAAAACATTATTTTGTTATCTTTTACCACAGTGGCCAGGCTGACCTCATGGTGGGCTTTAGCCTTTTTGACTTTTTTCCCTGCATATGCTAGCAACTTTCTTGTTCTCTCCCCAAGTTGCCTGACCCTTCTTTCACTGGACATAAACTCTCTTTTTCTCCCAGAGACTCGGCAAAAATTCCCTCCCTATTCAGCCATACCAGTTTTCTTCCCTCCCAGTTCATCTTATGGCACATGGGGACACCCTGCTCCTGTGCCTTGAAGACTTCCTTCTTGAGGAGCATCCATTCTTTCTGGACCCCTCTGCCCTTTAGGACTGACACCCAAGGGATGCTCCCTACGAAGTGTCCTAAAAAGTTCAAACTCTGCCCTCTGGAAGTCCAAGGTAGCAGTTTTACTGACCCCCCTCATGACTTCACCAAGAATAGAGATATATCTTAGTCGTGATATATATCGTGATACAGATGTGTATCATCATCATGATCACTCTGCCCAAGACAGCTCCCAGCCACCACATCTCCCACCAGTCCTTCTCTGTTCACGTACAGCAGGTCTAGCAGGGCACCCTCCCAGTAGGTTCACTAAAAGCTGAGTCAGGAAGCTATCTTCCACACACTCCAGGAACCTCCTCGACTGCTTCCTCAGGGCAGTATTGTATTTCCAGCATATGTCTGGGAAGTTGAAGTCCCCCATGAGAACAAGCGCTGGCAATTGTGCAACTTCCGCCAGCTGCTTGTAGAATGCCTCATCTGTCTCTTCATCCTGGTTTGGCAGTCTATAGCAGACCCCCACCAGGGTGTCTGCCTTGTTGGCCTTTCCCCTGATCCTTACCCAGGATAAATACATATGCTCTAAACTGAAAAATTACGTTTGCCTGGTGGCTTGCATATGCCATATCCCCAGGCATACGTGAAGTACTATGCAAGATTTAATGATGCCCTCTTCTGGTCAGGAGCAGCTCTTACCACTGCAGGCTTCCCTGCACTGCAAAAGCAGTGGTCACGCAGGCCAGCCTTTGAAAGATGGAAATGAACAAGCTGTCTGTGCACAACCTACCACTTTGGATTCTTGCTGGATAACCCCATCCAAACCAAGTTGTTTCGTACCCACTTTATCTAGCACGCTGACTGTGAGTGCTGAAACAAAACCAAGTACATAGAGCAGAGTACCTGGAAAAGACACAGTAGATGTTAGAAATTCCTCAGTGTAGAGAGCTGAATGACAGAATCAGCTGCATGTAATACGCAGAATTCTCTGTGACTTGTATTCCTGGCTTCTCTCAACATTAATACTGCAGTCTCATAGTAAGACCATTACCTTTTATCACCCTCTCAGACAGTTCTCAAGGTCTTTGTCCCCTAAGTTTCCCTGCTCCAGAATTGCCTGAGGCCTGTAACACTAAGGCCCTACCCATCTCTAAAGACAGACACTTTGTTGGACTATGGTCATAATGTGGCCTAAACTGCAACAGGTCTGTGCATAATGAGCCCAAGCTTAAAACAATCCAGACACTCGGAAACTTCAATGGCCCCATGAGAAGGGAGAGGTACTGGAAGCCAGTTTGTATGTCTTCACTTCTTTGACCAACTGCAGTTAACACAGCAATTCGACCTGATAGCATGCTCAGCTCCAGAGAAGTGAGTCAGGTTATGCTGGAAATGCCAGAAGCAAATTTAGCAATGGGCATCTGCTGCAGACATCTTTCTATCAGAAAGATCTATGTTTGTTTTGTTTTCCAAAGAGTCAAAGCAATATCTGTGATGCATACACACTCTGTCTGATGTGTTTATCCCTGTAGGAGCTACTGAAGTTGCTGTGCTGTGCTTGCAAATGCTGCCTGAGCACAAAACTAATGGTGTCAGTATGGGATGCAACAAGCCATGCCTGTCAATTTCTCTCTGAGAGCTGGCATCAGCAGAAGAGAGCAACAGGGGGTTCAGTTTCTTCAAGAGATTTATCTCACATATGCATCCCCTTTTTCATCAAGGATGGCCCATATTGCTTTGTTGTTTGGGAAATTACAATTTCCTATAAACCCTGAGTCCAAAAAGGACATCCTGAGGCAGGTCTTCATAACCACCATTCCAGCACATCAGAGTACCTAGGTCACACTGCTTAACTGAAGTGTGAAATAGATCATCCTTTCCCCTACAGACAGATCTCATCTCACTGCAGAGAAGAGGGGACAGGAACTGAAATTTTCTAAAGATATGGGCCCTAGAAGAGATTCACGAAGAAACATGTAAGGCAGATTCTGCTTCGCACAGTAATTCAAACCTGCATTTTAGTTCAGTCCATGTGCAAGACATCTTTCACCGAGACCAATACACAGACTGCTACAGAACCAGCAGTATTCTCCTAGCCAAAATGCAGAACAAACACATTAGATCCTTTTATTTTGTTTCACTCTTAAGTTTCCTTTCACTCTTAAGTTTCCGTTCACTCAGTGGGAGAAAACGTACATTAAGTACTGAATACCTGTGATTGTAGATGTTAAAATATCTGGGGAAAGCTGCAGACAAAACCGTTAAGCTAACACTACAGATTTGGAGGGGATTTCCAGGCATCAATGAAGAAAATACAATTCCATCACATACTCATACTAATGACAGAAAACAGTACAGAAAACTGGAAAACAATGTTCCCCTTACTGCTAACTTCACCATCTCTTTCAGGTACTTTTCATAACTAGACAAAACAGTCTAGCCTCAGGTCTGGAAGACAAAAAGTCAAAGCCCCAAAGAAACTCACCTCCCCAGAGTGTCCACTGCATTCCAAACAGTGACTCAAACTGCTGGGTGAAGAAGTTGAGGACACTTCCAAGACAGGAGAAAGACATAGTCCAAATGCCAGTGCCAGTTCCTTCCCCTTGAGCCAGAAGGCTGTGATAAGATTCTGAACAACCTGGAGAAGAAAAAATTATTTTCTTGAACAGACCAAGAGCACTGCCCAGAAGCAGTGAACACAGCCTCTCAAGCTAGAGTGCTTTAGCTGGAGCAGGAGATCTCTAAGCATTCGAAATGGAAGTAGTACTTGTCAACTTTGCTGTCAATTTTAAAGTGTACTAAATCATGCTGGGACATGAGAGTTGAACTTATCGCTCAAATAAGGCAAGCAAAAATAACCCCAAAGGCATAGCAGTCACAGGGCAGTCCCCACCCCTGGGAGAAGGACAAACTTGTTAGAAGGGAACCTTTCAAACATTTCAGCACATACAAAATCCATGTAATCCTTCAAGGAACAGTATTCTTCTGTTACCAGCATAGGTTTCTGGTGCAGAGCAGGTGAAGATGACTGATAGGACTAGGGTTTAGGAGGCAGAATAAAAATGTATCATGACCTTCTGGTGAGGCTTAATTAAGAATGTGAGTTTCTTACTAGTAAGTGACCCATTCCCAGAGTCAAAGAGCAGTCTTCCTGTTAGCATCATTGATAGGAGATATGGTGACCCCTTGAAATGTGAGCCCAGGGCAAAGACTGATGATCCCAGCATAGTCAGAAGAGAGAAAACAAAGACACCAGTTAGGAAGAAACAGGTAAAAAAATTCCACAAACCTCAACAGGCATGCCATTTCCTTCTTTATGTCTCTATCTACTCATCACCTGTAAGATGCTAACTTTTGTGACACAGACAGAGCACAACTGCATTTGCTGGTACTGCTGGGCCTTGGTTAATGGCACATACCAGAACAAATGTCAGAACAAAACACTACTTTATCAGTTTGTCCCATCAGAAACAGATAATTCCCTGTTATATGCATGCCAGAGAAAAGCATGTTTACTGTACTGCTCTGTAAATTGAGGTAAGTCAGTGGTCAAAAGATTAAAAGGTCTCAGTTGCATTCATGGAGCCGCTCAATTAACAGTCATGCACTCACCACACAAAGCTGTGACCCCTCTCCCATACCTCTATGATCTTACCAAAATGGATCATCCTTTTGCACAGAAAGGACAGTCTGAAATACCACTTCAGTGCACAAATAATTAATCCTCAGGACTTACAGCGATTTCCTAGTTTATCAATTAGGAATCCAGCCAAAATAACCACTACTGCATTTCTAGGAGAAAACAAGAACAGGAACGTTTGTGTTTTGCTGCTAGGAAGCAACTAGCAAACTGCCGCAACCCTCAAAGGAAGAGAAAAGTGACTTACATCCAAGTGTAGATTGCATACGGCAAATTGTATTGTGCAGGTGTCATTCCCAATCCTTCAACACAGTCCAGCGTGCTATTGTGATGGGTTCCATTGGAGCATGTCAAGTTCTGCAAAACAAGTCAGAGAATCTCTGTTTGGCAGTAGACACGGACCCAAGCATTCCTTTAAAAATGAAGTCCTTTCTTGCCTACCAGATTTTTATTTCTCCCACTCAGTTCCCAGTTCCATGACCAGGAATTAGAGGACTCAAGTCTCCGAGAAAGCCAGCCCTTGCTGAATGAGAAATGACTGGCCCTTGGCATGTCTTCCTTTTCCTTTACTTTGGCAGTCATGGCAGGGCTCTGCACTTCTATACTGCCGGAGACTGCAGCACGAGATTTATTTGATTCATTTGTTTCTTGGCTACAGTTTAGCTTGATCTGGCTCTTCAAAAAATACTATAAAGTCTTAAGCAGTGTGTAAATATGAAACTTAACAATAGTCCATTTTAATTCACAGCTATAAAGTTTTTGCTGAACAGTAGGAAACTGGTAGTCATAACATGATTTAATAACATTGCTTCTACTACTGGAGAGCAACATCTCACAAACAAAAGCATGATCAGGGAAAAAAACACAACACTAGGTCTTCCAACTACTAAAAATCTACCTGTATTATTAAATGGATGCTAGGTCTTCCACACCAGAAGGCACAAACAAGTGACTGTTCTCCCATAGATGTACAGAAGTTGATATGGAACAAGGAACAAGTACTGACCTTATTTATTTATTTGTTTATTGTTCATGCCCTTTTCTCATAAAGCAATGAAAAACTGCACCCAATTTACTCTGGAATTCACTGTCTGAGTTATGACAGATTAATTACATTTAAAAAAAAAAAGTTACATGCAGGCTGTATATAATCCTATCCTTGGTATGGAAGAAAACGAACTGGACAATGACTCTAAATTTACGCACACTAATCTACCAGCAGATGGCACACATCTCTCTCAAAAGATATGAAACAGACTATGGTAATGACAGGTAAACGAGTCGGGTAAGAATTTCTATCAGGTATTCAGGAATTCATGTTAGAATTCTGGACTCTGGAATGCTTGGATGGACTGAAAAAGAAATTAACTGGGTTATCAGTTTAAACCCTGACCACCAAAATTCCCTAGTCTTTGCACATACTGCTAGATCTTACATTGCCGAGTCCTTACAGAGTTCCTGTGATCTCACTGGACAGCTCCTACTTTCAGCTAGCTGCTAAACCTGTGATGTGGAACCTGCAGTTTGGATTTGAAGACCCAGAAAGCCTTTTCCAGACTTTTATCTCTAACATCTCTAGTCTTTCAGTCCAGTGTAGGTAATAAGGATCAATTCTAGCTATCTTCTAATTGCAAAGTGTTGTGAACACCTCTCAAACACTGAACTTCGTTAGTGTAGCAAACGGTCCTTTGGACAGAAAGCTGACAATCACTGCAGCAATAGGTTTCAGACTTCCAGATCTCCCGCCAGCAGCAAGACCTCTCAGATACCTTATGGCCTGTCCTGGCTTTGTCCATCTTTTTTTACAGCAACAAGTAGGTCCATGTGGTTCCGTCCATCAGACTGAGCACCTGGCGCATAAGACCTCAGAGCACGACTTCCACATTTGCACCATTTGAGAAGCTTTTGAAGCACTACTTGTGACCAAAGCCTCTGATGCCCCGGTTTTACTTTTCTTACCCGACCTTCTTTGAGACAGCAACGCGGGCAGCACTGCGCGAAGGACCCCGGAGCCGGCACGCTCCTACCCCCTGGAACCGCTCCCGCAGGACGCTGGGGATGTCGAAGCAGAAGCAGGAGCCGAACGAAGGTCAGGAGGCAGTTAAGAAAAGCACCACGAACCTGTAGCACGCTGAGCCCAGAGACGAGGCGCCTCGCCGCCGCTCCCAGACCGCCGCCGCCCGGCCCCACGGCCGCTGCTCGGCTCCGGGACGCAGCGGGGACGGGGACGGGGACGGGGACGGGGACGGGGACGGGGACGGGGACGGGGACGGGGACGGGGACGGGGACGGGGACGGGGACGGGGACGGGGACGGGACCCAGGCACCACCCGCCCGCTTCCCCGCTCCCGCTCCCCGCAGGCTTCCCCTGGGCAGGGCCTTCAGCCTCAGGGGCTGGCAAGGAGCGAGCGCCGCTGCCGGCCGGCAGAATTATCCTGAACTGAAAAGAGGAAATACGGTAAACCCAATTAAAACTCATACCCGTAAAAGGAAGAACTCCAATGCATAAATACAAGATTAATGACAGCCTTGTAGGCAACAGCACAGAATAAACCGGCTTATAACTGGCATCAGAAATTGCAGGTAAATCTAAAATATGATGCTCTTAAAAAAAAAAAGAAAGTGTACATTTTAGGCTGTATTAATAGAAGTCGCTCATGGAAGAACTTGAGAAAGATCGGTTACTTAAGCCAATAGACAATACTGCACAAGAGCAGATAGAAGGAAATCACACACAAATAAATTAAAGTTTCATAGTTATCAGAAAAGCAGGGCCCTGGTAGTGAAAAGACATAGGGGAAAAAAAAAAATAAAAAGGTAAGTATATTTGTCTTTCTTACTCAGTTGTCTGAAGAATATTTTATTTATGCCCAAACAATGCATGAAGAGGAATTGAATATGGCAAGCTTCACAAGACAACAGTGAGGGCCAGTGAGTTTCTTGATTTTAAAATACAGCTTGATGAAGATACGAGGAGGGTTATGTGGCTTGCTTCTCCTTCATAGCAGGCAGCAGGATCTCGTAATCTAAAATTTTCTTCCTACTCCTGTGTCACTGGCTTAACCATGAACCATACACGGCATGAGAAAGGAGCAGCCCTAAAAAAAATAATAAGTTGTACAATTGGATACATGTAGCAAAATGTTCTTTATGCTTTTGTATTTATGTATTCAAAGAGACAAATTTTTTTCAGGTAGCAAATGCAACATTAAAGAAAAGCTTTTCAACAGCAGTGTGTACTGACAACAGTTCAATAATTTTAAGAGCATATGACTTGTGATGGAAGTCAGATTGCAACATATACTCCATTTTTTAAATGCTGTCATTTTAGACATCACTTATGCTGCTACGTAGAAATTTTTAATTTTATCCTAAACTATAGTTTCTCACTTCCTTGGCCTGCAGGAAAATGCTGAAGCAACAATTTCTTCCCAGAAAGAGCAGTCAGGCATTGGAAAAGGTTGCCCAGGGAAGTGGTGGCGTCACCATCCCTGGGGGTGTTTCAGGAAAGGCTGGATGTGGTGCTTAGGGACATGGTTTAGTGGGTGACATTGGTGGGAGCGGGACGGTTGGACCAGATGATCTTGGAGGTCTTTTCCAACCTTAATAATTCCGTGATTCTGTGATTATCTTACTTGCACAGAATGCATCCTATCCCATTACCTGCCTGTGTTGTGCTGGCCCTGGCTGACAGGTAAGCTCCCAGCCCGTTGTTCCCTCCCTCCCAGTGGGATGAGAGAGAACCAGAGTGGCAGAAGAAAGGGGAAAAACCCCTCACAGGTTGAGATGCAGACAGTTTATAAATTAAGGGGGGGGAGGGGGGGGGGGACAAAACAAGTGATGCAAAAGCAGTCTCAACATCAACAGAGCAATGCCCATCCAGCCCCTGAGAAACGGATACCTTCAGAAAAACTCCCCTCCAGCTCTATGACACTATATGGTGTGGAAAATCCCTTTGGTCAGTTTGGGTCAGCAGCCCCACCTGTGTTGCCTCTCTACTTGCAAAAGAAACAGAGAAGGCCATGGTGTCATGCAAGCACAGCTCAGCATCAGCTAAAAAACTAGTGAGCTAATGCTGTTTCCATCACCAGTTTAAAATACTGCACCATATGGGCTGAGAAAAAAATTAAATGCATCCCAGCCAAAGTGACTACACTAAGAACTAGCTTGTGATTGAAACTTTTGGTCAATTAAAAAAGTTTTGTATAGAAGCACTTAGTGAAAATAAAAGCGTCCAGATAACAATAACACACATGCATGTGCGTGAAAATACATGTATATACATATATAAAATAAACAATCATGTGTGTGATTGGTTTGAAAACTAGACTTTCCTAATGGTTTGCAGGTTTTCAGGAAACTAACTAGGTTTTGATTCCAGCTGCTTCCTTACAAAAGCAATGAAATGCTCTTGAATACACTTTTTTCTAATAATGCTGCCACTCATTTTGCTTCTGTTTTATATTTCCATGAAGGACACTTGCTGGTAAGTATCATTATAAATGGTATATGAAAGAGCTTTTCAGCTGTCAATATGTTGCTACAGATCTACATTTTAAATTCAAAGAATGGATCAAAGGTTCCAGACTTGCAAATAATATATATGTGTAGTATACTATAGCCCACAGATTCTCAGATTTCTCATTGGGCTATGAACATTACTAACAACAGTAGGGGTGTACTAATATTGCCAGGAGCAGCATCAGTTTCCTGTCCTGTACCAGACCTTGTATCATTTCTTGTGCCACTAGAGATATTAGTATCACAGTTCAGGAACCTGTGTTGCAACCATATTGCTTGTGAAAATTAATAATATGCTGGAACAAAATTTGATTTTGGTTGTGGGTTGTTTGTTTGTTTTCCATATACTTTATATATATATATATATTTCCCACCTTCCGATCAAACCTTGCCTAACAGACTATGTGAATTGGATGTGTTACAATTAATTCAGCTTTCTAATTTTACACCACCACCCCCGACCCTTTCAGCACCAGCTTGTGAATGATCTGGAGCAAAGACTGGAAGTGTGCTTAATTCATGAGACCTTAGGAAGAATTAGCGTGTAGAACTAGCAATGTTGTGGTCAAATATTTGTGAGAGGTTTGTGATAGAGGCATGAGTGTTTGTCTCAGCTTATATCATTTCTAGAAGGCTCTGTGGTATATACAGTGTCAAAAATTGTACTTCTTAGCTGAGCTGCTTGAGATAAGTGGCTTTATCAATCGGGTTAGTATAGAAAGTGGCAAAACCGTTGCTGTGCAAAGAAATTGGAAACGCTGTTGGTATACTTCACCAACTGAGAAATTACTTAGATTCAAGGTGGTTTCCTAGGAGCTAATAAGAAACATTATGTTGCAAGATGTTTGTCTTTGGGAGGAAAGGGACAGGCACAAACATACTTCAAGTGTCTTGTCAGTTAAAGGTAACTTTCTGAGTATGACCTAGTGAAATACTTTCCTGCTGAATCCGTAAGTAAGGATCTAGACATGAATGATTAGAAATCTATGATTCAGAAATCATTTGGGAATACTGAACCTGAAATCTATGGTTATTTCTTCTGTCCAATAGGTATCTATCTCTTCTGTAATTCCTTTTACTTTTTTTTTTTTTTTGTAACTATTGTCTGGTTCCTGCAACTGTACATCTATAAAGGTATGATCATAATATTTTGCCTTCACTGTAAATTTATTCCAAAACTGCACAGCTTTTGTTATTTCCTGAAGCTCTCAGAAGTCCTGGTTACAGAACTGCCATAAAAACCTACATAGATAATTCTAAATTGGTTTTACAAAAAGCTTGTCAAAAGTAGTATCAAGTCCTTCCCATGCCCTTGAAGTCCTTGTGCCACTTTTCCTGATTTTATAGCTTCAGTTTTATTTCTTAAAACAGGCAGTCTCTTCTGATATATCTTTTCCCTTGTTTATCTGGATTTTATATTACCAAGGCCTCAGTCTCAAGGACTCTTTAAGTCTTGTGGACAGTCCTTTAAGTTTAATGCATAACTCATTAAAGCATGTGTCAATATTTGCATTTTATTTCCAACTGACTGATTTATGTGAGAGAAAACACTGAAATTGGCTTTGTGACATATTTTGTCGTATCTTTCTGTAAAGAAAAGATCCACTATTTTTGTTTGCTTGTTTGTTGTATCTTCAGTCATAAATAGTTGGGTAAAAGTATAACTATACTAAGTACAACATTTTTAGGTTGTTAAGTGATTTTGATTTAACAGTCTCAGTGTAATATGTGTTATAATTAATTATGTAATGGATTGCATATTTTTTCTGGAAACAGAGGAAATTGGAGCATTGATATTTAATCATTTAACATATTTTGCTATAACCTTATCATGACTTCATATTTTTCTTACTGACCAGCAAGTGTCTTCTCTCAGGCACTCTGGATCCCCAGTGAGATTGTTCTGCTGCTGAGCTCTGAAATGCCTTTCCGATGCTGCCAGAGGCTCCATCATCAGATGATCTGTGCTGTTCACCTCAGAGCCTGACATGGCTGCAAGAGAGGAAAATCCTCAGTGCACACATTAAGCAGGTGGAGGAGGAGGCGGCTTCACAGTGGCAGGAAAACCCATACTTCTGTATATTTGCTTACTCTCATGTGGCTCCATGTTTCTCTGTCTCTCACTAGCATGGAAGGATATCAGGTCCAGAAGGGCTACAATAGAACATTAAACAGCAGTGTTTCTGAAAACATCAGGAACTTCTGTGCATTTTATTACACTTCTGCTCTTCTAGGTGTTGTGCTTTAACACAGCATGCAGCTAAGTATCCCATGGCCATTCACTTGCTCCCCCCCTGCAGCGGGTCAGCGGGATGAGGGAGAGAACTGGGGGGAAATAAAGTAAAACTCATGGGTTGAGATAAAGATAGTTGAATAGGACTGAAAAGGAAGGGAAAATAATAATAATAATAAAAGAATATACAAAACAAGCAACACACAACACAATCACTCACCACCAGACAACAAATACTCAGCCAGACCCCAAGCAGCAGTAGCTCACCCAAGCCAACTACCCCCAAGTTTTACTGTCAAGCATAACACCATATGGTATGGAATACCCCTTTTGTGAATTGGGGTCTGGTTCTGTTCCCTCCCAGCTCCTTGTGTACCCCCAGCCTCCTCGCTGGCAGGGCGGTGTGAGAAACTGAGAAGTCCTTGCCTCTGTGCAAGCACTGCTCTGCAACAACTAAAACATTGGTGTGTCATCAGCATTCTTCTCATCATAAATACAAAACAGAGCACCATACCAGCTACGAGGAGGAAAAATATCTCTGCTGAAACCAGGACGCTAGGTGACACGTCTTAATTTACCCTGAGATACCCTTCCTTGCATTTGGCTTTTGTATGGAGGGGTAAAATAGTAAGTGTCCAAAGGAACACTGTATGGCTACACTTCCCAAATTTTTCTTATAATGTAACTTTCTTGGTTTTTGTGTGTGTGTGCATTTTGTTGATGTTGTTGTTGTTGTTTTGTTGTTTGTTTTGTTGCTTTGTTTATTTGTTTGTCTCTGCTCTATACTTCATAGTCCAGGGAGCAAAGAGACCAAAGTTAATTTTTAGAATGAGATGAACAGGCCAGAACATCTTGGCCTCATTCAGGAAATCTTTTTTTGACTTCTGTTCAAGATCTGCTCATCAATTTAACATGCAAGAAAAAGAAATTGGTCAAGGGAAGTGATTGTCCCACTCTGATCTGCGCTGGTGCAGCCTCACCTCAAGCACTGTGTGCAGGTTTGGGCACCACAGTATAAGAAGGACATAAAACTGTTAAAGACTGTCCAAAGGAGCATAACAAATGTGGTGAAGGGTCTAGATGGCAAGGTATATGAGGAGAGGCTGAGGTCTCTTGGTTTGTTTGGCCCAGAGCAGAGCAGGCCAAGGGAAGGCCTCATGGCGGCCTGCAGCTCCCTCATGAGGGGAGTAGAGTGGCAGGCACTGAGCTCTGCTCTGTGGGGACAGCAAAAGGACCCGAGGAAATGGCATGGAGCTGGGACAGGGTCAGGCTTTGTGTTAGGGAAAGGTTCTGCACCGAGAGGGTGGCTGGGCACTGGCACAGGCTCCTCAGGGCAGTGGTCACAGCACCAAGCCTGCTGGAGTCTAAGAAGCGTTTGGACAGCACTCTCAAATACAGTTTGCTTTTTGGGTGGTCCTGTGCAGAGCCAGGATGATGATCACTCAATGATCCTTGTGGGTCCCCTCCAACTCAGGATATTTTGTGATTCTATAATTCTAATTAATAAATTCCACATGCTAATTAGTCAAAAAATACTCTGAACTTAGTCTTTGCATGTATTTTTGGTGTTAATATCTACCATGAATGTAATTGTCCTGGAAAATCTTGCTAGGATATCAATAAAGAAAAAATGAAACAATAAAATACAGAGAAAAAGATGGAATTCTGATCCTATAAAGTGTTAAAGTAGATCTAGAAAACTAGTTTTAGGTAGTAAACTACAAAGCAAGTGTTATGAGGAGCAACCAAGGGAACCGGGGCTATTTAGTATGAAGAAGAGGAGCCTGAGGGGAGATGCCATCACACTCTACAAATACCTGAAAGGAGGCTGCAGTGAGAAGGGTGTTGATCTCTTCTGTTAGGTGACAACTGATAGGATGCAAGGAAATGGCCTGAAGTTACACCAGCAGAGGTTTAGTTTGGACATATGATATTGGGAGTATGCTATGGGCTACATGATAAAGAAGATCAAGCGAATGCGAACCTATATAGACAGATAGAAGCAGCCTTGCACTCACAAGCCCTGGTCCTTCATGGGGGACTTCAGCCACCCAGATATCTGTTGGAGGGACAGCATGGCAGGGCATAAGCAATCCAGGAGAAGGAGACTCCACAACCTCTCTGGGCAGCCTGTTCCAGTGCTCTGTCAACCTCACAGTAAAGAAGTGCCCTCTCATATTCAAATGGAACCTCCTTTGCTTCAGTTTGTGCCCATTGCCTCTCATTCTTATTCAAGATTCAAGATTCAAGATTATCTTGAGTGTCATCACGTGGCACTTGCAGGGCAACCAGGCGATCAGGCCCAGTCAGCATGGGTTTATGAAAGGCAGGTCCTGCTTGACGAACCTGATCTCCTTCTATGACCAAGTGACGCACTTAGTGGATGAGGGAAAGGCTGTGGATGTGGTCTACCTTGATTTCAGTAAGGCTTTTGACACCATTTCCCATAACATTCTCCTCAAGAAACTGGCTGCTCGTGGCTTGGACTGGTGTACACTTCGTTGGGTTAAAAACTGGCTGGATGGCTGGGCCCAAAGAGGCGTGGTGAATGGAGTCAAATCCAGTTGGAGGCTGGTCACTAGTGGCGTCCCCCAGGGCTCAGTGCTGGGGCCGGTCCTCTTTAATATCTTTATCGATGATCTGGATGAGGGGATCGAGTGCACCCTCAGTAAGTTTGCAGATGACACCAAGTTAGGTGCGTGTGTCGATCTGCTCGAGGGTAGGAAGGCTCTGCAGGAGGATCTGGATAGGTTGGACCGATGGGCTGAGGTCAACTGTATGAGGTTCAACAAGGCCAAGTGCCGGGTCCTGCATCTGGGGCGTAACAACCCCAAGCAGCACTACAGGCTGGGAGATGAGTGGCTGGAAAGCTGCCTGGCAGAGAAGGACCTGGAAGTATTGGTTGATAGTCGGCTGAATATGAGCCAGCAGTGTGCCCAGGTGGCCAAGAAGGCCAACAGCATCCTGGCTTGTATAAGAAGCAGTGTGGCCAGCAGGGCTAGGGAAGTGATTGTCCCCCTCTACTCGGCTCTGGTGAGGCCGCACCTCGAGTACTGTGTTCAGTTTTGGGCCCCTCGCTACAAGAAAGACATGGAGGTGCTCGAGAGAGTCCAGAGAAGGGCAACGAAGCTGGTGAGGGGTCTGGAGAACAAGTCTTACGAGGAGCGGCTGAGGGAGCTGGGCTTGTTCAGCCTGGAGAAGAGGAGGCTCAGGGGCGACCTTATAGCACTCTACAGATACCTTAAAGGAGGCTGTAGCGAGGTGGGAGTTGGTTGGTCTGTTCTCCCACGTGCCTGGTGACAGGACGAGGGGGAATGGGCTAAAGTTGGGTCCAGGGGAGGTTTAGGTTGGATATTAGGAAAAACTTCTTTACCAAAAGGGTTGTTAGGCATTGGAATGGGCTGCCCAGGGAAGTGGTTGAGTCACCATCCCTGGAGGTCTTTAAGAGACGTTTAGATGTAGAGCTTAGTGATATGGTTTAGTGGAGGACTTGTTAGTGTTAGGTCAGAGGTTGGACTAGGTGATCTTGGAGGTCTCTTCAAACCTAGATGATCTGTGATTCTGTCGCTGGGGACAACTTAAAAAAGCCTCGTTCCATCCTCTTGACACCCTCCCCTCAGATATTTATATACACTGCTGAGGTCTCCTCTCATTTTTCTTTTCCAGGCTAAAAAGGCCCAGTTGTCTCAGCCTGTCCTCATACAACAGGTGCTCCAGTCCCCTAATCACCTTTGTAGCCCTAATTTGTAAATTGCCTGTAGGAAGTTTCTTCTGTTGGTGGGGAGTAATTTGAGACCCTTGAATGGGCAGCGAGCCCCCCAGGGACATGAGAGCACAATCTCTGATGGTGCCACAAGACAGTATTCCTGTCTGAATAGGTCCTTGTCTCCTTTCACTGTAGAAGCTACAGCTACCTCACCTGGGGAAATATAACTGAGTACCTAAATTAAAACAACTACCATGTATGGAGGTAAAGGAGTGCCCTGATTTTCATGGACACAAGGAAGAAACTTGCGTTTGGAAGTTGTGCATTAATAATTGGGTTGCACAATTAGATTCTAACACTCTTTGGTCTGGAAGATGCTCCCTTCCTCCAGGATTCCTCCTTAATCATACCTCACACTGAACAGCAGACAGATCAGGTAACACAGCTTACATCTGTGCTAGATGATGGAGAGCCTGAAGTGTAAATCAGGAAGAATCGAGTAGTTTGTGGCCTCCACAGCATTTATTTAGAAGCCTTTCCAGTCTTTGGCTTGTTAACATGTCCAGGCCTAGGACAACTGCTCGCCCTGAAATCATTCAGCCCTGGGGCCCAGATCAGGAGAAGAAGACGTGGTTTGGGTGCCAGTGAGGGAAAACCGACGGGACCAGGACAGGGCTGGGTGCACGGCTCGGGGCTGACCCCGCAGCACACCCGAGGCCGCTGCGTTTCGCCCGAGGCCGTGGCGGCCCCCGCGGCTCACGCCGGCCCCTCAGCAAGCGGAGGTCGCCTCGCTCGGGGTCACCGCCACGCGCCCCCTCCCGCCCCGCGGCTGCGCCGTGCCGCGCGGTGCCGGGCGGCCTCCGCGCCCCGTGACGCGGCGGGGAGGGGCCTCGCGCCCATTGGCGGCCGGCAGCGGCGGAGGAGCGGAGCCCGGCGGCGGCCTCGGCAGCGGCGGAGCGGAGCGGAGCGGGGCAGGGCAGGGCGCGGCGCGGCGCTCGCAGGCCGGCAGGATGCTGGAGATCCAGCTGGACGATGGCGGCGTCGGGGGGTACCCGGGCGACGACTACTGCTCGGGCTCGGTGATGTCGGAGCGGGTCTCGGGCCTGGCCAACAGCATCTACCGCGAGTTCGAGCGGCTCATCCACTGCTACGATGAGGAGGTGGTGAAGGAGCTGATGCCGCTGGTGGTGACGGTGCTGGAGAACCTGGACTCGGTGCTGACCGACAACCAGGAGCACGAGGTGGAGCTGGAGCTGCTGCGGGAGGACAACGAGCAGCTCCTCACGCAGTACGAGCGGGAGAAGGCGCTGCGCAAGCAGGCCGAGGAGGTGAGCGCGGCCCCGCCGGCCCCCCCCGCCGCCGGGCTCGGCCTAACGGGCCCGGCCCGGCCCGGCCCCGCCCCGCGCCGCCGCCTCGGCCTCCCCGGCCCCCCCTCGGCCCCGCCGCCGGGCATCCAGCGCCCATTTGGGGCCTCCGCCGCGGGGGGCGGAGCTCGAGGGGCCGGGCCCGTCACGGCCGGCGGGCTGAGGGGCCCCGGCGGACCTCCCGTGAGGCGGCGGCCGGCGGGGGAGCGCCGCTCGAGCCGGGCGGGGCCGCGCATCCACGGAGGGGGGAGGCCGGGGCCGTGAGGGGGAGCGGAACGGAGCAGCCTGCGGTGCCTTCTAGAAGGGCCGGCGGGGGCCGGCCAGGGCGAACGCGGCCCGCTGTGCCCCGGTGGTGCCGGGCAGCTCCGCCCGCCCGCCCGCGGGGTGCCCCCTTGCCTCGCTCGGGGAGCGTCGGCGAGAAAATGGCCATGGCTCCGCCGCCGGGCTGGCGTCGGCTGCGCGCACAGCCGGGCTCTTTTTCTCCTGCATCACCGTGCGCCTGGAGCCAAGGAGGCAGGGACTGGTGCTGCCGAGCCGCCCGCTCGAAAGGGGGAAGGAAAATGAATCAAAAATAGCTGCAGTTCCGTGAATGTGAAGAATTCACTCTAGAGTACCAACAGCAGCTAGGTGACTTGAAATTTCTAGTGCTAGTTTGTGGTTTAAAAAAAAATTGTTCTTGTTAATTTCTTGACCCATGGTTAAGCTGATGTGAAAATGGTGGCCACTTTAGTGGTCTAGTGCAGACAAACATCCCTTTCAATGCCAGCAGTAAGCTATTTGGAGCAAAAATTATATTTAAAGATCAGATTTTTGAAACTTTTTTTTTTTAACCAAAGCCATACCTTGGAAAAAAATAGTTTTCCGAGTTAGAGGATGCAGTTCCCTGGAGCACAGGTTTACCTTCCGTGAGCACCGTGCTCAGCCAGGCAAGGGGGTTGCAAAGTGGATGGTGGGGAGAGCGACCCCCTCTGATGGAAGGCAACAAATCCTTGGTCTGCAAAGACTCAGCCGTAGACAAAAGAGAGAGGGGAGATGGCTTGCACTGTCTCCCCTCGCTACACGTGTGCCTGTCTCTGCTGAAATCAAGAGCATCTTGTTGGCCATAAGTGAGGTCTGCCAGCCCTAGGTGTGCTATTTAGCCTGCTGAAGTAATAGTAATAGTCTGTGAGATGGGTTAAAGCACTGGTGGTAGAAAAAGTCCGTCACCTGCCATATCATTTACACTTCTCTAAAAAACTAGTTACAAAGTCATCTTTTGCCCTTTTTTAAACTACGAGCAAAAGATTTCAGCTTCAGTAGTCATCACTATGAATCATATTCTGATTTGCTGAGAGGTAATTAATGAAATAGCTTTTGAACTCCAGAACTGTGTAAAACGCCATAGAAGTGTTTTTGTTGCTTAATAATGACTTGCAAGAATCTTGCTAACATAAAGATGAGGGGGACACTCATGGTCCGTTACCAATGCCAAAAGCTAGAACCAGACAAGTAAAGTTTTACTCCTTATTTTAATTATGTATTAATGGACTGATATTTTAATTAATAAAATCAATAAACAATCTTTAAAGTTCTTATGAAAGCATGTAAGGATTTAAAAGTGACTGAGTACTTGGGACTTGACTTATTAAATATTCCACAGAGCCGGTATTTTGCAGCCTCTGAGAAACAAAAATATTTGAAAGTGCAATATTTATTTGGGGGGGGGGGGGGATGGGACTTCGTATGGGAAATGGAACAGCCCATTTGGGATGATCTTGCATCTTTGGACTTGGATAGATTTCTGCTCTCAACTTAATGGATACAGGATGCGTTTTCTTCATGTGGACCAAGTCCCTGGAAGAAAATGTAGTGACAACAGTTACAGTCCCTGCAAGGATGCTCAGGAACCAGAGCAGAATACCATTTGCTGAGATTTAAAAAGTATTCTGTCATCCTTATGCACAGTTGAACTGAAGTCGGCAAAAAAGTGCCTGTAGAGTCTTTTTACCAAAAAAAAAAAACAATAATGAACAGATAATGTACTTCTTAGGAGAACAAGTGAGTGTTCTCCTTCTACATTATCCCTGCACATTTCAGTGCCTAAAGGGGGCTACAGGAGAGCTGCGGAGGGACGCTTTGTCAGGGATCGTAGCAATAGGACAAGGGGTACTGGCTTTAAACTAAAAGAGGGTAGGTTTAGATTAGATATGAGGAAGTAATTCTTCACTCAGAGAGTGGAGAGGCACTGGGACAGGTTGCCTGGAGATGTTGTGGTTGCCCCATCCATGGCATTGTTCAGGGACGGGTTGGATGGGGCTTTGGGACCTGGTCTGGCGGGAGGTGCCCCTGCCCATGGCAGGGGGTTGGAGCTGGGTGATCTTTAAGGTCCCTTCCAACCCAAACCATTTTGTAAGTCTGTGATTTTTTTTTTACGATGAAGTTTATGTGAGTGGTATTAGGCAGTTACCCCAGTAACTCAGGAAGGCGCTAACCACTTTCAGCAATATTTGGGGAAAACAAAAAGGCTCGGTATCTTTTTCTTGTGAAAATCACTTGGCCTTTCTCCAAAAGGCCTTTGAAGGCCCCACCTGCAGAAGAGGCCGGCAGAGCTGGGCTGCCGCTAAGCCCCGCAGAGCGTTTAGCATGTGGGACTGGGCACACGCGGGTTTGGCTCCTCTCCACCCTTACAGGGCTCCCATCCAGTCTTGGCAAATGTTGTCTCTTGCCTGGTGTCTGCTCAGGAGGGGGCTGAGTTCCAACAGGGACGAGGAAGGGTCTAGGGGACACCAGCAAAAAAAACACAAGGAAAACAAGTTTTAATGAGTCCATCGTTAATGAGACATTCTGTTTTATGTAAACTTCTTTTCTGTGTGCCCTAAGTACAGGCTTCTGCAGAGATCATCAGTCGTGTGGAGTGTAACTCTTAAATGACTGGGCAAGTGTTAATGCATGTAAAAGCTTTCACAGCCTGTAAGATGTGAAGTGCAGGGCTGGTCATTGTACATTAGCATTGCTTCCTGGAGTGCAGAAGAGTGATGAGGATCGCTGTCAGGTGTGGCACTGGTCTGCAGACATCTCATTGCATGAAAACCGCTTCCAGTGTGATTTTACGTACTGCAAGGGAAAGGTAGTGGCTGTCCAGGTGAACAAAAAGTGAGTTAGTAGCAAAGCCAATTGACGATTTGCAGCATGAGTTAATCCTTGTTAGAATTTTTTTAAATGAATGTTCATTTGCCATGCACATGTGTGTGGTGTAAAAAGAAGTCCCTGGTGCTGCTTAGTAGGTCTGACCCCCTAATAAATGGCTTTTGTAGTCAGTGCTCTGCATGGGGGCACTCCAGTGCCTGGGAGCATTGGAAAATGGTTAAAGAAACCTTGGTCTCGGTAAATGTGGCTATGATCTGTAAATAACTTTTCCCCCTGTGGTAGCAGGTCTGTTTCTAGGCGTGATGCATTGGCGCTGCCTGAGTCAGTCCCTGGGCCTCTGTTCAGCTCCAGGAATGAGGAGACGGGCAGTGGTGTGCTTGTTACAGCAGCCTGCCATGCTGCAGCTGGCAAAGGCTTCTCTTGCTGTCAGTGTCCAGTCAGACCTGACTGAGACTGTGAAAGTGCTTTGATGGCATCGTTGCTGTGATGGCATCGTTGCTGTGGAACTTGGAGAAGATACGTGAGTGTCACTATCCCACTTCCGAAGAAAAGCAACCTCCCTGTATTCCGACAGCATGTTGCCGTGGCCATCAGTTCCTACTGATGGTTTGCTGTTTGCACTGTTGTTTTACAATAAAACCATTTTGCTTACCAGTATTTTGTATTTATGAAATAGTTGGAGATGCCTTTGGTGTTTTGTTAGAAAATCATTGCTTTGGCGAAAAGTGATCCTTGGAGAGCTGTGTGCTGTGGTTTCCACAGGTTTCTGCGGGATGTGAGGTATTTAAAGAGCTCTTCAACTGGGTGGCAGTATTGCAAGGTGACTAGCTTGTGTCTGCATCTTAAGCAACTGGAAAACTTCTGAGAACTGCCCTCAGCCCCTTTGAAGGGATGCTTTAAATGTGATCCCTCCCTCTGTGGCTAATTAACAAGGTGGTGAGGTAAGGTGATGAAAGTGAGGCTCTGTGCTCAGCTCAAACTTCTGTTGTTCTCCACTGTGAATGCTTTCTCCCTTTCTGCCTTGTGTTTTCTGTTTCTGGAACGATGGCAATCTGGGAAGGCACTTCCCAGTTCCATACCCTGAAATCGGAACTCACGGATAGCTGGTTAATGGGAGATCCTGCAGCCTGATGGTGACCTCATAGTGTCAAAAGGGGAAAAGCATTCAGGAATAACAGATGTCAGAGAAAGAAAGGCTTTGCTTATCACTTGGATGCTTTTCACTAAATGTAGTTGAAAGCAACTGGCAAGCGTGAAATGCAGACTAACTTCACAACCAGCCATGTTCAAGATCTGTCTTTATATTTTTCAAACTCTTGCTCTTCCGTTCCCGATGCCTGTGGGCAGTGTCAGATTTTGGTAACAGAATGAGCAGCAGAATCTGCAACGTTCTGTATCTGTACGTATCTATAGCGTTCTTCCAATTTAGCTCAAATCCACCTCTATTGTTGTGTTGATTTACAAAAGATGTTGATCCCAAAGAAACTAGTTTCTTTGTTATCTTGAAAAATACTGTAAGATTGTAATGATGGTTTTCTACTGAGCTGGGTAATACTAGATTTCACAGTTACGACACTTACCTCCCCTCTTGTTATATGATTCCAAAAGATATCCATTTAACTGTTCAAAAGTAAAAGGCAATGCAAGTGTGAGCATCTGTCAAGTGATCACCTCTTCTGGGTGAGGCAAACCTTAAATCATTGGGGTATTAAGAATCGTTTCTCATATTTGTGTCTTGTCAGGGTTAGGAGCTGAACATGATTCAGAATTTAATACAGTGTTGAAAATTGTGATTAAAACAGAACACTGAAGATGATAAAATTAACTCCATATATTTAAAATAAGCAACAACAAAAATTGTTTCTGGAGAACGGTGTTCCAGATTCATACCTAAGTAGGCAAGCATTGGTTGTAAGTTCTCATTTTTCTCCTTTCTTTCTTACGTGGTAAACTCTTCTTACCAGCCATCCGGAGCAATAGTGATAACCTCGTCTCTGATTCGGCCCTCCGTCAGCACGTCCGCTGTGTGCAAGTTGGAAGTCTTTTGATTCTGAACATACTTTCCTTACAGAAAATTGTGGCAATAAAACCAAGTAGGATTGTAAGCCAAAGATGTGATTTTGTGTTACCTGTCACTAGCTGCAGGACTGTGATTAACGTTAATGCAGATGATAATGGTACAGGGAAGGGATGAAGTATTTATAAGATGAATTAGGGATGTTCACTGGGAAACAAATAAATGGTATCTCTGCTCTAGTCAGACATGAGGGTTGAGAATTACCTCCTTGCGCTGAAGAACTATTTGCTGTACTTTTAGATTGCTCTTAAACTTCTGCAGGCAGGTCTTCCACCGTGTCAGGCTGAGGAAGGGCAGGAGCAGGAAAGGAAGCAATGACCACTTTTCCATCTCCTGCAGTGTGATTTTAACATTACGGGCGGCAGTCTGCCCTTATTTACTTCCCTGTTTGGGTGTCACTTGATCAGAAATAGCAGCAGACACTTGACAGATTGTGGATCTGGGATGACAGAGTGAACTAAAGCCAGGCTGACAGCAGTGCAGCATCTTGATAAATACACAATGTGCTGGTCCTGGGACCTCATCTGCTGGGGGATCCTTCTCGGTGGCAGACCACTTGGCTCTGGTTTTGTGATGAAGGAGAGAGATGTCATTCTGGTGACGAGCCAAGCTTAAGTCTGACGTACAGGTACCAGAGGATTTAAGAATAAGAGTTTGCCAGCAGAGACATTCAAGCAAATATAGTCAAATAGTAACTACAAATGAGATTATTTATTTTATAATCTCTTGGAGGGGTTTTGTTGGGGGTACACAGGAGGGTCTGTTCTTAAGTTTGTGGGTGATTGTTTTATACTGGATGAGCTATGTAAATATCAAGTGGATCAAATGCTGATTAAAAGCTAAAATATAAGATGTATTTTTCCTCTGCCTAACTCCGAAGTATTACTTCTGTAAACACAGAAGTAGCATGCCCTTCCCTCACCTTTTTTGGTCTTTCCCCCATAACATGTTTTCGTACAGAATGTTTCTTCTATGCAAAAACTATATATATATTTAGCATATTAGAGGTGTTCATAGCTGACAAACGGTTGCTGGAACAGTACTTATTAAAAAACAGTTATTCTAATACTTTCTAATGCGTTATGTGAATTCTACACTGATTAGATGAAATGCATTTGGAGACTCTTCAGTTTACAAGTTTGATTAATCCTAAGAAGATTGTCAGAACAGTGACAAGCAATAGCACCTGACCATGAGGTATGTATTTCTGAATCAATTTTTTTTTTTAGGAATCAGGCTTTCAAAATGCAATGCCTGTTAGTCTTTGCCCTGCGGGAAGCTTACTTGATTCTCAGTAATGTTTGAGGGGAAAAAACATACTATATCCAAACATAGATCCTCCATATAAACATAGATCCTTCATCCTCTTTCTGTCACTTAAGGTTATGACATTTATTAATGTTCATAAATAGCAGCATGTTATTAAAATTACTTTTCAAGTAAAATTATTCTGAGCAAGCAATATGAGCTGTTACTTGTTTTAAAGATCAATTTGAGGGCTTTAAACCAGGGTTGCTGGGAGAGGGGAACCCCAATACATCACGCTCCTCCCAGTTTGATGCTGATGTCAGTGATAGATGCCCAACGCCTGGAAAAGTCTCAAGGGTAAGCAGGAGAGCACCTGAAGAACAGGACAAAGGAATTTCAGCCACTCCAGCCAGTAAGTCAGCTTCATAGTAAGTTTGCAGACAGCACCAAGTTGGTGGGAAGTGTCAATCTGCCAGAGGGTAGAAAGGCCCTGCAGAGGGACCTGCACAGGATGGGTTGATGGGCAGAGGCCAATGGGATGAGGTTCAACATGGCTAAGTGCTGCGTCCTGCACTTTGGCCACAACAACCCTATGCAGCTTAGGGGGAGAGTGACTGGAAAGCTCTGCAGAGTAAAAAGGATCCGGGGGTGATGATTGATGCTTGCCTGAACATGAGCCGGCAGCGTGCCCAGGTGGCCAAGAAGGCCAATGGCATCCTGGCTTGTATCAGGAATAGTGCAGCCAGCAGGACCAGGAAGGTGATTGTCCCCCCGTGCTCTGCTCTGGTGAGGCCGCACCTCGAGTACTGTGTGCAGTTTTGGGCCCCTCACTACAAGAAGGACATCGAGGCCCTGGAGCATGTCCAGAGAAGGGCTAGGAAGCTGGTGAAGGGCCTGGAACACAAGTCCTGTGAGGAGCGGCTGAGGGAACTGGGGGTGTTTGGTCTGGAGATGAGGAGGCTCAGGGGAGACCTCATTGCTCTCTACAGGTACTTGAAGGTGTGGGGAGCTGGGGGTTGGCCTCTTCTCACAGGTAACTAGTGATAAGGTGAGAGGGAATGGCCTCAAGTTGTGCCAGGGGAGGTTCAGGTTGGAAATGAGGAGACATTCCTCCTCAGAAAGAGCAGTCAGGCATTGGAATGGGTTGCCCAGGAAGGTGGTGGAGTCACCATCCCTGGGGGGGTGTTCAAGGAAGTGTTGGACCTGGTGCTTAGGGACATGGTCTAGTGGGTGACATTGGTAGTAGGGTGATGGTTGGACCAAATCTAAGACCATCTAAGGAACGTTAAGGTGGACGGGTCCATGGGACCTGATGAGATGCATCTGAGGGTCCTGAGGGAACAGGCAGATGAAGTTGCTAAGCCATTATCAATCATATTTGAGAAGTTGTGTCAGTCTGGTGAAGTTCCCACTGAGTGGAAGAGGGGAAACCTAACGCCCCTATTTAAAAGGGAAGAAAGGAAGAGCTGGGGAACTACAGGCCAGTCAGTGTCACCTGTGTGCCTGGCAAGATCATGGAGCAGATCGTCCTGGAAACTGTGTGGAGGCCCATGGCAAATAAGGAGGTGACTGGTGGCAGTCAGCATGGCTTCACTAAGGGCAAACAGTGCCTTGGCAGATCTGGTAGCCTACTGCGATGGGATTAGAGCATTGTTGGCTAGGAGAAGAGCAGCTGGCGTCATCTGCCTGGACTTGTGCAAAGCACTTGACACCGTCCTGCATGATATCCTTGTCTGAAAATTGGAGAGAGATGGATGTGACGGACGGACCGCTCGGTGGGTAAGGAGTTGGCTGGGTGGTCGCACCCAGAGAGTTGCGGTCAAGGGCTTCAGTGTCCAGGTGGAGACCAGTGACGAGTGGTGTTCCTCAGGGGTCAGTACTGGGACCGGCGCTGTTGAACGTCTTTGTCGGTGACGTGGAGAGTGAAATTGAGTACACCCTTGGCAAGTTTGCCAATGACACCAAGCTGTGTGGTGGGGTCGGACACGCCGGAAGGAAGGGTGCCATCCAGAGGGAGCAGGACAGGCCTGAGAAGACTTAATCTTTCAGTTTCTCTGAACTAAGCCCAAACAGCAGTAACAAATCCAGGAATCCTTTTAAAGATGCCCTGCGTAGTGGCAATAAAATTGGTCTTGTACCTTCTTTTGCTTCCTAGTTTACTACCCAGAGATACATGATTACTTTCCTTAAAGTCAGTTATTTTGTATTGCCACTAAAAACATGATTCCTGCCTGGCCAGGGTGGCATAGTCCTGGATGGAGAGTTAGGAAAAGGTGGGTGTCTCGAGCCAAAAGAGCTGAGCAAGAGTGAAAGCTGAGGAAGTGAGATGTGATGTGGATTTAGAAATTGGTCGTAATTAAAAGTTTGTCAACAGAGCTTTAGCATGGAGCAGTTCCAGCAAATTCCTGAGAGGAGATGGAGGAAAGTAGATTTTTTGGTATAGCTTAGACCAGTCCTCCAAGCTCAGTTAAACTTCTTCTTTAGGTCTGTGCTCAGTGTAACTGTCTTGGTTATTTTTTTTTTTTTCTCTCAGTGTGAAATGATACAGTTATTCTGGAAAGAGTTTCAAGAAAAAATCTGCCCTTCTCAAAATTCCCAAAGCAGATTGCTGGATATTTGTTAATGACTAAGTGGTTTCAATGTTGAATTGACATTTCAAAGAGAAAATGCTTTTACTTAAAAATCTAAAACCTTGTACAGTCTTAAAATTTAATGAAAAAGTCAATGCATAGCCTCTGAGATATCCAGTAACTCTTTTAAGAATATAGAGAGGAAAAAAAGGTATTGACATTTCTGGTATTTCTAGAAAATACTGCATCAAAAAAGCCATGGGGAAAATAAAATGTGTTGTAATACATCTGGGCAGAATGGAAAAGAAAGTTAAAAGCGCCTTTAAGGATTAAAAGCTCTGCAGAACAGTGAGTGCAGGAAAAATAAGACATGACCAAAATGTTTTTGTATGTTTCTATAAATACAGGTTGTAGGAATAAAAACTGACTCATTTTTCAGATGAAGGTACTGAAGGGTTTTAAAAGTCAGCAGGAATAATGAATGATGGGGCCTCTCAGTCACCTGAAGAGAGAGGATCCAATTCACCAGCATCATGATGTCTCTGGTATGGCTGCTAATTCCAGTAAAAGGAACGGAAAAATGTGCACATGGCTTATCCCAAGAATAGTCAATGGGTGTATTGTTTTGTGTGCTGGGTTTTAACAAACCCCAGAGAAAGAATATTTCCCTATATTTAATTGCATTAATTTCCTTGGGAATCTTATTAAAAAATGATTTTCAACCAGATTGTGTCTCTCCTGGAATCCAGTGAGGTTTTACTCTTTAAAATTATATTTGCCACGTCCTCTTCTGCTGCAGTCTTCAAAGCGACGGGCTGTGGGCTCTTCTGATAGTCCATGGGGCTGCTCTGCGCCGTACAGAGTCACCGTTTGTAGAGGGCAGTACTTGCCCTGTGCAGGGTACAGAGGAGGGTGAAAGCAATCTTACCTTCCTAGTATTCGTTGTTTTAAACAGAGATTTCAGCAGGTCAATGTATGTGTGTTGTGATGAGTATGTTAGAACCCAATCTAAGGGGCGTTTTGCAAGCAGACCAAAAATAGGAGCTGTAGGGCTGGCAGCAGAGCATGCTTCAGAGCTGTTTCACAGAATCACAGAATTGTCTAGGTTGGAAGAGACCTCCAAGATCACCTAGTCCAACCTCTGCCCTAACACTAACAAGACCTCCACTAAACCATATCACTAAGGGCTACATCTAAACGTCTTTTAAAGACCTCCAGGGATGGCGACTCAACCACCTCCCTGGGCAGCCCATTCCAATGCCTAACAACCCTTTCAGTAAAGAAGTTCTTCCTAACATCCAACCTAAACCTCCCCTGGTGCAACTTTAGCCCATTCCCCCTCGTCCTGTCACCAGGCACGTGGGAGAACAGACCAACCTCCACCTCGCTACAGCCTCCTTTAAGGTACCCATAGAGAGCGATAAGGTCGCCCCTGAGCCTCCTCTTCTCCAGGCTAAACAACCCCAGCTCCCTCAGCCGCTCCTCGTAAGACTTGTTCTCCAGACCCCTCACCAGCTTTGTTGCCCTTCTCTGGACTCTCTCGAGCACCTCCATGTCCTTCTTGTAGCGAGGGGCCCAAAACTGAACACAGTACTCGAGGTGCGGCCTCACCAGAGCCGAGTACAGGGGGACAATCACTTCCCTAGCCCTGCTGGCCACTCTGCTTATACAGGCCAGGATGCTGTTGGCCTTCTTGGCCACCTGAGCACACTGCTGGCTCATATTCAGCCGACTATCAACCAGTACTCCCAGGTTTGCCCTTCATAATCCTGAGTTATCTCTCCCAAGGCCTGCTCTTTTCAAGAAAACATCTTAAATGTAGATTAGAGATATCTCCCCTTTATTTTTTGTTTGCTCTCTTCCTATGCAGCTCTAAATAAGGGGCTGTGGGGCTGCTTCAGTGGTCTCTGCGTTTTTCCTAAATGGAAGACATGAAGTAAGAAAAAAGACACCCCATGGCATGGTATGATTATGTGCACATGTAATCTTTGAGAGGAGAACTGGTGCCATGGTTTTACCTTCCATGGATGTTGCTGTTTAGGAATAATGTAATGAGGCACGGTAGAGATGAAAGAAGTTTTGGATCCTTGAGGTCAGGAAAGGATTTCTTCTAAAGCTGGTGAGATACTTCAGTGACCTTCCTCGTAAGCGTGGTAGTCCTGTGTTTTACATGTGGTTTGCTGTGGAGAGGGTGTGCGTGGGTAACAAAACAAACATCTGAGCTGTATGGATCTTTCCACGTGCTTGTAGTGGGTAATGCTAACTAATTGGGTTTCCTAGTCTAGTAATAAGGATGGTAAGTTATTGCAGCAGTGCGCGTGTTAGTTGGCTTTACAGAATAATTCATGTGCCCACACAGAGCATGAAAACTAGGCTTGCTTAAATATACTTAGAGATTTGAAGGTGACATTTGCTTTCCAGGGGCCCTGTTTAGTTTAAATGTTTCATGAAAGCAGCTGCGACTACAGCTCTAATCTGGAGTCCCATATAGTATCAGTCCACTATAGTGGAGCTAAATTGAATATTTTGTGTGTTTTACTTTTCTAGCGTTTTTTTCTCTGCTCTACATTGGTAGCATCTGATATAGAGAATAACTAGAGTCCCTGGTCGACAGTAACATTTTACAGCAATCTGAGCCTGATATTACATACTATTTTGTTGTGATTTCATAACAAGGTTAGTATGTGTGTAAAAATCTTTCCTTCAGCTCTTACTGCTTTGCAGTAAGTAACCTATGTTGCTGTGTGTGCTGTTGACACTTCGTTGTTGCTAATGAGAGTTATCAGAGATGATCCCTTCCCTGCCTTCTTTGCCAAGAGGGCAAGCCAAGCCTTTTCTTTCTAAATATAAATTCATCGAATTCTGCTGCAAGAATCTTTTCCTCCACTTGCTGGTCATGTTTGGTCAGCTCCCACATATCAGAGCCATTCTCTAGTTCATTGCTGGTATTTCACGATCACTGGGCGCTGAGGTTACTCTGAGCTCCTTACCTGTGCCTGGTTCCCCAACAAGGCCAGCACGGAAGAGGAGGAGTTGGGGAAGAGATGTCAGAAGTTCTGGGGTTAGTGATGTCTGGTTGGGGGAAGGCTCCCTGGGATTTTCTTCCTGCAAGTTCTCATCAGGCTGGGAAGCTTTGCTTCCCAACATCTACTTCTTCCTTTCTGCACTGATTCAGGCTGTAACACAACTTATGAAATTGTCAAAAGTAAGACTTTTCAGAATTTCTCAGTGACTCAAGAGTTACAGAGTCACCTCGGTCAACATTACTTTAGTTTTTACAATTTTAACTGTTAGTTTTCTTCTCTATATATTATTTATTTACTTTTTCTAACCTCTGGTTGAGGCTCCGGGGAGCGGATTGCAAAGGGGACTATGAAGTCTGACAGCTGTGGATAGGTTTTCCACAAGACTTGCAGATTTCCTGCAAAACTTACACACAGCATGAATTACAGTCAAAGCTTTCTAAAACTGCGAAAATAGACGAATCACTCTGAAGAAGGTTTCTGACATATGTAGTTATTAATATATGACCATAGACATAGAATTTGTCTTCTCTGACATAAAATAAACAGGCATCAAAATTCAGCCTGGCATGAGAAAGAAAAATGTTACTGAAGATGACAGAATTGCACTGGTTTACTGGTTTATGTTGGACCATAGTTTATATATTAATTATACACAGAATGCATCTTTTACTTTCTCTTGTAAGATACTTTCTTCAGCTTGATTAAATGCTATTGTACTACTTCAAGTACATAGAAATTCTTATCTCCTCTTTTAAAATTTATGCTTTTTTTTAATGGGGGAAGAGAGAAGGGGATAAAGCCATAAAGAGCAAATATATTTTATGTTTATTTCTCATCCTTGCCTCCTTCTTTTTTTCCCTATACAGAAGTTTATAGAGTTTGAAGATGCACTGGAGCAGGAGAAGAAAGAACTACAAATCCAAGTGGAACACCTTGAATTTCAGACTCGACAGTTGGAGCTGAAGACCAAAAACTATGCAGATCAGAGTAAGCAAAGTTGTGCACCAGACATGATTATACAGTTTGCCTTACACGACCATGTAACAGCTATTGTGCAAATATTTCGCATTTTTGTTTGTTTGTTTGTTTGTTTTAATGTAATTTATGCAAAAGCTGAAATCTCTGGCTATCCCTTTCTTAGGTATAAAATTCTGAGTCATCTAAAGGATGGGATATAGCTACACTAATTTAGCAGAGGGTTCAGTGCTTCTCTTGCATGGAATATGCTTAAGTCTCTCCATGTTTGGGTAGACCTGTGCGGTGCCAGGAGTTGGACTTGATGATCCGTACGGGTCCCTTCCAACTCGAGTTATTCTATGATTCTATGATCTGCAAGATTTGGGCCATCGGTAAAGCTTTTTGTACCTGGTTTCCAGTTTCTTCTTGTGCTTGAACAGCACCTCCTTTTTTTTTTTTTCCTCATATAATGATCACGTTTGTTTGTTTGTTTGTTTGTTTGTTTATGCACGTGCTTTCTTAACAGTTGCAGCTGCATTTTGTTGGTCGAAGTTCCCATCGTGTTTTGTCTAATACTTCTTGTTCTCAAACAGCTGGGAGGCACCCACCCCAGAGGGTAATTTAATTTGTTGATAAACCACCACATTTATAGGGTACCTGGCTAGTGCTCTGTTTCTGCACTTCTATTGCACCGCCCAGTCTGCCTGTTTTGGGAACATGCTAGTACCCGTGAAGTAAGTTTGTAATGAAAACCAGATACTCTAATTTGCATTATTCTGTTTCCGTTTGTTTCATTCAGTAGATAGGAGTTCATTTCTAACAAAGTATGCCTGTTTTGTAGTATAAGCTTTGAGACTTTTCTAGTTGCTCTGGGGAGACTGATCTGTATGTTAGCTAATGGTTGGAATCTTTTCTTGATAGTTTCACGACTGGAAGAGCGTGAATCAGAAATGAAGAAAGAGTATAATGCTTTACATCAGCGTCACACAGAGGTAGGCCATCATCTAATTATTTATGAGCAAACTCTTAGCCTGCCCGTAAAATCATGTCAAAAAATTAATCTTTACCATACTGAACTAGAGCTTCTGAATCTTGAGAAGAACATCAGGTATACCTGAAGGGAGGATGAAAAGATGATGGAGCTAGGATCTTTTCAGTGATGCCCAGTGACAGGATAAGAGGCAAAGGGCACAAAAGGGAACATAGGAGGCTCTGTCTGAACCTCAGGAAGCACTTCTTTACTGTGCATGTGATGAAGTGCTGGCATAGTTTGTGCAGGGAGGTTGTGGAGTCTCCATACTTGGAGATATTCAAAAACCATCTGGGCATCTGGTCCTGGGCAACCTGCTTTGGATGGTCCTGCCTGAGTAGGGGGGTTGGGCAAGATAACCTGTATAGGTCACTTGCAAACTCAACAGTTTTTGATTCTGTGAAGAGAGCCCCCCTGCCTCATCTGCCCCCGCTACTAACCAGCCTCCAGGATACCTTTTACATTATTTTTGAATATGTTTTTTCATGGTTCTTGGTTAATCCTAAGTCATTTCTGACGTAATTTTCTGATGGATTTTCTGTCAATTTATTCCATTCAATTACGTCATCAGCTTAGAAGAAGAGCAAAGTTGAGGAGCGTCATCTTATTTCACCTGTTTTGTTTTGTTCTTTAAGAAAAAGGGAAATTAGAAACGGATGAGAAAATCAAACAAAAGCAGAAATTGAGTCTTTTCTTATCTTGTGTTTGGCTCATGGATTTTTTTTCCTCCTCACAGATGATCCAGACTTATGTGGAACACATTGAACGATCCAAGATGCAGCAGGTTGGCGGAAATAATCAAACTGAGGGCAGTGTACCTGGGAGAAGGTAGGGCCATAACCTCTCCATATAACGTATGCCATCCAGGAACTTGTAAACTGAGTGCACATATTTGACAGAGAAACAAACCAGAAGAAGGATCTTTCCATCTGGGCATAGATTGTAGCTGAAGTTTTTTGTAATGGTTGTGGGTGAGTTGTAGGTAAGTTTTCTAAGGCTTGACAAAGAGGAGTTTTTTGTGTTCAATTACAAAGTTCAGACCTTATCACACTGCCATGGGTGGAAAAATATGTTTGTATTCTCAGGTAGCATGTAAAAGGTTTATCCGTAAACTGAATGGAGGTGGCAGAGAGTACTCGTTTGTGTGAATGCCTGTGTGCGTGATAGCCAGCAAAACTGTAGCAATTAAATCCATTAGCCATTGTATAAGTTCTTCCTCAGTTTCTTCAGGGGAAAATTTCTGCAGGTCAGTCACCCGATAGACCTACTTATGAGAAAGAAAGTGCTTTTCCCCCGTTTTCATAGAACCAGCCTTTGTTTAAAGAATGACAGTAGTAGTACAGTAGTACAGTTCAGTACACAAAAGCCCTAGTATTTTGTAGTCTTAGGCCAAATTTAAAGCACAGAAGTTGCAATAGCATTGATTTCATTACAGATGCATTTTATATATCAGTAATACTGCCCTTGGGGTGAGAAAGAAAAGAAAAAAAAGTGGTGTTCCATAAGTACTGGTTAGAGAAGTAATAATCAAATAAAACATCATATAAATCTACTCAGAACGAGCACAACCTATTAAGCCACTGAGATATAAAAAATATGTTTTCTGTGGCGATTTTTATGTCTGTCAAACGATTATTTCTGTTAATGAGCTTTAAACTAGCGAGCTCGCTAACCTGGCCTTTGGGAAAACACACTTTGGCCTCTTCAGGGATCTGCTTGATAGAGTACCATGGGACAAAGCCCTGGAGGTAAGAGAAAAGAAACCAAAAATGTCAAATATGGTAATATACCAAAATATCAACCAAGAAAGCTGTTTGATATTCAAGGATCACCTCCAAGCTCAGGAGCAATGCATGCCAACAAAGAGGAACTCAGGCACAAACACCTGGAGGCCTGCATGGATGAACAAGGAGGTCCTGGCCAAACACAAGCAGAAAAAGAAGGCCTACAGGAAGTGGAAGCAAGGACAGGTAGCCTGGGCGAGATACAGTGACATCGTCCGAGCAGCCCAGGATCAGGTTCGGAAAGCCAAAGCATTGTTAGGATAAAATTTGGCCAGGGACATCAAGGGCAACAGGAAAGGCTTCTATAGGTACACTGGCGATAAAAGGAAGACTAGAGAAACTGTGGGCCTTCTCCAGAAGGAAACGGGAGACCTGGTTACCTGGAATACGGAGGAGGTTGAGGTACCCAATGACTTTTTGGCCTAAGTCTTAGACTTTTTGGCCAGCAAGAGCTCCAGCCACATAACCTGGGCCCCAAAAGGGAAAGGCAGGGCCTTGGAGAATGAAGGACTGCCCACTGTGGGAGAAGATCAGGATGGAGACCATTTAAGGAACGTTAAGGTGGACAGGTCCATGGGACCTGATGAGATGCATCTGAGGGTCCTGAGGGAACAGGCAGATGAAGTTGCTAAGCCATTATCAATCATATTTGAGAAGTTGTGTCAGTCTGGTGAAGTTCCCACTGAGTGGAAGAGGGGAAACCTAACGCCCCTATTTAAAAGGGAAGAAAGGAAGAGCTGGGGAACTACAGGCCAGTCAGTGTCACCTGTGTGCCTGGCAAGATCATGGAGCAGATCGTCCTGGAAACTGTGTGGAGGCCCATGGCAAATAAGGAGGTGACTGGTGGCAGTCAGCATGGCTTCACTAAGGGCAAACAGTGCCTTGGCAGATCTGGTAGCCTACTGCGATGGGATTAGAGCATTGTTGGCTAGGAGAAGAGCAGCTGGCGTCATCTGCCTGGACTTGTGCAAAGCACTTGACACCGTCCTGCATGATATCCTTGTCTGAAAATTGGAGAGAGATGGATGTGACGGACGGACCGCTCGGTGGGTAAGGAGTTGGCTGGGTGGTCGCACCCAGAGAGTTGCGGTCAAGGGCTTCAGTGTCCAGGTGGAGACCAGTGACGAGTGGTGTTCCTCAGGGGTCAGTACTGGGACCGGCGCTGTTGAACGTCTTTGTCGGTGACGTGGAGAGTGAAATTGAGTACACCCTTGGCAAGTTTGCCGATGACACCAAGCTGTGTGGTGGGGTCGGACACACCGGAAGGAAGGGTGCCATCCAGAGGGAGCAGGACAGGCCTGAGAAGACTTAATCTTTCAAACAAATATTTTTGTTGTTCTTACCTGTTCTTTTTAAACTCTTTAATTTCTTCTGGCCCTGAGGAATATTAAAAGGTTTCATAGATATACTAGCCACAAGCTGTGAGAGCCTTTGGTCTAAAAAATATACAGACGCAGTACCAGCTGCATAGGAGTACTCAAAAAAGACTGCCTGCTAGGTGTGTCCTCTCTTGTGTCTTACAAAATATGTCTGACTGGTCTTTCTTAATACCTGCATACTTCATTTGGTTAATACTGCTGTACTTCACTCAAAAACCAAATCTTTGGAAAGCATTAGGCTAAGAAAAGGTACGGCATGTCAGACTATACACACAGGACAACCTGGGAGAAGACATGGATATGACAATACTAGGAAAACTGATGAACAGAAAGTCATGAACATTTTTGAAGGGGGAACGGTATCATCTGTTTAGACATAATGAAATGTGAAAGAGGAGCAGTAAGGAGAATTTGGATGTGAAGAAAGAGGAAAATCACTAATGAAGAAAGATAGTAAGAATAAATGTCAGTTGGGTTTGAGGTAAAGAAGAAGAAAGGAAATTTCAGGCCTTGGCTTAAGAAATACAAGTACCCTAGAAGTTGTGCCTTCCTTCTGCTGGATTGGACGGCTCTGGGGAAGGCTGAATTCAAACTGCCAAAATTTTGATTGTGTATTGTAAGAATGAAAAAGGGAGAGAAAAAGAGACAACCCCCTCCCTCCCCCCACGAAAGAGGTTTGAAGGATGCAAAAATGGAGTAGTAAAAAACATGAATTTTTAGAATGTTTGGTAAATAGCTTGAGACTCCTGCCAGGTTCACTGCAGCCTTGATATTCCTTCCCCAGCTAGCACTCCGTTTTCTGCCAGAGTGGTGGGTATGAATGGAAGGTGGGACATCCTGCTGGGCTGGGAGACTTGTCCTCTGGTTCTGTATTGGTAGTATTTCTGCAGCACGCTCCTCCTTGCAGGACGCCTGCCATTGCAATTAAAAATGCTTCTTCACTGAGATCCTCGCTTGAGCCTGTGTTACTGGCTGCTGATTGTTTCTCACATTGTCAGTCCAGCTGAGTTCTCCCATCTGAAATTCATGGACATTTTACAGGAAGAACAGCTGTGCTGATGTCTGCATTTGTATCTTGCTACTGTTTCCATGTCTCAGGTGGGGACTGGGTGGGCTGTGAGCTGCTGAGCAGACATGGCACAGTGTAGCTGGAAGTAAAGTGTCCACATATGCTCCCGTTTCTTTTGTTGTGCAGAGAAGCACAGCTCCCCTGCCATCCACTAGACAGAGAAGACTCAGCAACATCTCAGGGGGAGCAAGATCACGGTTTTAAACAGCTTTCACCTCAACTTGAAAGGCAGACTGCCTCATCTAGTTTTTCTCCTACATGTGCTCTCTGATTTACAGTGCAGTTCTCAGTCAGATCTATAAGGAATTGGACCAGGAGCATTCTGGTCTGGATGAGCTCTTTCCATAGTCATGGAAATCCCAAGCATTTCAAAACTTCAGATTTGGTCAGCTGCACATGCCTTCTCTCTGGATCTGTTTTTCTAAAGTGACAGTTGTACTTAAATCAGAAACAACTGCTGCATGACTCAAGCTCCCCCAGGGGAAACAAAAACAAACAACAGTGAGTAGTGTTACTTCATTACATTCGGTAATAATTAAAGATACTTTTGTAGCCTTGGCTGCAAGAATAACTTGCAGCGGGAATATATTGGTATCTCAAAAAGAGATCCTACATTTATTTGGTTGATAAGGTATTTATCATCTCATTTGTAAGGCTACCAAAGCCTTTTTACAGTATGTACGTAAAGGAAGGAAAGCCACAGTTAATTACCCTTCTTCTGCTGAGGATCAAATAGTCCTTTCAGAAAATAGGATCTTACAGTATTCCTTCTAGAGAGGAGTAAATAAAGGTTGTGGTAGTTGTTAAGTGGTCTGAATAGTAAGTTCTCAGTGCTATGTTTTCTTCAAAACAATAAATCAGTGTCCCAACAGAGAATGGCTTAGAAGAATAAAAGCAATTACAGAAGACTGTTTGGTGTCTGGCATCCTAGCCATTGCCTGATTGCAGATTATGCTTACCCAATATCCAAATGAACTGTCCAAAATATAAAAATCTATAGAGGAAAAATATCAAAAGATAAACGGTACCCTCTCTAGGTAAAAGAGTATGATGGGTCTCTTCTCTTTCTCTTCTAGAAAGAGGAGACATGGTATAAAAAGAACTAGTAGTTTATAGGTGTTCTTCTGAGTGTGAGAGCGGATGTTCATAAAAACATCCTCATCAGACTACTTTTTTCCTTTTCATTTGCCCCAGTCCGATCCTGGTCACAACTGTAATGGTATGAGTATGTTAGGCTTGTTTCCCTTCCCACTTATCCTGCTGTAAATAAGACTATATCTGTGCAATTACTTAGATGATAAAATCTAAAGGTGCTGTAGGCAAAAGCATGCTCAGGGCCTCCCTCCTTTAACAGGCGCTATGTGTATGCACCTGCCAAGTTTGGATTGGAGTACACAGTAGAAATTGGTTTTAATGAGATTTCCCTTCCCAAATTTTCAAATAAGCTAAAATTAATTGTGACTTTATGTCATCATTCAGTGAAAGAGACGGATAGCGAACAGCGCTGTTGGTTATACGTGCAGGGCCACCATTCTGAGGGCTGAAGGGCAAAATTTTCATTTTCAAGAATTTTCAGGAATTGCTTCTTTGTATTGGATGAATGCTTTGAAGTGTGGCATATTGCTAGTCTCTTGGAAGAGGAAAAAAAAAAAAAAAGAAACACTATTTCTGTGAAAGTCCCTGACAGGCCTTTATCTGAGTTTGTAGGAACAACCAGTGGGAAGTGGGACTTTTTCCTTCATTTCAAGCTTTGCACTGTTCAAGCATGTGCTGCGTTTACCTGTTGGGCACAAGCATTTAAAGATGTGTGTTTTTGTGTCACCACGCAGCTATGTGTGGACGAACACCACCATTTGTGTTTGTCGGTGCACTGATGTTTTGGGGAAGATACAGGTATCATTTCCTATTTTCATCCATGAACGTGCTTGGGTGTGTTTTGTATGGTAGGCTCTGAAGGTACGTATTTGCATAAGACCATACATACCCAAAGTGTGTTTGTCTGTCACGTGAGAGAAGTTTGTGTGAGAACTTTTGGGGTATTTACTGCCATCTGAGAGGGGTAAAGAGTATGTTGCACACCTTCACATAGTGCGATTTAGGGCGCATGCATACACTGTCTCTTTACACTGTCTCTTGTAGGGCTGCATGTTTGCATGACCTTTGTTCTCTAATAGTTGTTTTTCTTTCTTTCTTTCTTTGTGTCTTGCTTTTTGTGTGGTTGCTGCTCTGTTTTGGCTGTTATGTTTGTCACTGCAGTCATCGCCAGTCATGGAGGAAAAGGTAAATCCTGTTGTTGCACCTTAATTTTGTTAATCATGGTTTTGGAGGTTGCTGTTGAGTGGCAATGGTGTGATGCTGGAAATGTACTGTTCTGGCCTGTTTGCCCTCTCTGTTTACTGACATTTGCATTGGACTTGCTCACGTGTGCCACTTCCCTTAACTGATGCAAAGGGAGGGCAACAAGCTGCCACATCAGGAAGAAGCTTGTCCCAAAACAGGATCAGCCCTGTGTGTTTGGATATTTACACTTCACTTCCCAGAATTTTAAAAAAGCTTTCTTTTCTCCCTTATTTTATTGAAAGAGTACAAAATACGCATATTTTCTAAGCAGGGCAGAAAATGTGTGTCATTAGTAACTCTCAGAAAGCACATCTGACTTTGGGCTAGGCAGTGAGTTCTGCACCCCCTTAGCCTACGAAGAGGGCAGTTCTCATTTTTAAATGTTGACAAACTTAGTTTTGTTAAGTTTTATAAGCTGTAGGATGTTACTGAAAGAGCATTCTGACCCAGGTTTTGGCTACTGCAAACCTCTATAGAGGTGTTTGCTGTTTACCTTGTAACATGAAGTGGAACTAACCAAGTGTTGAGTCCCCCTGTACCAGAAAGGCTTAGGTGTGTGAAGGTAACTACAAAGGGCTGTAGTGAGCACTCAGAATTTATACCAACCTTGAGGATACTCTAAACTTCTTTGAAGACTGATAAAGTCAGCCCCAGTACTGCAAAGCTTAAGTTAGCAGTTTTTGCTCTTCTCTGGGAGATGCAGAAGAGGCTGGAAAGTGTTTCCAAAGAAATTCAGAAAGGAAATTTTGAATGCAGTTTTCCTAACAGTCTACATTAAAATACCTTCCTGAAGATCCTACAGCTTCTGCTGCTGCTGGGACTTTGCACCTCTGTTCTTTGTTTAGCATGGATAATAAAGTTCATATGATCAGCGTACATTCAGTGGGGTGCTACATTTCCTAGCATGTTAAATGTGTTTTCATAAGAATCTAGAAACAAGCTGTGGGCTCGCAAAAGAAATCTAGTAGAGCTTACCTGAAGAGGAAGTATAATTCAATATCTGTGTCAGCATGTGTTTGGGATGGCTGGTATTTCTTACAAGTGGCAGTGTTGCCACATTAGGACATACCACTCTAATCACAAAAGCGTTTATAGCATATTGTTAGGTAGTCTAACTGTGCCACTTGTTTTGCAGAAATAAATTATTTTAAATAATGTTTTAGAATGTTAGGAACTTTTTTCCAGCAACATACAGCTGTGAAGAATGAATCCCTTAGGACCACCCTTCTAGCCTGAAGAAAGAAGGAAGATAAACTAATAGTTAAAGCCGCTCAAAAAATGGCCTGAAATATATTTTTTTCTAACTGACAAAGGGTAGAACCTTTGGGACCCTTCAGAAGTTACGTCTGTAACTGTGAAACTAAGAATTTTGTCTTTGTGGCATAAAGCTCTAATTTTTAATTTTGAGTCATTTAACAATCTCTTGTGCATAGTTGACTGTACTTTTCGTGGGTACAGTGCCAAAGTAAATATTTCATTTTAGGGGAAAAATTTCCCTAGCATGTTATTTAGAAATTTAAAACAGCTGTTTGAAACTGTTCAGAGTCTCAGAGTGTCAGAGGTAGGATAAGGAGAGGTAAATGCAGGAAGTCGGTCAGAGGTAAATGGGATTTGTCACAGATCTGGCATCCTGACTTATTAGGAGCAGGTGTAAATGGCAGGATGGAGGTGATAAATCAGTATTTGGGCAAACTGCAGTAGTGTGTGTTCTCTATAAGCAAAAGTAAATACAATCAGATAGTGTCTGTGATCTGTGTTCCTTTAAAATTCACATACGTGTGCTGCTTTTGTAAGAGGGTTTATCTATGAAACTTCCATATATGAATCTTTAGGATTTTCAGGAGAAAATGGAGATTCTTAGGAAAAGTGCATCCCAAATATCCTTTCTGGACCACACTGAAAACACCTTTCTTCCTTCTCTGCCCTTCCAAGATGGGCCACAGCAAGCAGTTACTCCTCAGCAGGAGCTGCACTGGCGCAAGGGAGCAGCACGCTGTGTTGCTGAGAATGGAGAGGCTGGGCTATTTGCTTTCTCCACAAATGTCTATTCAGTTAGACATTTCACTTTCTTTCTTCATAAATGACTGGGCTTGTGCCCCAGCCCCTGTGTCAGTGTGTTTGAGTAAGCCCTGGGGCGGCCTTAGGTGCTGCTGCAGTTCTTTTGTCCACAGTCACAGATCACAATCACAGACCAGGCCGGGTTAGAAGGGAGCTCTGGAAGTCATCCGGTCCCACTCTGTGATGAAGTGGTTGTGGGGGTAGCTTAGCTGAGTCTTAGCAAAAATTATTTCTGTGTCCAGGAACACCACTGCACAGGGTTGGCTTGGAGCCTGATGGAGAAGGGGAGCACGTCTGTGTCTTTTGAGGAGATGCTCACTGATGCCCTGTTTCTGGAATGTTAATGCTGATTAGACACCTTCTTTCTTTGATTTCCAAGTCTTAACATTGGTCTGTTGGGCAGTTCGAGCTGACCACCTTATGCACAGCCAAACATTTTTTGCATAGCAATTTAAACCAGTGCTGAGTATCATTAAAGAAAGGTACATGAAGGTCTGTTGTTATTAAAGCTGGTGTATAGAATGGCAGATTTCATCACTCTCTGCACCAGAAAGCAGAAACCTGCAGTGAAGTGTGAATAGTCCTATCCAGGAGTAGGTGACATACCATTACTTAAACTCTTTGTGGGTTAATGTCACACAGGATCAGCTCGGTTCATCTCAAAGGCCACTGGAGTCCAGCTAGCAGAGGCTGCTGGGGAGATGCACTAAGTGGAGCTGTGGTCTGTCCCTGCAGTCCTGCTCCTCTGGCACGAAAGTGGATGCTGGTTTCAGCATGCTGCTTCAGCCTTTTCTACCTCTACTGCTTGCTCTACGTTTTCTCCCAGTAGAACTTGGTCTCAAAATGTGTACCAGCTTGTATATTCAGAATCAAATCCAAGCTAGCTAATCACCTGCATTTGCAATAAAGGAGAGGGCTGAAGAGAATGCAGTTACAGACATCTGGCCATATGAATGATGCATTCATTTATAACTTCTTTTAAATTCTGAATTTTCAGTGAGCTATAATTGGATATGGAGAGGGGATTGGAGAGTACAAGTATTACTTTTCTTGCTTAATATTGAAAGTGATCCAAAAACCACTAATTTCTGCTGTTGGTGCAAATCAGATTTGGGGTGGAATGTACAAAGTGGCGTGTAGGTGACTCACTAAAGCCTCTTTCCTGTTTCAGTGATGACATCTCTAGAATCTTTGGGATCTTCCTTTTTTTTTTTTTTTTGTGGGAGTTGTCTGCTGTAGCCCACAGCACCTCCATTTCTCAGAGGATACACTGGCTTAAATCAGCTCAGTTCTCTGCATTTTTCATTTCCCCACAATATTTTATACTGGTAGTGAAGTTGTTTTTGTCTGTTTTGGTCACTTGAACACCTCTGCCTTCTTAGACTCTCTCCAGGCAGATGCATGGCTCTACCAATAGACACCCTGGGTCTGAACAGACAACCCTTTGGAGGTGTGGGGTTGGGAATCCACACAGCTGCTAAGTGGAGAGTGCAACTCAGTTTCTAATGACGAATATTTCACATAAGCTGGTGTGCTGTTTCTTTTGTGTAAGACCCTTGTAAACAGCTAACAGATTGGCTTTCCCTTTGTCTCTGTTTCTCTGTTTAGCAGGAAGGAACGTCCTAACTCTCTGAATGTCTTCCCCCTCGCGGATGGCATGGTACGTGGGCAGATAGGGGCCAAGATCGTCCCAACACTGGACCACTGGCACCTGAGTGACCTCGGCCAGCTGCAGTCCAACTCCAGCTACAAGGTTTTATAGACCATCACGGAGCAAGGGTTTCCCACTCTTCCACTGTCAATAGCATCCCATGTTTTCATTAAGGTGGAGATAAATCTGTGTCCGTAACCCTTTGCAGCCTCTTCCTGCTGTGCATTTACTCCGGTGGTAGCTGTACTGTAGGTGGAAGAATATCCTTTCACAGATCTGGCATACAGTATGGGAGGGATTTAATACAGCTCCTCATGCTTCTTCTTACTCCTTGCATCAGTATTAATCTCCTTTACTTGGCTGGCCCGAAGTTGAAAGGAATGTGTGGGGAGGCAGTCAGTAATTTAGGGAAGATAAATCCTTCACCTTTTTTGTCTTATTTGGGAGAGGAAATGATGGAACCTGACCCTTCTCTCCCCCTCAATAAGAACAGTGCTTTTGTACCTCAGCTGGGGCCAGGGACTGGGTTGCACTTGCTCTTCATTGTTTGTTCTTTTTGACTTATCACTGTTCTGGTCTTCGTATGTTTGGTAAAAAGGGATACTAAATCTCTCCGTATGCCCAGGTCCTGCACTGTGCTTAAAGCTCTTCAGTTTCTCACACATCTAGTCCGTTGCTCTAGACTTACATTGTCTACATCCAAGTGGCCTCCTTGATGCATAGCTCAAGAAATTCTGACAAATTCAGTTCCATAGAACACAAAGCAGCAACTTCCTTTTTTTTTTTTCTTTTTTTTTCCACAGGCTATGGAAAGTAGCCAGGCACAGAACAGCACAGAGCTTAGCACTGTGTCAAGCCTCTGCAGTTGCAGAAGTTGGAAATCCAAAATCAAGATCTTTGGATAGGATGGGGACTTGAAACCTAACCCTTGCTGTAGTGTTAAAGGCACAGAGACTTGGGAAATATAGCAATTTGCACAGATACTTGGGAAATATAGCAGTTTGCGGAATGCTTGTCAGGTCCTGCAGTCATTTCTGAAGACTTTACCTGTAATTAATAGCATTGCCATGGAGCAATAGCATAATCAAGGAAGAGGAAATGAAGATATGGTATGAATGTGTTACTGCAGACAGACTAGTGCTGTGCCAACACAGCACTGCTGCAGGGATGCACACAGCAACCAAAATGTACAGAGACCATACTTTTAGTTCTGGAAGGAGTCTATTCCTTGGGGTCTCCAGTCAGTGCTGTACACTATGGTGTGAACATGCTCTTGAGCTCTCTATTGATCAGGCATGTGTGGCAGGCATAAGTTTTTAGAGGAGAGTTGGTAGGAAGCTGGGGTTAGATCCACCTTCCAGACTTCTGAAGGCACAATTCTTTAAGCCATGCCGTTGCAGAGCTTCTGAAAGCTTTTTAGTGAGGGTTGAGTGGATCTCATTGATAACTCAGCATCTCCATTGCAGGAGAATACAACAGGAATGCAAATAAATTGTAAGCTTTGATTTCCAAGTTCAGGTAATGGAGGGTTACTGATCTGATCATTTAGTAATTTATTCTTGGTGGTGTCAGACAAAAAGTCAATTTCTGGTTACAAGAAAACGTTGTGCGGAGGTAGTACTTTGCTACTCAAGTCAGATACTACATGTGTCTGATGGGTAGTGCTGGGATTTGTTTTGGTGCTTGTTAGAAAAAAATCAGAAGGTCTTAAGGAGGACAGCTGATAGTTTGCAGATAGAGAGCTTGGGCTATGGAAGACTTGGATGGTTAATGTGTTATGGTGGATTTCCTAAGAGTATGGAACAAACCTGTGAATAATTAAAGGGAGTGGTTAACTGACTTGCTAGATTTGCAATTTGGAATGGAGTATTTTTCTTGTGCAAGCTACTTACTGTGACTGAAGTGCTATTTCTCAACTATTCTACATGACTGAAATCTCAGCAGTAGTGCTCATATACTCCTTGCCTCTTCTTCAGCTGCTCTGATATTTTGTTGGCTTTGACTGCACACACGTAACTCACCTTCCCAATATGTATATCCTGACTCTTCTGACTAGGTTTTCTATTTCATGGGGCCATACTGTACTTATGTTTTAAGTGTCCTTTTCTACTTTTTATTACTATTTTGTTTAAGCTGCTGTTTTTATTACTTTACTTTTAGATTCAGTTGTACTTTTATTTTATATAATAATTTGGAGTTGAAAGTCCTTAACGTTTTTGTTTTTATGTACTATGCTTTCAGTGTTATAACCATACAATTGTGGCTACTCATGGTGACATATGACTGCTATGAATGTTGGGCCTTTGCAATGCATTTTGGAGGTCACTACTACACATTTGATGTTTAGGAGGTTGACAGGTATGGCTGTAGGTAAGTGGTGGTTGTGGAGAGTATTCTTTGTGTGAGCTATGGGTTATGGAGAATGCCTCCTAGGCTGTAGAGGAGACCTGTATAGTTAGTGGAATATTTAGAGTTAACGGAGCAATCAGGACAATAGAAGGAAGATACCAGTGAAGTTTAATAGACCTTCTGGACTGTGAAGAGGAGTGTCTTTGTAGTGTTTACATTTGAGATGAATTTTTCCAGGGCAGGCTGGCAGGCTGATAAAGAACATACTTTAGATAAATATAAAATTCAGATGTATAACCAAGAATAAATGAAAGGCCAGGGTAATTACTCACTTGGGTATTCTGGGTGAGGGAAAGATTATGTCAATAAACAAGAAGTTACAGGATATATATCCAATACAAGTAGCACTGTATACAGTATAGACAATAATGGTGTAGGATTTCTGAATGACATCTAGTTCCGAAAATCAAGGAATGACATGCTGACCCATCTCGATGTCTCTTCTACAGTGCTAAGATCCTCAAGGACTTAGGTTATGCTTACAGACTTACAGTGCGTACAAGGAGATCTCTGAATCCATTCATCCAAAAGAAGTTTTGTTTAGGGGGGGGAAGAGGTTTTATGATTACAGTTTACATGTGGTACTCGTTGTCCCTTTGTAAAGTAAAAAGCACAACAGGCAAATTGCAGTTGAAGTATTGTAAGCCTTACTGGATCATATTTTTTCTTAAAAATCAAGTTTGCTATTATTTTCTTTACATATTAGAAAAGTAGCTCACAAAACAAGAATATGAAGTACATGTGGGAAGTGTGGTTTCCACCTGTAGCAGCCTAAGTAAAGTGTCTCAATCTCAGTTTTGATAGTAAAACCAGCAAATGTGCAGGGAGACGATTTGAACGTCCATGTGGGAATACGGGGGCTATTCAGACTGACAGTACAGAAACCAAACAAAACATGGATAGTATTCAATGGTAGCATATTTTTTAAAAACCCTTAATTTCTGATACAAGTGTGCAAATGCAATGTAAATCCTCTACAGTACAATGTATAGCAGGCTATTTTAAGATAAGCATACAGAGGCCAGTCTGTAAAGGAAGATGTTAATAAGATTCCAGATTAAAAAAAAAAAAAAAAAGGCTGCAAAGGGTTAATTTATTTCAGACCTCTCTCATCCCATTTTGAATTTGATTTTTTTTTTTGTCATGTTGTTCAGTTACTATTAGAAAGTAGAACAAGACTTACAAATGAGTGAAGCATCACAGCTCCAAGGTTTGGGAGGCCTTGAAGCAGCTTCTGAGCAGAGCCAGAATCTTTCTCGTAGTTGCACAGGAGGGGAGAGACAAGCCATACAGATTATAGCTGAGTCTGGGTGTGCAGATACTGAATGTCACTGCACTCAATTGCAATTCATTATCACATATAACTTTCAAAATTAATTTTGTCATCTCCCTGCAGGCAGTAATTAGAGCAGGCTACCGTGAAGAATGTGGAGATCTCATTGGGTTCTGGGAATGATCACTGCATTGGTTAAGACATTAATTGGCTGACTTTGAAGCAGTGCTGCTTTAATTGACAAACAAGGGGCACAGTATAAAATCCTCACAGAGCCTTAAGTCTCCCATGTTTTTCAAGAGGTGTTGTACGAGAAATGGGGCTGTAATGTTTGTAAAGATGAGACCCATTTGTGCACATTTCACACTGGAAATCCATCTCCTATGTTAATTTGTCAGCTTTTGATTTTTGAATTCCTGGATCCTGTCTTGTCATTTGTAACTGGGGAGACCACATCTGTTTCTATTGTGTTGTCAAGCTGAAGGCATGCTTGGCTAGCTTCCGCATAATGTGGTGTGGGGACATAGGTCTTCCACCACTAATAAAGTCAGACTATCCCAGCTTGGTATCCACTTTGCTTCTGCAGTCTAGCATCAAAAATACGTTGGCGTTGTCTCAACACTAGAGATTCTCATCCTGGTTGTGTCAGTGGCTTACTGTAATGACAACTTCCAGATCATCTAAGAGGTCACTTCAGATCTTTCCCAAGCAATGTCCATGTTGTCTTCCAGTCTTGGGAAACGCTGGCCTGGCTTACTGCAAGTGCCAAAGGCCTTCAGCTTCCACAATAGCCAGTGGCAGTTGCAGGTGCTTTTTCAGTTATGATAAAGCAATCTTCCTTGAGGTGCATGATGAAGAGGTCACATACTGATGAGACTTGTGAAGACCAGTCTTAAATGGTAAAAGAAGAAGGATATCAGTCCTTTCACAGGTAGGATTTGCTTCCTGAGTTCAGCATGAGAACTCACTGCTTCATTTTGGTTGCAGTGCCATGTGTCACCAGAGAATGCTGGACGTTTAGTTGGTATAGTGAGCAAGACTCATTTTCCATAATGCTTTAAGGCAGCCATATTCGAACGAATATGAGATTAATTGAAATATCTACCTGTGCTTTTCCCTTTTTATTCTTTCCCTGCCCTGGAATTTCTATAGTGCCCCCAAGATGAAATGTCTGAATCTGGGCAGTCCTCGGCAGCTGCCACACCGAGCACCACAGGAACCAAGTCCAACACTCCTACATCATCTGTGCCCTCTGCTGCTGTCACGCCCCTGAATGAGAGCGTCCAACCCATCAGCGAATACAATGGCACAACCAAGGGCAACAAGAGGACACGAGAAAAGCGGAACAGTCGGAACATGGAAGTCCAGGTTACACAGGAGATGAGGAATGTCAGCATAGGTATGGAAGCTGGAGCTTGCTTATTTTGTCATTAGAGTAATTGCCTTCACAGTGCTTGTGTCCCTCTGTTACAAGAAGAGGCTGGGAGACTGAAGGGTAATCAGCTTTGTAGGTATAGAATTTGAGACAAGCTTACTTAGAAAGATATGTAGAGAGACTGCTAATCGGATGTGAGTTATTTTCTGAGTCGCAAGTTTTGAAAAGTCAGTAATAAAAATAGTTTCACAAATACACAGGATGACAATGGGTTACTGAGTTCAGTTCCCTGCAGGTGCTTTAATCCATGTCATAGAACCCCTTTCAGGAACAGGTAAGTCCCATCTCAGTCTGAGCTTTTGGAACGCCATTTCTGGAACTCATCAGTATGCTAGTTGAAAACTTGCGTTTAGTTTTCTCTCTGGATATATTCACAAGTATTTTACAGCCAGTTGTTCATATGCCAAAATTATCAGTTGGGTTAACTAATTATTTTCCCTTCCATGTGTTTACCCTACAGTTTTATGTATTTCAGAATAGCAATTATATCCCTATCTAGCCATTTTTCTAAGCTAAATAAGCTGTTTTCTTTTAGTCTGTTTTTCATGTAAGAAATCTTTGAAAGTTTCAGTTGTTTTCTTTCCACTTCCTGGAGTGCCTCAATAAACTGAATTAATTATTCCTTGTGAAGAAAGCCATTACCTAAGCCTTTAGCACCAGACTGTTTAAAGAAAGAAAATGATGTAATAACATGCTAAAAGCCACTTTCAGTGCCGTTCAATATAGCTGTACCAATGTAGTGTCTGAGCACCTCCCAGGTTGTATTGTATTTAGACTTGCAGCAACCTTCAGAAATGAGTAGTGGTCTGTTTTTTGCAGGTCATGAGCTTAAATACAAAGGGACTGTAAAATGAACAGGAAAGTCTGTGCAGGAGCATATGAAAGAACGTAGGTTTTGATATTAGCATCATAGAATCATTTAGGCTGGAAAAGACCTCCCAAGATCATCTGGGCCAACCTTTAACTTAGTACTAACAAGTCCACCATTAAGCAATGTCACTACCTCTGCATGTTTTTTGAAGATCTCCAAGAATGGTGAATCAACTACATCCCTTGGTAGCCTCTTCCAATACTTCATAACCCTTTCAGTGAAGAATTTTTTTCCTAATATCCAGCCTAAACCTCCCATAGTATTCTCCTGGAGAACCTCCTTGTTATTTCCTGTGCATCCTGACCAATGCAAGTCAGTATGAGCATTAGTAACAGAGAAATTGAGTATGGATGTCTTTGGTGGCTGAAACCAGGAATTGTACCTAACAAGAATAAGCTAGAACAAGAAACGCAAGAAGAGAAATTTCTTCCAGTGATGAGTTTGAATTTTCTTCAGAGAAAAGTTTGTCCTACAGTATTTCTCAGAGTTGAGAGGGCAGTAGTTCAAGTTCACTATAAATAATTATCCGTAATTTTGCAGTTGGTGCTTATATGGTCATTTACTATCAATAGCTTTTTTGGGTCCAAGTCAGGTCCCTTTATATGCATGCAACTCTAAAGTGGATGTGTATACAAAAGTTTAAATTTTCTTGCTGAAATTATCATAATGTGGAATCTGCTCAAGGCAGATAGGTGTATGTTTCTTATGTGCTACGCATATTCAGTCTTTCAGCTATTTTTCACGTGTGATGCAGAAGTATATCTCCATGCAGATAAGATAAACTTAGATACTTGAATTTTAACTAGGTATTTTATTAATCTGTAATTAAAATGTCTGTCAGTGATGCAGAAGTCTAAGAGCAGAACCTACAAAAAAAGGGATTTGCAGAAAAGCTTCCCAGGTTATAAAATAAAGAGAATGAATCGTCTGTTTCTGTGAGGTGGGGAACCATTTGTGTGTGGATGCCTAGTTTGTCAACAAATACACATCGGGCTTTGGCTTCAACATGACATTTGTTGCCAGCAAGTCCACAATGCCAGCCTAAAACAGTAAAATCAACACTCAAGTTGTCCTGGGCTTGGTATATTTGGCTGCTGAGGAAGTTTGGAAAGGTTAAAGAATTCACATCTAACAGTTACGGGACTAATATAGTTTACATATGAGGTCTTTAATCCTTCAGGAATTTCATGTGTAAACAGATATTGTATTTATATTGCTTTTTTTAGGATAGGTGCAAGCCTGAGTTTTTGAACATTTTGGTTTCTACTATGAGTAACTTGACAACAGGATTACTTATTTTTATTTTTATTTTTATTTTCTTATTTTCTTCAAATATTGGCTTTAAGCTGTAGATTATACAGAAAACGGACGATTTCATATGTTGGACAATGTGTTTTCTGAGTGAAAATTCACTGTAATGGGTATCTAAACTAGTTGTAGACTTGAGAATTTGTCTTGACAAATTATATCTATTAAAATAAGCCAGTGCCAATTCATAACTAGAGTAATCTCTGTGAAGCTATACAAAAAAGTTACTCTCTTCTTCAATTTTGGCTAAAGCTGCATAGTCATTGGAGAATTTTTACTGACAGATAAAAAGATTATTTGCAAGTTATTTTAATGGATAAAGTACTTCTGGTTATTACATTTTAATGCATATCCAGGCCAATGATACTGGTGGCAAGCTAATGTGGCACAGGGTATGCTAATGGTCTTTCTGCCCTGAATCATGAAGGCACCTTCCCAGTCCTGGTGCATTTCTGTCTCTAGGTGATCAGCCACGTTCTGTTCCTATTTTAACACTTTGTATATGGAACCAAGAAGTTTTGAAGCCATGGTATTCAAAGCTGCAAAAGTGCCTTCAGGAAGCACTGATACTGTAGACCATATGTATTGTCTTTCTTAGGTATGGGAAGCAGTGACGAGTGGTCCGATGTTCAGGACATCATAGATTCTACACCAGAACTGGATATGTGTCAAGATCCCCGCCTGGAACGCACTGGTAACAGGTACTGATTGTGACTTTTTGCTGTTCGCTCTTTAGCTTGGTTTTGTGGTGAGCGAAGAATGGATGTCGTGGTTCACAGAGTTCAAGATACAGCTATTTGAGGAAAATCCATATATTCTGCCTAGTGCAAATGTGTGGGGTCTTGATTATCTTTGAGTTGTCTAGGGAAGGCAAATATCAGGTGGTAATCTGTGGAAGGATCTGTGCAATCTGAGCAAACTGAATGAGGTTTGTTTGAGACAGGTTAGTTTGCCTTGCAGGATCAGGGAGCACAGAGAAACGTAGCAACAAAACATTTAAACAGGCAAAGGGGACACAGGCTTAAGTTTTCAAGGTGAGGAAAAAGATGCATTCATCTAATGAGATCAGATCTGAATTCAGTTTTAAAATCTCAGGACTTTTTCAGTTTTTCTGTTTTTTTTTTTTTTTTTTTTTTTTTTCAAGTGTTGGAAGAGTTGCAGGTCTGATCTGTGAGGGAGGACAAGCAAGAGTGACCCCAGCAGGGCAGTGGCTGTGGTGCAATCCTGCAGGATTGGAGCAGGGCACTGGTAACGGGCTTCATAAGCAGTCCCCTACAAAGGAAGGGGATGAATTAGGTGCAGGGGATACCCAGGAGCAGCAGGACACAGGACTGAAGACAAGTACACCTGCGGCATAGGTTAGATAAGGACAGTAGGCACAGGCCTGAGCTTAAAGGGAGCCCTTGGACTAGTGGACAGAAGGTAGCTGTGTTTAGGTCTAAGGTGAGGCTAGTCAGAGCAATTTTGGACCATCAGTGCACTCAGGACCTTGACAGAGTCCTCTGAATTAGTGAACTTCTACCAAACTACTATGCTGATATCCTTCCTGTCTACCACCGTTTTTGTGCTCAGTGGGAGGCTCCCTAAAGGCTGTTAATTTTGGCACCATGTTTCTGTGAGACGTCATTAACCTAGAATTACTAGTCTAGGTTCCTTGATTCATTTTTATGAAGGTCTAGAGATTAATTTTATGGAGTTCATTAATTTTACTCTGGTCCAGTGGGTAATTTAGCAGGACACCAGCAAAAATAACCCCCCAACTCTTGTAGGTATGCAGAAAATAATACCCTGACAAAGTTAAGGCAAAATTTTCTCATGGACCAAATCTGGACTGGATTGCACTTGTTGAGCACCCTCTTCTAGTCCTCTAAAAGTGCATGTGAGCAGCAATAACAGATGCCTTTCTCACCTGTGACACACAGTTAAATTCCCCTTAGAATGTGTAGGGTACATGGACAATTTTTAGGGTCAGCAGCAGGAGGAATCTAGGTAGCCAAAACAGCTCTGTGTGAGGAAAGTAAAAGTGACTGATGTGATCAGACTGATAATTGGTTTGAACATGAAGAAAAGAAAGGAGTGGAGAGTGTTGCTGCACTGGAAGCTCTTCATGCAGATTGATCTTTGTTCCGCATAGAGAGGCAGAAAACCACAGGAGACGCAAGATAACTCTGGAGCTGCTGAACAGTGTGCTTGCTGCTTTAAAAACAGAATCCTTTTGAGAGATGTATTGCTTCAGCAAGTGGAGTGCTGAAGCTGAATTATGTCTTCAAGTCAGACCTTGAATGCTGTTTGCTTCTTTTCGCTTGTACTGTCTGTTAGACTGCATCAACTGTGTAATTCCTCAGTGTTCTCAGATTCCTGCGTAGCTCTGTAATTAAAAATTCTGTTTTTTTTCCTTTTATCTGCAACCCTTTTTACCTCTCAAATATCAGAGACAGCTAACACAACACTTTTGTAATCTCCATGTTTGATCACAGAGACTTGATTTAGCTAAGAACAAAGCCACATGACTTGAGATAATATCCACTGGTACTGACCTTTGTGTTAGACTGCTGGAAAAATTGCACAGCCTTCATTCATATTGGCTGATTCCCCTTGTACAAGGCAGGGCACTTAGAAGTGTCTATACCCACTTTAATCCCACTTTTTGCAGTAAGCACTGACAATCCTAGAGGATGCCTCACTCCTCCTTACTGTGTCTTTCTGCAACAGTTGTATTCTGTTTAAGCCATGAGATTGTCAAAGAATATGAGAAGATTTGTGGTAGAGAAGACACTAAGATGTGGAAATATGTTCCCATATGATGTGATTAGATAACATTAACTTTGATTTACCTTTAATGAAATACATTTTGCTGACATAGGAAGAAGCATTTGTGCACTTAGAACCCAAAGAAGAAACTAACCTTCAGGCTGATTTCACTTACTAGTTGGCAAAGAAAAAAGAAGACCATTGCTGTTTTCAGCATCTGAGTCCTTATCTGATCTGCTTTTCTTACCTGCTTTGCAGGTTGCTTTGAAGTTGATAGGAGTGTGGGAGTCATTGCACAGTGTTAAAAGTCAGAATTGAGAGCTGCTGTGAATTGAAAGGTTTCTGTGAGATATTGAGTTGTCATCAACTCTTATGATGTAAAAAGGAATCAACCAGGCAAGCTTTGAGGTTGTGCATGATAGGTACTTGCACTTGATACAGGAAATAAAATATGTTTTTTTCTTTACTTACTAATTTCCCTGTGTCAGCCTATGGTGAACAGGCAGAATGTACTCTGAGTTTTGACTTCAATGTTCTGTAATGCTCAGTATTTCAGAGAGTTATGTGGTAGCTCAAATGTTGCCAAGTAACAAGTGTCCTTGCTTTTTCTTCTTCCAACAACAGCCCAACACAGGGGATTGTGAACAAAGCATTCGGCATCAACACGGACTCTCTGTATCATGAACTTTCCACAGCAGGGTCCGAGGTTATCGGGGATGTTGATGAAGGAGCAGATCTGCTAGGTAAAAGCTTGTTAGAACCGTTCTGTTTTCTCTGATACAACGGCAATTCTGTTAAGCTTCTAGAAGCATTTAAATTCTCTTTTTTTTTCTGGAACTTGGATGTTTGTCCTTGGCATGGAATGGCATGGAATTTGGGACATACCGTGACTGAAATATGTACCTGTAGTACAGTAACGCTTATCCAACAATTTAAATTAATTTCTAAGTAACTTTTATTTAGTCTGTCTTTAGGCATGTAAGTTTTTTCTCCGTAGGATTCTCCCACATGAACAGTTTGGAGAGAGAATTTGCTCCTTCCACTTCCTCCCCCAAATTTTCACTTCAATTATTTTGCACACTAGCAACTTCATTTGGAGTAAAGGTTTTGTTTGAAATATGTAAGAAAGTAACTCCTTTTGTTAAGCTTTTGAAATTTAAAGGAACAATTTTCTTTATTTTAATATGAAAATATGGTTTGTATTGCAGTTTTTGCCCTTTTATAGTCAATCTAAGAGAAATCTTAATTCATCTTTTAGGCTAGTTTTGAAGGAGGTTTTAATATCTGAAGTCTGGTTATATTCTGTATTCCCGACTAGGACTTTGAGGCAGTCAGAGAAACAGCTCTGTCTCAGGTAGCAGTCTGAGCCCTTGTCGTACTTTCTGGCGTTGGATGCTGAGTGTGTAGACCTTAATTCATAACAAAATTTAAGCACGTTCTTAATTCCTTCAGAATATTTTTCTGAATCAGGAAGATATGAATGGTCTTTGAATATCCAGACAACGCAAGCACCTGACAAAGTTTATAACAGTTTAGCTCACCTTCAGTTTTGCTGTTTGACTTAAGGAGACTTAAGAGACATGAGGACTCCTACAGTATGTCATTTATGCATTGAATAGCAAGAGACCTGATCTGAAAGTGAACGTTATCTTCCTGGTAGTTACTGACTAGAGTGTTTGGATAATCTTACAACTTCGGTTCTGGAAAAACAATTTTTATCAAAGAACTTTTGGATATATATCTAGAACAGAATCAGTTGAATTATGTCACAGAATTCCAGCAGCACATCTTCGTAAGACTTAAATTAGGGGGATATTTGTATCACCTTTGAATGAATCTTGTATCGTGACCCTCTGAAAGGGTATGTTTCTGCAGAGAGGATCGATTTTAGCCTATTCACTGTAGACTTAACTATGAAGAAGTGGACTGAAGACTGAAAAGTTAGGTTAGCATAGCACTTCTTGCTTTATCTATGACAAAATCTCTGAAAGTGGTACTGTTATAGGCAAATGTGGGACTGGAATTTAAAAATGAGATCCAGGCTCTCATCAGAACTCTTGCACTAGCCATCTGATATAGAGAGATTTTTATTTTTTTTAGAAGCATGGTGGAAGCTCTGCAGCATGCAAGATAGCTCTTGTGCATGGAGTGATGACCATTGCCTGAAGTCTCAAGACATTTATTGTTTGACCCCTCAACTCAAAATTGGCAGAAGAAAAAAATCTACTGAAGAGTCAAGATGAAAGCACTGTTTTTTGCTGCCTGTGATTGGAGCCAACATGTGCAGGCAATTTAAAAATTAGAATTTAGAAGGAAAAGCAAGAGTTCTAGGTTTGAGAGTAACCTGGATGTTAGCAGTCATTGCAGAAGGGCTAGAACTCCTGCTCAGAGTGAAGATGACAGTAGCAATGACATGTGACTGTTAAAACTTCCATCTGCCTACTGTGGGATGAATTTTGATTAATAGCCCCCACGCGTTACTGAGAACTCTCTTCATAGCAGGGTCAAAGCGTTAAAAATGCTTAGAATCTAGCCATTTCCCATATACTTTATCATGGTCCTCAGGTGCTTCCTTATCTAGAAGAGTGTATAGTCTATTACATGGCTATCTTCCACTAAATCACATATATCTTCTGTGCCACCTGCTGCTTTCTACCTCTCCCTGAAATGGCTGTGGCTTCAGGGAGTGTCAGCTTCTAAGAGATATTATTCAGGAAAATGACTAACTGTATGAACTGCTTGGGACAACCTGCTTCCTACCTCTGGAAATTTGTCGTCTGGTAATCCACTCCCCAGTTGGATTACATCCTGAACCCAGTGATCAGTGAGAAATACAGGCTGTTGTTTTCAAAGGGCCAAAGTTTTTAGTTGCTCAGTAGGAGACCATGCTAGTTATATCACTACAGTTCCAGTTAGTCAAAAGTGCTTCATCTTTTCCAGTGATAAGACTGCCTAAAGATCAGTGACTGATTCTGGATCTTGGGTCATCATTTATTTGGCAGTTAACACTTGTATAATAAAAAGCGTACAGAAACTTTGAACACTGCCTATGTAAGTATGGCTTGCAAAGATCAGATTTGTTTCCACCTGAAATCTGAACCATCAATACGTACAGATCTAATTTTTAAATTTAAGAATAACGTTATTCCATAGAAAGGAATTCCTTACTCAGTGTGGTCAGGCACTAGAACAGGCTGCCCAGAGGAGTTGTGGATGCCCCATCCCTGGAAGTGCTCAAGACCAGGTTGGATATGGCTTGCAGCAACCTGGTCTAGTGGATGGTGTCCCTGCCCATGGCACAGTGGTTGGAACTAGATGATCTTTAAGGACCCTTCCAACCCAAATATATCTGTGATTCTAAAGTTTGTCCTTTTTCACCTTACCAAATACATGAGGGGGAAAAAAAAAAGATTGTTTAATATTCACATTTCTTTTGCTTAGGAAATAGAAATTTCTTGTTCTCTCTTCATTAAGCACAAAAATAAAGGTTTGTTTCCTGGCTAATGCTGTTGTTATTAGGAGTAGTTTTTTCTGCAGAGCAGCAAAACTCTTGCAGCTGATAGCATGGCATGCTAGCAGAATAGGAAGGCTTCATCCAGTTCCTTTCCAGACCTGGGAGGTGATATATGATGAAATCAGTTCGCTGAGTGAGTTTTCTGACAGAAATGGCAATCTAATTACTCCTTTATTTGAGTTCTGGCTACCAGCTTTGCCCACATGAAAGTGTTCTTTGAAATGAACAGACATCAGACATGCTGCCAGGATTGTATATAGGAAGGAAAGCAGAGAGATCTGAGAGGCCGTATTTCTCTGACTTAGAAATGAGATTTAAACACTTTTTTTTGTCTTTTCACAGTAGAAAGCACTAAGAATGTCTCATAAAGTTGGAGGAAAAGGTCTAGGTCTCAGTACTGACAAATTTGTCAACGTTATACAAAAATTTGCCATTCTTGTTAGGTAAATCGTTCCCTTTTCTGTAACTTTTTGCCTGAAGAGCCACAGACGAAATTGTGCTATATGGACATGATATAAGAAACAAGATCCACAATCCAAAAGATTTCTTTCTTTCTGGGTCTTATTTAGAGAATTAAGTATAAGTGAAGTTTACCAAAAGTGAAAGTTTCATTCTTCCTCTAGTCTCTCTCAAAGCTTGGAAATCAGCCTTCAAGAATATTCTTTGCTTTTGGACTCCGTTTCTTAAAGAAAGAGAAATCTCATTAAAGAGGACCTCAGAGTAGAATGATCTTGGAAAAATTACCTTTGAACAATAGCTGGCAGACAGGTCTGTTTCTTCAGTGGAAAATCTCACTCTTCTGAATATCTTCTAAGCTACCAACGTCTCTTCGTACAAAAGCAGCACTCCTCATTGCACTTTTGGAATATAAAACCTTCTTTTTTCCCCATGTTCTAACACCATTGTACACACATTAGTTTGTATAGGGTATATTCTGGAGAAATACGTGGAACAAGAACAATTATTTAGCAGTGGTAATTCTTGACCTAATTCCCTTCTTTCTCACTGCAGCCTTAGGAATGCTGCCACCACCTAGTTGGCTGTTTGCCTCCCTGCCCACTTGTTAGTTGCTTGTCCTTTCCTACCAATCCTGGATGGGCTCACTCTTTTCTCATCTACCGTTCCCTTGCTCTTCACTATCCCGAGAGACTCTGGATGTGGAGGAGGACTAGTGGTTCAGTTGTGGACTGTGTGAAGTCCTTTCAGTTTTAGGACTCCAACTGTGCTTTGGAGATTAAAACCTCACTTCAAATAACAGGGATTTTGAGGTGAAGATGGAAATTCAGTTATATATATACGTAAATTTACCACTAATATGTTTTTTTAAACAAAAGTTGAGATTATCAAACCAAGTCCTTGCACTACACTGGGGGGAAAAAAAGGTGTTCTGAAATGCAACTGATTGTCTTTTGCATACTGATGCATCACTGAAGTGCACGTTTAATTTCAGCAAATCTGGTTGCTAAAAAGAGATGCATTGCAAGGGGAGGGAAAAGGAGAAGGCAGTGGAAAATAGCTGTTCTGCCTTTACTACTACATTAGAAAGAAAATAAAGGTTTACCCAGTCCAAGATGTGATTGCCTGAGATTCGTGCCTAGAAAACTGGGGGTGGCTAAGGCATGTGGTTGTAGTTGTACCTTGGGTTATCTTCCCGTAGTTTTTTTGTCCTGTATGTAGAGTCATGCCATCTACAGACATGGCAGGTCCTGTCCTTACTATTTCATGCCTTTTGACATTGAAATGGCTGAATCATTGTCAATTTTTTTTTTAAACAAAATTTTTCTTTTGTTGGTTTCAGTCAGTGATTGATCATTTTTTCACTTCCTTTTTTCCCTTGTCTCTCTGTGCTTCGCTGGACATGGCCCATAGGGGAGTTCTCAGGTGTGTATCTCTCCTCCACTCAGTTTCCTTTCTTGTTTCTTTTTTTCCTTGTTGAGACTGAATGACATGGTATACACGTGTGATACTCCCCTGCTCTTGTCCAATCACGGTTGGCTTTGCAGACTTTTTCCCACCTTTGCCTTGCTTGGTTCCTTGCACTGACGGGTCCCTGGACAGTAGGACACCCCTGCTTTGTGCTCACATGCCTGCTGCATTTTGATATGCTTTTTTTTTTGGTGTGGCTTTCTGCAGGTTTGCTCCACTATGTTACACTGGCCTGTCTCTCAAGGTCTTCAGAAAACTCTGCTGTACCTTCCCTTTTTTCAGGGTGTAAAGTGCCTTTTTGCAGCACGAGTGCTGTGCTCTGAGCAGAGCTCAAGTGGGTACAGAATTAAGTTTGTTTCTGCTTTTCTTCAAGCAAACAAGGCTGTGAGGAGTCCCTCTGCTTGCATGAAGGCCGCTCACTAGCAGTAATCTCACCAGCAGTGGAAGTAGATCTGATTTTTTGAAAATGCCTTTTTGAATCTCTCATAATGTACGCACAGTGGCCCTCTTCTGACACAGCTGTAATGAAAACAAAGACTTTCTTGAGGGATAAGAGAGTGACAGAGCCTCTGTCTTTTTTTTTTTTTTTGAGGCTTTGTCTTTCTGGTAGGAGTTTGAAGTGATATCTCTGTCTTTTATTTTTGTAAAGAAGGTTTGCTACATTAGGGCCATGCTCTTGTCCTCAGGAGGTCAGCAGGCCCTAGACTTGCAGAATTTTCACCTTTCCATAAAATGCAATTGGGCCCTGATACAATTTCAGATGAAGTCAGGGGGATCTCTCTTGATTTCAGTACAAATTGAATGAAGTTTCCCTATAATAAAGGCAGGTGACTTATGAACACACAACACAAAATACTGTGCAGTGTTGAGCTGTCACATTCCTCTGCACAACACCTCTTGATGTTGGGTCTGTAAGGTTACAAAAGGAAGGATGGCATTATTCTTTCTTTTAGTACAAATTGTTTTTGCTCTATTACTGTAAGCCACTTTTTCTTTTTTTTTTTTTCCTCAGAAAGCCTCACACTGAAGTTGAGTTAGAATTTATCTCAGTAACGAAGTGGGTTTGGGCCTGTCAAAAAGGCCATGTAAGAGCTTTGATATCCCCCCTCCTTTTTCTTTTTCCTCCTGCCCCTATCCTTCCTTCACCCTATTTGTAATGTCTGTTGAATTACCTCTGTCGTGGGATGGGAAACATGAAGATGTTTAGTCCGGGGGAAATGACGAAGATGGAAGAAAAAGATGAGCTCATCTTGAGCTTGTCCTAAAATCTCAGGTGTAAAACTGCTTAGGGTAGGCTGCAGAAGAACAAGGTGTAGACTAGTTTACATTCAGCATCACTTATACTGGCACCACACGTTTACACATGCTGATGAGCTGCTCTGTTTGCTGTTTACAGATTCGTATTTAATGGCTGCTTTTTTCTCTTCCTTTCCTCCCTTTGTCCCCATATCTTTCTGTTCCCTTTCTCGTATGGGATGGCTCTCATAGTACGGGATGATTTCTTTGGTAAGGCGAAGGCCTTTTTTCTTTTTTTCTTTTTTTTTTAAACTGTATTTTTATTTCTAAATTTCTTCCATTCACCCAACATCTCTCCATATGTCTTGCATTACCTTGCTTTATTTTTTTGTGATGATGGTATCACCTCTCCAAGAAGCAGGACGCAGCTGGTCCACAGTGGTGATTTGAGGTTTCTCTTCTTTTTCTTGATGTGGTTGATTACCCACTTTGATGCTTCACACTATTTGCCTGACTCTAAGAATTGCAGAATGTGGAATGGCTCTCCCCTTTTTTCCACATCACAAAGGAGTAAAGACTTCTCATTTTGTCACTCCACAGTGGTGTTTTTTTTCCGCATGAGTAAGGCTTTCTCATTACAGCCTGCATGAAGTTATCTCACAGTATCCACTCTGTGGCTGTGGGATGGCTTCACCCATTTCTTTATTGCAAGACAAGCCCTTCACACCTCTCCCTGTTTAAAGCATCAGGCTGTGACTGTATCACACAAATTAGGTAGTTGTGAAGGCACTGATGGCTGGGGCACTGTATGACTTCAGTTCTCTGATAATAGCTCACCCTCTTCACCAGAATTCCTTTCTCTCCCCATGACAGATGCAAGGAGTGATAACTAACTTATGAAGAGAAGGAAAACAGTTAGTCCAAAAAACCCACCAAACACGAGGAGGAACAATTTCCTCTTATGTTCCTCAGCACCCATTACATCCTTGTGCCATTTTAATGTCTTACTGGCTAAATATTTGTTTGATCATTTACTAAAAAGGAACAAGAGAAACATTTCTTAAATGTTGTCTATATCCTGTGACCTCTGGATTTTCTGAACAACATAAATGTCTTGAAACAAAAGGCTGTACCTTACTCACTGAACCAAACCAAAAATGCACTTCAGTTCACAATGCAGTTACTGTGTCACATTTCGTTTGCAATATTGCTTGACACACTATCCAAAGAACACGTTGCCTGAAACATCAAAGTGATTAATTATCTGTCCACTGATTTAAAAAAAATAAAAAAATAAAAAAATGCTGCTTTTTACTCATTCCTGCTGGGAATTTGCTTTTGCCATCATAAATTCATCCCATCTAACTGTGGGAAGAGGATCTGTTTGTTTGGGGTGTTGTGATGTGTTCTCACTTCTTGTATGCTGCCATGTTTCTCTAACTTCCATTTACTTAAAGTTTATGTTGTTTTTCTTTTACTGTAAATGCTAATGAGCAAATAACAGTTGTGAAAAATGCTGATGTCTTTACTGGAAAGGAAGAGGTAGTTCAGAGGGCTGAACAAGGAGCACTTCAGCACAAACACTGATTGTTGCGATACCTCTTAATCCTCTAGGACTTGTGTTGAGAAATAAGCTGTAACCCTCAGCACTGTCCCTTGAAAGGAAGAGGTCTCTGTGTCTTATATGCTCAGGTAGCCTCTGTTTCCCATTGTAAAATAGAAGCCGATCCTGGGATTCAGCAAGTCCCCGGCAGCAGTAAACAGTCCGGTTATGGTTTTGGTCCCTAAACTCTTCCGTTTGGTTTTACAAAATACTGAATTCAATCTTTGCTCTTAGCTGCAGACTTTTCAAGGTCCTTTGAACCTAACGTGCGCATTGCAGCTATTGTACATTCGTGCCCAAGTGTAAGTGCAGTGCATCTGATCTAGGTGCTTTCTTGAATTTGGTCTTTAAGTGATGGGCCTGAGACTCCACATTGTAAACACCTATGGGAGAACTGATAAATAGTGGAGCAGTGGACAATCTAAAGTCCTTTTAAAAGTGTAGTGGTGGAAGATTGATAATGGGAAGCCTTTCATGTGTATCAGACTGGCCACATCCATGATCCCAAATCTGTTCTGGGAAGCAGGATGTTTGACTTAACTAAGACAAAGAAGAGCACTGCTGTGCAGATCTGGCCAGCAGTTTGGACAGTGTTCTGCTGTGCTCTGAAGAACCCATGAGCTTCTAGCTTTTTCCTGTATGAGTGAACATCAAAATGTTTGTAATAGCTCATGGTTGTACCAGGAGTTATTGACTTAATTTCCCCTAACTAGTACTAGTGAAGGTCTCTGCTCTCTCCCTCTCTAGGGATTCTGTTAAAGTTGAGGTAAGAAGCTAGGTGTGCATTTTTGCTGTTAGCTGAAGGACACGTGGGTGTCTTTGTGCTGCATGGTCTTCCAGCAAGAGGCACTCTACTCTCCATAGCAGGACACAGGAGTGTAGGGAAGCCTAACAAAAACAAATGCTGTTCCTCAAGTCTGAGTCAGTCAGTGCCATACAAGCTTCATATTTCTAGGAGAGCAGATGAAAACTGCCTGACCATTGTATTTATTTATTTTTTCCAGGAATGGGCAAAGAAGTGGGGAATTTGCTGTTGGAAAACTCGCAGCTACTGGAGACCAAGTAAGGAACTGTTGCATGCTCTGAACTGCCTGCCTGGTTATAAATGAGCTATCATCCTGAAGTAGGTCTTCGCGAGAACTCCAGCCTCACTGGGGCTTGCTTGTTTATCTAGCAGGCTCTCTTGAATACTTGTTGTGTCTTGAATTGTAGAAGAGAAATTCCTCTTCTGAGTGACTTTCCTAGCTGTTTCCTTTCTTGCAGGCACTTGGGTGATGTCTCTGGACATGTGCCTGTAGGGTCTGATTCTACCTGTGAAATCAGTGGCAAGCGTTTCGTTAACTTCAGTGGGAGTCTAGATGGGTCTGGGCCTCTGTGAGGATATTGCAATTTTTAAGTTGTTTGCAAGGTTTGGTATTTCGAAAGAAAATTTTCTTACTGTTGAGAAGAGTTTTCAGAGATGTAATAGTTGATAAAGAAGAGCTAGACAATGTAATTGGCTTATCCTGTGTGAAAGGTTGGCAAACTAGATAGTAAAGAAGCTAAGCAACAGGGGAGAGGAAGACAAAGTAATCCTAAGGGTGATAGTTGAATAATTATGGCGGGAAGCTGCTTATTTTAAAGATTTTGAGATATTTCAGAACTGATTAGAAATGCTTATGTGTGTCACCTTCATCCACAGTTATCAACAACTACAGATAATATAAGTTCTGAAAGGTGTTTTTGGAACCTTAATCCTATTAAAATAGACTTGAACCTCCTGCACCTGATGTTGGTCTGTCGGTCAGAATGCAGGACTAGACAAACCTCATCATGACCAGCTATGGTGACTTCTGTTTTCTTCTGCACCTCTTTGTTGCCAAAATGTGCTTTTTCATGACTTATAGACTGACTGAGTTATTTCAATGTGCTCATTTCAACTCTCCTTGTAGTGCCTGTGAGTTTAGTTTCAAGTCTCTCTTATGGACGGCTGCTGTTTTTGGGCATTTTTGCTTATTGTCCCTTTCACACCTTTAAGAAATGCTTTGAACGTTGTGAAGAATGATTTGATTGCCAAGGTGGACCAGCTGTCTGGAGAGCAAGAGGTGCTGAAGGGAGAACTTGAGGCAACAAAGCAGGCCAAAGCCAAAATGGAAACCAGAGTCAAAGAGTTGGAAGAAGAGCTGAAAAGGTGAGTGATTCACTGCTGCCCCCGGGAGCTAGGAGAACCTGAGCTCTATCCTCAGGTAGAGGTAAATCTACCTGCTCTTTTAGTTTTACTGTATTTCCCTCGTGGACATTAGTATTGGAATTCAAAGGTACCTTACAGAGCATTTCAAGGTTTATGGTATGTGGCTGAGCTATTTCTGATGTTTTTAGATTGGTTTTTATTGGTTTGAAATAGATTATTGAACCTTAGAAAACCTGCAGAATTTTCTCCCCAACATTAGGATTCCATTGCAGGGATTGCAAATGTAGGCTCCCCAGACTAAAGCGTTCATAATTTCAATTTGCAAATTTTTTTTTTTTTAAAGGAATTTCTGGAACAGTTGTTTTGAAGAAAACTGTTAAAAGTTTGATGCTGGCAGTGGGCAAGACTGAGAGGGATGAATGCCCATTAATTTAATGAAAGAGCTCATGCAGATTCCCACAAACAATGATTAAATGTCAGTATTGAATTGTTTCAGTGTTCAAGTTAAGAGTAAGAAGAGGGAGAAGAGATTTTAGAGCCCTATGCAGGTAGCATTTGGAGATATCCCATTTCTAATTTTCCACTCGAACTAGAGAAACCTCAGCCTGAATGCCTAGCAAAGCCTGTGAAGATTTCATATCCATAAGACTATGCATGCCCCATGGGGCTCGAAGATACATAATTACATTTTAACTAGCTGTACTATCAGCGCTGTGGTATCTCAGATTCGGCGGGCAATGCTTAGTTTGCATGTGGAATCTGGAAGGTTACCTCTGTTATTTTGTAATTTGAGCACAAAGTCGCTAAGAGTAACACAGACTGGTCTCTTCAAAATGTCTGAAGTGAAGGCAATCTCACTAGCAGTGGAAGTAGATCTGATTTTTTGAAAATGCCTTTTTGAATCTCTCATAATGTATGTAATATATTATGCAGTATGGACATGGACTTTTAACTGTCTGGTGTGCTTTTTTTAGGAGAGAGAGATGGCATTTCTGTACTGTCTTTCTTGCTAATAGAAGTTCTTGTAATTCAGATGGGACTGAACCTCAGTATGGGGCTTAAAGAAATTAAAAACATTCAGATAAATACTGTAAATAGTTTATTAATATGTATTTGGTGTTCTCTTCTTTACCATTATGACAAACTGATCTTCATATTAGAGGCTTTTTCAATGCACTGAAAAGAGAAGCAGCCTAGACAAGCTTAAGCTAGCATTAGCTGTTGATGATGGCTCAGTTTTACATGATTAAGATCTCATCAAACATTTGAATATAGATTATGGCTTGGAAATAGCTATTGACAGTTCTGTTCTGGTGGTCAGTGTTTTGGGGCCTGGTGCTTAAATCAAGTGTTCCAAAGAAGGGGGCTGATGTCAATGGAGCTGTTCAGAGTAACAAGCTGCAAGAGGGAGGAATCGTATCAGAGAAGCATCTCATAATGGGTGCCTTGTGATGCATCCAGTTCTCCCTCCAAATGATTTCTCATCGTGAATAGATGATTCTTTCCCCAAAACACCTCACAGAGAGCCCACCAGTTGTAGTCACAGTATTACTTGCTGGTTTGATGCATTTCTTCCTGTTTCCTAGAGTGAAATCTGAAGCGATTGTTGCACGACGAGAACCCAAAGAGGAGGTGGAGGATGTAAGCAGCTATCTCTGTACAGAATTGGTATATTACATTACTAAAATGCCTGTGGGGAAAGGGGGTTTATGTACTTCTTCTGTATTCATATGTGATACCTGAGATGCAGACTGATCAGTCTTGTTAACAATGAGGGCAAAGCTGGTGAACTGCAGGTTGTTGCCATGAGATTACCTTTGCATATGACTTGCAAACTGTAGTTTGGCAAAGATGAACAGCTGACACAGTGACAATAAAGTGCACAGTGTGCTTTCAGCAGAACAGTTTTTGAGCAGCGCCCTGCTCAACACCTTCCCATTTTACCTGGTTTTCATCACTTTTGAATGACAGCCTAGTATTTTCTTACAGGGTCTTGTGATAGTCAGCCTTCTTGAGAAGACCTTATCTCATGTTGGCAGGGAAGCTGTAAACTATGAGGACTTTGTGCAGTGAAACTTGGGTTTTATAGGCAGCTTTGCAGCAGTAACCGTCTTCTTTTAACAGTTCTGTAATCTCCAGTCTTGCAGCATTGTTTTTCCACATTATTTTGTATATATAAGCCAGTACTGCCTATTTCAGAGTACAGGCAGAGAAGGCTCATGACAGTTCTTTAGAGTGTTTTGGCTAAGATACAGGCTTTTCAGCAAACTCCACTGTAGCCAAGAAAGAAGCAAACCAGAGGGTAAGAGAGAGATCACCTGTAATTGTCTCCTTTGCTAGGACAGGAAATTAGATACACCTCTTTTCAATATTACCATGTTCTTCCTCTCCAAGAGGTATTGAACAAAGTTTAATTTTAGCCTAACACTCCTGACTTAACTGGGATGAAATTAGTCTGTTGATAATTTAGGTAGGTAGTAAAGTTTTCAAGTTGTTCTTGTGAAATGCTGAAGAGAAGTAGATTCTATTTGATACGAGCTGACAGGAGGTTTGTTTATTTTTTATTTTTTAATGAGATGATGTGTGTAAAATTCCTCTTCATGTATATAATTCTTGATTTGACTGGCCGTACAGGTTTATTCCAAGTCCAGGGAGGCTGAGGAGGGACTTGATTAGTTTGTGTTAGTCCAGCTCTCTGCAGTACCGCATCAACCAAGCTGTGATTGGGAGTTGCCACAGTTTAGACACAACCCAGTGCCACTTGTAGTAAAGAGTTCCCAACATCGTTAGAATTTCTCTTGGGGCAGATATTTTACCCAGTCTAGTTGTCTTATTCTCATTTTCCACTCCTCAGAAGAGGCATTTAGAATCTCTTTGCTGTTGCCTTCTAACCCAGCGTGACATGTGCCTTCACTGGAAGGCTAAATTGTGTCACCAAAATGCAAAAGGCCTTTCTTTAATTTCTTGTGCCCTGTGCCTTTATCAGTGTGTACTAACAAAGTGCCTTCTTCCTAGTCCTCGTGAAGGGAAAGAGGACATAACCTGGTGTTCCCTGCTGCTTGTAACTGAATTTGCTACTGAATCTTTTTCACTAAATCCTTGTTTTCCAAACTTTATGGACCAAGGGACCACTGTCAGTTCTCAAAATCCCTTGCAGATTACCAAAACACCTTAATGACAATAGTCCTTGGGTAGGGCTTTCAGTTTGGTGATGATTCTAATTCTACTTTTGATGGGTTTTCAGAACACCCAGAGGTCCGTGGGCCATGGTTTGGAGATCACTTGTCTAGAATTAGCACCTGAAATGGGAAAGGCAGGGGGTAATCAAGCAAACAAGGAAGAGCACTAACAAGTATTTCTTTCTATCTCCTGACTTGCCCTATACTAACATCAATCCCCTTCCATCTTTTGTTGGCTGAAGCAGTGCTCCTCCCCTCTGCAGGACAACATTCCCATAGCTCAGCGACGTCGCTTCACCCGTGTAGAAATGGCAAGGGTTCTGATGGAGCGCAATCAATACAAAGAGAGATTGATGGAGCTCCAGGAGGCTGTCAGGTGGACAGAGATGATCAGGTGAGGCTGGATATTGGTGAACATTCCCATTTAGGACAAAACCTGGCCATGTTGGACTTTGAGCTTTTAGCCTTGAAGCTCTTACCAAGATACGGGAGAAGTTCTGAAAGTTTTCCAGACGGTAAATTCTTCTGTCCTAATACCTGATTCTTTCTCTCGTATTCCTGAATGTGGGCTGCAAAAGAAGAGTTGCCACTGTTATTTGGAGATACTGGACAGTTGTTTGTCTTGCTAGTTTCCTGTGTGCTAATTAAGCTAGAAGCTATAGGGAACAGGGTTACTTCTAATTAATTAATTCATTTGGCAGTGGCTTAAAATGAATGTGATGCTGGGGTTTGTAATTACCAGACTAATACTGTGGCAGTGATACTGTTGAAGGGAGTTAATAAAGGAAGTTGCCCAGAGAAGTCGTGGATGTCCCATCTCTGGAGGTGTTCAAGACCAGGTTGGACGAGGCATAGGCAACCTGATCTAGTGGATGGCATGGGAGGGAGGTTGGAACGAGATGATCTTTAAGGTTCCTTCCAACTCAAAATGTTCTATTATTCTATGATAAATCATTGAATTGAACACACTTATTTGCACTTAATATCAATATTGAAATATAAAGTAGCTGGGTGTGCTTTCATAAAAATGACTGCATGTCAATTCCTCCGTGTTTTACACACTGTTAGAAAGTTTCTAGAATGAATTCTGAGTTTTGGCATGGTTTCCTTAATGGAAATGGCCTGCTGGTTGGCAGAAATTTGGGCAAAAGATGCTGAAATTAACTTGATTCTGTTGTATTTATCCTTAGAGCTTCCCGTGAGCACCCATCCGTCCAGGAAAAGAAGAAGTCTACCATCTGGCAGTTGTAAGTTCTTTGGTGGTCTGTGTAAGATTAAGAAAAGGGCAAGTGTTGTCATTTCTACTTCATACAGCATCTTAACAGATTCCTTCTCTGATGTTAATGAGAGGTCAACTAGAATTATTCTTAGCTGAACCCTTTTGCCTTCAAGGGATTCCTTTGTCCTTAGTGAAATTAAAATCAGATCTGAACATCCCTATCATTTTGTTTTACAAGCTGGAAGGGCTTATGAGTGCCCTGGGATGGAAACTTAAGTACGCTCAGAATCAGTTTAAATAAAGGGGTGTTTTCAGAAGGACTTTGGTTTTGGAAGCTAAAAGTGCAGTTTTCATGAAGGGCTTAAAGTACCTTAAAACACCTACCTTGTTAGCACGCATAGTGCTTTCCCTGTTGTGAATCTCTGCTATGTTGTGTCCCCAGGCTCCTTTTCTAATATTTGTTGGCCTTTTCCTGTCCCTAGCTTCAGCCGTCTATTCAGTTCCTCTTCAAGTCCCCCACCAGCAAAGAGGACCTACCCATCTGTGAACATCCACTACAAGTCTCCAACGACAGCAGGGTTCAGCCAGCGTCGCAGTCACACCATGTGCCAGATCTCCTCTGGCAGCCGCACCCTGGAGTTCTTCCCTGAAGAGTGAGTCACATGCTGTGCCCCAAGCCAGGTTCCCCCATAGCTCTTCCAGATAGCACCTTTTCTTAAAATAAGCTGTTTTCCACTGAAAAATAGTTTCCGTGCTGTTAAAATGTTTCATGTGTTTAACACCCTGATCTTTCACTCATCGGTTACTGTACTGCATGTATAAGCTTAGCAAACTGGCAGCAACTTGACTCTCCCGAAGTATGGCTACCATGGCTTCCTAGGCCTTTCTAGGTTCATCTCAGCAGGGACCACTGTTGGCCTTGAGGTTGGCCTCAAGCCTAGTTCTGTCCTGATGTTTGCAGGCTGTGTGAAAGAATGAAGTAGGACTTTTGTGGTAGTTTGGTAGTGCTGGGACAGTGGGTTGGAGAGTGTCTTGCCCAACCCTGTTGACAGAGACTTCAGGTGAAGACAAAAGTTCTCTCAATATCACATTTGTGATACAATATTTGATTTTAATTTTAAGTATGCTAAAAAAGAGCCTCTAAATATTGCTACTGCAGAGTTTTCTCCCTGTCCTTTATGTCTCTGATACGAGGCGGAAAACTATTCTGTGCTTTATTTGACTTCAGAGTGTCTGTGTTCTACAGCTGTGAGGCTGTACAGTCTGTAGGTGCTATGTTTTTGTGGAAGCACTTTGGAGAATATGATGGTAAAGTAGTGTAACTTCTGCAATGTCAGATGTTTGCTGGAAAGTCAATAAATCATGAGTACGCAGATTTTCTTTAGAAAAAAAAAAAAGGAAGGTTAAATTTATATTTTATAGTTACCCACTGCCTTTCTTCTGTTCTTATCTAGTTACCATAGGGTAACCATTGCGTGTGGTGTCTCAGGCATTTCAAAACTGCATGAAATGGTGTGTCCAACAGCTGTCAGAAGCTGTTTGTTTTCTCATCCTCTCCCCAGGGGAAAAAGCATGTGCTGGAGAGTGTTTTGTTTTAAGGGTTTGGTTTAAGTATATTTTAAAAATTTTTTTTAGGTATAATAATTTAAATATAATTTTTTAAGTATATGGTTTAGGGGGGTTTTGTTTTAAGTACGTGTGTCATTCCATGTGTGTGGAGGCGTCTTTGTTTTGGCTTGGATTTTTTCTGATGTTGTTCATACCTTGGAGTGATTCTTTAAAAACATATTGAGAGAGAGAACTGATATTCAATCAGCATTTTTTTATATTAAATTGTATTCTAAGAGCTCACAGATCAATTTTTCATCTTGCTTGTGCCACAGCTGGCTTCATTGTGTTGAAAGCTGCGGTTTCAACAGTAATTAGTGCATATTTTCCCTGTCAGCAGTGAAAGCTTTAAAATGGACAGAAAAATAAATAGTTGACTATAATAAAGAAGAACTCAAAATGCCTACCTCATGGAGACCTTAGATAAGGAAACTGTAGCAGCTAAGCAAAAGTTGCTATCTCATAGATGGTCACATGGAAGGTTGGTTCTGTTTCTGAAGGGCTCTTGGAAGATTGAAGTAGAGATGATCATGATTTGGCCTGCCACATCATTCAGGTAATAGGGAATTAGAGATTAGGATTGCGTTATGTCTGCTTCATAACAGAGTTTTTCTTTCATTTCCTGCATCTCCTTTTCTCCTTGTGCAAAGATGGATTTTTGCTGCTTTGTATTCTTAAACTCTTTTGTCTGAGTTTACTCTCCCCATGATGACAAAGTCCCTTCTGCCTGTGTTTTTAACCACAGACTGAAAAGTAACGCTGTTGCTTCTCTCCTCAGTGACTGCACATCCTCAGCACGTCGTGAACAGAAGCGGGAGCAGTACCGACAGGTCCGGGAGCACGTGCGGAATGATGATGGGCGACTGCAGGCCTGTGGCTGGAGTCTCCCTGCCAAGTACAAACAGGTAGATACCATGCCCCAGAGAGGCTATGGGGAAGTAGACACTGTCTTTCTCAGTTATACCAGTGAAGACCTAACTCTCCCACTGGTAACTTTAGCCATAGTTGTTAAATACCTCCAGTTAGGGGTATTAAGTGCATGTCTTTTCCGTATGATATAATTGCAGGCACTGAATAAATTAATCTTTTCTGTATTTCCACTGCAGCCAGCAGGGGAGCATTCTTCTTTGTAAAGGTGCTGAAAGAACCTAGTCTAAAACAAAAGTAATCAGCCTTTGTCCAGAGCCCAGTCCTTGTTTTTACTTCCTTCATTATTATAATTGGAATTCAACATCAGATATTTAATTTATACCATGAGAACTCTACTAGTTGTTTAGTATAAAAAAACAAACGTAGTGCAGTTTGCACCCCATTCTCCCCAGCAGTAACACAAAATGTCACCAGCCTTATTTGTTGGCCTGCGGCTCCTTTAACTCTGGTCAAAGATCATCTAAAAAGGAGGAGTCTTGTAGTGTGGCTTGAAAGTGGAGGAGTTTCAGAACATGGTGGAAGAGAATGCCAGTGGTCTGGCTTCTGCACACTTCTGCACAGGGAGTGTCCTTTAACAACCCTGTGTCTGTCGCCAGTGCAGCAGATAGCCTCAGCTGACCATACCTCGTGCACCATATCATGGTGAGAGAAACAGTCTCTCAAGTTCCCATCCCTGTAGGGACTTTTTCATGCAAGATGTCAGATGAAGCATCAACTGCTATTGGCACCCACCCATGAGGCTAAGAAGTTTGTTTTTGCCATATTGGTTACACTGCGGTTGCCGTAGCCTAGTGGTTATGCCTTGGTACTGTCTTTTCCATTTCCTCTTCCCCACAGCTGAGCCCCAATGGTGGTCAGGAAGATAATCGCATGAAAAATGTCCCTGTGCCTGTATATTGTCGCCCACTAGTAGAGAAGGATCCAACCATGAAGGTATGTTGCCTCTGCACACGATTGCAGTCCAGAAGTGGACATGGAATAAACAGAACTTGGTTGCTAAATACGCATTTTTTACAACAGTCCGCATTTTTTGTTCATTCCAAATCCCACCTTCTGCTTCCTCTTTTGGAATGGTGGTTTCTAGTGTATGTAGGGAAAAGTACCACTCGTACATAATTCTCAGCTGATGCTGGATGCCAGCTCCCATGTCTGTCATACAGGTTTTGCTTTTTTTTGAGACATACATAATATTAGCAACATCTTATATTATTTAAAGCTTTTGTTGAGACTCCTTAGGGTATAAGGCTCTGGGGCAGATGTGTTCTACAGCACAGTGGGGGATCACACATTTCATCATCCTTCCTTTTGGTTCCACTCTTGACCGGGAATAAAGTTAACAGTGAAAAGGCTAAAACTAGCTAGAGAAGATTTTTGTGAAGCTGTGTCTATCAATACACTGGGTTTACATGGCAAGTGTTTGGGAGCAGGGGGGCTGCAGGGAGCAGAGCCCAGAAGCTGCCCCGTGTTATGTAAGAGCCAGCTTCAGCGAGCTCCAAAAGGGACCCGCTGCTGGCCAAAGCCAAGCATGGATGGGGGGAAAGTGGTTTTAGTTTGCTTTTAGTTTCTCACTGTTCTAGTTTGTTAGTGATAGACAATGAATTATATTCATCTCCCTCCATTGAGTCTCTTCTGCCTGTGACAATAATTGGCGAGTGATCTCCCCGTCCTTATCTCAACCTCTGAGCCCTTTCCATGATATTTTCTCCCCCTTTTCCTTTGAGGAGGGGGAGTGAGAGAGTGGTTGTGGTGGAGTTTAGCTTCCTAGCAGGGTAAAACCACCATAATCAATACTAGAATGTTTTCAGTAGAATTGCAGTTGAGAATAAGTGATCCTCTCTCTGCAGGTAGCACATTTATCTGCTGTAACTAGTTGTTTCTAAATAAGCAGTCTACCATTAACTTCACCAAAATTTAGTGCTGATTTTAGACTTCATTGTGATATTTAAGTTGTAAGAAAAATTTTAATGCTCTTAATTGTTTTTAGAAGTTTGATGTGATCTTTAGATAATATTCTGTTCAGTATATTTTTTATGATGATTTTAGGACAATTTTTGCAGGCCTAGTTCCTTGAATAGGTCTCTAAGATCAGACAAGCACTGATTTTGGGCTAAGGATATGTGAGGAGACAGAAGAGTACAAGTGTGGGAGGAGAACTGAGGATCAGAAGTGCACTGGGTGTGCAGTCACTGTCAGTTTTGGTTGAGTATAACGCTTCTTATTGTACCCCAGACTAGTAGTAGCTTCCATCTTGCTTTGCTACAATCACTTACGAATGCCATGCTCAGAAAAACTGAGGACATTTCAGAAGACTGCTTTCAGTTATATACCTGATTTATTATTTTTATTTCCTTTAAATGTTTGACACATCTGTTAAAAACTTGGTGATTTTTGCTAGATTGCAGAGATCCCTTTTCTTACCTACATCAAGCGTGACTATGTCCTCTAGTAGAAATCAACAAGATCTATTGTTCCTACCTTAATGTTTTAGTTGTTTGGTATGTTTACACAGTCTGCTTCAGATTTCTGTTTCTGTTGTTTAGCTGTGGTGTGCAGCTGGAGTCAATCTCATGGGATGGAGACCTTTGGAGCAGGAGTCTGGGAATGGGCAGAAACTGGATCCTGGACGTGATCCCCTCACTTGTGATCGGGAAGTGGAGTGCGAGAACAATAAAAGTAACCACACCTCTCCTGAAAAGAAAAAGGTCAGTAAAGAGAATTGACTTGTCTTTTCTCCAGTGTTCTTTCTCATTCCATCTCTTACATGTCCTCTCTTCTCAGTACCTTTGTATTACACTTACTACATATATAGAGAAGTGATTTCTACATGCGCTACTGTTGCAGTATTTCTGAGACATTTTCTTGTGGGGGAAGGTTCGTTGTATGGTTCTGTCAGGAACCCTGTGTAATTTGGGATAAATTGTCCAGGATAGAACTTTCCAACTTCAGCTTTTGAAACGTTTGGAATTTTTGAAAAATTGCTAATAATGAGGACAGTTAAGGACTGACAAGTTTGCTAGGAAGACTATGGAGTCCTCATCACTGTAAACTTAAACAAAAAAAACCATCATCATCAAAAAGCTTTAAGAAGAGTATAGACATAATAAAGTCTGTAAGTTCATTTGGTTCAGAAGATGAAGCTCTTGAGATGTATTCTGGCTCTGTTTTTTAGTGTTGTGGTGTTTGTTTGTTTGTTTTTAAGAACCAAGCCATTCTTAAGAATACAGATACGTATACAGATAATACAGCATTTTATCCTTCCTGGTTTGTGGAGTTGTTCACAGCTGTCTCACACCGCTGACATATAGTCTTTCTGGGATCAGCATGCTTAAGCTGATAGTTTGAGTGCATCCCAGCTTCATGGTATTCTGTCCAAAGTGAGTGTTCAGTGATATTAGTCAGATATCTCAGACAAATTAATGGCCAAATTTCCCTGGCCCTAGGGAGCCAGACAGGCTTTTGGCCACTGTTCCAGATACAAGTGCAGCAATGTGAAGGCAATTTATGTTGCTCATATTGTTTATCTGCACCAGCTAGGGATAGAGTTGGATCTTTGGAGCTGGTATTGTGGTCTTTGCATACACAAATGTTGCCAAGTAATAATATGCTCAGTCTGATCTGAGAGGAGCACTGATTCTGCCCGTGTGTTTGCTCTCCTGAAGGCAAAGGAATTCCATGAAATGGATGCCACATCCAGTCGTGTCTGGATTCTCACCAGTACACTGTCAACAAGTAAAGTTGTAATCATTGATGCCAATCAGCCTGGCACAGTAGTGGACCAGTTCACTGTCTGCAACGCTCATGTGCTCTGCATCTCCAGCATCCCTGGTAAGTACGGTCCACACACTGTCTGTGAGCTGCACAAGGTCACCCTCTCCACTTAAGGAGTGACAAATGTAGCATCATCACTTCAGAACGAACCCTTGGATGCTGCTGCATTCTGTAATTTTCCCTCAAAACTGTAACTCAAGATCTTGCCTTCTTGTAGGACACTTCTGTGGAGATCCTTCACTCCTGAGCATTTATTAAGTGGTTCCTTTGGCATGTAAAGGATGTCTCTTGGGAGCAAGAGTGAGCCTTGCCCAGGTTTGGGAGGGCTCTGTAGCTGTCCTGGATGTTGACATTAGGGATGAGGGGATTCGCCACAGTGTTGACTGCTGTTGTGGTGCCTCCATGGGGCTATTGAACCTCGAGGATCAGTGTCTTCCCTCCACATGGTGATCTCAGGAGTACTGCTACATTTAAATTAGCAGTGGCTGCTAGATTCATGGGAGAATCTGTTCTTTGCCCTTCAGCGGCCAGTGAGAGTGATTATCCTCCAGGCGAGATCTTTCTGGAGGGAGATGTAAATCCTGAAGAGTCATCTGGAACAGATGGTGTCTTGGCAGGAATCACTCTGGTGGGCTGTGCAACCCGCTGCAATGTGCCACGAAGCAACTGTTCCTCGCGTGGTGACACACCTGTGCTGGACAAGGGACAGAGTGAGTTCTGGGATATAAAACTTACTGGCAGTCCAATTATAGCTAGTTCCATATGACCTTCTAGTGTTATAGCTGCATCCTTCTGTCCCTGACTTAACTACTTCAGAGATCTCAAGAAGTTTCTTAATGCAGTACATGAAGACCAAAGTCCCTTTGGTACTTTTATCTTCAGAGCCCTCGTTTTCTCTCCAAGTGATCCCCATCCTGCAACCTGGCTGTGGGGCTAATAGAGCAGAGTATTTTGGACAGGTTATACGTTTGCCCTGTTAAATTTGTTTCTGTTCTTTTCTCAGCTGTGGCCTTCTCCTCTCAACCATGGCTTCATGTTAAGTCAATTAAGCCTGTATGGAAAACATAATAATGCTCTTGCTGATTCCATACTGCAGTGATAGCCTTGGAGAACTTCTGATGTTTTGCTAGTCACAGATGGTGCTTTACTTGAAAACTACCTCTGTTTCCCCATCAGAGCAGCAAACACTCTGGATAAACTGCTATCTGTGATGCAAGCTCAGGGGTTGATTGTATCTGGCAAGGAAGGATAAATTAAAAAAATTAAAAAAAAGGAACTTGATTTTAGCTAGCTTACAGCTCAGTCCTCAGCCCTTTGTACATCTCCCGCTGTTCTTTGTCTCTTAGGTGAAGTGGCTGCTGTCTGCAATGGGAAGATCAACCAGTCCCAGTCCACAGAGGAGGCAACAGAAGCTACAGAGGTACCAGAGAATGGTACAAGTGAAGCAGACCCTATTCAAGCCCGGCCTGGGCCCCTCACAGAGCACGTGTTTACGGATCCAGTCCCTGTGCAGGCACCTCTTAGGCAGAATGGGTAGGCTGTCCGGGGCCAATGTGTCAGTACAGTTCTTTACCAGCTCTCTTTTTGTAAGCTGTTTATGAGAACAAGCCTGGTCTTCTGATAAAGTGTCAAACTTTTTTTTTAGTTTTGTGTCCAAATAGTATTACAGGTGAGATGATAAGGAGAGGAAGAAACGAAATGAAAATAAACATGGTTTAGCCAGCAGCAGATTATATATCAGCTGTTAAAGAGCAAATATTTGATCTCTCAGTGTGAATTTAGAAATGCTGTTGAGACGGATCTTCCAAAACACACGTGCACTTAATGTTCTTACCGAAGGACCTTATTGATCCACATGTGAAAATGATCATGTGTTTATTCCAGTAGTAACTCTAATGTGCTGTAAAGATAATGAAGAAAGCATAAATAATAATTATGTGCTGTAAAGATGATGAAAAAAGTCATTGCCCAAAAATTCTTAAGATAAATGTGTCTGATGTGATGGGCTGAGGAGCAAGGTGGAAATCTGGGATGAAAGTCGTTCCTAAGTCATTCCTTGTTCCAGTTGTTCCTGAAAGTCATTCTCAGTTGTTTCTGTTGAAGTTAGAAATGAACAGAGAAATCATTGAACAGAGAAAATTACTGCTAAACACTAAGTTAACTTCTATGGCTGTAAAGCACTGGCTATTTGCTTTGGGGGAGAAAAAAGTTTTGCATGTTCAGGAGTCAAGCAATTGAAAAACTCTGAAGAGATGGATGTGATGTGTATATACAGATGCCCTTATCTGCCTGTGCAGTGCCAGCCTGTGAGCGCAGATGGGCATTCTGTGCATTGCTGTTCATAAACAATTCTAACAATGTTCTTTTGTCTCTTAAGGGAGAATGGTCAGCTGAAGACAGAGTCGAGCACGGTACTGCCAGATCAGGAATCAAATGGGGATGCTGCTGGGACTTGCACCAGTGCTGCCCCCACCATGTGGCTGGGAGCACAGAATGGCTGGTAGGTTCCCCTTAGGCTGGCAGATTTCTGTCACCTCAGTTGTCCTCTGGCCTCCACTCATCCTCATACATCTAGTTTGCTTTTCATTTCTGCAGTAGGGATTCATTACTAGTTCTGAGCCCTCAGCTCATCATGGACACTGTGATTTCACCTCACGTCGCACATTCGTGTCCTACTTTTATCAGGCTGAAGATGTGGGGCCTTGCTGCTAATCCTCCCTGATTTGTCCTTTCTTACAGGCTGTATGTGCACTCTGCGGTGTCTAACTGGAAGAAGTGTCTGCACTCAATAAAGCTGAAAGACTCCGTACTGAGTCTAGTGTAAGTGTGCACTCCAAGGGATGCTGAAGGAGGAGGTTTGGTGACTGAGTGATGTCTTTGGTGGGGTGATAGTTCTTTGTCAGTCATCTTTTTCCTTACACTTCTAAGTGCATCGATTTGTGAGGAAAGTTTCCTGAGGATTTTGTTATTAGAAAGCCTTGTACTGAGCCACTACCCCGTTCAATTACAGATCTGACCCAATACCATGAATGAGGTGCTACAGGACAAGTGCAGTATTGGGAAGAAAAAAGTGGGAAAGAGAAAAGCAAAATTTCAAAAGGGTGTAAATTGGGTGGAATTTGTTGAAATTGTTGGAGTTTAAAGTGTGAAAGAGAAGTTAAACTAAACAGGAAATTGTTGGATAATCCTATTACACATAATTAAGAATGATCCTCTGCCTTTACAGGATGTTCCTGCAAATGCTAAACTGAATGGGAATTGTAGACAGAATATAAAGAAGGTTTGCGTGGAAGTTAAAAATGAATTGTTCTTTACTTCCACAGACTTTGTAAAAGTACTTACTTTCCTGTGATTTCAGGCATGTGAAGGGAAGGGTCCTTGTTGCTCTGGCAGATGGAACACTAGCCATATTCCACCGAGGAGAAGGTAAAGATCAATATAATAAAAGAAAAATAAGCTGGCCAAGAGTGCAGCAATGAATTAAATGCTCTACTTAGTCAAGAAGGAAGGGTGCTGGCTTGCTAGAGTACAAACACGTGGTTAAAATGCATAGCTATTTTACACATGTAACCCTTATCGTGAAACACCCAAGGCGTACTTTAGCATAATTTCCTGAGGTTTTCTGGGGGAGAAAAAAAGTGTGTGTATGTGCTGTGTAAGCATATGTGGAGTGAATGTAACATGTCTAAGAATGCATATGCCATACAGTTGTTTGAGGCATGTTTGATAAGATTAATGCATTTGGGCCATAATCAGTGTTACTGGGCGTTCACAAATCAACTGTACAGTGCGCACACAGAGAGCTCCAAACAGCTCAGATGAGCGGTACCTGAGCAGATCACCTGTGCAGTACAAACAGGCCTGCTGCTTTCCAGGTGAGATGGATCTCTCTATAAATAGTGGAATTGGTCTCTGCATATGCAGAAGACAGAGCTGGATTTTTTTGGAAGTCTAGAAATCCCAAACAAATAGAGCCTTCACATTGCACTTGGCATTTCACTTTTCTCGTGAAAAAAGAGAAAGATGTCTGAGTAACCTGACATGCCTTAATCATGTCATTTCAAGATACTTTTTTGAATTCTGTTTCTTGTCCTCTTCACTGTTGGAGATTTTGTTTTCCCTATAACCTCAGCAGTTCTTAAGCTGTATTCATAGCCTGAGGCTCATGGGATTTTGCTAATTGTGAATAATATTTGTATATTAGGAATTTATTACTCAGTTGTTCATTGAGTAGCAGTTTATCAACAAGGGTGAAATGCACAGATTTTCTGGTTTTGTGCAATCTAATTTTCAATTCAGCCTGTCTCCTGAGTTCAGTCCTGACCATTGGCACATACAAAATGTTCCCATCAGAAATATGATAATGCTTCATCACCTAGAGGCAATCTGTCTGCAAAAGACAAAGTATCTGCCTGATTAGGTAGCAAATTAGACCAAGAGAAGGAAGATCTGATTCCTCAGCCTGGATCTGATACTTTGGGGAAATAATGATGTCTGTGATATGAGAGAGCCTCACCATAAAGACTGTATGCTCCTTTTCCTTTTAGGTTTCCACATAGTCTTGTTAACTTGTCTTTCTTCTTCTCCTGCTGTTTTTGTTGTACTTGTTATGGAAGGGTGTTTACTTCATTACAGTCAAAGGATGTTTAAATTAGCCTGAGTTGGAGAGCCTACTAAACTGTGTGTTATTGGCATGTGCTTGGTAACAATGAGGCTGTGCCTGAAGTGGTTTTATGGGCTGATGGGAAGTTCACAGACATAAGCCAGGTCAGCTTTTCAGTGTCAGCTAGGCCTGTTTATCTAGATATAAATAGAAAGGCAAGAGGATTCTGTTAAATACTGACATGTCATGAAGGAGCTGCGTTGTTTTTCACCCTTGTTTTTTCACCTTAGATGGTCAGTGGGATCTCAGTAATTACCACCTCATGGACCTTGGTCATACTCACCATTCTATCCGCTGTATGGCTGTTGTGTATGACAGAGTCTGGTGTGGCTACAAGAACAAAATCCATGTTATTCAACCTAAGACAATGCAGATTGAGGTATGAGAGCAAATGTGTATGTATGCACATACTTGTGTTGTATTTATTCTTCTAGCTGCTTTCTGCTATGGAAATGCAGAACGTTTTTATTGTCCATTGCTGACTGTAGGATGAAAATTGTCAAACTGTCAGTCTGGGTCATCTTACGACACAATCTGCCAGAGAGGTATTCATTCCTTCCTCCCTTTGCAGAGCTTAAATCTTTAGATAAGTCTGAACTGAGGACTTTCTTTGTCTTTACTAATGCTATGGGATCACGTACTGTACAAATGTATGTCTGTGCTTTACAGCTCTCCTTCATGTATGGTCTAAGACTTCTCCATCTGTAGGCGATGAGGCACAAACGATGGATATAGTTAGCAAGTCCCAGTGGTCCCACTTGCCTTAAAAAAAAAAAAGACATTCAGAGCATTTTGGTAGAAACATTTATTCAGTACAGTGGTGTTAGTACAAACCTGCTTAACAGTGCTTGGAATGATTCTGCTCAAAGAGAGAAGAAGTGCTGAAACTGAATTTCACATCAGTGAGCCAAGGCAGTTTGCTGATCTTCAGAATTCTTGAGCTGTGTCTTTACCTTCTCTACCAATCACATTGAAAGTGGTTGGTTTCTAAATGTTCCTGCTCCCAAAGTGCTCTGCAAAGAACATATTCTCTGAGGAGCTGCAACTCTGTGCCATGCGACTCCTCATTTCAAACAAGGGATTTTCTGTATACTGTAGTTAACTTCTGGCATTAATACATTTTCTTCCAAGGCCTTTGAAACCCAAACATGCAATCTCAGTCGAGGAAAATAGAATATATGTGCAGATAACTGCAGATCTTTTGTGAACTCACACCGGTCCACCTATTTTGCATTTCAGAAGTCCTTTGATGCCCACCCTCGGCGCGAGAGCCAGGTGCGACAGCTGGCATGGATTGGAGATGGAGTATGGGTTTCCATCCGCCTGGACTCCACCCTGAGGCTTTACCATGCTCACAGCCATCAACATCTGCAGGATGTTGACATCGAGCCTTATGTCAGCAAAATGCTAGGTGAGGCAGTAGGGACTGTCAGTAAATAGTCTGTTGCTTACTGAGATCAGGGAGAAATGAAAATTCATTAGAAGACCTTGCCCAAAGTCCTACAGTCTTAACTAACTCTACAATTCTTATGCACACTTACCTAGGTACTGGAAAACTGGGCTTCTCCTTTGTACGGATTACAGCTCTGCTCATTGCTGGCAACCGTCTCTGGGTGGGGACAGGGAATGGTGTTGTCATCTCCATTCCACTGACTGAGAGTAAGTGATCTTTATCAGAGATTGTTCCGTGTTGCCCTGAAAAGAACAGTGCTTTTGCATGTTATTTGTGCAGTGTGGCAGATGGCCCTGGCAGGCTAATATTTTCTGGATGTTTTTACTCTGAACCTACACACCGTTGATCATAGCCGTGTTCAGAGAGAAGAGCCCTGAGTACGAGTTACCTTGCCCTTGGTTTAACTGTTCCTTAATTATGGAACTAAGTGTGCAGTTAAATGTTTTTAGCCTATTTAAAACCAAATGGAGATTTGTTACTGTTCCTTTCAGTTCAGTTGAAGCTATATTTTTCTTGGGGCACCAATGATGTCTCTACCATCTCTACGGTCTTCTCTTTTGACAGAGCAGACTGATGTGAGCTGATTTTGTAGCTACTGGAAAAAAGGAGAAACAAAGCCTTGGAAATTGTAGCAAGTCTCCAAAAGGAGGCTCGAGTCACCAGGAAGATCTCCCTGGAAATTTTTATTTGCTGTAGACATCAAAGTATCTCCATGACAGTATTTTTCAGAAGCTGACCTCAGAAAAGCTTCGTTTACTCATAGTAGGGTTCAGTTTTTATCAGTCAAGTAGAAATCAGTATCCTAACACAAATTAAACCTGGTGAAGAGACCTAGCAGTAGTAGTTAACAGGCACATATCTAGAGCTGGAAGTTGAATTGAAGCTCTCAGTAATTCTGTTCTGTACCTCCCAGTCAGCATCTAATTTCCTTGGTGGAACATTTGTTCCAAAATATAATGGGGGAGTAGGATTTGAGGTTGACTGCAGTTGCTTTCAATGGACAGCAGTGAAATGTACATTTTCTCACCACTGGTGGCAGGAAAGCTGAGAAGCAAATAGCTCTCGTGTAAGAGGAGCAAATCTGTTGTAATTTTCCTGGAAGTCAGAGATGAAGTTGTTTCCTCTAGGGCTGCTGAAGACCCTGGGGCTGACACCAGGAAGCCAGTGACAGAATCCTCTGTACATTGTAAACTCTGTCTCACTTCTGAATCCCTATTTTAGATCCCATTCTTTCTTGGTACTGTTGTCATAATTCTGAATTAAACTTGTTCCCTGCTGTAAACCAGTTGCATTATTTTTTGGTGTTTCTGTAAAAATGTGGTAAGCTGTAAACTTTCCCTAGGAACTTTAGCAATGGATCTTTGTGACCACGGACCCTCTTCTGTCTCAGATACTATATTTATCCTCGTACGATAAGAGTAAAATGAGCAAGAACAGTGTTGGTATAAGCTGATCAAACCTGTAGCTCTTGTTATGGTTTCTCCGAGTTTATGCATTTCTGTTGCTCCCTGAATTTTCTCCCAGTAACCACCTTTTTCTTCTCTCCCATCCTACCTATCTCTTCCCGTGCCTCTGTGTGTTCCCACTCCCTCCCTGTACCTAGCTGTAGTCCTCCACCGAGGCCAACTTCTTGGGCTCCGGGGTAAGTCCACTGCCTCCTTCCTTCAGCTTGCACTCCTTTTGCACCTGCTCACCTTAGCAGTCATACTTTTCTACCCTTCCATCCTGACATTTAGTTCTCTCCACCCATTTTTCCTCATCACTCTTTCATTTTAAGCTAGTCATCTGAGAAAAGTGAACAGAGACAGTAATGTAAATGTCATCATTTCCCATAGCCAAAACCGTTTTTATCCATCTCATCAGCCATTCCTCCTTTTTCTGTGTGTCAAAGGTACTTTACTCTTCATCAGAATCAGTTCCCTTGTTCTGGTAGGCCAGGTCTGAGATGGAGATTGTAAAGATTTAGTCAGTCAGTTCCAAGAAGCAGGAGTAGAATGTTCTTCCAAGGTCTTCCATGGTCATCCTTCATTTTCCAAGGATGCTTCTCTCAATCAGTTCCAGGCCAGTGGTAGTAAGTGCTGTGGCACCTGACAGCTGCAGATAATCAACCAAGACTTTTAACAAGAGAGACTTGGATAAATACTGAAGATTGTTTGGTTTTGTGCCAGTTAAGGAAGGGTCTGAGTTCACCATTCAGATTTATACTTACTTCAGCCTTTCCACAGTCAGAAAAGAGGATTTTTTTCCCATTGTAGGATGTTCCTGTGACTGTCCAGAAACATTATCAGCATGTCTCTCTTCCTTTTAAAGCATCTGGTATTGGTCACTGTGAGAAGCCAGATATTGAGCTTGAAGCCTGAAATGCCAGTACCAGCCCTGTCTGTCAGTCAGAGGAGCTGAGCCAGTTGTAGATGCTTACAGTAAACCAAAGCACAGAGGTGTGCAGAGAGCTTTCATCTTAGGGATATTCTTGTCCCTGCACACATTGATTCTCATTCTTCTGTCCAAATATTTTTACTTATCTCAGCATCCTTTCATGAACCTGCTAGGTAAAAATCTCCTTTGTTCCTGAGCTACTTAACAGCTGAAATCCAGCCCAAGCCAACACAGAGAACTACAGATAATTAACTAAGCAATTCAGTTCTCTCTGGAAATAGAGAGAAAGTAAAAGCCGTGTGATTTTAATACTATTTGTGGTTTACTAATATGGGTACATGCAGAAGGAAAGCATCTCCTGTCCTGACCTCTGAGCACTGTTCTCTGTTCCTTGGTGAGTGGAAACATTCGCATCCTGAGAGCTCCGACCTGAAAGATGCAGGCCTCTGAGCTGACTTTGAAATCCTTGGAAGCTGTGGGTGGTGAACATCTATCTTTCTGATGTTCATTGCTTGAGTAGCTAATCTGCTTCAAGGCTAACTCAAGGACTAAGGAAGGCTCGTACTCTACTGCTGTGACATTGACTGGGCTGAGAGGCCTTCAGCCAGACACCGAGGCTGCTTTCAGCAGTCTGTGTGTTCAGAGCTTGGCATGAGCAAGGACTTGACTTGGAAACCATGAAAGTACTAGAATGAGTCCAGAGGAGGGCCACAAAGATGATCAGAGGGCTGGAGCACCTCTCCTATGAAGACAGGCTGTGGGAGTTAGGGTTGTTCAGCCTGGAGAGGAGAAGGCTCCAGGGAGACCTTATAGTGGCCTTCCAGTGCCTAAAGGGGGCTACAGGAAAGCTGGGGATTGTCAGGGATTGTAATGATAGGACAATGGGTAATGGCTTTAAACTAAAAGAGGGTAGGTTTAGATTAGATAAAAGGAAGAAATTCTGTACTCACAGGGTGGTGAGACACTGGAACAGGTTTCCCAGAGAAGTTGCGGATGCCCCATCCCTGTTCAAGGCCAGGCTGGATGGGGCTTTGGGCAACCTGGTCTGGCGGGAGGTGTCCCTGCCTAGGGCAGAGGGGTTGGAACTAGATGATCTTTAAGGTCCCTTCCAACCTAAACCATTCTGTGATTTTATGATAAACAGAAAAACTTCACCAATTCCCGGAATAGCAATAATTCTCCAGGTGTACATTAAGAGGCCTTAATGTGTCATGGGTACAGTGGAAATCTTCACTTACACAGCCAAGTACCAAAGCCAAAGGCTGATCCTAGGACAGGAAATGATTTCTGAAGGCTGGACAGGATTGCTGCTAGAGAAGAGACCTTCACTGGAACACCCCAGAGGCCTTCCCTAGCATGCCCGTCGCTCTTGTCCACAGCCTCCAGGGGTGTGTACCTCATTAGTAGCCAAATACTAGAAAAATGTAGTTTGTTATGATGAGTGGATTTACCAGCCTAACAGAGAGGGACTGCATAGTCGTGTTTGTTCTCCTCCATCACAGCCCTCACATAATTCTAGGCTCAGTTCTAGGGCCAGTTCTATGCAATATTTTTATCGATGATCTGGATGCAGGTCTGGAGTGCTTCCTCAGCAAGTTTGCTGATGATATGAAACTGGGAGGCGCTGTTGACTCCCTGGGGCATGAGGGGCCTTGCAGAAGGATCTGGACAGGTGGGAATATTGGACATTCAGCAACAGCATGAAGTTCACAAAGGAAAATGCTGGGTCCTGCAGCTGGGACAGAGTAATGCCAGACACAGGAACAGACTGGGAGACGAAGGGCTGCAGAGCAGCCCAGCAGAAAGGGATCTGGGGGTGCTGGTGACAGCAGGCTCCACGTGAGCCAGCAGCATGCCCTGGCAGCCAAGAGAGCAAAGCACATTGTGCATGAAACACAGCATAGCCAGCTGGTCAAAAGATTTTCATGCTATATTTAGTGTTGGTGTAACCCCACCTGGAGTATCGTGTGCAGTTCTGGGTGGGCTCCATGATATAAAAAGGGTGTTAAGGTCCTAGAGAGTGTCCAGAGGAGGAGAACAAAGCTGGTAAAAGGGCTGGAAGGCCTGCCTCCCCTATTAGGAGAGGCTGAGGACACCTGAGTTGTCTAGCCTGGAGAAAAGGAGGCCAGGAGGTGACCTCCTTGCTCTCTGCAACTTCCTGACGAGGGGAAGTGCAAAGTGAGGTGCTGGCCTCTGTTCCCTGTAACTGAGGATAGGACATGCAGGAACAGTACAAAGCGGTGCCAGGGGAGGTTCACATTGGACATTAGGAAAAATTTCTTTACTGTAAGGGTGGTGAAACACTGGAACAGGCTTCCTAATGAGGTTCCATGGCTGTCAGTACTCAAGAGGCATTGAGATAATGCCCTCATTAATATGGTTTAACTTTTGGTTAGCCCTGAAGTGGTCAGGCAGTTGGACTTGATGATCTTTGAAAGTCCCTTCCACCTGAACTATTCTATAAGACCTTTAAAGAGACTCGAACTTTTAAAGGTTTTCCTTCATGGCTCATGAGTTTTCTCTTTCATTGAGCCCCTTCTGTAAATGGGACCAAAACTATCATTAACAATGTTCCTTCTCCCTGTCCCCAGCCAACAAGACCTCACCCACTTCTGGAGAGGGCAGCCGCTCTGGTGGGGTCATCCACGTGTATGGCGATGACAACAGCGACAAATCTGCCAGCAGTTTTATTCCCTACTGCTCCATGGCTCAGGCACAACTCTGTTTCCACGGTCACCGTGATGCTGTCAAGTTCTTTGTCTCTGTGCCTGGTAAGGATGAGCACAGCCCTTCCTCATGAGGGCCTTGTACTGCTGTCCATTCTGTGGCAGGAGCTTGAGCTGATCTGCAGCAAAAGCTTATCCCTGCTATTTCTTAGCACAAACAGTGCCACGCAGATGTCACTGTGGCTCAGACGTTGGTAGCTTAAACTGCAATGTCTTCCGAAGTTCACCAGCAGAAGGAATTGTCCTATCCAATTGTTTCTGTGTGTTAAGTACATGAGGGTTGAGCAGAGGCACTGACGGCATCTCTGTCCTGACCCAGGCAACGTCCTCGCAACCTTGAATGGGAGTGTGTTGGACAGCCCTTCAGAGAACCCCAGCACAGCAGCCACAGAGACCGAGGGGCAGAAGCTGAAGAACGTCCTAGTGCTGAGTGGAGGAGAAGGGTACATCGATTTCCGGATCGGTGAGTGCCTGCAGTGGGAGGCATCTGGAATGGGAAGGGGTGCGGGGCTACGATCACAGAGAGAAGGATCACTGCTGTGGGGAGAGACATCTGGAAAGCAAGGCTGTTTTCCTCCTACCTCCTGCTGTGGGAGCAGATAGCAAGCATTTTCCTTGCACAGCACAAGGCTGCCAGACACTGCCCCTGCCTGAGCCAGTAGTGCCATGCAGTCAGCATGAACAAAAAAATAAAACCATATGTGCCACTGGCTCCAAACATTGCTGTCTCACTGTGGTCACCTATGCTGGTCTGGGGCGCTGTGTCATAGACATTGGCTTCCCCAAACAGAAGGGCAGTTTACCCTACCGTCAGAGATAGTTTGTTCCATTAATACAGGCCTGCTTCAGAAAAACACCATGTTGTTATAAATGTCCTGTAGGCATACAGGAAGGTCTGCGCTCATGCTGTCTGTCATCAGACTGCAGAGACTGTAGCAGTGATAATCACCTCTTCTGAAGAATTCCAAGGTAGCACAACTTGGGATTTTCTGTCCTGCCTTTCTTACTCTGCTTTCTCTCTTCAGGGGATGGAGAAGATGATGAGACAGAAGAGAATGCAGGAGATGCCACCCAGGTGAAGCCAGTACTTTCTAAGGCAGAAAGGAGCCACATTATTGTGTGGCAGGTATCATATATCCCTGAGTGAGAATTTCTCCTTTCCTACCAACGTAAGTGTCCCTCCTCCCACCTGAATGCCAAGATGTACATACAGAACGTCTGCATTATACCTACTGCTGGAAACCGACCCCAGACAACTGCAGCGGCTCCTGCCTCGGACTGTCACCCCCTTCTAACCTCTGAACTTGCAGCTTTCATCTTGGGCCTGTGCGCTTTCTGCGTGGTTGGGTTGTTATTCTGCTCTGGAGCTGGTGTCTACAAGGAGAGAAATGGCAGCGCATTGATAAAGTGAAGCTTGGAGCCAGAGCTGTGCAAAGACTTTGCCTGGGGCTGGGGAGATGGACTGGTGGTGGCTGTGGTTGTCCAGCAGGTTGCCTTGCTCCCACCTGCATGAGAAGTAGTATGTCACCCTGGTGTCCCCCACCAAAGCAGTGGTGGTAAATCACAACTCCTACAACACTAGAAAAAATCCTTTCTAGTTCACCAGTGGACTTTTCACCTTATCCACTATGCACAGAGTACACTTAAGCACAGAATAATATCCCCCAGACTGACAGCTGCCAGGTCCAAGGAGCCTTCAATAGAAAGGAGCACTTCTGCTGGTTGGCTGGAGAAGGTGGCAGTGCCATTACTGTGGGGAACACATCCTCCATACAAGCAGATGGAAAGTCTCCCTCCTCTTCTGCTGCTGTTGTCTTAGCAGTAGTGTGCTGGGTGACTGTATGTATCCATAGAGAATTGTGTGGTAGCCTCCGATGGGCGGCAGGTGTTTGACTGTGGAGGCTGTGGGGCCTTTGGAAGCTATGGTAACAAAGAGGTACTGGAACCTTATTTGAGAGCAGAAAAGGCAGCAATACTTTTAACTCCCTTTTCCAGAAATGCCAGGCAAAAAAGAACTCTTGAGCTCATTCTTTTTATGAGCCTGAAAGGTTTAGGATAAATTTGTCTCTACATAGCATTTGTTGGCTTTTAAACTACAGGTGAGGCAGATAATGTAGGTGTACTGTGGATTCTGCATTAACGTGGTGAGATTACCTTGACTCATAAGGATGTGTCCCATCCTAGGAACTGCTGACCCCCTGCTGGAAGGGGGTGGCTGTTTTCACACGGTGGCTGTCAGGTTAAGGAAGTGTGTAGATGCAGTCAAGGTGTACAGGCTCTGTCACCTGAGGTCACACAGAAAAGGGAATTGAGGCCAGATCTCCCAGCATCTTTTACCTAACATCACAAGCACTGACTGACTTTGTTATTAAGTAGCTTGAAAAGCTGTACATTTCTTACTCCTGAAAAGAATGACAACCCCTGAGAGAAATTTTGACTGCCCTCCTTGTGTAAGCTGTGCTGTGGGATTGTAAGTGTGTGTCCTGCTTATAGGAGAAGCAGCAAAAATTGGGGTCAGGGAGAGCAGTTTTAAGATCCGTATTCAGAGCGTGGCAGCTCCAGATGTGGAGGCAATGGTTTGTCCTTCTTTCTGACCTGTCTCCACAAGGGCACGTTGTTAGCGATGAATTGAGAAGATCCTGGTGATCGTCTTGTTTTTCCTGAGCTGTGCAGCACTCTCGGTCTCACAGGGATGTTCACTTCCATCTCTGGGGAATGTGTCCCAGCTGTGTCCTGCGCTTGTTGCCATGACCTGGGCTGCTCCCAAGGCTTGTGGTCTACAGCTATTTGTGTGCTGCAGGGACACAGTATTCACTGGGGAAGCTCTAACATGTAATGTTTGTCCTGATTCAGCAGCACTGAAATGCTTTTTGAATCCATAGTTCAGAAAAGGCAGGGGCACACAATTCCTCTCCGCAAGGAACCAAGAGGACACATCCAGAGAACAGAGACCTCAACTACCAAAGTACAGAGCCACAGCGGTGCCTGCACTGCCTGTGAGCACTGCTGGTGATGCATGGACCTGCACCACTCCTCACAGAGGTAGGAAACCAGCTGGACAACGTCCTCCAGCCATCAACGCACTGGAATCTCTGGCTTGCCTTTGGCTAAGGGATTCTTGGAACAGCCACCCACATGCAGGATGGGAACGTTTCACCAGGAACATCTCACTGGGGTACTGCTGACCATGCCAGACTTCTTGTTCACTTTCCCCAAATGTTTTCTGCTAGGACAAGTTCTTTGGGTCACAGCACAGAATGCATTTAAGTTAACAAGAAGATAGACGTTTAGATAGCAGATTCCACAGACATCTAACAGTTAATTAGGGCCCAGAAAATTTCATAATTTGGCCTAATTTAGGGTAAAAACAAGGCATAGTAAGTCCAATTCGTTAGCTCTGTTGAACCTCCAACATGAAAATAGAGAATTGCAGTGTTCTTACCTCTTACTGTTTGTTCTGTATTTGGTTTTAGCAGTAAAAGTGACTTGGTCTTCTGTCACCCACTGATCCCTGGCAACATAAGGAAACTGGTCTTGAGTCTCCAGCAACAGGTTCCTTTCCAGTTGGATGCATGTCTTCCTCCAAGAGAAGCACATGTGTAAGAGGGGTAGCTACAGCTAAGTAGAACCATCTTCTACTGTCAGCTTCTGTCGGTATTTGGTGGCTGCTGGGCAGCAAGGTGAGAACTGACTGGCTTCACCACACTTCCCTGTCATATCTCCACTGTGATGTATGTAAAGTATCTTGTATGTTACAAAAGGATTTTAAGAAGTGTCTTAAGGCCTGTAAACTCCGCTGTTTGGTCAGAAGATGGCATTCTGTAAAGAGACCGCTGTATGAATACGTTCCCATGCTTTTTCCCCTATGCTATCAAACAACAAACCATATCTGTTCTGTATGTAATAAATGTGTTAACATCAGCAAGTGCCCGTATGTCTTGTTCCTGTAAAGGCACTGGGATTTCTACTCAGCCTTTAATAACATCATGATATTTAAGTGGTGGGAATGGCAGCTCAAATGCTCCCCCATTTAGCAATTTATTACCAAGAAATTAGATGTTTATTACTCACTGTACTTTCCAGGAGGTGCTGATCCTGCAAGCCGCATGCCCTTGAGGCAAGTGCAATGTATAGCTTCTCCAGTGTCAGAAATAAAAGGTAGAAAAGGACTGTTCAGCTGCTGGCTATCTACAGCAGCCCTTGTGGAGTCCCCTTCAGATGAGATACTAGGGTTAACATGGCAAGTCTCAGCTTTCAGCGCTCAAGTTACCAGTGTCCTGTCAGTACAGGGTGGTAGTTCACAAAGTGCAGTAGGAATCGGTGACATTCAACACTTCAGAAAGTAAGTTTATCACACTTGTCTGCTCCTCTTAGTCCCAGCAGCATTTATACAAGTTTGTATTTATTTTTTAGAGTTGAATTCATTCAAAGGATATACGTAGCAGTAAAAGATAAGAAGTGACAGAAAAGTCATGAAAATTATTGTGAGTAGGATTATGAATACTGACTCTGCCAATTACCACTTGTCAGTTTGCAGGGTGAACTGCATTAAGTAGGATCCTTGCTGCTGGCTTCCCAAACAATTAGATGATGAATTATGTCTGCTTCCTCATTAACTGCCTATGCATCCTTAGGGCATGCATGTAAAATTGTAAACAGTAGTACACTCTAGTATCAGTGACATATGAATAGTTTGGTGCAGTAGCTTGAGAACAGAGCGTTTGGCTCTGCCTTGTAACATCAGTCACTTGCCTTGTAACTAACTGCTCTGCCCATGGTGGCCTATTGAGGCCTCCCACCTGCAATCCCTATGAAGACCAGTGGAAGAGTCCAAAGCTTTACAGGACCCAAGTGAATCTGTAGCATCTTGGAAGCAGTAAACAAGCTCTTGGAAAAGGCCCTGAGGGCAGGAGCCCTGGCTGACAGGGGCTGTCAAGGTGCTGCGTGCTTTAAGCAGGTAGGTGAGGCAGCTCCTCTGTCCCCTATACTGCACGTCCCAGGATTTCCCTGCTCTGCCCTGCCGTGGCTCCGGCCCAGTCTGGAGCTGGAAATGTTTTGAGTTTATTCTTTCTTCCCCCATGGAGCAGCAGCTGTTCTCTAGAGAGAGCAAGAGAGGGAGAGCCTGTTTTTAAGCATACGCTTGTTCCCTTGGTTTTACTCCATGACGTGTCTCCACGCTGTTGTCCCCGTCCTGGAGTGCTGTCAAGGCTGAGCATAACTTTTGGAAGCTGTCAGTGGCATGAAAAGCTGCAGGGGCAGCAGGCAGAGGGACCCTGGGGCAAAAGCACCGAACACACCTGTTAATCGCAGAGAACCTGAGGACCCCCTGCAATGATCCCAGCTGAAAGGTCTGCCCTCCCAAAGGCAGAGGAGCCCCAGCAGGAGTCGTGCTGGAGGCCTTTAACCTCAGGAGCCAGCTCTGCCTTGAGCAGTAGTGCCCGAGGGGAGCCTCCTCCATAGGTGAGCTGTGCTGCATTTGCTGTATCCAAATGCATTCATGGTTAAGGAGGCTACAGAAAACAAAGCTGTTTTCCATCCACAGCAAGCTGCAGCTGGAGGTGTCACAGCCTGTAACAGTATTTGTGCATTTATCAACACTGGATTTTCCGCCACTGGATGCTCCCCTTGCTTCTAAAGCCAGGGAACCAGCACTAGTGTGTACCCTTCACAGCTCCTGCCATGGGCTTTCACAGTAGAGGAACGAGAGCTCAGTTCTTCCCAGCTTTTGTGCCTTGCCATAGGACCAGCTTTTAACCCATGAGAAAACTCTCATCCCATGGCAGCTTAAACTTTCAGGAGGCTTTGGTGAGGAACCCCATACAAGTGCAGGTGGCTGATGTTGACCCATTTGCTTCTGGCTGTCGACAACCCCCTTCTGGCAGCTGTGGGCACATTACTCTGTGCCATCCCAGCCTTCCATACACACTGGAAAGGGCACAGAGTCCAGTTTTTGCTTGCTTTCAGTAAATTCCTTGGTGACTTTAGGATGCTGCTGCAAATAGAACAGCAACTCTCAAGTATTTACTGCAGCAGACAAAAGTGCCGAATAGCTACTACTGCAGGAAGCTAGGTTACTAACCTGAACAACTTCTGTGATACCTTCACCACACCCAGACGAGAACCACTCCCCAGCACCCTAACAGCTCTTGACACTGCAGCAGAAGCCACAACCAGTGTGAGAAAAAGTGAAATCCTAAGCGCTGCACTGAGGAGTCGCATTTTTGCAACTTTTACCACAACTGGAATACGTGATAGTTTGTTATTGGCTTCAAATAGTAGCAGCTAATGCTGGAGCCCTTGTACTTCCAGAACTGATTCTCCCATCTCAGGACAGTCAGCTCTGGGAATAAAGCTCAGTATCCAAAGTCAAGTTGTGTTCCTCCCACGTTGTTCATTGCAATCATATGTGAGCAGCTCAGATACTCTGCACTGGGTAAAAGGAGTCTGATGCCCCGCCTGTATTTGGTAAACTAAAGGTTCTGCATTTGCATCTCAACTAATCATGACGACCTCCAGGCACTGGAAAGAAATACATCAAGTTTTCTTAGAAATGTACTGTGGAAATAAGAAATTGTTTATTTAATCTCAGAGATACATTTACACACAGCTCTGGGAAACAATGTGATATTCTTAGTTATTTTTCTGTGATTTAGGAAGGTACTTAAACTACCTGAACAATGTTCTTTAAAAAAAAAATCCTTTTTCAGGCTGTAAGGAAACTGTACTCCAAAGAATTGTAGCTGGGTGACAGGCACTACAAATTCAGAGAATATACAGGGAACTAAGAAGGCTCCTCTGCTGCGACCAAAGTTATGCAAAAAAAAAAAATCTGAGTGTTTCTGCACCTTTCCTTTTAGATGAGGTTACTATACAGTCCTGTGGAGAAAAATAAGAAACCTGAATCCACCATACCACAGTGGGCAAGTGGGTCCTCGTTAAGGTGATGTGCTGTTCACACACAGCAAAAGCACGGGGGAAGCTCAGGTGATAGAACAAGACTTTACACTGATGTCCCTGTAGTTTTTTTCTTTGCTACCTGAACGTGAGAGGCCACGGCCTTCTTCAGATCGATCAGTGGCTCCTCTGTGATTGCTCTTCCCTCTTTCTGCCACTGAGCAAGGATCATGGCTCGGAGCAGAGGCGGGTATGGAAGGTACCGAACGGTCTCCTCTGGCACTGGGGTGCATTTCTTGAAGGTCTCCTCCTCATGCTTGGGCACCATACGCCAGTCATGGTACATGACTTTGTCGATCTCTTTCATTACTTTTTCGGTTTTGCCTGAGAAAAGATGATGAATGCCAGTGGTCAGTGCTCTCAACAACAGACTGCTTCCAGGAAACACAGCAAGCGTCAACTTTCCTGTATCACAGATGCTACAAGAGGCAAGAGTAAAGGAAACTTTTCGAAAGATCACAGTATGTTCAGCCTATACTATGGGATCCCACTTCTGTCCTTGGAAATCAGAACAGGAACAGACAAAAGGTATCAGGCAAGTTGTTCTGTGCTGACCAGAAGTCATGACTTGTAATATAAAAATCACTTTGTCTCTCTGTTTTATTTACCATGGGTAAGAATGAGAGCAATTTATCTCTACACTGATGAAGGTTCCCTGGGAAGTTTAATGTTAAAAATAACCAACAAGTTCAAAAGCTTTGGATGAGAAGTGTTTCAGAAACTCCAGTAAGTTACATTTCTAAAGCAGCTTTAAAAATAGGGAAATTCACTCACACAACTCTATGTATTATTTTAAAATCCTGGTAATGTAGGTTTACTTGCCAACACTCCCATTTCACTGATGATTTTACCTGGAATGCCCTCATGTGTTCATTCCGTGTCTCACTGTTGAGGTCTGAAAGCAGTCTGGCACCTCCTGTAGGGCTTTGTTAGTGCAGTATCTTTCCCCATGGCCAAGGTGTACTGGCTTTCCCATAATATTCCTTAGAATGGCAACGTGAGGGCTAGACCCCGACATTTGAAACTAAAAAAATGACAGCTTTTTTCTCGCTAATAAATTTGAGAAAATTAAAAAAAAACAACAAACTTAGCGGTTCTCCTGCAGCTCCCCCACCCCCACACACCTCGTTCTCTGGTGCTGCTTACAGACGCTTTCCCCAAACCCTGCAGAAAAAGGAGGTGCTCTTACCTCTGAAGGTCAGGTACCCCCAGGCTCTGCCGTGGTCCATGTTCTGCAAAGAAAGCGAGAGGGCGCTCAGAGCGGCCCCGGGAGCGGGGCAGGGCCCTGGGGACGGCGGGCCGGGCCTGGCGGCTGCCGCTCGGAGCCCCCCGCCCGCGGCCGGGCCGGCGCCGTTACCTCGGCCGTGTAGTCCGCCCGGACCTTGGCGATGACCCAGTAGCAGGGCTCGTCGTGCGCCCAGAGCCAGGACTTGCGGGTGACCGTGCGGCCCACGCCGAACCGCGGCAGGCGGCAGAGCAGCGCCAGCAGGCGGCTCTCGCTGCGCGCGTCCCGCCAGGCCAGCGCCGGCAGGCGCTTCTGCGTCAGGGGCCGCCGCATGCTCTCGTAGTCCAGGGCGAAGCGCTGCGAGTCCCGCGGCCGCTCCTTCAGCGCCCGGTACTCGCGGATCTTCTTGGCCATGGCGGCGATGGGCCGGTGCAGCTTCTTGCGAGCCATGGCGCCGGCCGCCCCGAGCCGAGCCCCCCCCCGCAGCCCCGGCCCGGCCCGGCCCGGCCCGCCGCTTCCTGCCGCCCCGGAAGCCGCCGCGGCGGAACGCTCGGGCTGCGCCCTCGGCGGGCGGGGCTCCGGGAGGCGCCCGGCTGGGCCCCGCCGCCGCCGAGCGGCCGCCCCGGGCCTGTGCGGCAGGCGAAGTGCCCAGAGAGGGCGGCCGGCCCCCCCCCCCCCTCCCGGAGCTCGCCTTCTCCACAGAGCCCCGGGCCTCCCGGCTGCCGCCCTGCCCGGAGTGAGTCCGGGCCTCGGGCACCCGCGGCCCAGCAGCAGGCTGGGGGCGCTCAGCACGGGTCCTGTCGGGCAAACCCCCCCGGCAGGGATGGGGCACGGGCACGGCAGTGCTGGGTGCAACGCCCGGGAACGGGGAAGTCAAACCCGCCCAAGGGCCCTGCAAGTTCTCGCTCGCTGTTCGTCGTGGGCAGTAGTCAGGGCTGAAACACCCGGGCTTTCAAAGGCAGCCTGGCAGTGCCCTCACATGTTAATGTACCAGAGTCCCTTCCAATCAGCCCGTCGTGTTTGTCAGAATGGGTTTGGGTAATCACTGAATTAGGTTTTAGCAAGATGAAGCCAAGTTGTAACCGGATTCCCCGAGACCAGACCAAGTCCCCCACAGCAACAACTGCTCCGACAGCAGCGATTGTAACGGGGCCAGGAACCACCGTCTGCATCGGGGGAAGCAGAACACTGCTTAGCTCCAGCCACATTAGCCCATGGATTGTGGCTACAGACTGGCAAATTAAACCTGACAGAGGTGTTTCTTTTTGGTTTTGTTTTCTTTTTTTTTAAAACCGTATCTTATATTGAAGGAAATGCATCCATCCTGATAATTCTGTAGAGTCCTTTATTGAAGGCATTCAGACATACAGACAGCAGTTTTTGTCAGCAAGCAGATGAGAGATGTGCACAGGAATGGGATGTGTGTGGAGGTTACAAAATAAAACTCCATTTCAAATGATGTTAATATTCTTAAAATATGCATTGGCCAGTCGGCCATGCAGTTCACCAGGGATACAAGCGCAGTGCATGAGTATCTTCTGGCATCCAGGCACACTTTGGTCTGCACATCCTGACAGCAAGTTTTCTCGGGTAGCAGTGACACGCTTGATTGTTTTCCCTTAAGGCAAGCTCTCACGCCGAAGGAAGCCCCTTCGCTCTGGCAGCACCACAGGGCCCTTTACTGAAGACGCTCGGTAACAGCGTCCCTCACCAGCAGCGGGAAATGCCGGGACGGACGCTGGCACGGCGCAGGCAAGGCACGCAGCGCCCACAGCCGGCGGCCTGGCAGAGCAGCTGTGACCCAGCAGCGACAGCCACTTACCCCGCCGTGCTCAGCACGAAGCTTTCCTGCTTGGCCGCACCTTCTGCGCCGCCGGCGGGCAGGGCGAACCTGTGCGAGGCCTCCGGAGCACGGAGACCTCCCTTTGCTCCCACGGGGGCACCAGCAGGGGCTCAGGCCCAGGCTCAGCCCGGTCGGCACGGCGCCCCCCGAGGCCGGCGGAGCCGCTGTGGGGGTGCCCGGGGTGTGCCCGCGGCCCCCGCCCCGCCCCGCCCCGCCCCGCCCCGCCCCGCCCCGCGCCCGGTCGCCGCCGCAGCCGCAGCCCCGCCTCGGAGGAGCGGCCCGGCCCCTCCCCGCCCCGCCCCGCCCCGCCCGCCCCCCGGCGGGTGCCGTCGTGTCCCGGCAGCCCCCGCGCGGTGCGGCTGGTGGCTGTGTCGGTAAGATGGCGGCCGTGAGCCTGAGGCTCGGAGACCTGGTGTGGTGAGTGGCGGCGGGCGCCGGGCGGGCGGGGGGACGCGGCCCGGCACGGCTCGGCGCGGCCCGGCCCGGCCCGGCGCGGCGGGGAAGGCGCCCCGTGAGGCGCCCCGTGAGGCGCCCGAGGGAGCGGGGCTGGGGCTCCGCCCGTGGCAGCGGGGCGGCGGCGGGGCCGCGGCCGGCGCTGAGGCCGGGCCGGGCCGAGCGTCGTCACCCGGCGGCCGCGGGCAAGGAGGGGCTCGGCGGGGCGGCCCGGGCCGTGCTCCCCGGGGGCGGCGCCAGGAGGGGCCGGGGGCGGCGGCGGGCGAGCGGGGGCCGCCGGCCGCGGCCGGAGCGGGCCGAGGGGAGGCAGGCTCGGCTCCTCGGGGGGCTGCCACGGGAAGGCAGCGGGAGGCGGCGGGTGGGAGAGCGTGGGTAAGATGGAGGGGGGTGTGGGGAGCGGGGCTGAGGGCGGTCGGTGCGGGGCTCGCTTGGAAATACGGGCTCCTCTCAAGGGAGGCGAGAAGGAAAATGAATAAGCGAGTAAGGCGGTCAGTGAGAGTGAAGATACTGCTCCTTGGGAGTGCTTCAATAAAGCAACACAGTAATGTGGGAAAGCACCCTTTTTTTTTGTTTTTGCAGGTTAGGATGTTTCCTTTGAAGCTCACAGAAGCTACTTCCCTTTGTCACTCCAGTGTTACCTTCAAATAGTTGGAGAGCTGTGGTTTTGTATTTCCTGATCAGGAGAACTGAGGGGATTCCATCAAGGCCTGTAAGCACTGATTTTTAAGTGCATAGGCTCTGCTTCACTTGACAGGCTAGGGCTTCTCGCTAGGACTTGCAAGAAATAGCTAATCCCCAACACACAGGTGTGTGCATTTATATCTCAGATAAAAAGAAGTGTGCGCTCCAGGCTGTGACAACTGCAGTTTCTCATCCGAAAAATTGACAGTGCTGTGAAGTTGTCTAATATGTATAGCGAAGTAAGTAAAGGTTCCTTTCAGTAAAATTTCTTTCAAATAAGCATTTTGGCCGTGCAGTGCTCTTGGAGTTGGAATGCAGATTATCCTGCTTTAGTTTTGTACGTGACAGCCTAGACAGCTACTGTCCCTCGAGTGGTTGTGGAAGAACTCTAACAGTAAAACAGTACCATATGAAAGGCTTTGATGAACATACTGTTCAGCCCAAGGATGCAAGCATCAGATATGAGACATGGTCGTGGTTAAAGCTCTTGGCAGTTTTCCTGCCTGACCATCACTACTGAATCTTCTCCGTGGAATTACCATCTCGGGAGGGGCTGGAATGCCTCTTGTTGAGAATTTTTTGTTCAGGAGCTGGCAGGCTTTGCAGATTCTCTGCTGCTCTCTGTCAAGACAATGACTGATCAGCTTTTGTGAGAGTACTGCAGCCTCCGTAAGTGGCAAGGGTAAGATGATAATAAAGCTGGCGTGCTGTGGGCTAAGGCTAATGTCTTTTCTCCTCTGTGGAAAAAATAGTTTTGTGTAGTTGGACACATTTGCAAGTATAGGAAATAAACTTTTCTGCATTTCTTTTGGCTCTTTTATATCTTCAGCACACCACCACGTGCAGTGGCGAGCATCTGAAGAAAGTGATAGTGGAACACCTATTGTGGGTGTCCTGACATCACTGTCCTGCCATTAGAGCTTTTCTATCAGAACTTCTAACAGTCTCAGCTGTCTGAGCTGGAAATCTGCAGGTGATACGCTTATCTTACTGGACTGTTTTGTCCTGATGGAAATAAGTTACCGACCTGATCTTTGGTTTGATTGCCTGAATCAGCACTTAAGTTTCTTGCATGGAATATCCAGTCTTACAAGAAGAATAAAGGCTATGTCATTCCTTCTTCCAGGCAGTAGCTCTGCTGTTGTTCTTTTGACTTAAATTCTGATAGTGCAGCAAGTTCGTGGAGACTTTATAGGGACTTAGTCTAGGAACAGGTATCTCAGGTATCTACCAATAATGATGCGTATGTGTCAAGTGCTTGTGCCTTGACCATCACGGTAGGTTTTGTCTGTAAATTGTAATTCTCTTAATATGATAATAAGATGTAATGAGATGAGATAGAAATGGAATAGTTGGTGGTGGCGTGTGTGGTTTATTCTGGTTTGTTGTTTCCCCCCCCCCCCCCCCCATCTCTAGTGCCTAATGCTTTAATTTGTCCCTAGGGGGAAGCTGGGCCGGTATCCACCATGGCCAGGAAAGGTGAGTTAGGTTTTTCCTTATTTACTTGGTGTTTTTTTTTTTTTTCCTTCTGTACAGGGAAAGCTTTACCTGAAAGCTTTCCAGTTAAAGATTAGTATTGTTTTTCTTTTTTCCTTTTTTTTTTTTTAAATGTACCAAACCCTTGAGTCTAAGCTGTGAACCAGTTTCAGGGTTTTAATTAAACTGGAAGTTCAGCCTGTCACTAACAGCTGTTAGCTCAGATGGGATGAAAAGCCATTCATCCAGCTCTAAAACTGATTGTGTTCCTCAGATTTAGCTATTTAATCACTATCGCTTTCTGCAACTCAGGTTTCTTTCCTCCTCTGGTGACTTAGTTAAATCCACTGGTTTAAATAATAGAAATAAAGAGTCTGCCTTCTCAAGATATTTTTTAGAGATATGTTTTTCGAGGAATGCTGGGTGTTGAACTTCTGGTTCAGTTGTTTTTTGCTGATGAAAGGCCAAAAAGATTTTAGGAAATTAAATTCTACATGCCATCAGTTTCCATGAAAAAGTCAGGAGCAGTTCAGGCTGGATATCAGGAAAAGGTTCTTCACCAAGAGGGTGGTTGGGCGCTGGAACAGGCTTCCCAGGGCAGCAGCGGTCATGGCACCGAGCCTGCCGGAGAGCAAGAAGTGTTTGGACAGTGCTCTCAGGTGCACGGTCTGATTTTTTTTTTTTTTTTTGGGTGGTCCTTTGGGGCCCCAGGAGTTGAACTCAATGATCCTTGTGGGTCCCTTCCAGCTCAGGATATGCTGTGATTCTGTGAACTTTGTTTTTATTTTCCGTGTAGGTATGAGGACTGGAAATGCTGAGATAAAAGCATGCCACAGGGGGGAAAAGTGTTGTTAATGTGGCTGACAGCCATAAATACTTGGTTTCACTCTGGTTGTTGAATCAGGTTAAAACCAGGCTCGCCTGCAGTCTTTCAGGTGTCATCTGTGTAAGAGAAGGACTGATTTTCTCTTCTCTAATACTTTAAACTTCATAAGTAAGCTATTTTGGGAGCAAAGACAATGTTTTGGATATGAATTTTAGACTTAACTAAGTGGAACAAATGTTTATGAATGCCATTTGGCTTTATAAGTTTTAAAAAGATCCCTGTCTTACTGGGGACAGGGAACCTCACTAAGAACATAGTGATGTATCAGTGGAGTTTGGGTATTTTTTCAATCTGCTGCTGCATAAGCGTATCTAAAGAAATATACGGGTTACATCTTTAATTAAAAGACATGTAATAGTTTTAAGTCCTCTTCCTTGTTAGGTTTAAAAATAAAAATCTACAAGAGTTCTAATGCTGGATAATAAAGTCACAGAGTATAACCTTTCTTTATGTGCTTTTTAACTTTCGCTTTTAATTACCTTTAGATCGTTAATCCGCCTAAAGATCTGAAGAAACCTCGTGGAAAAAAGTGCTTCTTTGTGAAGTTTTTTGGAACAGAAGATCAGTACGTACTGCTTGTTTTCATCTGGTGAAAGTGCTGTTCCATATAACGTGCTTTTTTTCATGGAAGAAACTTTTGCTAACACGGCAAAGTGTGAATTTGTAGAAGTTTTTAGTTTATATGCAATAAAAATCCATCTATTATTGCATGCTATAGACATGCAAGTGGGTGTATGAAGACTTGGAAGACTTCTGTACTCAGTTACACCAGGATTTTAGTTGCTGCTGTGAAGGAAACTTCTTGGTAGCTTGCCATTTGTAAGGGAGTAGGTGTGATGGTCCTGGGTTAGGTTTTAGCATGTAACTGTTCGAGACAGGTACAGTGAAGAGCATTCATTTATTTTTGTGCTGGAAGAATAACATGGCTTTATGCTTGCCACTCATAATAAGAACATAGTTTCATGCCTGAAGACTGAAAACGTTCTCGCTGCACCTTTGGGAGACTTTGTAGCATAGGGCAACAAAAACTAGTAGACTCTTTTTGCAAAGCAGAAGTTACTGGTTCCAAATAGACATACAAGATCATAGTTGTCTTGGACTTAGATGTTTACAATCTGGAGAGAAAAATGAAACTTATTTCTTGAAGCCAAAAATTATGTTGCCGGTTTTCCTGTTTTTCTTTGCTGCTATTTGGTGTTCAGTCATGCAATAAGTGAGAAACCTGCAGGAGATTAGCAAACATGTTACTTCTGGTAGGGACAGGAGTAACAAGAACCAAGAAATGGATGTTGCTTAAGAGAACTGTTTTCAACGATATTCTTGCTTATTAAAAAAAAAATCCATTAAGAACTGATATCTAAACTTGATGGGGTAGAAATGAATGCTGCACACTAATAGGAAGGTTTGTAGGATCTCTAGTAATATACAGTAGGTGAATGTTGATTTGAGGGCAAAGGATTTTTTCTTCTTGTTAGCCAATGGATATTCGAACTAATCAGGCTCTAAAAGCTGAGATCTGTCTCTTTCTATCCTAATCATTTGCTCTTGTTTCTTCAATTTCATGTTTTTGGATCAAATACAGAGGTGTTTTGTATTAAGACAAGTTTGGAAGAAGTGGTTGTATGTTTATGGTACTGTAGCTGAGGTTAGCGACATTATTGCAAGTGTAGAGTTCAGATCTACAAAATAATTAGGATCTACTACATGATTCTGTATTCTTTCTAGGGAAAATCCGACCACGTGACACAGGAAGGTAGTGCTTGCACACACACCTGCCTGCATTCTTCCCGCTCTCCCTGCTGCTTGTGAAATTTAATCATTTCCTGCTAGATGATCACAGTTCAGAAGCTTGCTCGTTTTGACTTGCATACCTTATCTGAAAATTAAATAGAAATAAATACTGTCCTCTTTGCTGCTCTTATAAAGTAATATTGATAGACAGGAGAGAGAATCTTGTGTGCCTGTTCTCTCCTGAGTTATGGTGGTGTTAGAACTGTGAGAAATGCTTGTCTTTGAGTGTAGTCAAAGAACCAAGTCATGAAAATTTTAACTGATTTCACTTAACGTATGAGCATCAAGGGGAAATTGTTTTATTTTTTGTAAGTAAACTAATGCATTTTACAAATAACTTTTTGTAAGACATATATAAACAGTGGAAATAACAAATTAAGAGAATCTCTATCTAATGAACAGAATTACAAGTGGGAGCATGCAGAACTCCTATCGCTGACTGTAGTTCACGGTATGATAAATACACACTGGCTCATACTGGTATTCTAGTGCACGTTGCTCCTGTTTTCTTGTGCTTTGCTTTTTCCATACCTTTCAAGGTTGCAAGGTGACATTACCATTGATCCAATTTTACAGCTCTTCTGTTACTGCTTTATTCTGTCAAGATTTAATATTTGGACACAGACCTTTTGGTTATTGGGCAGTTTGTGTAAGGCAAAGGCAAGTGCTAGTTAATGGGTAGAGTCCTTCTTGGACACTTCTCAGGGTGGTTGCCAGCCAGTTTGTCAGTGGTTAGGCAATCTCAGAATATGGATAGACTATTTTCTTCTGAGGAATTCCAAAATGCTAGTGAAAAGCTATTTCCTTCTGACATTTGTGGCTCCAGTTTCTCATACCAAAGGTTAAGGAGAAAGCTGCTTAAAGGTAAGAATGGGTTTGCAGTCATTTTGTTGTTTTAATGTGGAAGAGGAATTTGCTGATTAATTTAAACTGTGGTGTACGCCTGTGCTCTAGCATAGTGAGAGGCACCTTGATGTTCGTAGTGGTGATATAACATCCATGTCCTGTTCTAAGCGATTTCCTTAATCGTGATGCACGTGCTCATGTAATGCCTCTTACTGACTTGTTCTCTAAATTCTTCTCTAGTAGTGAGAATTCCTAGTCTGCCCAGGACTTTTTTTCTGAGTATTTGTCCTCAGAGTAAGTCACATCAAAATGATTCTTCATCCAAAATCAAGAAGAGTTGATGTTTCCTGCCCATAGAACTGACAAGCATGTAACGGCATACAGTTGATGGATTATAAACTACAACTTTCTTTTAGTCTTTCTAAATAGCGATGGAAGATTGACCTCTTGCCTTTGTTTTCAGCTGTGCTTCTTAAATAGCTTTTCAGATTGCCTTTTATTTTCCATTTCCTATGACAAGCTACAGGCACGTCTTAGGAAATATTTGTACATCATTCTAGTAATCAAGGGCAGCAGCTGTAAGAATTGCTGTGTGTATTTATTTATGGCAGTTAGCAGTTACTAGGCTGGTAGGCCCATAGCCTACCAGTCTTACAGAAATGCTTGGAGTACTCCTTCCAGTTCAGAATGTTCTGACGTTTCATGGCCTGTTAGGAAATTCATTATGACATTTTCAAAACTGGAAAAAAAATGAAAATCAATGCTTTTTATTATGAAGCTGTCACTCTTCAGCACACTTTTCTTCATGGAAGTATCAGGGAGAGTTCTGCAGTCATCAGGGCTGTGGATGTGTGTGCATGTACATACGCTGTAGCTATACTGTCATAGTCGTGGTCTTGCAAGTCATGTGCATCAGTCTTAATAGGAAGCTGGAGCAGCTCATTCTTAACACACAGCACCTTTTTGAAGCATCAGTAGAAAACTAAATAGTCTTAGTAAATGCTGTGGGGTCAGGGGGTCACTTCCTGACTTGATATACTAAGGAAAAATGGCAAGTGTGTAAGGAAAAATGAAAGAAGCTTGTAATCTAAGATAACTAATGATCTGCAATGTATTTGCATTAGGCCTGACAATCTTGGCACAGCATTTGGTGTCTTCCCATTTCTCATATACTGTTGTGATGCCAGCACGTACCCTCTTCTTCTGCCACTGTCCTCCCTGGTTTTCAGGGAGAGAGAAGTTTACGGAAGTAGTCTTTGTAAAATATTATATGAGATCCCGACGTCAGAAAACACGTGGTTGAAGCTTGCCAGGTGTTGAATGTGATACTTTTTGGGAATCCTCATAGACTCAGAGGCTGTAGGCTGAGCTGACGCAAGGTTAGCTTACATTGCTGCTGTTTTTCAGATGGGCGTATCCCATGCAGAGCTCGGCTGTAGTTGAGCTGCTGTATGCCAGAGCCAGCTGGGATGTTGTTAGACATCTCTGTAGGCAGAGTGCCATAGATGAAAATTACTATAGTCAAAACTTGTTCTTTTCTTGCTGATATTTCTGAAAGTTTAAGTATTCTGTAAAGTTTCTGTTATTGCATAAATTACACATTTCCTCTACTGTAGTAAAATACACTACAATTGCATAAATTTGAAAAATTTACCACTTACAACTTCTATCAACATTGAACTTCTGCTTGTTCTTCTGCAAAATATCCCTTCCTTTCAGTTGCATGGATGTTTGGTTTAACTTGTTGTGATCATTTTTGTGCTGTTTGCCATAAAAAGCTTTAAATACCAAATTAGAGAGTTCTGCTGTTTGAGTTGTCATACTGATGAAAATTGGGGCTTAGCCTTTTGATGTCAGGAACCCCTGTCCTTATTTCTGCATTTCATTTCTTGGTTGTGTGCTCACCAGCACAGATCTTGCAAATAGCTAAGCTGTTTTCGACTTCAGACTGATTGTGTTAACATTTAGTGTGGGCCTTTAAACTGGTGCTCTGTAAACTTGAACGTTCCCAGGCTTTACTAAGTAAAAGAACCTTGGAGATACAGTGCCACCATTCTGCAGACCTAACTTGTAAGGCTTGCAAAAAGTATTTGTGAAGTTTCTGCTACTCCCCTTTCTCCAATCTTTCTAGGGTTTTTCAAGGTATCATTAGGAACTGGTATCTTTAGACTGGAAGAGTGGCTAGAAAATAGTGCATTTTAAGGTCATCTTACCTGTCCTAAACTCCTGTCACAGATTTGAAAATGCTGTCTCTGGTTGTCTCTCTTCTATGGCACTGTTTTCCATGCAGCTCTAGGTCACATTCATACTTGCCTCTGCTTCACGAGCTTTTAAAGTTTTGATTGTTTGTGAATAGAATGCGGATTTTTACAATGAGCAGGGGCTTTGTAAGAATGGCATATTGAAGGAGATGAGGAAGGGTATGAAGAAATTAGCAGAGAAGCCCATTACTAAAATGTATCTCATACATAAAAATGTATTAATGCTCTCAGACACATGATCTGACTTTTTTTGGGGGGTGGTCCTTTGGGGACCCAGGTGTTGGACTTGATGATCCTTGTGGGTCCCTTCCAACTTGGATATTCTATGATCTTTTTAACGTCTTTTCACTTTCTATTTAATCCATTCTTTATAGATATTGGATGACTCTGTGTGGCAATATAAATGCAATCTCCTTTTAAATATGATAGCTTCAGTAATGTAATGTCACTAATTCCTTTTCTGGGGGCGTTAATGCATTGCCAAGTGAGGAGAAAAATAGTTCCTTGTACGTTGCATCCTAGTGCACTGGGTTTACCTGGCAAGGGCTTGTTTGCATGGGGCCTGCAGGGGTGGTCTTTGTGAGCAGAGCCCAGAAGTAGACGAGAGCCAAATTCAGTCAGCTCCAAAAGAGACCTGCTGCTGGCCAGAGCTGAGCCAGCGAGTGATGCTGGTTGCACCTCTGGGAGAGCAGATTTAAGAAAGGGGCTGGAGGGGGGCATGGAACTGCTGTGCAACAAGAGTTGGAGGAGAGAAGAATGACCACCAGCCCTGCAGACAGCCAGGGCAGTGCAGGAGGTAGAACAGGCTGTCCCCCTGCAGCCCATGGGTCCCATGGCAGAGCAGGGTGGAAGAAAAAAAAAAAAAAAAGCACACAGGTTGAGATAATTTCCTTAAAGGAAAAAGGAAGAGGGAAAAACAAGCAAAGGCTATGCGGAAGCACAGAGAGAGGAAAAAAAATTGCTTGTTGATGGGAAGTAGAGAATAATGTTCGACCATGTCCTGGGAAGCAGGGCCTCAATACTTGTATCAGTTGTTTGGGAGGACAAACATCTTCATACTGAGAGCCCCTCCTCTCCTTCCCCTTCCCCACCTCTTAGTGCTGAATGTGACACCATATAGTATGGAATATCCCTTTGGTCTGTTCAGGTCAGCTGCCCTGATGATATCCTGTTCCCACTCCTTGCCCACCCCTGGCCTACTGGTTTTGGCAGGGTCTGTAGAGTCCTGATGCTTTGTCAGCACTGCTCAGTAATGGACACACTGCTGGTGTGATAGCAGTGCTGCTCTAGCTACAAGTGCAGAGCCCAGTGCTGTATGGGCTGCTGCAGGGAAAGCGAACTCCATCCCAGCCAGAGCCAGCACACCTAGAGACCTCCTATCTTAGTATTGGCCGTGAGGTTATTGCTTAATAGAGATCTGGTATATAAACAGCTTCCCAGTAAACACATTTATTCATTAGTTTTCAGGTGTCTGAAACACACAAATGCTTTCTGGACATCCAGTGTCAAAAGCCATGTCCGTATCTTACAGAAGGTTATCCAAGTAGGTGACACACAAAGGGTAAACTGGAAAGGAAAAGACCCTTCTCAGTTATTTCACCCTGAGGCAGCACTTAAGACTGTTTTTCACTTGTTAGTTTGTCTCTGAGATCTCTAGCTCTTTGTCCCATGTGAGCACGAGTGCCAAAATTTACCTTCAGTGCCTGGAAGAGGAAAGCTTTGTACTTCAGACTTTCTCTATCCGAAAGGAGAAGTAGTGGGAAAGTAAACTAATGAGCATGTATAGCAAAGAGGGATAGTATGTGCAGGCTGAAAGAAACCTAAGAGAACACCATGGAAGAAAAAACTGTTCTTACTTTAAATTTAAATCTGGGAACGGTGCTTAATGTGCTTTATTGTAATGTACCCCCAAAGTTTGTTTCCTTTGTATGCACAATGGAAAGACTTAAAGCTGATGCTTCGTAGTACCTAGTCATGCTTTGTCCCTGAGTGTCCCACAGAAAGGCTTTGCATCGAAGTGAATGTTTGGATGTTTTACTAATGTCTGGGCAGCTGTGGAGGGGTTCTTTGAACAGCTGCTAAACTGCAGGCTCTAGGCTGAAAGTAATGATTTGACTTGTTCTGGTATGTTAAGTCAGTTGTTCTGAAGATGATATAAACTAAGCAAAAAGACTCAGCTTCGTGTGCAGGAGAGTACTGGGTTCTGCTTCCAGGCTACGACTGGCAGTATGGAAAGGATGCTGGTGCTTCTGCAGTCAGTTTTAGCAGGAGACCTTATCTCTCCCTATACGGGATACAAAAAAGTTTGTCTACATTCAGGAAGCTGTTTTCTAACTACAAAAAGTGGTTAATGCCAGTGAAGCTCTCTGTGAAGTTTTAAAGGGTTTGCTGGCTTTACTCATGAAGAGAGGGCAAGCAGGATCCAGCAAAGCAATTGACTTATTATTTTTTTAATAATCTTTAATTAGTAGTTTTTATCATTTTTTTCACCTTTATGTTAAGCTTAATTGCATGACATGCATGATTTCTAAAGAGGCATCTGTTAAACCATTTCACCTGCTTACAGGAGCTAGACAGTACTGGAGAATGTTTAAAATGTATAATCAAGGCTATTCAGTGTTTCTAACACAGGGATGTTTGGGGACCAGAGAAAATCAATTCAGCTGGCTCATACTCTGTGCTGGGCTGCTATATGCTAAAAAAAAAAAAACATCCTGGCTCAAAAAGATTTTCTAAAACTTAGGTATCTTTTCAGTAGGGTGGAAGTAGCTTTTTAACAGTGTGGCTAATAAGTCTAGGCTTGAGTCTGAGGAGAGAGGAAAGTAGTCTAATCCCTGTGAAAGCCACAAGGAATAATGAAAGCAAAGGTATTCCCTTAAGCTGCAGTGAATGAGTTGTAGAAGAGCTTGCCAATCAGAAGGGAAGTGAAGTTGTCATCCTGTAGTTGAACACTTACCCATTTGATAAATGTCAAGAGGTCCTATTCAGCAGCAGTGGAAATGGTGAAGTCTTTTGAGTTTCCTCTTCAACTGCAGTCAAGTGAATACTCTGCTACTGTACCAGTTTACCTTAAGTCAAACAGTAACAATGAAGAAAACTGTTCTTTTTCCTCAAAAGTGAAAACGCTGTTATCGTGCAGAATGTCAAGGTACGTTCGAAATACACCTGGCAATGAGCTGTGGTGTTTGCACTTCCTTCATTTGTGAGGTATCTAATTTTGTTCTTTCTCCAGTTTTTGCAGACGCTTGTACACAATGTGTTTGAGCAAGGGATTGATTACTTTGAATTGTTATGTGGCCTCCACTTTTAACAGCCTTATGAACAGATTCGTGTTGGGGGCTACCTAATACGGAGGCATGTGATTGCGGGTGTTTCTACTGGTGATATAAGAACAGCCACTAGACTGCCTTTGTACTGAACAAGTGCCTATGATCATATCCAAAAGCTGGTCTGCTGATAGAGTATATGAATAGCGCTTAGAGGGGAGCAGTGCTAGCACAAGAGGATGAGAAACCTGAGAGAGAAACCAAGTAAAAGTGCCAGAAGTAAATTCTCAGTGAATGCAGACATTACAGTCCTTCAAGCTGTAGAAAACGAGTGAATTTGGGTTGCTATCATCAATTGCTCTGGGGAAGAAAGTGTATCTCTATTTCTAGAAGTATAGTGGTTGAGGAATTTGCTGTTTGGAGAATAACTTATTTTTTCTGATTTCTAGTGCTTGGATCAAAGTGGAGCAGCTGAAGCCGTATCACCTTCACAAAGAGGAAATGATAAAGATTAACAAGGGTAAGCGCTTCCAGCAAGCCGTGGATGCTGTAGAGGAGTTCCTTAGAAAAACCAAAGGCAAGGATCAGGTGAGTGGATGGTTCTTTACTGTGTGCATCAAAACAAGACTTGGTATGAACGATGGTGAAATGTATCTTTTATCTGAAAGGAGTTCATTGCTTCTGTCAAGTTTGGGGGGGAGGGGGGCATGGTTTTCATTCCTGTGTCTTTTTTTCCCCCCATCCTCTCTTCTTCCCCACTCAGTCTTGTTTGAGGAGGAGGGGGAAAAAGTATTCTAATACTGATGGAGAAACTGAAGAGGCTAATTGATCTGCTTATGATGAATTTATAAATCAGTCTTAAGTCTTGGCCTAGAATTTAATATCTACTGATCTCGTCTTAAGTATAGTAGAAGTGCATATATGTGCACGCACTCCCAGCGAATCTTCATGGCCTGTTCTATTACTCAGTTACTTAAACTGATGTGTTTTTGCAGGTGAACTGACCGGCAACTTCACTCACTGACTTCAAGGGGCTAACAAATACCTAGTTTTCGTGTTACTGTGCTGTTGGTTTGCCTGATAATAATCAGCACAGGGTTCTTCACATCCTTGGTTTTACATAAAAGTCATTCAAGCTCTTCTCTTCTTTCCTTACCATCTTCTATTCTGTAATCTCTCAGGCATCTTCCCATAACTCCAGTGAAGAGAAGAATCGACGTAATTCCAGTGAAGAAAGAGGCAAGCAATCTGCTGGTGAAGAGAAACGCAAAGCCAGCTTGTCTGAAGGGAAGTTGAAGAAGGGCACAGGGGAAGGAAAAAAGAGGGTTTCTTCTGTATCGTCAGAGAGAGGATCAAAGTCACCTTTGAAAAGAGCCCAGGATCAGAGCCCCCGAAAGCGGGGGCGTCCACCCAAGGATGAGAAGGTTTGTGTTGTGCATGTCCGCCAGTGCCCTGTGGACTTTGCAGGTGGATTCTAGGAATGACTGGCACCTTAAATAACAGGCCAGCAGGACGAGTCAATTCAGTATCAGGTGGTTTAAGCTGTTCCATGTTGCTTCTTCTAGACTGATTGGTTGTCAGATACCTTTGGCGAGCATATTGTTGATTCTTTCTGTGAATTTATTGCAGTTATTAAATGGCTCTGTTCAAATCTTGGAGAGGGCTTTGAGAGCTGTCTCCTGAGATTCCACCTTCCATCTTGCCATCCCTCAAATTCAGTTTATGTGGGAAGGATTAGTGAGGAGATGTGGGTCTTCATCTGATTCCTGACTTGTCCCATTTCGTCTGCTTTGTGTGATCAAGTGATTTATAGTCACTTAACACACCCTTAGTAAGTGCTGAGGATGAAGGTGTTCTTAAGGGCAAAGGCTTAAAGAAGAAATTCTTGTAGCATGGAGAGAATACACCAGAAGAATTCTTTTTATTTGTTTCAACTTCTGTACTATAGGATCTGTTTCCTTCCTCCATTACAAAAGTCCAGCATAAGAGCGTTATTTTATCCTTGTTACTTCCCTTTTACATCTGGATGTCGTGACAGCAACAGGAGCCAGCAGTCATCTAGAGTTCCAGCCTTTTTATTTATTGTGGAACTCCGTGCTGAGGTCCAGATCTTCCTTTTCCAAAAGGATAAGTATTGCAGTGGATTTTTACAATGCATATGTTCCATCGGAGACTTCAGATGAAGACTGTTGGGAGACTTCAGCTGATAACACCCTGCATTAGCCTGCTTTCTCACCAGTACTTCAAAGGGATCATGTTTTCCTGTGCTTCACAATCTTTGCTTTCAGTATACCTCAGGATGCAACTCAAGATGGTAGTCTTTGATCTCCAAAATTATTACTGGATTGGCCATAACAGGTTGAACAGCAAACTCTGTCTTGATGCCTTGGTAGTAAAATGAAGCTGATGAAAGAAATACTGGCTTTTTTTTTCTTGAGCCAACTTCTGTTAAATCAGACCATGCAGAAGAGACCATCAGTTTCTCCTTTTGGGGGGAGTTGGAAGAGGGGAGGAATGAATGCATACTTGTGAATTCTTACTAATAATTAGAGTGACTCATGCAGGAATACACTTTATTAGAACTTACTTTCTCCTTCCGAAGTGTTGCTATAGGCACATTATATGTTCAAATTACAATAAGCCCTATTTTTCTGATGCAAAATGCTTTTGTCTTTGAGCTAAGCTCATTCCAAAATTGATCAAAACTGATGGCTGTGAGAATTCCAATAGTGCTGACATGCTACATGCTTAGTTTTTACTGTATTAGCTGCTTTGGGGTATCGGAGAGAGTGCTGAGTGACTTAATTGTGGCACCAGAATTTTTACTGAGGAATTACAAGTGTGGTGGGTTTAAACAGCTTGTCACAAAGTGGTGGCCAGCTAGGTGATAAATGTTTGGCCACAGACCATGAAAGTGAGTGAGTTTCTCTAGGAAGTAACTTTTACAAGTTCAGAAAAGTAATGTACTGACAATTAGAGAAATCACTATAAAATTATTATGTCATAACACTATTTTTCAGCCTGTGAAATAACTTTAAAGTCTTGTATTCTGCTTGCCTTGTTCTCATAACTTCCCCAAAATATTAGTCCTAAAAGGAGAAAATGTTTGTTATTGTTCTGAATTACTGCAATGTTGGGATCTGGGTTTTTTGTTCACAGTCCAAATTCTAGTTTTCCAAGCACTTAGCGTGCAGAAAATTCAAGGATCCAATTGTTGCTGAGGTGTGCTCTATCTAGAAATGTTCTTTAGGCATACGTGATCATTCGCATACTCTCATTTTCAAGTGTATATGGATATTTTCAAAGGACCAGCACAACCATATGTTATCAGAGTAGTCTCCACCCATGCTTTGCCAGTTGAAGCAGCAGTGTGGTCTCTAAAGAGAGAATTTTAGTGGGCAAGGTGTTCCTTAGACTGAAATGGCGCTTCGAGATTGGAGGCTGAAGTCTAAATTGTCCCTGCTATCAGCTGAAACAGTTGTATCAATATGAGTTACCTACAGCTGTCTTGCTCTTACCTGTTTTGCAAAGTGCTCTTCTCTCGTGGTTCTGTGTGGACACCAAGATACACCGTGCATTTTCCTGAAGGGTGTTTCATTTCTGAACCCTCATTTCAGGAAGATAACACCCAGTACATAGAAGTCTTGCACAGTCTCTTCATATAGCATGAAGACGCATGTTTTAACCGTTATCTTTGGAAATAAGGATGCGTATATTAAAACTTACAGTACAATAATGATGCATTAATATCATCATGACATGACAAATTGGGGTATGTTAATGAATGGGAGCAGTCCACATACCAGTTCCTGTCTCATGCATTCTGCAAACTTGAGCAGATGTGACTGTATCAGATACACACTTAGAAGCTTCTGCTAACAGGTAGGCCACTTTCTTTGGTTTTGATGGCAGTAGAAGATTAGAACAGTTCAAAGCTCTGCTTGACTGTGGTGATGTTCTTTACCCATTTTTTAGCTTTTTGCATCCACCAGAGGGAAATGCTGGATCAAGTGTGTTTGTTTCTCAGCTCACTGCATGATTACACAAGTGCAATGATTACTGTTGCGGCTTCTGGACAATCCATTCTTCATATGTAACTGGTTGAATTCCCTTCTTGGCAGTTCATGTTGTTGTTTTCTTAACGTCACCTGCATTGATAATGCTGTGTGCTTTCAATATTACCTCTTCGTGGAAGAGCGTGTGTAGTGCTTTTCAAAACTGTGTATGATCTTATGATCAACATGATCTTATGATCAACATGCTGTTATCAGCTACTGAGCCAGGTTGTAAACTCTTTCTGATCTTCCTCATATCTTCTCAGGACCTCACAATTCCAGAGTCAAGTACAGTGAAGAGAGTGATGACTGGAACAGTGGCTGGATTTAAATGGCCACCAAGCGTCAGTGAGGTGAGAAGCTCTAGGTTTTCTTTACAGCATAATCGATCTAGGAACTGAGCTTGTAGAAGATGATCTAGAGCCTTTTATCTCGGCTGTGGAATAGAGATTTTCCCTTCCTCCTGTAGGACCAAAAAGATGCTTTCTTTATGTCATTCTGTATTGTAACAAAGCTTGACAGTCTCCTGGGCAACTAGTAAGTATGTTGAAAAGTGATATTTCAGTCATTGTGGAATCATCTGCAAATTCACGCCTCACCTACTGCACATGTTTTTTGTACTTCTGGTTTCAAAAATATTTCTGTGACTGGCTTCCCAAAACTGGAAGAGAAGACGTGGATAGTCTCTCCCTGTATGGATACTGTGGGTATAGGGTAGTTTACTTCAATTTCACTCTTAAATAGCTTTTGGAAACCTTCCATTTTGTACACAAATAATTAAATGATAAGGCAGAGTAAGAAGAGCATGATTCTACAATAGTGCTTAGGATGCTCACTGGGCAGGTAAAATACATGGGCTCCAGTTCTTGTTGCTGTTAATATGGGTTTGCCTACCATATGACTGCTAGGATTAATGTCCAGCCAACTCCCAGAATACTGTTTTAAGAAATTTCTTGGAAGCTGGAAAATAATTGTTTTTGGGAGGAGCTGTTGCTTCTGTCAAGCATGGAAAGGCCTTGCAGAGAGATCTGGACAGATTGGAGAGCTGGGTAATCACCAACCACGTGAAGTTTAACAAAAGCAAGTGCCGGGTCCTGCACCTGGGACAGGGCAACCCTGGCTATTCGTACAGACTGGGTGACGAGACACTGGAGAGCAGCCCTGCAGAGAGGGATCTGGGGGTTGTGGTTGACAGCAAGCTGAATATGAGCCAGCAGTGTCCTGGCAGCCAGGAGGGCCAACCGTATCCTGGGGTGCATCAAGCACGGCATCGCTAGTCAGTCGAGGGAAGGGATTGTCCCGCTCTGCTCTGCACTGGTGCAGCCTCACCTTGAACACTGTGTGCAGTTGTGGGCACCACAGTACAAAAAGGATGTAAAACTGTTGGAGAGTGTCCAGAGGAGGGCTACAAAGATGGTGAAGGGCCTAGAGGGGAAGACGTATGAGGAGCGGCTGAGGTCACTGGGCCTGTTCAGCCTGGAAAAGAGGAGGCTGAGGGGAGACCTCATCGTGGCCTACAGCTTCCTCATGAGGGGGAGTGGAGGGGCAGGCACCGATCTCTTCTCTCTGGTGACCAGTGGTAGGACCCGAGGGATTGGAGTCAAGCTGTGATGGGGGAGGCTTTGCTTTTGAGAATGAAACAGTGTAAACTGCTTAATCGAAACAGGCTGCTTGATACAGCTGCTACATATTGAATATTTTACACCTTAAGTTGTTATTGTCATGCAGCTTGGGAGAACAAGGTAATAGTGCTGTGGTTGCTCAGTGACTCTCTGGGAGGTTTCTGAGTATGTTTTTTTTTTCTTTGTAGCCTGTGAAGGACAGTGATCCGCACTTTCATCACTTCCTGCTGAGCCAGACAGAGAAGGTGAGGATTTGGCAGACAGGATCATTCTGCTAATCTGTCTAGCTTGGCATCCTGCCCTTTGCTGGGATGAAGGGCTAAGTACAAGGAGTAGACGTAACCAGCTCTGAAATTCTGTTCTTTGGGGCCTAGTAGAAATGAGATTCTCACGTGCAGTCTTGTAGTTCGATTACTTCCTAACATTTAGGTTTAGAATGATTTAGCAGTGAGGACAACAAATAGTTTAAGTCATTAAAGATTTCCTAGCACCAGGATTTGGCAGACTTGTTCTATTAAATTCTGCAGATTGAACGTGAGGGCTAGGTAAAGCTGTTCTTCTGTTTTAAAACACTGTTTTTTGATTCTTTGACAGTTGTCCTTCCAATTTCTTCATTTGGATGAACTTGTTAATTAGCTTAATATGGGAGGAGAATTTCCTGTGACCAGAAAAGCTCCATGTAAAACAGTCAATTTATCTCATAAGAGTCAGAAGTCTTGCAGGATTTTATCTTCAGCCAGTGAAAATGTGGAGGAAAAGAGAAGATAAAATGAAATGGAAAAAACATTTATATCTGGCTGAGGATCTGGGCAGAGACAGATTAAGAGTAGCTGAAAATAAGCAGCCAAGGCAGGGGCAGCCTTCAGCATGCGATTTGTTGTAAGCCGTGTGCCTTCTTAGCTTAATGAAAAGGCTTCCACAGCTGCATTGACATAATGAGCACAGGTATGAGGCGAGGTGCTCTGTGTCAGGCTCTGGAGTTCTATTTTCTTTGGCTCAAATGTGAGAGTAGGGATGCCCTGAATCCTTGCCTCTAGGGGAGCCTGTTGTATGAACTGCGGAGAGGAGTTTGTAGTCCCTGCATCAGAAAACAGTCTGAATTGTTGGAGTAGGGTAGGAAGGGAATAACTTGGTATGTTACAGTAGGTTTTTGTTTTTGTTTTCACCCATTGAGGGAAGCCTGAGAGTTTTCCTGTGTTGCAGATGGTGTGTGGGTGAGCTGCCTGTTTTCTTTGTAGCAAGGATATAGTCTGTTTACTCAGCAGAGCAAATCAGCCCTGTCATTCCTCTGAATGCTTTGTCTTCTTCATACAGCCAGCTGTGTGCTATCAAGCCATCACAAAGAAGCTGAAGGTTTGTGAAGAGGTGAGGCAGCTCTTGGCTTTGATGGATTTTCCTTATTGTCATAAGGATTTACAGTTCCTCCAGAGCTGTGTGCTTTTTATTGTTTTCAGGAAACGGGATCCACCTCCATCCAGGCAGCAGACAGCACAGCAGTCAATGGCAGTATCACGCCCACAGACAAAAAGTAAGATCTCCAACGCACTTCAGCCATTTCCCTTCCTTTTTCTCCTTCCCACTTTATACATGCAGCCATATCCAGCTTGTGAGAATCAATAAACCTAACGTTTCTCTGTAACTAGAGATCTCTTCTGTCCTTGCGTGAAACTCTAATTTGGGGGGAGGTGGGAGGGAGGCAGCTAGAAAGAAAACAGGAGCTGTACTGTAGAAAAATTCTAAACAAGGTCTGGCCTGGGTATATTTGCAGTTCAGTGCTTTCGTGCAGTTGCCCTATTTCTTTAGGGTATATTGCAGAACATGAAGAAGCAGTATTTCTGAGTGCTGTATGATGCAGAAGGATAAAAGCTAGTTTTTCTGGTAGTGTGTGGCAGTTGACTGGGGTTGTTTAATTGCTATCCTGCGTATATAGAAGGCAAGCGGAAGAGGGAGGTGTGTTCTCCCAGCCCAGGAGCTTTGCTACGTAGCATATGAGACTTCTGGTTTCTTCTAACGCCCCCCCCTTCTCCTTTCTAGAGTGAGAGCAGCTTCACTTGAGCTTCCTGTGTCATTCTGTAACTTCCGCTCTGTTCAAATTGAGTTCAGGCCACAGCTTGCTCCTTGCCGTTGGGGTCGTTCTTAATGGGATATCATTTCTCAACTGTACTCACAGGGAACCAAAATAATAATGAAGCTGTTCAGGTAAAACAGTCTCTCAGGAAAGTGTGGCTCAGATGTGGGTTGGGAAAGAAAGAAGATGACTGTTCCAGAGCCTTGAAAACAGGTGGACCTTGGTCGATCTGTTTAAGGAGCCTGTAGTGTCTTGCTCTGCCCTGTCTAAATTAGTTTGCTCTAACAGAAAATAGCATGACTAGATGGGAGAGCACGGGAGGCTTGCGAAAGCCACAGTGCGACTGTAGTGTGGCTAACTGTGAAGAACTAAGTGTTGGGAGCTGCGAGGCTGACTTCATTTTGAAGTTACATCAGCCATGTAACTGAACGCTTCAGAATTTCCTGCTAGAATTGTGGTTTTGGTGTGAAGCTAGCTGCATGATGTATAAAAGGATCCTTGCAGCAATGACTGCAAAACAATTCAAATTGCGGGGTAATTGCAGGGATAGAACTTAGTGCATTGTCTTTTTCTTGAAGTGGGGGGAGCAGAACTTTTGCCAGCTTAGGGGAGGAAAGGCAGCTGATGTCAGGGATTGTCTCACTCATGTTGACCTGTAGTGGGCTATTAGTTCCTTTCTTTGTCCATCAAATCGCAGCTGTGGAGCAGGGACTAGATCTCTGGTATGTCTTTGTGTGGTGCATAGCGCAGTAGTTCTTGCTGGATTTTACTGAAATAAAAATAGTAATGTATCATTCAGTAGTATAAGCCAGCCATTGTACGCATGAACTTGTTCAAAAAAAAAACAAATTAGAGAAGCACCTGCTAATTCACACATCCTCTCTCTTCAGCGTAGCAATAGCTAGCTACAGAAAGCACAAGCAACGAAATGTAATAACTAAAAACCAAAGAACCCAGCCTCCTAATCTTTTACTATTTTCCTACTCTTCTGAAGCGGGCTTAAGACTTTCTGCCGGAAATTGTCAGGGTTGCTTAGTAAGCAAAACAAATACCAGCTCGCTGTTAAAGCACAGTATTTGCCCATTTGAAACGTGAGGCTTAAAAATCCTGTTGTTCTGCCTGTGGCTGCAGTGTGATATTTTTTTATGGTGATGCTCCAGGGTTTGCTCTTCATCACTTCCAAGACCACAAGAGGCTCACAACAACTGTTTTCTGTTACATAATCCCTTTTCTTCATTAATGTTTGTCTTCCCCTCAGGATAGGATTTCTGGGACTTGGTCTGATGGGAAGCGGCATTGTCTCCAATTTACTGAAGATGGGTCACACTGTTACTGTGTGGAACCGGACTGCTGAGAAGGTAGGTAGGCATGTACTTTAGGTAGGCATTAGTACTTACCTCTTTTAAACATGTAGTTACTGGCTGTGGTCACCAGTCACTGGTGCTTGGGAGAGGATGCCAAGGAAACACGGGTACATGCTTGGCACCTTACTCTGTTATTCCTTCCTAAGTGCTTGTGGATGGCCTCTCTGGACTAGAAGCTGTGAACAGTCACCCACCACGTTGCTATTTTGTATTAAATTATGGGGCCGCTTGTATCCTTGTTGAGGACTACAAAGTTCTGGGAATATTGCTGATCTAAATAGCTGAGTCCTTATGTTTCAGAGATTGACCAAAAGACCAGGTGCTGGGGAGTTGATCCTAGGAGTGGTGTGGTGAGATGCTCTGCTTGACTGCAGCTTCATCTACACATCCGTTGTGCTGTTCGTGTTGCAGTGGCAAAAGGTTCTATTGCAGCCATTCTGTGTCACAATATAAGATGAGGATGGGAAGGGTTGACTTCAAAGTGGAAATGGAGCTGAATGGCTACGCACATTCTAGCCACTTGTTCTGTGTAGCGGAGGTGAAAATGTGGGTAGCTGGGAGAGAGATCTGTTGGTACACAGATTATATTGTAAAATATCAAAGGTGGTAAGGGTGCTCTGGCTACTTTGTTGAAAGGGACTAAAAGATTTTTCTAACAACAAAACGTGGTCGGTATAAGGGGATGTAGTGGGAAGGAGCTAAGATTTTGAAACAGCAGCCCACTAAAACCCATATCAGTCTCGGCTGTGCATATTCCTGTTTACAGTCCAGCAACACCTTTTGCGATGTCCACTTACCAATTCTTTTGCTCTTATCTCTCCTAAAACCCGCAGTACTCAACCTCTTATGATTTCACCGAAGACTTCTCTTTTCTTGTGCCTTTCTTTTGAAGTTTTTCACTTGGGGTTTCAGAAAAGCTGCAGAGTCCCTTGTGTGTTGGGAGATGAACTAACAAAACACAGCCCAAATGACCCAGTTGTAAATAGTTAATATGCCTGACTCTTTTTTGGTTGGGTCCAGCAGTAGAGTTTTTTTCAGCAAAATGCTAGAGACCTCATTTGCTCTGTACTTATTTTTTCTTACGTTTGGATTTGTGACTTTTGCAGTGTGATTTGTTCATCCAGGAGGGGGCACGACTGGGAAGAACCCCTGCTGAAGTTGTCTCCACCTGTGACATCACCTTTGCCTGTGTATCAGATCCAAAAGCAGCAAAGGATGTAAGGATTAGCTCTTGTTTTTCCTCCACCAGCTAGACTGGAACATACAGTCACTGAATGCTAGTTCTGACTCCTACTGACAACAGTAGCCTGGGTATTCGTAGATGCTGGGTAGGGCAGCTACATAAAAATAAGTCTACCAACAAAAACATGCTTCTTCCACCCCCAAATAATCCATGGGGGTTAGATATTGATATCCCTCTAGTGGACTACCATTGCGATGCCAGACTAGCTTGGGCTTTTAGGATTGGAGTTTCTTTGCAGACACCCTATTGCTTTACCGCTCTTCTGTTCCTCACAGCTGGTACTTGGTCCGAGTGGAGTGTTGCAGGGAATTCGACCAGGGAAGTGTTACGTGGATATGTCTACCGTGGATGCAGATACAGTCACAGAGTTGGCCCAGGTAATCCTATCAACTGAACTTCTAACACTTGTGACTCAGCAGCAGTGTGGCAGTTCTTGTTGTTCCAGGCTGTAAACTGTCGATTATACAGATGTTTCTGAAGATTTTGGGACGACTGTTAGGGGAGACTCAAGTCCCAAGCAAGTGAGACAGAATAAATTGTCACATCTTGACCTGTGAACAAGTTGGATGAGATGTACCCTGGTGATAGCAGCAATGCCTGTATATATGGCAAGGCTGTCAGGTGGCACCAATGCAAACTACCAACTGAATTTTGTTCCCCTAGGATCCCTGTCTGGTATAGATTTGGTAGAGATTTAGTATTCTGTAGCAAACTGGAGAAGGAAATACTGGCTGGTTGTATAAGTGTGCTTATAACTTACTCAAAATGCATAATCTGCTTATTGTAAGTGTTCTGGTTGTGGGGAAAATAATGCATTCATGTTTCACTCTAGAAATGTTCTGAGAGAGGGTTTATGTAGAAGAGTTTTACTTCTGGCATGGCATCTTTGATTTGTTCTTTGACATCTTGATCGTTATCCTCAGCCCTTAAATCAGTGTGAATTATTGTGGGAAGGGAAGATAATTGTGAAGTTTTAAGCAGAGTCATTGGTGATGCAGTAGTGTGTAACACAAGAGTGTGAAGAATACGAAGCAATCTGTCAGAGGCCTTTCTTCTTTGGGGAAGAGGGGGAAAATATGAAGTAATAACCGGAGATTCCTATGCCTCATACAGTGCCTTTAGCACTGTTTCTTGGCCATTAGAGGTTGACATGGTAAAAGCATGCAAGCTCAGCTGCTGAAAATATGCACAGTAATGATGGGTGCAGGAAGTGTTGCTGAGTATGAGGGCAACTTTTGTGCTTAGGCACCCTTTGCAGGGTGCAGTGCACTGTGTTAGGTGCATTACAGTGCTTCCCTGTCCTGTTCGTGTCTAAGCTATTTGTGCTTTAAAACCCTCTCCTTAAGGACAGGAAAACCCTAAACAATGTTCTTGTTTGCTGTTCTGTATACTCAGGATCCTTGCGTACTGTCTATGCACTGCTAACCAGAGATATTCTTTTTCCAGGTGATAGTGTCCCGGGGTGGTCGCTTTTTGGAAGCACCGGTCTCGGGAAATCAGCAGCTATCAAATGATGGGATGCTTGTGATCCTGGCAGCTGGTGACAGGGGTTTATATGAGGACTGCAGTAGCTGTTTCCAAGCAATGGGGAAGACCTCTTTTTTTCTAGGTAACTGAACCACCAAGGGCCTGATCATGGTTTCTTAGTGCAAGGACTGGGATTTACAGCAAGGAGTCTGAGAGGCATATATGTTATCTTTGTACGCCATTGGTGAGAGGGTTTGGTTGTTTCCTGTCTCCATGGGCAGTATGGGAAACTGGCCTGTTCTTCTGGAATTTGGCCAATTCCAGAGCCCCCAGCCCAATTTTTCTTTTTCTTTTCCTTTTTTTTTTTGTTTGGAATACTGGTTCATTTTGGAGACTTTGTTGCTTTTTATTTTTAAGTCATACATTTATGATTTTCCCCCCCTTCCTTTGAGTGCTTGGGAAATGGCTAAGTTTTCCAAAGTCTTTAAGGGGAAGAGGAAGCTGTTGTGTGTTTGGGATCAAAATGAAGAGTCTAGCAGTGTTTATACTGCATGGGGTTGGGGAGAAAGGCTGCTGCATCTCTTGTGGAGGAATGCCCAATGGTGTGTCTCACTCCCAGGTGAAGTAGGCAATGCTGCCAAGATGATGCTGATTGTGAACATGGTCCAAGGCAGCTTCATGGCTACGATAGCAGAAGGACTGACTTTGGCTCAAGTGACTGGTCAGTCCCAACAGACCCTTCTGGATATCCTCAATCAGGGACAACTTGCCAGCATCTTCCTGGACCAGAAGTGCCAAAGTAAAGTTCTCTTACATTGTTTTATTATAGAACATTTCCCACAACCTACTAGCATTTCAGTTAATGGCAGAAGGGAGAAAACCATCCCATCTTCATCAGCCTGGGATTCTAGGTATTTTAAGCATTCTAGGAACGAAGACCTGAGTTCTGTTCCTTATCCTTTATAGCCAGGGATTCTGAGAACAAGCTCTGCATTGTTTACAGCCTGCTTAGGACTTGACTTGACAGTGAGGATTTCATTGGGGCAGGGTAATAAGTGACATGGAGAGCAACTGCTTAGGAATCTTAACTAACTTTGTCAGTGGGTGATAGTGACATAATTTGCTTAATGAAGATAGAGAGCAGAGAAACAGAACATCTAAAAGCAGTGTTCTTGGTCATCAGCGTGGGAAAGGAAAGTTTCGCGTTAGGCTTGATTTACTTCTGTCGTGCTTATATTTTGCATGCATTCCTCTCAACAGATATCTTGCAAGGAAACTTTAAACCTGATTTTTACCTGAAATACATACAGAAGGATCTTAGATTAGCTATTGCACTGGGCGATTCTGTCAACCACCCAACTCCTATGGCAGCTGCTGCCAATGAGGTGAGAGTTGTTCAGATGTGTGTTACTCAGTGTTTCTTCAATAGGTAGAGTTGGAGCCATTTGTCAACAGGGACAAAAATCTAAGAATGTGGTGGCCTCTAGGACGAGGGAACAGCAAGTGAAATATATTTGGAGTAGGATGGAATAATGGAATTGAATTTGATTCAGTGGTAGAAGCCCTTACAGTATCACATCAGTAAAAACAGATGGCCTAAACAAAATCTGGTTTGTTCTGACCTGCGCTGCTGTAATTATTTGAAGTTACATGCAGTCTTCTGGTTTGTAGTGGTCAGCAAGTAATTTTTCTTCTAGGGAAAGGTTTCTTACTAAAGCAGACACTGATCCTTTTCTAATTTCTCTTCTCTAGGTCTATAAACGAGCAAAAGCATTGGACCAATCAGACAACGACATGTCTGCAGTGTACAGGGCCTACATCCACTAGGCTGCACCATTCTTACTGTTAAATACTATGATTATTGATTAATATTATTATGATACTGGGTTTTAACTCTGGACCAGTCCATCTCTGTCTCTCCATTTCCTTTTATACACAGACTTTGAGATCTGCCACGGAGGCAGCTGCTGCGGTCAGCCTTCCCCTGGTGGCAGAAGGGGGGGGGGGGGGAGGAGGGGGCTCGGATTGTTGCAGTCTAATTAGAAAATCCATGCCATGCACTGACAGTCGTGGAACAGAACAGTGGCGGCTTGTTCAGAAGCTCTGAGGCAACTCTGCCAGAAATCTGCTGCTTGGCTGATTTTATTTTCCTCTTTGTACGCTTGTCCAAGATGCTGTTTCTAATGATCCCTTTTCTCCTTTGCTGTGAAATAACGTGTGTGCTGGACTTTTTGCATCAAGGGGACAGGTGACATACATCCCATCTACCTGTGAGTATCTGTAAAGTCCTTGGTCCCAAGTAAGGTGAGGAGCATTTCTGTTTATCACCCACTGTTTGAGAACAAAGCACCTCCTGTGGAGGAGAATGGCAGTTCCAGAAGGTAATGGGGTTGCATGCAACACTGTCTAGATTCTGTTTCTTTTTAAACTTCCACCTCCCCAGTACCCTGATGGAGGAATTCTTCATACTGTTGAGAAGAACAGATTGCATCCATGTCTTCCCCTGCACAGATAACTCTCTAGCTTAGGGAACACAAACTTTACTGAAAATGAGAACACCAGTGTAAATGTGGCCTCCTAAAAGGCTAATCACAACTGCCTATCCCACAAACAGCATGGGAGCTTAACACAGATTTTCACGGAAAGCTGCAAGAGAAATATTTAGCTTAAAACTAGGCCAGAGGTATTTTATTTGGTGAAGGAACAAACCTTGGAGTTGCTTCTGGCCTTAGTTTATGTTGCTTCACTATTTGCTTTACTTTTTTATACCCTAGTAGTCAGTAATTACAAAGGCATCTTGGATTGTAGCAGTGTCACAAGGAGAGTCTGAAAGGGGTGAGAGGAATGATCATAGAGCCAAGAGATGGAGGATCTTGAGTTCCTTTTCATGCTCTCTCTCTGGCCTTCACATGGTCATTTTATCTATAAGCCTGATTGCCCATCTTTCAGGGTGGGTGATAATTACCTACCTCACAGGGATATTTTGTGTACTGATTAGTGATCTTTATACATGTCAGATTTTCCATACATGTTCTTAGTGTTACTACTCTGAGTACAACATTAGCACAGCATGAGAATTTTCCCTGTACTTGTGACTCTGCTTGTGGCCAGATAACTTCAAGGAAGACTGGTAAATAAAATGGGGAGGCTGAGCTTTACTTTAAAAAAGCGGGACTTGAACTGCAGAGGCCAAAGCTAAAAAGCAGAGATGATCTCAGTGTTGGTAGCAGAGCAGCCCAGAGTCCAAAGGATGCCTGTATCTGAAAATACACAGGGCATGGTGGTTTTTTTTTTTTTTTATTCTCAGTATTAGCCTTTTAGGAGGACTTTTGCATTTTAGATTTGAGAGTTAGTAAAATGCCAGTAAGAAACATTGGCCAAAATGGCTTCTCAGTGGCACAATCTCCTCCCTTGGGTTGGGATTCTGTAAGGAAAGAAAGCACATTCAAATTAGATCATGTTCTTTTAAATCCTGAGGTCTGCCCCTCCCACCATCTTATTTTTCTAGGAACTTAATGGCTGTTTAAGGAAATTTTCCTGTGGCTTAGGATTTCTTACCAGTCCTGCTTTGTGCAACGTGTATATGGTTCAGGGGCACCTTATTAAGAAACAGAGAAAGCATCAGATGCTCATTATGAAACATGACATCTAACTCCTAATGTTGTAAATGTTATTTTAGTGAATATTTCACCTCCTGCTATCACTGTTATTTGTGGGCTAATATTGTGTTATGCTTTATGTCCTGTGGCAAACATCTCCTAGTAATAGATCTGTTAGACATCACTTTGCCCATTTGTCAGCAGTATATGTGAGCAGTATTAGTTACACATACGTATTTCTTTGTCAATACAACTGTCATCCCACATGTAGATACTCATATTAAAGGCACATATAACTACCCAGGATAACCAGCCATTAGCCTGCTTTTGCTTTCCCTCATCCAGAAAAACTTAGCAATTAGCACCAGAAGTCCTTGATTAAACATGCTGCAGTTAAGAAATCACATTATGAATTACATATTGAGGGCATCTGGGAGAAGTTGTGTTTTGGGGACAGGAGATAAGACCAGAGGTTTTGTAAGATGTGTTTTGGAAGGAAGAGGGGAAGTACTGTCCCAGATTCTACTGAGAGTGGAACGGTTCCAGGTCAGTGCAGCAAAGTCTCTTGGACTAGATTGAAGGTGAATGGGTCTGAGCCAGTGTAATCAAGGATCTCCCTCTTTTTACTTTGCGGTGCCTCTGGAAGCTGTGGGAATGCAAAAGGAGCTCTCAAGTCTCATGACATATATTTCATAGTGAATTCAAAGAACCATACTTACAAAAGGGTCCCTAGGCATCTCAGTGCTGCAGGTCTTGTTTTCCAGAAATATTGCATTTCTCAAAATTATCACTCTTTCTGTGGGAGTTGCAGGTGCAGACTGGTTGAACACTGTAACTTTTCCTGGAAAAACCTGACTGCAGCTTTCTGCCTGGATAGGTACGTGGGTGGAGGGTGCAGTGCTGCCCAGCCAGCTCTGTGGTCACAGGAAGGCCAGAGACAGAGCTGAAGTGGATGTGAAGTGAAGGAGGAAGGGTGGAAATGGTGGAAACTGGACTGTTTCAGATGCTGTCTGAGGTTGACTTGTGATAGTCTCACTTGGATTCTTCTATTTATATCTGTAGCCTCTGAACATGGATCTTACTCTGTTCCTAGGCCTGATATTTGGGGGAGGGAAGGGGCAGAGGGGGGGAAAGGTGTGGATTGAGAGATGCTCTAATAAAACTGGTTAGTCAATGTTGTCTTAATATTGTTGACAATTCTGTAAAGTTCATTTTTATGAATATTTCTGTTTTAGCCATTTGCTTTTCTGACTCCCTCCTTTTTAAAGAGAAAATGTGACACTTGTGAAAAGCTTGTAAGAAAAGCCGTTTCTTTTCCTCAATGATAGAACCTATAGTTAATTAAGGTTGTGAATTTTTAATTTTTGCCTTGTTTTTAATTAACATTTGTCATTCAGAATAGGATGTGTGAAAATGTTTAAATGGCAAAACAAAAAGATTTTTTTGTGCAATTAACAAAGCTACTGGCAAAAAGAATAAAACCTTTCTTGGTAACACAGTGTTCTTGTGGCAGTTTCTGAACCTTTCAAACTGGTATTCTAGCATAAAAAAAAAAAAAACAACACATGCGCTCCTCAAACAACCCAAAATCCGGAGCTGCTGTAGAACAGCAGTGTACCTGGGAGCGTTTTGGTCGCTGTGGTCTCCTCAGAGAGGCACTAAAATGGACGAATAGGGCTAAATTCTGGTTCTGCTTGCACGGAGGGCTGCGTACATCTGCCTGAGGAGGAGGGTGAAGGCTCTGTTTTAACGAAAAGCTGAGGTGTGTTGGTTCATGGGCTTTCTAGTGATTATAACTGGGACTTCTGGCGTCTAAGTGGAAGGATCTTGGCTTGCTCTGTCAGGAGCATTCTTCCTTCTAGCATCCGGGGCTTTTGGAGCACTACCTCAGCGCCTCAGCAGCAAGTCGGCCTTTCCAGGCTGCTGAAGACAAGATCCCTGAGCCGAGGCTTTTGCAGGTGCAGGAATGTTGCTTTGTGATGATCCAGGCCATGGCGCAAGGTAACTTGGGCTCGTACTGTTTGCTGCTGACTAACGGTGTGCTTCAATTACTGCTAAAATTAAGGGTTTTTTTGTTTTTTTTGTTGTTCTTTGGGAGCTCTCTGGAGCTGTGTTGTTTACTCAAGTCCCTTTCTCCGACCCTGAATGCCAGGCGAGCGCGGCCGGCCCGCTCTGCCGGGGCCGAGGGCCGTGGGGCAGCGTGAGGTGAGCGCTGGGGGAGCCCCGCGCCCCGCCGCGCCCCGCCCCGCCCCGCCCCGCCCGGCGCTCCCCGGGCCGGCCCCGCGGCTCGGCCCGGCACCGGGGGCGGTGCTGCGGGGCGGGGGCCGGGCTGAGCGCGGCGCCTGCAGCCACCAGGGGGCGGGGCGGGGCGGGCCGGCGGCGCGATGGCGGTGGCCATGGCGAGCGCAGCGGAGCGCGCCGTGCTGGTGAGTGCGCGCAGCGCCGGGGGCTCCGCGCCGCGTCCGGCCGGGGCTCGGCGCTGACGCGGCCGCTCGTGACCGGCAGCAGCCGGGCGTCGGCGGCCCGGCGGGGGCCCCCCTGCGGCTCGGGGCCAGGCCCTGCCTGCGCCCGGGCCGGGGCGCTGCGTGCGGCTGCTCCGTGAGCCGCGGGGCCGCGGCCGGGTGGGTGCGAGCCCGCTGCCGCCGCGCCTCCCCGAGGCCCGGGCCCGCCCGGAGGCCTCGCTCCCCTCCCGCCGCCCCTCTGAGGCGCTGTGGCGGGGCCGGCCGGGCCGAGGGGTCCCCGGGAGGCGAGGGGGGCGGCGGTGGCTGTGGGTCTGAGACTCGGCGCCGGAGGCCGCCGTGCTTATGGGTAAATAACCGTGCGTGTTGGCCTGACCTTGGTCAGCACGGCGGGGGGAGACGAGGCCTAGGAGCTGGTAGGCGCGGCAGGGCGGCCCCGTTCGCGTGACAAAAGGTGCAGGAGGCGCGGACAGGCTGGCGCTGCCCGTGTACCCGCGGGTGGGAGCTGCAAGAAGCAGCGAAGGCTCCCTGCGGAGGGTGAGAGTTTGAGATTTATCCAGGGCAGGTGGGAAGTCACGGGGTCCAAAACAAAAGCGCAGAAAATAAGATCTGTCTAAAATTAATGCGATTTGTAGGGTGTCTGGCATTCCTCAAGAATACAAACGCGTAGATGTAGTGAATGACCTCAAATCAGAAACGTGTACCTTGGGGGTTCTTCCCCTCTCACTAGGGGGAATGGAAGATGCCGGTAACAATTTGAAGTGGAATAATGTGACCTAAAACATCCGCGTGGTGGCAGCGGGGTGGTAGAGACAGTCAATGCCTGTGCTTTACCCAAGTTACTTCCCTTCCTTCGGGAACCTGAAGGAGAGCGTTACGGAGAATGGAAGGGCAAGGGATCTGCTATGTCAGTGCAATGCCCAGAAACCCAAACCAGGACTACCAGGGGAAGGAAGGGCAGTGGTGCTGCGCTCGCGCTGGTAGGACAGCCAGAACCCTATCTAGTGTTGCTGTGTGTACCTAGTTCTTCTGGGTGAACGTGTATGTTCAGAGTGGTCCTTGTTCTCATCCTTGTTCATACAACTGTTGCATAAGTAGATACAAGTAAATCCATCAGTAGTCATTTCATGTTTCTTATGGTAAACAGGAACTATCTAGCAGAGAAACCTTAGGCCTGGGGCTTGGATAACTTGGCTTAAAATTCTGGGTTGATCACAGCTTTCTGACTTTTTCTGGGGGCAATGTGCTCACTTCATTCCCTTCCAGTACTTTCCACGTGAAAAATTTCCCATGTCTTACAAGGTAGCAAGCATGAATTTCTTCTCTATCCCTTGCTTGCTTCTTTCCCCACTTTTTCCAATGATTTTCTGAGTGGGCTCTTGGGCTTTAGCAGAAATGCTTAGCTGTGTTCTGGGGATCTGTTTTATACAGGCTTTTTTGTGGCAGACAGCTGACTGATGCCTGAGGTGTTAAATCAACAGATACAAACTTGTTTGTTACTGAATTTTGCCCAAATGATTGGGAATCTTCAGTCTTCCTCTCCCCTGGACAGTTTTTAATTTAGCTTGTTTTGTTTTTAGGCTGCTGTTGCTTGGTAAAATGTTGTTCAAGGTGGGATTAGGGTGGGGGTGTTTTAGTTTTTGTCTTTGTTTCTCAACATCTACTTGGCAATAAGTTAACTTTACCCAAGTTGTACCTTAGTTGTCTCTGATGGTAACTGATAAGAGATCTCCATGTCTTTGTCTCAACCCACAAGCTTTTCATCTTGTTTTCTCCCTGCATCCTGTTGAGAAGGAGCAGGAGATGTGGTGTCAGCCCAACACAGCAGCTTAAAAAGCCTCAGGGTGTGAAGCAGCGGAATCTGAACTTCCATCTGAAACCCACATACTGTGCTGTCTGTTATCTCCTAATGCTGTGATTATTGATGCAGTGACTTGTACAAACACTGTTTTGTTAAAGTCAAAACAAAAAGGAGGACAATTCACTTGGCTGGGGTGGAAAAGCAGGGAATAAGGCCTCTGAATACAACTGACACATCTTTCTTCTACTAGCATGTGATGTAAACATCACACATAACAGTATACTTACAACTTAAATAATTTCATATGTCTGAGATTTATTTCCAGTACTTGGCGAATATTTCTAATGATTCCACTGCTATCTTTACGCAATGTAGGAGGAAGAGTTTAAATGGCTTTTACAAGAAGAGGTCCATGCTGTTCTGAAACAGCTGCAGGATATTTTGAAGGTAAGGGTAATCTGCTTAATCTGTTTTTGTGCTGTGGGTTTGTTTGTTTGCTCATCAATGTGAGGAGTGGTGGTAGATTTATCTCACAGGAAAAAAAATTCTAAGTTGAGAGTACACAAAAAGGGCCATCAGGCATGTCCAGTGTTTGCCTGTCCTCTGGTTTTGAGGATTCACAGTGAAGCTGTTTTCTCCCAGATTGCTCTGTCTTTGACTCTTTGCTGAGAGAGCTGCTTAGGAAAGCCATGTGGAGGCAGCCAGGCACGTGTGACAAGTGTTTGCCTTAAACATGAATAGTTCCTGGAACAGAGAATCTGGATCTTCATAGAAATTTGTTATGTGAGGGTGGAAAGGAGTATGTTAATCTTAACTATCAAGCTTCTACCTGTGCAGCAACTTGCAGCACATGCCTTCCTCACCTGAACCCGTCCTTCCCTCAGTACGCCACCTTCTCTGCACGTTCCTGCCCCTTCCAGAGGAGCGAAGTGCGCAGCTGAGCTCAGCCTGGGGCACTTCCAGCCAGCCTGAGTATGGGCTGTGCTCAGCTGTGTGTGGGCAGCCAGAAGGTGATCTGCTTAAAGGAGGGAATGCTCACAAGAGTACCGCTCTTCTGCTTGATTGGTGTTCAACAGGCCCAGCCCGTTAACACCCTTCTGGTGGGGGTGGTGTGTGATGTAAGAGCAGGGGCAAAAATGTGGAGGTGAGGGGAGGTTGCCAAATGAGGAAAGAGTGCAGTAGTTCTGACTCAGCATATGGCTTCATAGCAGGTGATGATAACCTGCATTATCTGTATAGAAAGTACCTGTTTTGAAGAATTTCTTAGTTCTAAAGGTGAAATGCGATTAAAAGATAGTCAGCAGCCAGTATAACCAGTCAGGAGGGCTGATCTTCAGGGGCTGGTGTGAGAGAGGTCGTGGGCAGCCCCCGGGCACATCCGCACTGGCTGAGGTCTCTGTGCTCCTGTCCGTGCTGGGCAGGGTGCTGGAGTCACAGAAGTGGCTGCGCTGTGCCAGACCCCCACCGGCATCTCCCCTCTGCTCCTGGCTCGCCTTTCTTCCCGGGCTGCGGTTGGGCCAGGCCTGGCGGGAGCTCCAGCACTGACCGCTCCGCTCTCTCCCGAGCAGGAGGCCTCGCACAGGTTCGCCCTGCCCGCCGGCGGCGCAGAAGGTGCGGCCAAGCAGGAAAGCTTCGTGCTGAGCACGGCGGGGTAAGTGGCTGTCGCTGCTGGGTCACAGCTGCTCTGCCAGGCCGCCGGCTGTGGGCACTGCGTGCCTTGCCTGCGCCGTGCCAGCGTCCGTCCCGGCATTTCCCGCTGCTGGTGAGGGACGCTGTTACCGAGCGTCTTCAGTAAAGGGCCCTGTGGTGCTGCCAGAGCGAAGGGGCTTCCTTCGGCGTGAGAGCTTGCCTTAAGGGAAAACAAACTCTTGTGACAGGTTCCCTAAAAGTCCGTAGCTGTGTTCCAGGGGCTGCCATAGCCAGACGTTTGCAGTTTCCTGCTGAACTCTGTAATACAGCCATTTATTCCTGACCACATGCTGATGTGTTGCACCATTGCACTGCTGTCAGCAGTTCTTGCCAAGGTGTGTTTGTTGGATTCTGGGCTTTGGGAATTGGAGTTACAAGACCTGAGTTCTGCACTTGACTCAGTTTCTGACTCTGACGTTGGACAAATCTTGATGTTTGCCTTTATCCCCCTAAGACAGGAATCATAAATCTCTTTGGCACAGAACAAAGTGAGATCTGTGCATAAGCTGCTATAGAAATGCAGTCCTTCTGAAATAGCTGTCCATTTTTTCATCTTCAGCATAGTCCTCTGTCTGAATATCTGTGCCCTGATGGAGCTTTCAAGCTTGCCGCAAAGTAGCACACCTTAGTTCTTAGCAACAGCATGGTGAGCGCTTAAGAAGGGTGCACTGTTACTGTATTGCTTTTGAAAGTTGTATTTTTCAAATCTTAAAGCATTAAAACCGAGTCCAGTTTTTATTCACTGTTGTTCCAAGGTAGATCTTAAAGTGCTTATCTGAAGAGTCTAATATATTGAAATGTCAGGTATGGCTAAACTGAGTTCTTGGCAGCCCAGGTGCTTCAGTCTTCCACCACTGTTTGCTGTGATATGAGCCATGTTACAGGACTTCTGGATTTATTTTTTTTTTGTAGCTTTCAACTCCCATGTGATCCATCTAGTACTTCAGTGTCAGTAATCCATCTAGTATCTTGTGATTGTGCCTTTTAGAGCTGTTTGTAACAGCGACCAAATTCTTAATATTTAATACATGAAATAAGCCTGTTTCAGAACAGAACGTAATGTTTTAGGCAGGGCGGGTAGGGTGTGGTGGACTGGGGATCTGGAAGTGTGTGTAGAGTACACCTGCATGCTCCAGCTGACCCCTGGAGGGAGGGGACCTTGACTGGCTGCATGTGATGGGGAGGGACAGAGTGCTGCTGGCAGTTTCTGTAGGTGTCTATTGCTTCTCGTGACCTGCGTTGCCCAGATCTTTCTTCTCATTTCAGCACAGACCAGGTAAAAGGTGTGTTGACACTGCAGGGAGATGCCCTGTGTCAAGCTGTGAGTACTTCCATGCTTCCTGCTTTGTACCATAAGTCATCCTTACGTTTTACAAGTGATCAACAAGTATTCTTTGTCTTTCTTAACAGGCCTTAAATCCTTAATGTTTCAGCAACTGTTGAAATTTGTCAAGATCCAGCATCTTGAGCCCTCTTCCTTAATGGTATTGACGTACCACTGCAGTGCCAAGGCAGTTTTACCACAGCTTTGGTGCCAGTTGAACTAGGCAATGGATATGAGATGCCTTTAATTTGAGTTATTTGTATGATAGCAGCCTCTGAGCCACTGCCATGCTGCCTAGATTTAGGATTCCAATGGTTGAATTCTGTTAAAAACTTCATTGCAGAGCTGACATCTGACTTTGCCTGCATGTGCTGCTCTGCTGTGGTATTGTCTTCAGTCAGGGAGGAAGAGCTGCTAGATGAGGCAGTCTGTAGTCATAACTATGTAAACCTTTGGACTTGCATGTTTTGCAAAAATTTTACTAGTTTGTCCACAAGAAAGAAGTGTAATTGTCAGGGGTATGTGTTGGTAATAATACCAACTGATACTAAAATTCCTATGATGAGTGGTGAAATTGACTTTTCTGGGGATTCCTCACCTTTATTGCCTGTATTGTTGTAATTTCAAACTTCATTGGGGACCTTCTGAGTTGAGATGGTACGGCCTGCCTGCCTCTTGATACACCAAATGCCTTTCAGCTTATCCTTTGTATTAACATCCTCTTTGAAGAGGGCTGAGGTTCTGGTTGTGCCAGAACTTCTTTCGGCAGCTTGTCAAGGTGGTGTGGGAGGCAGAACGGGATGGGACTGGCAGTCTCTGTGTTTGGCATGTGGGGATTGCTTGCTCTCATGTTTTGTTTCTTTCTTCAAGGACGTTAATCTGAAAATGCCCAGAAGTAATCAGCTTCTGCACTTTGCGTTTCGGGAAGACAAGCAGTGGAAACTGCAGCAGGTACTGTTAACTTCAGATGTCTACCCCTTTGCAGAATGTGTGCCCTCCTCGCTTTCAGTGAAGGCTATATCCGTCCTGCGTTACCTAGTTCCGGTGGTAAAAGCTAAGGGAGGAAATGTGCATTTAAATTGAGTTATGGTGTTAGGAGAGAGAAGTGGGTTCTGCTTGTTTCTGAAAGACCAGCAAGCTGAAGGCTGTCGACATCGCAGTCATGATCCTTTAAAAGGAGTGCCTAAGGTGTGTGTGCAGTACGTGACTAGTTGTAAACTCCAGGCTAGCAGGACAAAGAGCAACTTCAGAGGCTTGGAGCTGGTTCAGTAGCTTGCTTTCATTGTCTTACAGAAGCATTTCTTTATGATGAGAACAGATCTCACTGCATTGTGCTCTTGTGGCATAGCTGAATTTCTTCCTTAAGGAGTCAAAGGGATGTTGAATACTGAATCTCTTCCCCTCGTTTTGCTGAGAGAGATCTGTTTCCAGGACCTGATCTAGTGGATGATCTTGAAGACAGTTTCCCACAGTTACTTTGTCATAGCTGAGTGAGTTGAAGAAAGGTGTATTCTATGTATTTTCCTCTGCAGTAGCCTGGATTTTTCTAGGTGATCAGTGCATTTGGTCCTTGAGTGCAGTTTGCAATGGCTGTTTTGGCAGTGGAATGAAAACTCTACTGGGTAACTTTGTAGAAATCTAGAAAATTGTGTGCTTGAGTTCTTAATGCCAAATTGAGGTGTGCCTTGTCTTTGAGTTGCAAACAGTCAAAGTGTAGATGAAGGGAGTTTGTGCCTTACAACAAGGCAAGGGAACTTTTGTGCTAAGACTGCACAGCCCACACAGTTTTTTGGCTGTTGTGTCCCACTGCTCAGTTGATGGGCTTCTGCCAGCTTTTATGCAAAACACCTTTATTTACTTGGAAAAATGGTTGCAATGTTGTTCAGATGTGGAATGTGAGTACCTAAAGGACTCTGTGTAGAAGCATTTACTGTGATTATGTGGAGATCTTTGTCCTGTCTGAATTGAAAAGGACCACCTCGAATCCTTCATTGCATCTTTCCATAGTGCATGGTGCCAGTTGGATTGTTCTTTTTCTTTGTGCAAAATAGGTTAAAGTCGTAAGTAAGAAACTGTAGTATAGGCACACTTTTGAGGAACACAGGTGCAGGCACAGACGTTCTTAGTAACTTGATTAGAAAAGATAGCAAATTCAAGGGGAAATAGCATGTCCTTATAATAGCAGAACGAGCAAGTTTGCCAGCACTGCCAGGAACCGCATAGTTTTCCCAAAAGCATCTGAAAGATGTACGGGCTGGAGGTGATAGTGTTTAGAGATGTCATAGCCCCAGTACCTGCAGAATCTGTGCAAGCTGTCAGTGGATTTTATCATCTTTCCTTCCTGTAACTTCCAGTTCAGCAGGACTCTTCTGTGATCCGTGAGCCCATGGTGAGAAGGAACCAGTGACTAGATCTGTGCAAGGGAGGCCACTGCAAATTTGAGCTCAGATCTGGTGTTGCTGAGGAGCAGTGTAGATGAATTGAACTACAAATATCCTAAGCTGTGTTAACCATCTCCCAGCAGCCACCTTTCATACAGACTTGCCTTTTCATCTATTTCTCCCTATATCTTACCTCGTTGTTTTTTTTCCTTTCTTTTGTTGCTTCCTGGAACTGAATACAAGTCAATTTCTCTCAGGGTTTTCCTTCTCGTCTGGTTTGCCTTTGCATGAAAGCACTGGGATGCACCTATCAAGCTTGCTTTCGTAGTTGTCTCTTGGCTGCAAGCAGTTTTGCTTAAGAGGAACTTGGCTAGCTGTGTCCTGAGTCTGGTCATGTTCCACACAAGAAATGCAGTGGCAGCTTCTTGAGGATGGTGATAACACTCAACCCCAACAAGTACAGGACTCTGGCCTGATGCCATAGAGTCTGTGGGAGAGATCAATGTTTGCTGCTCATTTCTTCTATTGATATGATTTGTCATTTGTTTTTATCTCTAAGGAATAAATCATCATATGTGTTGCTAGACCTGACCACCATATGCCATCAGCAGTGAGAATTCCTACCTGAATAGTCATGATTGGAGTTCTCACAGGATGAGAATGCCTGATGTCACTGTTCCTTTGGGGCAGCAGCAGTATTTTTGCTGACAATTCGTTTTGTAGCTTTCAGACCGTTTAGAATCCCCAGTCCTTGGGTGAAGAACCTGGTAATGGATCTGGACAGCACTGGTAGATTTGTGTCAGCAAATGTCTGGTACTCATAGAAAAATGTCCTTAATGTCTGAGAAGTCACCATTTTCTTAGGGCCAATGAGGTAGGGTAACCTCTGCTTTCTTGCATGTGTTAGAGACAGTGCTTCTATAACGGTGCTGCATTTGTACCTTTGCAGATACAGGATGCTAGAAACCACGTTAACCAAGCAATTTACCTGCTTATGAAGAGAGATGTAAGCTACCACTTCAAAACAGGCTCAGAGGTCCTCAAGGTGAGGAGAAAGCACTCTCTAGTTGAGTTGGAACATACATGTTTCTTTCCTTCATTTGGTTTTTGACACTTAATGCACATTACTGTCTTGACTGGAAACGGATTCCTCAGTTGTACCTGTATATACGTGTGTCAAGGAGTATCCATGCGACTTCACATTTGACATGAATCTATTACCAATCTAGCATCAGTAACAGCGTTGCAAATCACAGTAATGGTAAACTGAGCAGTGAGTGCCCTGTTGTACTGCAGTGGTGTTTTGAGAGAACCTCCCTTAATCTTTCCTGGATGGTGCAGTTATGTAGATCATGCTCTTCCCTGTCAGTCAGTGCTCTTGAGAGAAGAAATGAAGCAGTCATCAGCCATGAAAAAATGACATTTAGTACTTACAATTTACTGATGATTTGAAAATGACTTGTTGATGCTGTCTGATACAGGCCAGCTGTTGTGTGGCATAAAGCCCAGCCCTCTGCTTGGTCATGCTCTCTGGACCAGAGTTGGGATTTACTCAGAACCTGCCACGATATCAAACATGAAAAAGCCACATCTTTTAAATCTCTGTATGCACAAGGGCTGCCAAATTTTTACTACCAATCTCCTTTTTAATTTTGGGTGAAAGGAGGGGGGGTAATTAGACATCATTTCTAATGCCTTTATCTTAGCAGTCATGAGCTTTATAACAGACATATGTTGATTCCCACATCTGGAAAAGGAAGTCTTCCTGAATAGAGCATTTGAACTGTGGTGTCTCTGGCAGGATTGGACCAACGATGAGCTGGTTCTTTAGTGCCCTAGTTCATATGTGGTTATGGATGGGGCAGGGGGGCATTCAGTAGTTGTATCTATGATGTGGTAGTGGGGAGAACTAGGACATAGGTTGTTTTCCTTGAATACCTGCTATTTGGAAGCGCTTACGATAAGTTTGTCAATGCTTTTGTGGCATCAGTAATTCATCTCATCTTCTCTGCTTTTTCTTGTAATGAGTAGATGTTCTCTCTCCAGTTCCTGGTAACAGCTAAACTATGTTTGTCATAGAATTGTAGAATCACAGGATCCTTTGGGTTGGAAGAGACCTTAAGGACCATCTGGTTCCAACCCCTCTGCCCTAGGCAGGGACACCTCCCACTAGATCAGGTTGCCCAAAGCCCCATCCAGCCTGGCCTTGAACACTGCCAGGGATGTGGCATTCACAGCTTCTCTGGGCCAATTGTTCCAGTGCCTCACCACACTCATAGTGAGGAATTTCTTCCTAATATCTGATCTAAATCTCTCCTCTTTTGCATAAAACCATTACCCCCCATCCTATCACTACACTTCCTGATGAAGAATCCCTCCCTATCTTTCCTACAGGCCCCCTTTAGGTACTTCAAGGCTGCTCTAAGTTCTCCCTGGAGCCTTCTTTTCTCCAGGCTGAACATCCCAGCTCTCTCAGCCCATCTTCATAGAAGAGGTGCTCCAGCCCTCTGGTCATCTTTGTGGCCCTCCTATGGACCTTCTCCAACAGGTCCATGTCCTTCTTGTGCTGGGAGCCGCAGATCTGGATGTGGTATTCCAGGTGAATGAGAGTGGAATAGAGGGATTCACCTCCCTTGTCCTGCTAGCTCTACTTCTTTTGATGCAGTCAAGAATACAATTGGCTTTCTGGGTTGCAAGTGTGCATTGCCAGCTCATACTCAGTTTTTCATCCACCTATAGTCCCAAGTTCTTCTCCAGAGGGCTGCTCTCAGTCTACTCGTTGCCAAGCCTGTATTCATGTTTGAAATTAACTGGACCTGAGTGCAAGAGGTCCAACAACGCCTGTCCTCTAGTTGGGCTCTCTATCACCTGTATTAGGAAGTTATCCTCAGTGCATGCCAGTAGTTTTCCTGGCTGGCTTGCAGTTTGTTTTGCTGCTTTTCCAGCAGGTGGCTGTGTGGTTGAAGTTACCTAGCAGGATTAAGGCCTTGCAAGTGTGCTGCTTCCTGGAGCTGAAGAAAGAACTTTTCATCAACATCCTCTCGTTGATTGTGTGGGCTGTAATAGATGTCAGCCACAGTTCCCTTTGTCTCTAGTTTTCACCCAGAAGACCTGTGTTTTGTTGTTCTTTAAAGATGGCTCTGTGCAATCGATCCTTTTTTTCTTGCATGCAGGACAATTCTTCCCCTTTCCTTTCTTGTCTGTCTCTTCTGAACAGTTTATAGCCATCAATTGGAAAGCTCCAGTCATGTGGTTCATCCCACCAAGTTTCTGTGATAGCAGTCAGGTTGTAGTTTTCCAGCTGGGCAGTGGCTGTCAGTTCTTCCTGTTTGTTATTCATACCATGTGTGTTTGTGTAGAAGCATTTCGTTTGGGTCTTAAACTGTCGAACCTTTTTGGAGGGTTGGGTTGGGGTGTTCCTCGCTACTCTGAGAGGTGTGCTTTTCCTCTCTGTTGCTCATGAGCATGTAGCTGGATGTTAACCTGCATGATGCGTTGACTTCTGCCCATGCCCCTGTCTCTGACTGGCAAGATAGAGGAGACCATCTGGTCCTCTGTCCCTTTCACGTGTGACCCCAGGACCCTGAAGTCTTGCTTGATCTTGCTCAGGCTGTGCTGTACCATATGGTTGGTACCCATGTGGAAAAGAAGTAGGAGGTTGTGTGTGCCTTCTACCAATTTTGGCAATCTCTGCAGCATCCCGGACCTTAGCTCCTGGCAAGTAGCAGACTTCCCTTGACTGCGTAACAGGCTGGCAGATGAGTGTCTCAGTGCCTCTCAGTTGGGAGTTACTACTAGCACTTGCCATCTTCTTCTGCAACTTCTGGCAGGCATAGCTGGTGCTGTTTCACTGTGTGAGTCTTGCTCTCTGATTTCATCTGCTGCCAAAGCTTCATATTTGTTGCTGGTTGGTATTTTTGCAGAAATGATTGTCATGGTCTCTTATAACTCATGGCAACAGGTTGACACCTCCTTTTCCAGGGTCCTGTCTGTGTCTTGTTGATGTTTTTTTGTCTGCTAGTCCTTGTGGTACTAGCAAGTCCCTTCCCAAGTCCCCAGATCCTGAGTGGAAGGGGTAGTGGTTGTTGCAAAATCCTACAGCCTTGCTATCAAGAGCTATCCAGGGGTCGTCACTCAGCAGTGTACTGTACGTTATCTTACAGCTTATGGATGCTGTGATGTTACAGCTCTCAAGAGCACGGAATCGTCTTACCACTCCAGCCACTCTGACTCTACCAGAAATTGCCTCCAGTGGTCTCACAGTAAGTGCGTGGTAGTCTAGGATTCATACACTCTGTGTCAGGATGTTGTGCTGCATCTTGATGAAAGTGGATTTCTGAAACCCCTCCTGAAGCAGAGAGAGAGGTGAAGTAAGCGCAAGCCCTGAGCTCAATGTTTTTGACTGTTCCTGTATCTTCCTGTGGGAGAGCAGATGACTTGGGCGTGAGGACGCTGGTTCTCAGAGAAGTTCTGTTCCCTTCCCAGGAAGGTTGTACAGGGATGATTTCCCTGTATGAATACTGCTTCATCTTATTTTGTCACCAGCACTCATACCAACACAGTCTGATGAAGTGCAGCAAGAGGAACAACCATTGCATGTGTGCTTTTCAATCTGTTTCTTTCTTAATGTGTCTCTCACTATGGGATAATTGCAGTATAGCTTATAAAAAGCTAGTGATTGCCTAGCATTAGAAATAATGGTCAGTTCACTGTTAAAGAAACAACTTATTTTCTCACCAGAGAATGTTCGCTCCTGCTCTGCCTCCAGACATCCTTGTGAATTTCTACATTAACCTCAATAAGCTGTGCCTGACCATCTACCAACTCCATGTGCTGCAGCCCAGCACAACTAAGGTGATGCTTGCTATCTCTTCAGCCTTGTTTATTTACCCCTTCTTACTTGTCACTATGAGGAGATCACACTGTTGTTTGGTGCACCGTTATAAGCATAAGATAATGCAAAAGTGACTGTGACTGACACTAAGTGTCTGTGTTTAGATCTGCTCCAGTCAGAGCACTGGCTCTAAATGTAGTTCAGGTCATGGCCACTTAGCCAAAAAGAAAATAGCAGTACTCTGAAGAAAGTCAGAAACTTTTTTTTGCCAAGTAATGTTTTATCTTACAATGTAGTTTGATAACTTTACATGCTTTTGGAAGGGTGTAATTGTAGTAATCCAGCTTACATCGAAGTAGCATCGGGGGTTTTATGAATGGAGTTTTGATGGTTACTTTTCTGCTTTGCATGTTGCATTTGAGTCAACTTGATGTCCCCTAAAAACAGAATTAAACCCTTAAGGTTTATGAGATGCAGTCCTTCCATATGGATATTTTTCCTAAAATCAATTTCCTATTTTTCTTCTGGTCAGTGGGAACTTACTTTTCTTGTTCTAAAATCTGGATCTAAATTGCACTCAGCTACTGTGTAGAATGTGCTTTTTCTGAAGGAGCAAGATGGGATCAACTGGCTTGTATTCAATATGAATGGAGTATTCAGGCATATGTATCAGGTGTTTCTTGTCAGGCTACTGTGAGTGCAAATAGTAAAGGTCTTCTAAATGATTAATTCACTAACTTAAAATCCTAATGACCCTTTTCTTCTCCTGTAGAACTTCAAGCCTGCTGGAGGATCCATTCTACACAACCCTGGAGCCATGTTGTAAGTACAATTACTACAAGGCTGTGTAAAAGGGATAGGAGGATGCTGAGGATGAGATCCAAATGAGATCTCAAGACAATCCACACACTCCCTGACATAAAAGGCTACCCTGCCACTTCTTCATGGCCTATCCCTTTTGAAGAATTTGTAGCCATCCATTGCAGCACTCCGGTTATGCAAGCCATCCCACCACGGAGGGGTGGCTTTTCAGGATTCCAGTCGCTTATAGAGTGCCTTGAGTTTTGCAAGAGATTAGAGCTGTCAGCCAAAATGAACATCAGGCTGTTGGTATTGCCATCTGCATTTCCTGTGTTATGCCTCTCTGGAAAGTGGCAATGTTTCTACTTGAAGCTTGTTACATTTTTTTTTTTTTTTAACTCTGAATCCAGTCAGAGATAAACTGAGAGTTTGCATTCTGTAACTTTGCCAGATGCTGTTTTTAAACGTAGAAGTTGTTCCGATCCCTTGTGTGAGAATGGAGGACACATGAGTTCTATATTTTGTGCTGTTTTGTGTGAAACTGCTTTTTTTCCTCTCCAGTGAGTTTGGCAACCAGCGGTATGAAGTCAGCCATGTCCATAAAGTGGAATGTGTTGTCCCATGGTTAAACGATGCCCTCGTCTTCTTCACAGTTTCACTGCAGCTTTGCCAGCAACTGAAGGACAAGGTAACATCCTTAGAGAAGGGTCTTTGTTTTTTAAATCTGGATTTTGAGAGGATCTCAGGTTTAAAAATCTGATGTGATGTTAATTTGTGTGACTGGTACATGAACTGTAAACAAGCAATGAGTCAGTGCTCCGGAGCCTTGGAGCTGGCTGGCAGTGCCCAGCAGGCAGTCATCTGGAATAAATGCAGCATGGCAGATGTTTGCTGAACAAGGCTGAAAGGAGCAGGTAGAAGCTTTTGTGTTCTCAGCCATGAGCTGGATGTTAGGAAATGCCAGGGTACTGAAGAGGAGGCATGGAGAGGTTCGGCGAACTAGATTCCAGAGAACAAAGTTCAATTCCAGCTCTGCAGCTGACCTGGCTGCCACCTTGAGCAAGTATCAATGTGCTCTGAGCATCTTCAGTGACAACAGCAAGTCTGCCCTTTTGCAGTGCAGTGCTGGATAATGCTGTAAAGCTTAATCTTTACACACTCGTTACATGTTCTTTCTTCTATGGCTGAGGGGATCAAGGAACTTAACTGATTATCTTCTTGTTTTCCAGATCTCTGTTTTCTCCAGTTACTGGAACTACAAGCCATATTAATTCTCTGTGGATTGTTCAAATACTTAAAGCACTTCGAGCATCTCCCTGTTTGTTTTCCATGTGCCTGTTGAGTCCAGGTCAACGTGAGAAGTGCTGTGTGGTTTGTTTCCCTGTGGCCCTTTGTAGGGTAGGGTCGATGCATCTGGAAATACACATCTAGTGGTTTTGTCTGGGACCAGTACATGATCAGGGCACCAAGCAATGCTGTGTGGATGGTGGGAGCTGCCACCTATCTTCTTTCTCATGTGTTCTTTGTGGTTTACACTTTGCAAGCCTCTGACTTACACCAATACCTTACAAGGGACAGGGAGCTGTGGAACACTCTCAATAAGTGTATTGCACACAGTGCTGTAACTAACTGCTGGACTGTGAGCTGGTTGGGAAGGGATGAAGTTAGACTAATATAACATACCACAAAAAAGTGCTGGGCATGTTGCTCCATGTAGTAAAGTATGTTGCTGTGGCCTCATCCAGTTGCCGTTATGACTAGCTCAGAGCTCTTCTCTCCAATGTGTTCTGGCCATGCCCACGTTATTGTTTCCCCTTTGAGGAAATTCTTATGTGCTACTATCTGAACTATTTTTTTTCCCCTGGCATCAATGTGATCATTTGTGTTATTTATTTTTCCTAAGCCTTAGTTGAGCCACTTGTTTTTTGGTTTTGTTTTTTTGGTTTTGTTTTTTTCCTGATGTAGTGTATAATTTTCATTGCCAGCCTTTGGAGCTGCCCTCGTACCTTCAGCACAGTTGAACAGTCTCACATTCTGTCATTAAACTCCAAGTGAGTACCAAGTTACAATGATTTGCTGCCTACCTATGAATGCTACAATATGTAAATCATCCCTCTTGCTATTGATAATTGTGAAATAAAGAACCTCATTCCTGCCATACTTCTGTGGGGTGTCAGTGCTGAGAATGAAGATTGCCAAAAATTCTGTGCTATTTTACAAGTGAATGCTTTAGTTTTGCTTGCTGTTTTATTGCTTGGAGAAGGGAGGACAGTAGCGGTCTCTCAGGGTGGAGCTGTGCAGCCCTTCAAAGGCCAGGGTTGGTTTGTGTAACTTCAGCCTGTAGCTCTTAGGCCAGCGCTGTCTGACACCTGAGTACTACCTGAAGCACTTCTCCAAAAATCTCTTGATGGTCATGTCTGGGAGAGGCTGTAGCTACTGTGGCTGGGCTGGATCGGCACATGGAGCTGATTGTCAAGTGATGAGGAAGCATTGTCTGTCTCCTGCCTGGATCCAGTTTGACCTATCTGGCCTGTGTTTCTGATGGCCTTCATTGCTGGAGGACCTTACCCAGGAGCCTACGTTTGTACTGAGGAGAAGACTGCAGGCTCATGGTGGTCTCTACAAGAAATCAGGGCCATTGGGGGCTGTCCTGACAGCATGCAGGATCCTGTTGCTTTCCAAGCGCTATCCAGAGCGCCCTGCTCAGAAGGGAGAGAGAGAGAGATCACAGAATGGCTGTGGTCGGAAGGGACCTCTGGAAGTAATCTGGTCCAACACTCCTGCTCAAGCAGAGCCACTTGCCCAGAGCCAGGTCCAGATGTCTTTTGAATAGCTCCAAGGATGGAGACTAGTAATAGGTATGTCACTTTTTTGTTTTTCCTTTATAGATATTTGCTCCGGGCATGTGTGGCCTACTTTGTCTATGACTTCCCTTTCTGTTCCTTTTTTGAGGTTCATGGGAATCTGAGTGGGTTGGTGCTTCCTTGTTACTGCTGCTGCCTCCCTTGTCTGAGGACTTGACACCTGGTACTGTGCTTGTCTGATGTGTTAATGCTGCAGGTTGCAGACACAGTTCCTGTAAATGAGTATCAGGCTATGACCAATGAATGTGTATGTTAGTAATTAAAGGTGTAAAGTAGAGAGGCCTGGATCAGCTAATTCAATAGCAAGTGCATTACTGACTCCAGTCCATTATCCTTGTAACTAACTGTGGTGATGACCCTGGGTATGCAGTTACCAGTCCTTGCTCTGTTCCAGACTATTTTTGCTTAGAAAATGATTTATACATGTGGGGAACTGCTCACCATTAACAGGTTCTTGCATTAGAGTATTTTTATAGTTTATCACCTCTCTGGAGCTGTCTGAGCTTCTCTTTAACCCTCCCTGTACGTGGGTGGAGGCCCCTCTTTTAATTCATCCTGGTGTATGAAGTCCAATCAATGTTGCCACATCCTTTCCTGCTTAGCTTCCTGCTGCCAGGGACGTAATGTGAAACCCATCGCGTTGTTTTCTTCTGATGAAAATGGTCTCCTTTAGATCTGAAGGGCAGGAGTGGGCAAAGAGGAATGGCTGTCCTGATTCCAGCTCTGATGCACAGCAGCTGTGCTGTGAGAGCAGTTGAGGCCACGCTTCATCAACCTAACCCTAAAGCCCAGAGTGGCAGGGATTGGACTCGTGTCCAGCAACACGAGACTGGATTGCAATTAACTGTATCGTAAGAGGAAATAAAGGAGTCTGGGTCTGGGGTGGGGGTGTGGGGAGAGCTCTGCATTTGCCTGCATAGACTTGTGCTGCTGCTTCTTCCTACTTTGTCAGGAAGAAATTCCATCCCCAGCAAACCCTGCTGCTAACTCACTCTTCTGCCACAGCCCCATTCTGCTGGAGCAGGGTTTGCAGAGCTTGTCTGTGCTCAGAGATCAGCCCACTGGGCTTTCCTGCCCTTTTTCAGTGGCTCCAGACCTCCTGGTCCTACTGCCTGGCTGGGAGCAGGCAGGGGAGGCTGCTGGGGAGCAGCCAGGCAGTACCAGTGGTTCACAAAGCCCACGGGGAAATCCCTGTGGGCTGGTGTTGCCAGGGTCTGGCTGGAGGCACCTTGGTCGATCGGAGCAGACCAGCCATCCTGAAGGCTCGTGGAGGCCAGGGCACCTCTCTACAGCTTTCCCTGCTTGCCTCCACCCAATGTACAATGTGAGGTTCGCATCCCACTGTGCAGTGGTGATGCCCCCCTGCCACGGTGCTGACCTGATTTCCATTTTTGTGGTCCCTATTGTAGGGGGTTTGAAGTACCTGGCAAATATCTTCTCCAGGCCTTGGCTGTCTGCCTTTGAAACTGTTTTTGACGCAGGTTCCATGGAGGCACTTTTTCTAGTACGTGTTTGGATTATCGGTAGCATAAAGTAAGGGGCTAGGCTGGAGGCCCCGATCCAGCTGGTGGGCTCCTATACCCCCATGTCCATTCTCTTGCAGGGTCAGAGAGCAGCACCCACAGGGGTTGCTTTAATTTATTTTCTCCTTTCTTGACAATGTTTTCTGCTTTTACTTCTGCTCCATGTTGTTTAGTATTGAGAGGTGCAAAACTAGTTTTGAAATTCAGACCACGGTGCTTGAGTTCACCGAGGCCATAAAAAAATCAATTCCTTAGCAGAACCTTGAACATATTACTGAGATGTGCTGTAGTCCTGAGGGAATGCTCTGCCATTCCAACGCTGTACCAGTGCAGGGAAGGTCAACTGTGTCCTGAGCTGCATCAACAGAGGAATGGCCAACAGGTAGAAGGAGGTGATTTTCCCCCCTGCTCTGCCCTTGTGAGGTCCCACATGGAGTGCTGCATCCAGGGCTGGGGCTCCCAGCACAAGAAGGACATGGACCTGTTGGAGCATGTTTGTAGGAGAGCCACGGAGTTGATCATAGGAGGGCTGGAGCACCTCTCCTATGAAGATGGGCTGAGAGAGCTGGGATGTTCAGCCTGGAGAAGAGAAGGCTCCAGGGAGAACTTAGAGCAGCCTTGAAGTACCTAAAGGGGGCCTGTAGGAAAGACAGGGAGGGATTCTTCATCAGGAAGTGTAGCAATGGGACAAGGGGTAATGGTTTTAAACTAAAAGGGGAGATTGAGATCAGATACTAGGAAGAAATTCCTTGCTATGAGGGTGGTGAGGTACAGTTGGCCCAGAGAAGCTGTGGATGCCACATCCCTGGCAGCATTCAAGGCCAGGTTGGATGGGACTTTGGGCAACCTGGTCTAGTGGGTGGCATCCCTGCCCATGGTGGGGGGGGTTGGAACTAGGTGATCTTCCAGGTCTCTTCCAACCCAAGCCATTCTATGAATGCTGCTCATACAGAAAATCTAATATTGAGAGGTGCTTTTCGTTTTTGCATCCAAAAAAAAATCACAAAATTAATTTGCTAGAACAAACCATCCTGGTGGTGCAAGGGCAGGGCCGGACAATTAGCATGAGGCAAAGATGCAGGTTGCAGCCACGCTGACCAAGATGAGTGGTCTTGCAGTTGTGTGAATTTAGATCAAGATTTGACTCCACTTTATAAGGGCTAGATGTTTAGCTGGTGGTAACTGTCACGGCCTTAGTTAATGGTGTTGAAAACAGTTTTGGCTTGATTCTTCAGAGGCATGGCCCAGAGAGCTGGCGATGCATGGTGCACTTGTACTCAGGAAGGCGGTGTGGGGCCACAGGCCGAGCCTCGGTTCAGAAGCTGTGTTTAGAACAGTTCTGCGCACAGCGTTGTGGAAATACGAGCAGCATGATGCTTCCCAGCAGTGTGCACGGGTCTGGTGCTGAAGGGGAGAGGCACCCAGCAGCTCTGCCCGCACGTCACAAAGCCATGCTGCCTGGCCACTGTCTGCAGTGTCACCTGGGACAGGCTTCGTGCCTCCCCGTGAAAAGCCCTGTTCTCTAAATGCTGAGACAGGGATTTTGCTGATGTGTGCCCCAGGCTTGACAGCACTTGTGTTATCTGAAATGACAGCTGGCAAGCTGATCTGGCAGTCAGGTTTTTGCTCCGTGGAGTCACAGACAAGTGATGTTTCATGCCTGTCTGGTCCCATCTCCTTGATGTTGTTCAGGAGAGGAGGTGATGCAGAGGCTGATGCTGGGTCATGGCGAGACTCCTGCTTCTGAAGCTGACTTGCATTGGCAGAGCCAATGCCCAGTCTTCAGGGTGTCTGCTCTAGCAGAACTGCTGTACCTCCTAGTGTCCCCTGTTTTCATAGCCTCTCTCTTTCCTGGGCTGGGGCGTGGGGGACAGAAACAGAATCACAGAATCACAGAATCGTCCAGGTTGGAAGAGACCTCCAAGATCATCTAGTCCAACCTCTGCCCTAACACGAACAAGTCCTCCACTAAACCATATCACTAAGGGCTACATCTAAACATCTTTTAAGGACCTCCAGGGATGGCGACTGAACCACCTCCCCGGGCAGCCCACTCCAATGCCTAACAACCCTTTCAGTAAAGAAGTTCTTCCTAACATCCAACCTAAACCTCCCCTGGCACAACTTTAGCCCATTCCCCCTTGTCCTGTCACCAGGCACGTGGGAGAATAGACCAACCCCCACCTCGCTACAGCCTCCTTTAAGGTACCTATAGAGAGAGATGAGGTCTCCCCCGAGCCTCCTCTTCTCCAGGCTAAACAACCCCAGCTCCCTCAGCTGCTCCTCGTAAGACTTGTTCTCCAGACCCCTCACCAGCTTCGTTGCCCTTCTCTGGACTCGCTCGAGCACGTCCATGTCCTTCTTGTAGTGAGGGGCCCAAAACTGAACACAGTACTCGGGGTGCGGCCTCACCAGAGCCGAGTACAGGGGGACAATCACTTCCCTAGCCCTGCTGGCCACACTGCTTCTTATACAAGCCAGGATGCTGTTGGCCTTCTTGGCCACCTGAGCACACTGCTGGCTCATATTCAGCCGACTATCAACCAGTACTCCCAGGTCCTTCTCTGCCAGGCAGCTTTCCAGCCACTCATCTCCCAGCCTGTATCTCTGCTTGGGGTTGTTGCGCCCCAAGTGCAGGGCCCGGCACTTGGCCTTGTTGAACCTCATGCAGTTGACCTCAGCCCATCGCTCCAGCCTATCCAGATCCTCCTGCAGAGCCTTCCTTCCCTCGAGCAGATCGACACACGCACCTAACTTGGTGTCATCTGCAAACTTACTGAGGGTGCACTCGATCCCCTCATCCAGGTCATCGATAAAGATATTAAAGAGGACTGGCCCCAGTACTGAGCCCTGGGGGACTCCACTAGTGACCGGCCTCCAACTGGATTTGGCTCCATTCACCACAACTCTTTGGGCCCGGCTATCCAGCCAGTTTTTAACCCAACGAAGCGTACGCCAGTCCAAGCCAAGAGCAGCCAGTTTCTCGAGGAGAATGCTGTGGGAAACGGTGTCAAAAGCCTTACTGAAGTCAAGGTAGATCACATCCACAGCCTTTCCCTCATCCACCAAGCGCATCACTTGGTCATAGAAGGAGATCAGGTTCGTCAAGCAGGACCTGCCTTTCATAAACCCATGCTGACTGGGCCTGATCGCCTGGTTGCCCTGCAAGTGCCACGTGATGACACTCAAGATAATCTGCTCCATGAGCTTCCCTGGCACTGAGGTCAAACTAACAGGCCTGTAGTTCCCCGGGTCTACCCTCCAGCCCTTCTTGTCAATGAGCATCAGTTTGCTAGTCGCCAGTCGACTGGGACCTCCCCTGATAGCCCGGACCGCCGATAAATGATGGAAAGCGGCTTGGCCAGCTCCTCCGCCAGTTCTCTCAGTACCCTCGGGTGGATCCCATCCGGCCCCATCGACTTGCATACATCCAAGTGCTGTAGCAGGTCACCAACCATTTCCTCATGGATAGCGAGGGCCACATCCTGCTCCCGATCCCCTTCCACCAGCTCAGGGTACTGGGTATCCAGAGAACAACCGGTCTTGCCGCTAAAGACTGAGGCAAAGAAGGCATTGAGCACCTCAGCCTTTTCCTCATCTTTTGTAACTAAGTTTCCCCCCGCATCCAGTAAAGGATGGAGATTCTCCTTAGTCCTCCTTTTTGCGTTGATGTATTTGTAAAAACGTTTTTTGTTATCTTTAACAGCGGTAGCCAGATTGAGCTCCAGATGAGCTTTGGCCTTTCTAATTTTGTCCCTGCACAGCCTCGCAACATCCTTATAGTCCTCTTGAGTAGCCCACCCTCTTTTCCAAAGATTATAAACCCTCCTTTTTCTCCTAAGCTCGAGCCACATCTCTATGCTCAGCCAGGCTGGTCTAGTTCCGCGTCGGCTTGTCTTTGGGCACGTGGGGACAGACTGCTCCTGAGCCATTAAGATTTCCTTCTTGAAGAGTGCCCAGCCTTCCTGGACTCCTTTGCCCTTCAGAACCTCCTTGGTTTGTTCCAAAACCTTGGTTTGTTCTTCATTTCCAGAAGACCATCCCTACCTGCTTCTTGTAGCATAGGCAGTGGGGGGGAGGCGTTGTGGCAGGGCTCTGTAATGAGCTTCGGGATACAGGGGAGGGTGCAGGTTGGGCCCTAGGGACTTTTCATTGTTGGGCTGCTGATTGTGAAAGCTGGGATAGGGGCAGTGGCAGTAGAGGAGACAGATAAATTTGTCCATGTGGCTTGTCAGAGGACGGAATGGATTACAGACAGAAAGTTAGTTGTGGAGGTTGAAAGCTTAAATGGGCAAGAGACAGAAGAATGCATTTATTTGCTGACGGCCTAGGTAGGTACAAACAGATATGAGCAAGAACTTGGTTAAGCAGCTGGTAAAAGTGGAGGTGTTGTGTCTTACATACCCCCGGGGGCAAAAATGACTTGTGGTCCAAGAGGAAGCCGACTCCAAAATGCTGGAGCCAGCATAGGAGATGCTTGCCACTTTAGCTCCAAAACCACTCGGCATCTTGCTGGATCTCCTCATTCTGCTCTCTCCTTCTTGCATTCCTGCTGCTGGTCCAACTTTTCTCACTGTCCCAGACTTTCCCTCTTCCCCATAACATGTTGGGACTGGGACTCCCTCTTGCTGGGCATCCCCAGGAGAGTATGGAGTGCTTTCAGCAGCTGTGATTGTCGAGTGTTAAGAAGTGCAAAAGAGATGTGAGAGCAATTTATCTTTTTTTTAATTAGATCCCTGGGTTCTGTATACTTTATAGTGGTATGGGCAATGTTGCTCAGGTTATCAGTACGGTCAGCCCCCAATAGTGACAGAGATTTGGGGGGTCAAATCCTGCATAGGGAGTCAGGCCACATGTGAAGGAGATGGGAAGACAATGCAAACACTCTTACCAATACGTGAAAGGGGCCAAGGAGCTACTCAATGACTTTCTGCTCAGGTTAGCTGCCCACCAGACGGTATTTCTAGACCTCATCTCACTCCAGAGAACCTGGGTGCTCAGACAGTGGGCCCTGCTCCCCTGCAAAACTAGGACTACACAAGCTTTTGCAGGCTCCATCTCTGGGGCTGTCCTTGAGCTTTCATTTGAGAAAGCCTTTGACATGAGCCACTTCCATTGGCAGGGTGGAGGTCTTGCTGCCAATTCTTAATGACTGTCACCTTGTCTCGTAAAAGAAACGCACACCTTGACTCCATTCTGAGCATGTACAAGTCCTGTTTTCGGCCAGGTCTGAGATCCTAGCCTACAAATCAGGCTTCTCGCTTTTTCCTGGCACAAGCAGGCAGTATCCAGCTGGACTGAAATGCCAAATGCCTGCCTTCTCCCAGCCTGCCCAGTGAGCTGGCTCTGATGAAGGATCCCACGTCACTAGCAATAATCACTCAGCACTGATTCTCCCTTTCTAGCAGTGATTTGTGGCACAGTCATCTTAATGGGGTTTTAACCCACTTAGTGTGCATTATTCTGGTTTTGTATTGTTCTCGTATGTTAATCAAGCATTCAGGGATGGTCTGGTAGACAGTGCCAATCAAAGTGGGTTATAGAAAATAGTTCTCATCAAAGTCACTTGATTTTTTTCAATAGAACTGGATATTTTATGTAAGAAGAAAGACATCTGTAAAACCTCTGTTCTCCCGTAGTGTGACATGGTAATTAATGAATCTTATTTCCATTTTTCCATCAGTTTCCTGATGCCTGTAGAAAATAGGCTGGCCAGACCCTGTGCTACCCCGAGAGAGCTCGACACACCTGAGCTGGGTGTTGGAACATGTCCTCGTTCCTGAGGCCTGGAGGGGGCTCTCAGGACCAGCTGCGGGGTGCTGGGTGTGAACAGGCTATGACTATCCTGGGCAATTCCATCTGAGGCCTCTCCCCACCTCTGCCTCGTGCCAGGGGCTGTATTTATCTGGGCAGTCAGACCTGGGCTGAGCTGTGCTGTGCTTGTGCTTGTGTCTGGCCCTGTCTCTCCCAGCTACTCCTCCTGAATGGACTGTGTGCCTGTGTTGTAGGTAGCTTGTCTCCAGGGGGCTGGAGAAAGGCTGGGAGAGCTGGGGCTGTTCAGCCTGGAGAAGAGAAAGGTCCGGGGAGACCCTATTGCAACTTTTCAAGACTTAAAGGGAGCTTATTAAAAAGATGGAGAGCAACTTTTTGCTCAGGCAGATTACGACAGGACAAGGGGAGATGGTTTTAAACTGAAAGAGGGGAGATTTAGATTAGATGTTAGGAGAAAATTCTTCACTCAGAGGATGGTGAGGCTGGCACTGGCACAGGCTGCCCAGAGAAGCTGTGGATGCCCCATCCGTGGAGGAGTTCAAAACCAGGTTGGAAGTGGTCCTGGGCAACCTGATCTAGTGGGTGGCATCCCTGGCCATGGCAGGGGGTTGGAACTGGATGGTCTTTAAGGTCCCTTCCAACCCAAGCTGGTCTATGAGTCTATGCCAGGCAGGGTTTGGGGCTGCAGACATTGCTCAGTGATGATGTTCGTGGTACACTGACTTACACCAGTTAGGAGAAAGGCCCCACTAAGGTATGGGTAGCCCATCCCCACCCCAGGTGACCATCACAGGTCCTGCTATAGCCTGGATTAAGAAAGTGCATTTATTTGCTTTGGGTTAGAAAGATGTCTCCCTAGTATGTACAGCAGCAACATCCCCCCCACACAGAGAGCCTGTGGCCCACCCCGTGCCCCAGGGAAGGTCCTGGTCACTGGGAGAGCAGAACATCCAGTGCAAAAGCCATCATTGCAACCATCCACGGGCTATGGCAGTTGCTTTCCCTACTACCTTTGCTCACCTGGCCCTGCTCACACTGCTTGTCTCCCCGGTCACTCCATGGGGACCACTCTGGCCAGATGGGCCTGTGGGAGGCAGAAGAGACTGTGTGACAACAAGCCGATGTGTCCAGAGTAGTGGGAGCACTGAGTAGACAACTTGGAAGGATGAGAGCCAACAGAGGAGCTGGAGATTTAGTCCTTGAACTTCAGGTGGGCTGAGGATCTGGAGCAAATCTGGGTCCATTCCTTCCCTTGCATGTAGTACGTTGCTTAGGAGAACAGTTGACACACAGAAAGAAAAGGAATGGCAAAGCCAGAAGCAGGATACATCGGGGTTTCTGGCTTGCCCTTCCCAGCATCCTCATTCATCAGGTGGGAGAGGGTGGCCTGAGGCTGGCGACACAGCTAGGGGGCCAGATGGTGCAGAGCTTGGCCACTAACAAATGTGAAAGTGCTTGGGGGGACGGGAGGGGGCTGCTGGGGAGCCTGGGTTCAGCTCACAGCGGTTATTGTCCCCATGCATCTGGGACACTTCCGTCGATACTGCCTCGAAGTGAGGCACAGCGTGAGCAGCGTGCAGCACGTGCACCTTGTTGTGGTGCTTTTTCCTCAGGAGGCAGCTGAAGACTTTTTTGAAGCCCTTACGGAAGTGCTTGGAGACCAAGGCGTAGACGATGGGGTTGAGGCAGGAGTTGGCATAGGCCATGCAGTGGGAAAGCAGGCGGAAGGCATAGGTGGCCTGGTTGAAGGGGAAGTCTCCATAGAGGTATCGGAGGATTACTACGTGGTAGGGCAGCCAGCACAGGCAGAAAAGGATGGTTACAATGATGATCATCTTGGTTACTTTCCGTTTGGCCTTCTTGGACTCTGACATGTCCTCCAAGGGTTCCACTGCTGTCCACAGGTACTTGATGGTCCTGGTGTAGGAGAGGCTGATGACCAGCACTGGGATGACATAGCCAAAGGCAAACGTGCTGGTGTCCATGACCTTGCGTCTCCACTCCTCCCAGCCAGGCATGCAGATGTAGCTGGCCTCCCACTCGATCAGGTCATAGTAGCTTAGGTAGGGGCCTGCAAAGACCACAGAGAGGCCCCAGATCACGGACATGGCAGCCACGGCATTGCAGGGGGTCCGCAGCTCCCGGGAGCGCAGCGGGTAGCAGATGGCCAGGTACCTGGGGAGGAGAGCAAGGCAACCGGAGCTGAGGGTTCAGCCGAGCTGTAGCTGGCCACAAAAACAAAGGGAACGAGAAGGTTTCCTTCATTCCCCTGAAGATCCCTGAGTAGTGAGTGGCCCTACGTAGTATCTCATGCCCTCTCTGAGATACAGTCCTGGGTGAAACAGCTTTTATCTTTACAGCAGGGATGCCCAGGCTGGCTGACACCTCTGTGCAGGGAGGGTGGGTTATGGCCCTGCGCTAGGAACAGAGAAACGGGGCTGTCACAACCGCACCGACATCTGCTGCTTGGCAGAAACTATGCAGCAGGAAAAAGGTCTGAACTGAGGTTTTGAGACCTGGGCAAGCTTCACTGGGTGATGGACGCAGTGCAGGCTTCTGCCCGCTCAGGGCCTATTTTCAGCCTGCTCCAGTTTTCACATCAGGCTGGCGGGGAAGAGGTTTGCTCGCTGTAACCAGGTCTGTGTTTGCCTCAGTCTGGCTACCGGGGGGGCAGGTGGGCCCTTGCCTTTGGGTGCTTGTCCCTCTTCCAGCAAATGGTGTCCAGAGGCAGCGTGACAGCCAGCTCTGCTTCCCCACCCCAGACAACACTAAAGAGCAAAGCTGGCAGAACTGCTCTGCTGCGTGCGTCAGGCAGGAGGGGGAACGGGCAGCAAAGGGGAATCCCTTTTCCCACATTTGTCTTGGCAGTCCAGCATTAGCTGCAAGGAGATGTCAGAAAAGAGAGAAAATGGCTCGGTGCTTGTGCATAAGGGATGGAGAAAAGTTGTGAGCACAGACAACTTGTTTTAGTACCCTTAGAGATAAGGGCAAAGAGCAAGATAGGCCAGGACATGTTTTCTCTATGGCAGGCAAGGCTGGGAGCTTACCCCAGCATGGAGCTCTTCCTCCTCCTGCACCGTTAGTGTAGGCTCAGCCAAAAGCGGAGCTCAGCACAGCAATCCTACACTGAGGGGGAACAAGGCAGAGCCCTCAGGAACAATTCAGATGGCAGTGAGCAGGGCCTGGATGATCTCCCAAGAAGAAACTTGGCTCACGGTGTGGGTGCCTTTCTGCACAGGCTGCTGTGAGGCCCAGGAGGGCTCGGGACAGGTGAGGGAGCAGGAACTGCCAGATAACAGCTTTTGTGCTGGGCCGGCAGCTCTAGGGGAACGAGAGATTTGTTACAGGACTGGGATCGCTCTTGTATATTTATGTGGCTTCTCCTTTAGTGCTCTTTGGTTACTTTGCTGCCCTCGCTGCCCTCACGTGATGCTTTTCTGCAGCGGTGGCTTGGGGATAGCTACTGCCCTTGGAATGCCATCTGTAACATGGAGCTGGGTGAGCAGGAGTCCCTGGCACAGTGTGGAGCTCAGCCTGGGTCTCAGGTGCCCTAACTACAAGGCGGGTCTTCCCTATGGAAAATGCAGGCAGGAGCAGCACCGGCTTTGCACCGAGGAGAGCTGGAAGTGCTGCTTGGGGGTTGGTAGGGGAAGGGAGCTAAACTGGTCCCCAAACTGCCTTTGGCATGGACCAGCACCACTGGCGTTTGAATGATTTGCCTGTTGGTGATGGGCCATGACCTTCCCATGCCCTCACTCCACCCAGCTTCTCAAACTACCCTCCTTCCCCAGCCTGAGGGCATCGTCAGACCGTTACCTGTCCACAGAGACGGCAGCCAGTGTGAAGCTGCTGGCATACATGGTGAGGTAGATGAAAAAGTGGACAGCCTTGCAGATGAAGGAGCCGAAGACCCAGCCTTCAAGGCAGTAGATGGTGGCCTGGAAAGGCACGCAGAAGACAATGAAGAAGAAGTCAGCCAGGCTGAGGTTGAGGATGAAGAGGTTGGTAGTGTTGTGGCCCATTTGCCTATTGCGCAGCAGCACTGCCAGCACCAGGCTATTGCCCACTGTGCCCAGGAGGAAGATGAGGGAGAAAACCACAGGGACAATGACAGTAGCAGGACTGAACTGGTAACTGTCAGAGGGGTTCCAGTACCCAGCCAAGCTGGTGAAGTCCTCATACTCCATCATTCTGTGCCGTGGTGAGGTGCTGGAGCCTGTGGCGACACAGGGAAAGGTGTGAGAGACTGCAAAAACACTGGAATAAAAACGCTATGATTGGCTGATTGGCCTGTTGGCTGGCTGGAGACAGACAGCATTGTTCTCAGTTCTGCCACCCGCATGCTTTTCAGCAAGCTCCTCTGGACACAGCCGGCATGCAGGGCAGGTAGGGCTAGGCTGGCAGGAAGGAGCACCCTGCTCCCCCCTTCTGACCCTGCAGTGAACCCATACCCCGGATTTAGATGCCACCTTGGACTGATGATGCTGAAGGTGAGGCTTGGGAGAGAGGAGAGAATATCATCCCCATGGGTGGAACAGCCTCCTCCTCTCTGGGAGAATGGAGCCAGGATTTTCCCTTCCCAGCTGATGGCAGGCAGGGGTGTGATGTTTCTTCTCAGCAGTGGGGCTTCAGCCCTGAACCAACCAGCTGGAGGAGCTGAGGTGGCTGCTCCTCCTGTACTGATGTGCGGTTTGATATTACCCCCGTTCCCAGCCTTTTTGGTACCTGTTCTACAATAAACATCGCACGCTAGACAGGCTGGAAAAGCTTTTGGCAGTGACAGCTCCTACACAGTTCTGTGTTGTGCCCAAGTGAGGATTTTCTGGGGAGGACAGCTCTGATGGGACCACCTGTGATCCGGACTCAGTGACCCAGATCTCTCTCTGTTTCTTAGGGCAGCTCTCCTCAGGATTTGGGCTTCCTGTATCATTCTCTTGCCCCAAAAATAAACATTTGGACTGAAAGCAGGTGAGTTTGTGTGGGGAAACATGAGTTTCTCTGTCACATGCACAGAAATCTGCATGCATGTATTTAACTTCTGGAGCAGGTGGATTATCAAATGTACCCATAGGCACAGATCCCCTTGAAAAAAAGATGATTTGGGTTCCTTCTCCTCTTCAGTGTTTGTATGGATGTGCTGTGGTTAAAAGAGCGTGGCCCAACACTGGCTCACCATGACTATGGAGACTGCAGCATCTCTGCAAGAAATGGAGCTCTAGCTGGTGCCTTCGTCTTCAGGTAGGGGATGGGGCAAGGGCTCCCTGGGAGCACCGGCAGGGCGAGTGCCTGAAGCAGAAGCACTGCAAGGGGCCTGTGAGCATGGGTCCCCTGCCGCAGGCGTTCCTGGTATCAGTCAGTGCCTGACTATGTAGCCTTGCCACAGCTTTGAGGTTTTTCTTGGTTGCTCATGGCCTGTCTACATGAAGGCCAAGCAGTGCTTCAATTCCCCTTTACAGATGGGAATTGAGATGTGGTGAGTGTAAAGAGGTGGCTGGTTGGATCAGGACTGTCACTAATGTAGCAGAAAAATGAATATTTCTGTTATTTCTGATTCCCACCTCTGTGCACAGTCCTGCCTCCAGAGACAGGAGAGTGACAGGAACAGGCACAGAGTAAAAGCAGTGGTACGCTTTCTGATCTCAGAAGTGATATATACCAACTGTGATATTGCCGTGGCTCCAAGATTTTGAGTGACTCTCAAGGAGTCATTCAGAGCATCTCTCGTAGAGTGGGACCTGTGTGCAGTCCCAGCTCCCAGTTCCCTCCCTGCTCAGGAGGCTGTCAGTAACTCCCACCGCTCTGTTGTCCCTTGGAAGCATTTTGCAAACATCTCACTCCCTAGCATTTTGTGAATGGGTTTATGGCGATGCTCCTCGGTTGGTTCTGAACAGCCTTGACTAGCAGTGACTGAGAGAGGGACAGGTGCTGAACAAGGAGAAAAAAGGAGACCATGGGCAATGAATTTCCTCTTCCATATCTGCTGTTCAGGGTTAGGAGGGGCAAAGGTGGTGTGTCAGGGGAGGTAAAATTGCAAGGGATGAGAACTGAATCAGTGGCAAAGTTGGGAATGGAACCAAAGAGACCTGGCTTTTCCAAAAAGGGTTCAGTAAAGGATCTGTAGGGAGAATGGTTCTCAGTGCCTGACTGTTGGGGGTAACAAACAACACAGACAAAAAACACCAACACAGGTGGGGGCAGGCAGCAGGTCAAACCAGGGCTGCCTGGGAACCAGCACAGGCAGCTCTTACATCCAGGGAAAAGGCCAAGAAGGGCAGGGGTAGGCAGGGCAAGGGCACAGATACAGGAGCTATGGGAAGAGGGAGGTACAGGCCCCTGATGGTCTGGACAGAGAGCAGCGAAGGGAGGAGAGGAGGAGCAGGCAGTTAGAGCTTCCTCTTCCAGTGGGCTCAGGAGCCAGCGTTTCTGGGCTCGGTCCGTGGTTGGCATTGCCATCCCCAGCACAGAGTGCCTCTATTTCCCCATTTGTGCAGCAGCTCTACGAGAAGGTGCCTCATCTGCTCCGCTTGGGGACAAGGCAGAGCCCCTTTGCTTGGCGACCTCAGGGGCTCAGCCCGGGAGCACAGCAGCCCTCCAGCACCCCGGCACCCTTCCTCTGCCCAGCCCGGCTCGGGCAGCCTCGGTCCTCCCCGCCTCCCGCGGCAGGCACGGCCACGGCTGGGGCTGCCTGTCCCCGGGAGCCTCTCCTTTCGCTGCCCTGCCTGCAGAAGGCAGCGGCCAGGTGCCCGCACCGCCCGCCCCAGCGCCCTGCCCCGCTCCCTGCCCCGCTCCCGCCCGCTTTGCCCGGGGGCCTGCCCCGGTGGCAGCTGCGGGGGGGGGGGGGGGGGGGGCAGCGCCCGGTCCCCGCCGGCGGGGTCCTACCTGCCCTGCCCGCCGCTCCGCTCCGCCCCGCCGCCCGGTGCGGCTGCTGCCGCCGGTGCTGCTCGGGCACGGCCCGGCACCGCCGCCGCCCCGCCGCTCGCTCCGCCCCTGCTCCAGCACCCCCGGGCACACGCACACGGGGCCGAGTGCCCCCGCTCCCGGGCACGCCCGCCCGCGCACACGTGTGAACGCACGCACCGCGCGTGTGTCCCTCGGGAAAAGAACGCGGAGGGTTTGCTCCGCCCTTGTGCACGCCCCACAGCACTGTGAGAAACACTCCGCAGCCGATAACTTAGGCTCAGGCGAGGATCTCAGTGAAGCAGTAATTTATTCGCGATCCACAAGCAGGAGCGCGCCTACTGGTCCCAAAACACAGTTTATATACTTTTTGATGACAGGACCCTCCCCTGTTTCCCCACTGAGTGGGTAATCCAGGTTCACAATCTATCTGATGCTTCACAGACAGTGCATGGCCTTCAGTTGCCGGCCTGTTAAATTTCAAATTTCTTTTGACTTTTTTACTGTTTGAAGTGGTAATGTTTCCTCACTTATCTGACTTGACTTAACACCGTGATTTTCACCTAATTGTTTTAAGGAGCCTGGTTGTCTGCATTTTACAAGGTCGCCTGCTAAGTTTTCTTATCACTGCAAGCATATCTCATTCCTTATACCCCAATTCCTTATACCCCATTCCCAATACCCCATTCCTTACCTTTAAACAATGTAACTCTGCAAAAGCAACATTTTTATTCCCACAGCACGTGCCTACAAAACCCGACAGCAAGCACAAGCCACTCTGCTGACACTGAGCATAACCTGAGCACACCCAGCCCTTACACACCTGTACCCATCCATAGCCACCTCCCTGGCGCTCTTCTCCTGTGTGAGTCCATGCTTTGTGCACACATGGTGAAACTCCCATGTGTCAGTCCCACTGTGTCCTGCACCCAGGGCACACTGGCAGGATCTCTGGAGACAGGTATGGGGTGGTTATGGGGATTTGGGGGTATCTGGGGGTTCCCAATCCTTGTCTCTTTGCTTCGCTTAAACCCCAACATTTCATTGGGTTAAAAACTGGCTGGATAGCTGGGCCCAAAGAGTTGTGGTGAATGGAGCCAAATCCAGTTGGAGGCCGGTCACTAGTGGAGTCCCCCAGGGCTCAGTACTGGGGCCGGTCCTCTTTAATATCTTTATTGATGATCTGGATGAGGGGATCGAGTGCACCCTCAGTAAGCTTGCAGATGACACCAAGCTAGGTGCGTGTGTCGATCTGCTCGAGGGTAGGAAGGCTCTGCAGGAGGATCTGGATAGGCTGGACCGATGGGCTGAGGTCAACTGCATGAAGTTCAACAAGGCCAAGTGCCGGGTCCTGCATCTGGGGCGTAACAACCCCAAGCAGCACTACAGGCTGGGAGATGAGTGGCTGGAAAGCTGCCTGGCAGAGAAGGACCTGGGAGTATTGGTTGATAGTCAGCTGAATATGAGCCAGCAGTGTGCCCAGGTGGCCAAGAAGGCCAACAGCATCCTGGCTTGCATAAGAAGCAGTGTGGCCAGCAGGGCTAGGGAGGTGATTGTCCCCCTGTACTCGGCTCTGGTGAGGCCGCACCTCGAGTACTGTGTTCAGTTTTGGGCCCCTCGCTACAAGAAAGACGTGGAGGTGCTCGAGAGAGTCCAGAGAAGGGCGACCAAGCTGGTGAGGGGTCTGGAGAACAAGTCTTACGAGGAGCAGCTGAGGGAGCTGGGGTTGTTTAGCCTGGAGAAGAGGAGGCTCAGGGGAGACCTTATCGCTCTCTACAGGTACCTCAAAGGAGGCTGTAGTGAGGTTGGGGTTGGTCTGTTCTCCTACGTGCCTGGTGACAGGACGAGGGGGAATGGGCTAAAGTTGTGCCAGGGGAGGTTTAGGTTGGATATTAGGAAGAACTTCTTTACTGAAAGGGTTGTTAGGCATTGGAATGGGCTGCCCAGGGAGGTGGTTGAGTCACCATCCCTGGAGGTCTTTAAGAGACATTTAGATGTAGCCCTTAGTGATATGGTTTAGTGGAGGACTTGTTAGTGTTAGGTCAGAGGTTGGTCTAGGTGATCTTGGAGGTCTCTTCCAACCCAGATGATTCTGTGATTCTACTCTGCCTCATGGGCTTCCTTTCCTCTCTCTGCTTCTCTGCCCTGCTTCTTCTATTTTCTTAAATTTGCATTGTCCCTCTGTCCCTAACAATATATCTTCATATCCGTGCTGCTCCCTGTCCCTGCTGTTCTCTGACAATCCTGGTGTTCTGCTCCCTGTCCTTCTTTTCCCCTCTCTGTCCCTCTCACATTTCCTTGTGTATTTCTTTCTTTCCCCCTCTGCCCCTGATGCTTCTTCATCTATCTCTGCTCTCTTCAGCGTCCTTCTCTGCCTGTTCCCATGTCATACTTCTGCTCTCTAATTTGTCTTTCTCTCTGTTCCACTGCCCTTTCCTTCATTTCTCACTGTATCTCCTCATCCAGCTGTCTGTCGTTTTTTCCCCTCTGTGCCGCTATCCTGACACCTGTTCCTTTTTGCTCTTCCTCTGTCTCCAACCCGCAACTCATCACTGTTTTATCCTTTTCCTTCCCTTTTTGTCCTGATCTGCAACCCTTCCCTGCACCTTGCCCCTACACAATGCCTGTGTCCTCCTCCTTGTCTTCCTCTCTCTTTGTATGTTCTTCTCTCCCACCCATCTTCATCTACTCTTTCTCCCTCTCCTTCTGTTCTGTTCTCCATCCCTCTGCCCTTCCCCCATTCCCTTTTTACTCTGCCTCTCTGTCTGTTCTTTCTCTGCCTTTATTCTTGGCCAGTCTGTCCTGCTCCTTTGTTCCTGGCTTTCCGTGTAAAAAGAAAGAAAGAAATCTTCCTGTACTTCTGTTTTCTGTCAATTCATCTATCCTGCTCACTGTCACTTTTTTTTTTCTTTCTGCATCCCACTGCCCTACTTCCCATTCATCTCATTCTCTCACTCTTTCTCTGTCCTGCTCCCCACCAGTATATTTTCTTACAGCTGGGCCCTGCTTCCTATCCCTGACCATCCACTCCCACCTTCCCTTCCCCTACCTTGCTAGCTATCCTAGGACTTTTTATTCTCCCCTGTCCTGCACCCTGTCCTTTTTCCCTGTTGCTGCTTCTCTGCCCTCCTTCCACTCCCTGTCCTTTCTGCCTTCATCTTTCTGTCAGTGGGACAGCCTGCCCCACCACTTCCTGTTCTCTCCCCCCTGTGCAGGTGGCTCACCCTTCTTCCATTTGTCTGTGTCACTGCCCTTCTGTTTTTTCTCTTTCCTGGTCTCAGTCCCGCTCCACACTACAGCTTTCCCTCCATCTCTCTCCTGCTCTGTGCCCCTCCCTTTCTCTCTCTATCCCAGTGTCCTGTCCTCTGTTACTCTCCCACTCTGTCCCATTCCCAAGTGCTTTTCAATTCCCCATCGCTCACTTCTGCTGCCCATCACTAATTTATTTCTCAAGCTTTCTTCCCTCCCCTACGTCCCTTTCTTTCTCCTTCTAGCATTTTTCCCCACTTCATCTACCTCTGCTTTTCTCTATTTTTGTGTCCCACTCCACTCCCTTATCACACTTCCTTTTCTTCACCCCTTCTTCTTTCAATCCATCTGTTGTGTTCCCTGCCCTCCCTCCATGCCAATCTTTCTCTGTCCCTCTGTCATTTTGCTCTTTTCTCTTTCTCTGTCTTTCTGCCTATCGCTGTTTTGCCCTTCTCCATCCCCTGGTCATGCTTCTTGTCTCTTTCCTTGTCTCTCTTTGCCTTTAAGCCTAACACTTTTCCTTTGTTGAACTTTGCCCTGCTGCCCCTGTTCTGTTGTTTCTCACGATATCCCTCTGCTTTGCTCCCTGTCCCTATTTTTCTTCTAGCTATCCATCTGCTATGTTTCCCCTACCTATTTTTGCAGTCTTTCTCTCCCTGTCTGATTCCCTGTCTCATCCTGTCTTGCTCTATCCACCTGGGCTGTCCTTTCTTTCAGTATCCTTTCTTCTGTCTTTCCTGTCCTTTCTTCTTCAGTATTTTAACTCTCTTGATTTCTTTTCTCTGCCTTGCCCATCATTTCCACCCCCCCCCCCCCCAGTGCTGTTCTCTGCTCCCTGTCCTGCTCTCTAACAATTCCTCTCTTGTTCCCTGTCTCACCGCCCTAGTGGTGGTCCATTTTCTCTCTCTGCTTGTCCCCTTCTGCCCTTTCCTCAGTTTTAGTTTCTCTAGCTCTGACCTGCAGGCCATGGCTAAGGGAGGTGACCATTCCCCACGGGACAGACTAATGGATGCCTGACCACTGAGGTGCCCCAGGCCAACATGGAGTGTGCGGGCACCGAGCCCTGCAGCAACTTCCCACCTGGGAGCTGACGTACGAGTTGCTCTCTTGCTTGCACTCCTGCCTGTGCTTGCAGTCCCTTTGCACTGTGTCAGTGGCCGTCGCCGTGTCCAGGGGAGCAGGTTCCGTATAGCTGGGGCAGGTCTGTCGGCCTGGTGCCGGGACTGTGGCCAAAGCAAGGCAGAAGGTGAGCAGGACGGGGCGTCCTGCGGGGGTGGTGGCTGCCGGGACAGCCGGTGCGGCTGGGCGGACTGCGAGCCTGGTGCCTGGGGCAGGGAAAGCCCCTGGTGGGCATTTGGGGGGGAAGCTATGGTGCAGCGCGGTGCTCTGGGCCCTGCGATGGCACGCTGGGGGAGTGGGGAGCGCGGTGCCCCCGCAGAGCGCCCTGAACCCCGCGGCACAGCGGGGCGGGCAGCCCCCGCCGCAGGGCGGCCACGTTGTTCCCCCGCCGCCCGAGCGGAGCCGCGCACGGCCGCAGCGCTGCCGCTGCCTCTGCTGCCGCCCGGTGACCAACGCGCAGCACTGCGACAGGCACCTCGGCCGACCCAGCGCCGGCCCCGGAGGCCTTCAAGCGTCTCCGGACAGAACTGCTAACTCCAATATATCGCAACAATATCCTCTTGCAGTAAGCCTCTCCGATCTGATACTTCCTCCTGCTAGAACTGCTTACGAAAGGTTTAGTAGCCACCGAAAAGTGACAGTCTTTCTCTTAGAGAAAAGCTCCCTCTCCCCTTTAAAAAAAGAGGGACAGGGAAGAGAAAAGGTGTGTGTGCAGGGGGGCTTTACAGAATTTGTTGGCCAAACTTGGAAGTTCATTTTTTTTTTTTTTTAACTTTGTATCCTTTGGTTGTTGTTGCCTCTAAGAAAGTGTCCTCAAACTTCAAAGTACTACCTTAAAAACACAACTTCAGTTGTCTTACTTGAGCCACTGTAACTTACAGACCTATAATTACTGCTTCTGTGCTACTTTTTGGGTTGGGGTAGAGTTATAAAGGCAAGTACTGCAGCACATTTTGACCTGATGATAAGGGTAGTGATGGGAAGAGAAAGGGTTTTCATATTTTTGATGATACTTCTGATGCTGCACAACCATGGCATAAAAAACAATGAGTTAAGTGTTGAGCTCATTTCTCTTGAAATTACACTGTTTGTCTTTTTCCTTGGAAAATTATTTGTTGTGATGGATGAGAAGGAATACAAAGATTTTTCAAATGTGTTGCCAGCTCATTACTTACAGAACAATCTGGTAATAAAAGGAGAGTTGACAGATGAAAATTCAAATGGATCTGTGAACGAATTATTGAATAATGCCCCACTTCCAGAGGTTGAAAGACTTATTTCCAGACTTCTTTTTATAATTACTGACTGCTTTTCCTGCTCCCAATGACAGATCCTATATGAGAATCTAATGCAGCTGAAAATCATAGACTAAATTCACTTCTGTGTTATATAATTGAGACTTCATTGAAATGGCTGGAGCTACAATGGTATAAAACTAAAGTGGTAACTCAGTGGTGAATCAGATCTGTCCAATTTCATCTCTCTTGACAGGTATAGCTGCTTAATAGCTAGTTAAATAATTCAAGATATTTTCATTAAGCTGAATGATTGTGACTTTTGTTCTTAAATGTCATCAAGCAATCAGTTATGACTGTGAAGCTAAGTAAACATAACTGAACAAATGACTGTTGGGAAGCTTTAGGAGGTCATCAGACTGCTAACTGGATTCTAGAGGGATACATGGGATAGGATTCTGCTCTTTTTGTCCCTTTTCGTATGAGCCCTGTCTAAGTGCTGTACTATTTATTTGGTTTTGTAACCTTCCCCTAGGCTAGGCTATTATAAAATCTCTTTCCTGCTTATTTAAAGGTTTGCCTTTTACTAAAATGGCTTTGCTTTATCCTCAGTCTCCATTTCTTAAAATTCATGCCTATACATCAATAACAAATATCATATATTGTTTTTAATGAAGAGATGAGAAAAGGTACGGGGAATAAAATAGCAAACAAACAAACATGAACAAATGCAAACAGTGTCCCTGTATTCCTTCCACGTTGCCTGACCCTGCTTCCAGCAGCCATACACTTTCTTTTTCTGCCCAAGCTCCAGCAGAAGATCCCTGGTCAGCCAGGTTGGCTTTCTGCCCCACCTGCTTGACTTCTGATATTTTGGAATTGCCTGATCCTGTGCTTTTAGGAGTTAGTGCTTAAAGACTGACCAGCACTGATGGACATTAACACCTTCAAAAGCAATTTCCCAGGAGACCTTGCTAACTAGTTCCCTGAGCAGCCTGAAGTCTGCTCTCCCCATATCCAGGGCTGAAGTTTTGGTGGCAGTTTTCCTTCTGTCACCAAAAATTTTAAACTCAACTGCTTCATGGTCACTATAATCAAGATGGCTGTCAATTACCACATCCCCCACAAGACCCTCTTTGTTCTCCAGCAACAGATCTAGGAGGGCTCCTTTCCTAAGAGGGCTCCTTTCCTGATGCGGGGGGTAGGTTGCCTTGCCTTAGGCACCCCTTCCAGCTGGGATGGGCTTTCATCTACATTGTTGTTTTGGTTGTCATGTTCTAGAGCCTCATACCTGTTATATAAGAGTAGATGGGAAGGTGAGGTGGGCAGGGACAGGGCTCGCCTACCACCTCGAGCAGGAACCTGCCTCCATTCCCCCCCTTGGCCTAGGTCCCCTCCTACTGCCTGGCGGGATGGGGGAACTTTTGTCTTTCTGTGTAGCAGGAGACACTTGTGTTGTGGCAGGCTCATGAGTCTGTCTCAGAGAGGGTAGAGTACACCTCCACCAATTTCCCTCTCTGACTCCCTGATGCTCCTCAGCCTACTCCTCTCCTCCCAAAGCTCTGCCACCAGGCTGAGCAGCTCTTCAACCTGGGCACACCTCCCACAGGCATACCCCTCGCTGCTGCTGTCAGAAGACTCGGGCACACCCTGTAGCCCAAGACCTGGATGGCCGCGTTTCCCGGAGCCCTCCGTCTGAGTAGCCACATCGGTGATTGTGGCCGGAGAGGCCACAAGAGATGTGGAGGCATCTCTTGGCATCCCCAGTTTTCTGCCTGGTGGGTACCATGGCCGGGCTCTTCACGAGCAGGTTACAACCACCGTTGGGAAAGACTGTTGGAAAAGCGCGGTGAGGGCGCCCCGCCCGCTCACAGCGCCGCGCGAGCTGCCGCCTCACGCCCTCGCTGAGGCGCCGCGCCCCCCAGGGGCAGCCTTCGTACGGCCGAGGAGGGGGCGCTGCTGGCTCCGGCCGCGCCTCGTCAGCTTCCCTCGCGAGGGCTGCCGGGCCCTGGCGGCTCCCTCGGCTGCTCGGGGTGGCCTCGATGCCGGAAAAGAGCCCTGCCCGCCTCGGGTCCCCCGCTCCGCTGCAGCACGCGGCCGCCCCGGCGCCGATCGCCTCGGCAAGTACATTGCGCGTTTATCCCGTGATATTGTAGAACTAATCTAACTTAAAAAAAAATCTGATGAAAATCTTGACTTTTTTTTTTTTTAAATTCTCAACCTAATTAACTGCTGCAAAATACACATTTATTTCTTTACAGCTCTATCATTTTCTTCTAAGGGTATTTTTTTAGTTTCACTAAATGTGAATTGTGTTCAGAATAAGATCAAAATTTTACCTGAGATGACTAAAGTGGGAAGATTTTATCATATTTTACATCTTTGGGGTACCCTGGCACACAAAAGTTATTGCTGTGTTAATGCGCAATAGATAGAAGCGGTTAGAAGCAGGTAGAGAACCTTGACTTCTTTTCAGTACATCTTCATTTGTTTACTGTGTTTACTGCTTATGGCTATCACACACCACTTTATTTTTAAATCTCATTAGATGAGGTGGCCCAATGGCTGGAGGTACAGGCCTTGTTAACAGGAAATAGTATCCTTGAAAATATTCTGATATCATTTAGTTGTTGTGATAGTGTTACTATTGCAGGTTGAATAGAGGAAAAACCTCAAGTAAACTATAAATGGAATTTAATCATAGAATCATAGAATCATAGAATATCCTGAGTTGGAAGGGACCCTTAAGGATCATCAAGTCCAACTCTTGATACCGCACAGGTCTACCCAAAAGTTCAGACCATGTGACTAAGTGCACAGTCCAATCTCTTCTTAAATTCAGACAGGCTCGGTGCAGTGACCACTTCCCTGGGGAGCCTGTTCCAGTGTGCAACCACCCTCTCTGTGAAGAACCCCCTCCTGATGTCGAGCCTAAATTTCCCCTGCCTCAGCTTAACCCCGTTCCCGCGGGTCCTGTCACTGGTGTTAATGGAGAAAAGGTCTCCCGCCTCTCGACACCCCCTTACGAGGAAGTTGTAGACTGTGATGAGGTCTCCCCTCAGCCTCCTCTTCTCCAGGCTGAACAGGCCCAGTGACCTCAGCCGTTCCTCGTACGTCTTCCCCTCCAGGCCTTTCACCATCTTCGTCGCCCTCCTCTGTACACTCTCCAACAGTTTCATGTCCTTTTTGTACTGTGGTGCCCAGAACTGCACACAGTACTTGAGGTGAGGCCGCACCAGCGCAGAGTAGAGCGGGACAATCACCTCCCTTGACCTACTAGCGATGCCGTGCTTGATGCACCCCAGGACACGGTTGGCCCTCCTGGCTGCCAGGGCACACTGCTGGCTCATATTCAACTTGCTGTCTACCACGACCCCCAGATCCCTCTCTTCTAGGCTGCTCTCTAGCGTCTCATCGCCCAGTCTGTACGTGCAGCCAGGGTTTCCCCGTCCCAGGTGCAGGACCCGGCACTTGCTCTTATTGAACTTCATGCGGTTGATGATCGCCCAGCTCTCCAACCTATCCAGATCCCTCTGCAAGGCCTTTCCACCCTCATTCGAGTCCACAACTCCTCCAAGTTTGGTGTCATCAGCAAACTTGCTCAAAATACCTTCTATTCCTACATCCAGATCGTTTATAAAAATATTGAAAAGTACCGGCCCTAAAATGGAGCCTTGAGGGACCCCACTGGTGACCGCCCGCCAGCCTGACGCAGCCCCATTTACCATAACCCTTTGGGCCCTGCCCGTTAGCCAATTGCTCACCCATCGTATGATGTTTTTATTTAGCTGTATGGTGGACATTTTGTCCAGTAGGATCCTATGGGAAACCGTGTCAAAAGCCTTGCTGAAGTCCAAAAAAATCACATCAGCTGGTTTCCCTTGGTCCATCATACGGGTGATCTTATCATAAAAGGAAATCAGGTTAGTTAGGCAGGACCTACCCTTCACAAACCTATGCTGGCTGGGACCAATGACTGCTTTGTCCCCCAGGTGAGCCTCAATAAGTTCGAGAACCATCTTCTCCATGATTTTACCAGGCACTGACGTGAGACTGACAGGCCTGTAATTGCTAGGGTCTTCTTTCTGACCCTTCTTGTAAATCGGCACAACATTTGCCAGCTTCCAGTCTACCGGGACCTCTCCAAATTCCCAGGATCGTTGAAAAATAATTGAGAGAGGTTCCGCGATGACGTCCGCCAGCTCTTTCAGCACCCGGGGATGAATCCCATCCGGACCCATGGACTTGTAGGGATCCAGGTGGAGTAGCAAATCCCGCACACGTTCAGGGTCGGTTGGGAGTTTGTCATCCCCACCGTCCGTTTAATGATAAACAAAATATAGTCACAGAATCACAGAATGGCTGAGGTGGGAAGGGACCTCTGAAGATCATCCATTCCGATCACCCTGCCGAGCAGGATCACCTAGAGCACGTTGTGCAGGCTGGCATCCACATGGGTTTTAAATATGTCCAGAGAAGGAGACTGCACAACCTCTCTGGGCAGCCTGTCCCAGTGCTCTGTCACGTTCCCAGTAAAGAAGTGCCCCCTCATATTGGGCTGGAACCTCCCGTGCTTCAGTTTGTGCCCGTTGCCTCTCCTCCTGTTGCTGGGCACAACTGAAGAGACCGGCTCCATCCCCTCAACACCCTCCCCTCAGATATTTATACACACTGATGAGGTCTCTCCTCAGTCTTCTCTTTTCCAGGCTAAAGAGGCCCAGTTCTCTCAGCCTGTCCTCACCAGGGCTGAGCAGAAGGGGAGGATCACCTTCCTTGACCTCTCCCAAACTCTTCCGAATTGACTTGACCTTGACTCTTCCGAATGCCCCCCAGGATCCCGTTGGCCTTGTTGGCCACAGGAGCACATTGCTGCCTCCCGGTCAGCCTGCTGCCCACCAGGACTCCCAGCTCCCTCTCTGCAGAGCTGCACCCCAGCAGGACACCCCCTAGCCTGTACTGGTGCTTGGGGTTATTCCTCCCTAGGTGCAGGACCCTGCACTTGCCCTTGTTGAACTTCATGAGGTTCCTCTCGGCCCAACCCTCCAGCCTGTCGAGGTCTTTCTGAATGGCAGCACAGCCCCCTGGGGTATCAGCCGCTCCTCCCAGCTTTGTGTTTTGATACATGTTTTCTCTTCTTTCTGGTGCATTGTTATTAATTTAGGTGCATACCTTGCTGAATGATGATTTTTGTTATCACTGTTCAGCTTTGCCTATAGCAGCAAGTTATAGCTGTTTTATTCTTAGAAAAGCAGATCTCAGTGATAAGTTGACAGAGGTTGACATTTTAATTTTTCATTGTATTAAGATAAATGTTGGTGGTGGTTTTGGCTGGCAGTAGAGATATTAAGCTACGCATTGTTCTCTTAACAACCTTCCTTTCACTATCAGAATTTCCTCTGTGCTTTAGTCATGTAGTTAAATGTCAGTCTAAATAAAGTAAAAATAAGAAAGCTAATTACTAGCTAGAAATTCAAATGCTAGCAGGCATGAAAATGTAGAGAGCTGATGAAATGTCAGCTAAAGTTTGATAGGAGATCATTGCATGTTTTTGAACAGTCATGGTTATAGCGTTTGCGCATAGTTATAGGCTTGCAATGAAGCTTGATTTCAGGCCTCGTCTTCTACTTGGAAGATGAACGAAGCCGCCCCATGGGAGCTGCAGAAAAAGCAAGGGAGAAAACCAAATACCTTTACTCTTACTAGTATTATTCAATTTGGGGTAGTTCTACATGCTGGAATTTGGAAAACTTACAGGAGGGAATTTTTCAGTATGCTCAGAGTCCTAAGTTATGAGTAAAAAAACAATAATAAAAAAGACTCCTATCAACTCAGTCATAGTTTTGATACCACTTTTAAATGTGCATTGCAATGTGTATTGACAAGCAACCTATGAATACAGAATTTTCTACAGTTTTTAGGGGACTTGCGGTAGGACAGTATGCATTGCATAGTGGTAAAAACAGTGTTTTAGTAATTACAGAAAATTGAAATGCCTCCAGAACGTTTTCTGTTTAGTGTTTTCTGTCATAAGGGAATGACAGTCATGAGGAGCTCTGAGTTTAAAGCGTGATGACAAGGTGCCATCTAGTGACGTTTTTTAGGAAATAGTAGTTCACAATCTAGAGAAACATTTTCTTCTCATATTGAGGATTCAAAGATTTCACCTCTGAGTAGAAATTCAACTGTCACGGTGTTGCTCATTAAGAGTTGTTTTTCTGGACATTTTTTTGCATTAGATTCAGCTTCTGCTGTATTAAATGAGGGACATTTGCAGGCAGCGGTAGTCCGATATATTTACCTCTGGTTTTGCTTTGCAAGGCAAATACCGTGTTATAAATCTGCCACTGCTGCCTTTTCCAAATCAGCTAGTCTATTTGCTATGCATAAAAGGTGTTTCTCAGTGAATTTGGTAAAGGTTATTTTCTGCATTTCTACTCTTACCTGGCAGAAGGTATCGGTAATAACGAAATAAGCTATTTTGAAATTAGTTTTTTTTTTAATAATTAAACTTGTCAGCATTTGTTTTTTTTTTCCCAGTTCTTTATTGGGAGATAATTTCACTCTTTCTGCTTAGAAATACTAGGTACATAAAATGTCTTTTTTATTGTTTGATAAGACCTTTATTTCTTACTGTAAAAGCACCAACTTGACATAAATTGAAATTACATATGTAGTATTTAAGTAGTATAGATGACGAATGGTATGTATGCTTTGCTGGTAATTGACATCTGTTTTCCCTGGACATAATCCAGTCTGTATTGGAACAGTGCTGTCTTACTGCACCCAGGAAAATTCCTGTATTATATTTTATTCTAATAATGGCAAATAATGGGTATTACAGAGAAAAAACAGATGCACAATAACATTTAACATGTTCCTAAATTCCACCATCCTATGACATAAAGACTTCCTTAATAAGCAAATATATCTATTTTATCTTAATAGCTCATAATAAACTTTTTTCTTATGCTTCTGTATAATCAATTTTTGAAAATGCCCATCTTTTTGGCAGCTGCAATATCTTTAATTTTACATATGGATTATTCAGTTGGTGCAGTCAGAGATTCCTTCTGATGGTTTTAATTTAATTTGAAAGGAAGAAGTAACGAGCAACTGCTGCTTATCCATGTTCTCTCCCTGACTCGTCTGTCATAGTCCCGCTCCATCATCTGTTTTTAGGTTGTTTAGAAAACAAATATGTTCCTTCATTCTGTGCTGTTCCCTATACCTAGCTCTTCTCTAGCCCTTTTGAGGTGGGTGGGAGAAGTCTGAGTGATACTGAAAATTTGTTTGCCAAATAGATTTTTGCAATATCATGATGAATTTTTAGTATTTGTTATTATTCTTTTCCTAACAACTGTTCCATGATCAGTGTCATGAAGACAAAGCAAAGGAACCTACATGTGCAAGACATTCTTGATTGTGTTAGTGATCGTATTTCCTGCATAATTTAAGAGAATATGTATTTCTTGCTGCAACCCTTGCTAGAAAAACTTTATCAGTACAGTTTGATTAAAGATTGTCATATATATCATATGAAGATTGAATATCATATATCATTTGCAAGCACTTGATATGCACAAAGGAAAATGTGGATGTCCAGCCTCTCATTAGTAAAGGGAGAAATTAGTTTTCATGGGTGCTATCCACTACTTCTTGTATTATGGGCAGTGGTTTAAATTACTTCTGAAAGAAATAAAAATGTCAAGTTGGATAGATAGTTCTGTAACTCTGTTCAGGAAAACTTGCTGAACGTGGAATTTCTGGTGAGATAGTGATCCAAAATTAAAAGATCATCATGAGACTTGTTACTGATCTTTTTGTCTTAAGCTTCATAGTATAGATGAGAAATGAGGAAGCTCCAACATACTTGCTGAGTTTGATGTTGTTTTTGCTTCAGTGCCCAGGGTTGCACTGGAAGCAGTGCTCACAGTGCATGTTTCAGATCTGTTCCTTTCGGACCTAGATACCCTGTCCCATTCCCTGTATTGGCATGCTCTTGAAACAAAGAATGTATCAGTCTATACTGAAATTGCATAATGAGAAAGATTCAGTTTTATTCTGGGAAATAACATCTCCTTGAGTGATACAGAATCCACAGTTGTATTGTGATTTCCAGTAGGAATGTGGTGCCTCTAGTGTTTTGAGTCACGAACTTTGTGCTTTAAGGCTCAATCCTTGTTTAGAATGACAGTAGTGTAAAACTGGAAGTATGTAAAATGTTCAGCTTGATAATTTTAGGCTTCTGGATTGAGAGGGAAAGTCCTTACTTTAAAATTTAATTCTGCATTGCTCTATTTTGCAAGGAGTTTTAAAAAATCCATGTTTTTAAAATTGGATACCAATACTTGCTTTGGAGGAAAAAAAATCTGTCGATAATGGCACCAACCTCATTGTTTCTGCACTACCCTAAAAGAAAAAAGTTTTAACTATCTGCTTGACTGCTGTCTGGAAGTGTTTAATCGGCTGTACTGATAATTTGGAAAGAAAAAAAGCAGTTTCCCAGGGGACCTTGCTAACTAGTTCCCTGAGCAGCCTGAAGTCTGTTCTCCCCATATCCAGGGCTGAAGTTTTGGTGGCAGTTTTCCTCCTGTCACCAAAAATTTTAAACTCAACTGCTTCATGGTCACTATAACCAAGATGTCCACCGATTACCACATCCCCCACAAGACCCTCTCTGTTCTCCAGCAACAGATCTAGGAGGGCGCCTTTCCTAGTAGGCTCCCGTAGCACCTGCACCAAGAAGTTATCATCGAGGTGCGTTAGGAGCCTCCTGGACCTGCTCATGTCAGCCGTGTGGTGATCCCAGTTGAGCCAACGCATCCAATTAGAAATAAGGTGACCTTGAAAGTTGAATGCTTTAATATCAGGTTGAAAATTTCAAACACCTCCTTTTAAGGTGTATAGGTATATATTTTCCTAGAAATATTTGTTGCAAAACAATGGATTATAATAATATACCTGGTCTCCACCCTCAACTTTAGTCATTTATTTAATAGTGGTGTCATTAAGTTTTATTTCGGAAACATACTACAGTAGTGACTCCCAAATCTACACATTGTTGGTAGCATATAAGGGAAAAAATCTGATATATCGGGTGATATTTTCTAATGCTCCATAGTGATACAATATTATTATTTACTTTTTCAGAATTGCTTTGCATAGAAACACTGTTCCTGGTGAAAATTAATAGAAGCTCATTCAGTGTAGGCTCATGCTTAATTTGGGAATATACAAGGTTTCTATGTTGCTACTGTTTTATTTACAACTTATATATAGCAGTGGAACAATCCGCTGATAATTTATATTTGTATACATGCACATATACAAAAACTTGTGACCCCATAATTCAGAATTACAGTATTTATCTAAATATGTTTTATGCCACACGATTTTCAATTTAAAAGCTACCAAAGATCTCATATGAGTAAGCTTGCCAGCTTAATGCTTGTAGTGAATTATAGCCGTTACTGATGCCAAATATTGTTGAAGTAAACTGAGTTTGATTAAGTATTTCTATTATACTGTTATCACGGCCTCCTGCATCTGAAATACGGTAAAAATGTGCAAAAGTAGAGGTAAAGAAGAAAGTAAACCTGTGAGGCCCAAAATGGATGTGCCAGAGTGTGTGTTTGTTACCCAGTGTCAATGAATAAAACACTTCATGTGTGCAGCAATAAAATGTGTTACTGGAATGAAAGCAAGGAACTAGGACTTAAAAAGAGAACAGTGTCTGATCCATTAATATGCTAATAGTAGCAAATAATGGTGTAGTTCTATTTCATTATCTCTGAGAAAGCTTAAAATACCAACATTTTTTGTTAAATTAAACCACAAATCTAACATTGCTGAAAAATTCATTGCCTACGACTAGGCAATAGATCTAAAACCAAAATGAAAAATTTAAAAATCAACCAGTGGAACAAAAGTTATTAACACAGGACTGAAAAAAAAAAGAAAAGAAAGAAAAAAAAAAGAAAAAAAAAAAAGAAAGGTGTTTTACACCAGTGAAATGAGACTGAAATAGCCACTCAACAAAGGAATGTGTCTTGGTAAGACAGGCTTACATCGAATCCAGCCCACAAAGTGAGCAGTGTTTTAGGTCTGAATCAGTAAGATGGATGTTTTGAGATAAAATGTACTAGCATAGAAGAGAAATACTTAGGGGAAAAGTGTCAAACATTTGCCTCTCAATTAAGGAGCTTCTGATAGCTTCTGTTAGACCTACTTCATTAAAAATCTGTTCTAACAGTCATAATGTCTGTTTAATCATTAAATGAATTCCTACAGAATACTGGGATAAATAGTAAATGTTAATAAAAATAAACATTGTATTGAAGTTCAGTTAGAACCATATACTGTAAGTAATCTTAGCTATTGGTTCATTGGTTGAGTGCAATTTTAAAGTTAAAGGTGGGTTTTCAGCTTGGCAAGATATTTTAGCTTTCAGAGATTGCGCTCTGAACCTTCAGTGAACGACAGATGGCATAAACATTCAAAACATGCTAATGTAGCACTTAAATCACAGAATTTCTGTAGGCGCTGAATTTCTAAGGATGCCTTTCTAGCTTCTTTTTAAGAGAACTGCTTTAGATGCTCTCAGCATAGTTAAAGGACCTCTGTTTGCTAAAGTCCAAGCTATCATGTATTAAAAAGATTTAGTTTCTTGATGACTTGTGCAGGGTTCGTTGCTTAGCTCTAACCTGCTTATATAAAAACTTTGGAATTTGAGTCCGTGCTGTTTGCTACTTCTGATGTGCGTTGGCTCATTGATATTACTCTGGAACACGAATGCACTGGTAATGCTAGGAAAGCCTGAAAACAATGAAATGGAGTAATGATAGCTGAACCAGTGTTAAAGCAGAATGCTAAAGAGTGATTGGAATTTTAGAACCATAGTATGTGAGCAGTTTGGGGCATTTTAGTTTTGTGGTGTTTTCTGGCTTTCTATCTGAAGTAAACAGTAACATTGAATCCAAAGATTAAGGTTGATTCATTTTAAAAGGGGGCATGAGGAATACCATGGAATAGTATCACATGTGATACTGAAATGAAAACCTTGATGCAAAAATTCATCATCATGCACTTCTGAGACTGGAGATGTGTGTGTGAATGGGTCCCCAGCAGGAGTCTTGCTTGCACCTGCAGGGGCTGGAAGTGGACAAGCAGATGAATTTAGACTTTAGATTTGGCGGTTAAATATAAAGTAGTCTAGTTGGACCAGTCTTACATTTTTTGCTTTCATAAAGTACCATTTCATGGCAAGAATTGCAGGTTATTTTTTCTAAAGTTGCTCTTTTATAAACGTATCTGTGAAGTTGAGGTAACTCAGGTCAGTGTACTCTTCCAGTGCCATGTAATTCTTCATTCATATGCATTATCTTCGACACTCCCACCAACAGTGCAAACAATTGCTCTCAGAATTTCTGTACTTCGAAAATATTTCACGCTGAAATGTACAAGCCATTAGTTATTGGTATTAAGATTTCCTTTTCAAAAGCTATTGTGTTACTGGAACTGTTAAGGGCTTTAAAGAAGTTATGACTTACTTGCTTCATAAAGTACGTGTTGTAGAATCTTTGTAGTTTATTTGGACACGTGACATCCCGATTGTCCTGAGAGCTGCTTGCACATAAATCACTTCAGGACTTCTAGAACGATGGTCCATAAACCACTGGTGAACTGCTAGGTCCTAAGTGTTTCGTCTCTGCCTGCTGTTTGCAGCTGCCCGAAGGGGTTCTCTCTGGACACACGGCAGCACGGAGCCATTTCCCCAGCCCTGTTACCCAGTAAGGCCCATCAGAGGAAACAATAAAATCTTTGTGAACGTTTTGTTCAAACTCTGATGCAGTAAAACCCTATTACCAGTTGCGTTTAGTTACCCAATGCAAGAGTTACCCAGTGCCAAGTTACCAAATACCATAAATGGCTGTTAAAGAGCCGTCTCTGCAAGTCAAATTGGCTGGTCCTTAGCTAGTCTTAAAGACTAAGCAATGATCACAGAATTATTTTAGATTCTCCATTAATAAACAAATTGAATAAAAATAAATGCATATCTTCATGTTGTCTTTTAAAAAGTGTTAACAAGGACTATGTTATACCATTGACTCTAATGTAACTTCTTACATTTCTACCTTTTCAAGACATCCTGCTGTTTTCCAGCGTAAAACGCAACCTTTGTAACAAAATATGCAAACTGTGTCCTACATAGAGGACCTTGTGAGGCTGGTAATTTTCATAATGCAAATTTCAGAGCAAAATGAACACATTAACTGAATTAGCAATTCAAAGAGGCAAAAGGTCATGGTAAGGAAACAATCAAAGCTTTTCAAAAGGTGCAATTTTGTATTATTGTAGTCTAAGTATGTGCATAGTTTGTTTTCTTTCATTTCTTTTTTTTCCCTTTAGAATAAATTGACATGTGACACAGGAATGCTGTTTATCTAAAGTTAATTAGCATTTTAGAAGAGGAAATAGTTCTTAGGACACTCTTTTTGCCTTTTAGAAAGCTATGATTTCTAATCCACTGCAATATTAAAATATGCAGCTCCATAGTAGAAGAAAGAATTCGTGTGAGTAAGAGCATTTATAATTACAGATGTTTGTTTTTTAATACCTGCTGAGGAAAGACAATCCCAGTCTGCACAAATGAAACAGTTTTCAGTGAGGACAGTTACGCCTTTAATTTACAGCCATTTACACCTTTCTTATTATGAGTTCTTCAGCCAGTGCACGTTTAGCTTTTTCTCTCCAGTCATCACCCAAGTCTTTCTGAAAACATGTTTTTCTTCCACAAAGACTTTATTTGTGGAAGATATTTTAACATATTGAAATGATTATTGAATTTTTGGCTAACACAAGAAATTAATTATGAGGTGTAGGATATGTTACTGATATTATATTGTTACTTCTGTGATGTTACTGCTGCTTGATTCTCTGTTCAGAGCCATTTTGTTGTGAATCTGTGTTTTTCCTCTGCGTGTTTTATCAGTCACTTTATCAGTACCTTTGTAACTTCACTTTTAAAACACCCCAGGGTGCTGAAATGGCTTGGTTTTGGAGTCTGTCACAATTGGGTTTTGATTCTTGACTGCAATAAGACACTAAAAAAAATCAAACTATCAGGGTACACATGTTCATTTTAAGGATTTTCTTTATACTTGATTATTCATTCTTCTTTTTACTTGTTAAGTTCCATAGGTGAAACATTTCATGCATTCATGCAGTCATGTAAGCCGGAAGGAACATCCCAAATCTCCCATCCCACCCCCCGTGCTGTGCAAGTAGATCAGGTCGCTGAGGCTTGTGTCCAGTTGAGTTTGGAACAGCTCCAAGGACGGGTATCCTAGATACTCTTTTCTAGTGTTTGACCATCTTTCTGATGAAATTCATTTTCCTTATATGTGGTTGGAATTTCCTGTATTCCAGGGTATCTGTTGTCTCTTGTCTTGTCATTGTAGCCATCTTCATGGCCTCTGCTGTTCTTGTTCTTCGATGTGGGTGTCTTTCCTGTAGTGTGAAGCCTCAAACTGGACACAGGTATGGTTTCACATGTGCTGAAGGTAGGAGAAGGGTTGCTTCCCTTGTTCTGCAGACAACAGTCCTGCTAACACACCTTAGAATGCTCATTGGCGGTCTTTTTTAGCTCCTCACCAGCTTGTTGCACACAAAGACACCTATGCCCTTTTTTGCAAATCTGCTTTCTTTCTGTGCTCAGCCCACTCTTGCATGGTTTTCTTCCCTCTCAGGTGCAGGAGCTGCTATTGCCTTTGCTGACCCTGAAGTTGTCCCTGTCAGCTCATATCTCCCATCTCAGCTAGGTCCCCTTGAGAGACAGTCCTGCATGTTGATCGCTCTCTCATGTTTAAAATTGTCTGCAAACTTGCTAAGAGTCATTCTGACCCATCATTCGTGAATACAGCCATAGAACAGGAGTATATGGGCACGTATGTGTAGGAAACTCGTTTCTTAGCTTATTTTGTGCATTGGGAATTGGATGTTGGTAAGAGTCTCAAAGCCAGTTCTGTATTTTTCAAAGGTTGTACTGGTGACATATAATATGTTTCAGCAATGTATTAATAAAGGCTTAATATACTATTTTTTTTTCGGTAAAAGAATAAAGGTACTGAGAGCTACTGAAGAGAAGTCATCCTTAGGCAGAGATTGAAAACGTTGATTTGATTTGATACGATGATGGTATTCTGCGTTTAATTCTTTTTGATGAATTTGTGTTAAATGAGTACCTACTACATCAAGAAAAAAAATCCAAATTATATTATTATAGACTTCGTTACATGCCAGGTTTCCATAGGAAATACAGAACTCTTCCAAACTGCTTCAATGCTGAAAAACTATTGCCAAAATTTTCTCGTTGCAAATGTGGGAGCAAAGAACTACTTCACACATTTTTTCATTGCACTACATGTAGATTATCACTGTTGTTTAGATATATGGTATGTAAGTGGTGCCACAGAATGTTCCAGCGTTGCTGATGCTAAAGTGAAATCTATCAAAAATAAAAGAAAAACGTGTTTATGCAACGGCAGAAATCACTATTATGTTATTTGCAAACTCACACCAAGAAATGCTCATAGCTGGTGAACAGGAAACATTAGCACCATTTCTCTGTCCTCTCTGTCAAGAAGAAGCTTAACAAAAACCAAAAAATTTCTGAAAACAAAATACGGTATTCTTGATATCTCCTCAGCAATTTTTACTCTTTTGCTTTTTGTAGGGATTTTCTCTCAAACACTTATTTGATGAACTGCAGCCCAGGTGACCCCTGGTATCTTATAACCACACAAACTCTCAAGACAGCATTTTTATTGCAAACACCAGAACACTGGCTGTGCTTTTTAAACCATACTGAATATTTTTTATCATGATGTTTCTTGAGTTCCTTCTTTAAAACTCAAACCCAGCCACTTTCCTTCTCCTGAGGTAGAGATACAGGATGGTAGACGTTGCTTTCTTTATAAAGAGAAAAGGCTAGGAGCAGACACCTTATCGTCCTGACACCACCAGTGTTTACTAATCCTGTGTAGAACAGGAGATGAAAGGGGGTAGAATTAAGCCACTATTCTGCAAGTGCAGAGTTGGAAAAATAAGTAGCTTCCTGCAATTAGATGTGGAGTAATTAATTATAGTGGGAAGAAATCAATTCATTCTTGAATTTCAGGAATGATTTTTAAGTGTGAAAAAGGATGTTAATCACCATAGTAATGATATTAGGAAAACCTTATTTAGCGCTCCTAGCTGCTTGAATAAACAATAATGTGCAGTGTTTATCTCTCAATCAATCATTCAGTTGTTTTCACTGTCTCTTTTTCTCTTTTTCCAGTGTGATATTTTTGTTTTTCAAAACAAAAGCTTTCACTCCTTTCAGTTTGAACATTTAAAGTATTCTGAATGCAAATTCAACCCCAAATGTCAGCCTGCCTGATAAATATCTAACTTCTTTCGGAGCAGAATGGTACTGTATTGTTTTCTAAAAAGCTCATAGAAATATAATTTCAGGAGAAATAAGACAGCTAAGAATTTTATATTAGCCGGTTTCACATCACAAACATCTAACACGTTCTCAGTTTATTCACCTTGCATTCCTCAGATTTAATAGGGATTGCTCTAAGTATATTAAAATTTCTGTTCCCCAACTTTCTCATAGCAAAAAAAAAAAGTGTGTTTTGTTTCTTTTTCTGATGTGTGATTTATAAAAGCAAAAGGATTTGGCAGTAGGTGTCACCCAAAAGTTTTATTTTTCTCAACTTTCTGAACTTCTCAGCATTCTAAAAAATCAGCAAATAGTCTCTCAAGTCTCAATACTCTCCCTATAGTTCAGAAATATAAATACCGTGTGATCCTTTTTTTAGATGTTCATACATGTATACTGTGAATGAATTCTTCTTTTAAATGGGACTTACTATATAGTAACTAGAATTAGTGGCCAATAAATTTCCTGTTCTTTCTCTGGTGTTAATCAAGAGTATTTCCACTGCAGACTCCTTGAAGACCTTCCATATATTAGGACATATCAGGAGGAAGATTTTGAGCTCAGGAGGTTTATGGATAGACAGAATAGATAGAAGTAATCTTCTTTAGCGAGAAGCTATGGGAGAAGAAAAAACTGATTGGAAATTATGAAACCAGCAGTAGTTGTCTGCTAAAACTGATAAATTGGCAATGATGAAGCCAGGTTCGGTTTTGATTTCTAGGGTAGGATTTTTACAATTGGCAAAATAAAATTTCTAACCCCATAGAAATGAGCTGTCACCAAATGTGCAATGTTTTACCCAGCAAAAGCAGTGACTGCTAACCTGTCTAAACCGTGTATTGTCCCGATGTAAAGCTACTACCTGTATATGCATCAGCCCTTGTTTCCTTTAAGATTTCTTTTTTTAATTCTTCATTTCTTCATTTAAAGTTCCAAGCAGGGAAACTTTATGATCCTGAGTCTGTTAGTGAGATGGATCTCTACCAATGCATATTAAAAAAAAAAAGTGCAACATAGGGAAACAATTATTTGGAATTTCTTTTTAAAATTGCTGGCAGTCTCCAGACATTAATTTGGAAATTCTGAAGACCTGAGTAATAATTCTATGAGCACGTTATAAGCCCAGGAAACACAATAGTAAGATCTGGGCCATTAAAATAATTAACTCAGTGTTTTACTATTTGAACAGTAGACTCTACCCTTTTATGGAGAGAAGGTAGGAGTAAAATTCTAATATCGTTTCACGACATGTATGTCCCATTCCCCTTGATAGACTCATGCAGATGCTAATCAATCATGTTATTTTATAGGACATCAGAAAGTTTAAAGGTTATTTACTTGGTGAAAGTGTTCAGGTTGATTACTTCTAGTTTGCTTATTCTGCACTTTTAGAATAAAACAATAACATTATATGCCCAGTAAGCTCTATTATTCCTCATTTGTTTGTAATGCTTCACTTCACCTGCAGGTGCCAGGTACCTAGGTTATTATTCATTTTTGAAAAATGCTTAGCACTGTTTCTTCCATTAGCTTCTGCAACAAATAGACTCTGATTAATCATACTCAGCCATCGTACCTTCCAAAACTGAAGCTGCAAGTGGAGTGTGCCCCAGCAGTGAACAGTGACCGTAATGCTAATGCTGCTCGCGGTGTTCCCACAGGCCAGTTAGGAGTGGCTGTGATTTGGATCCTATAGATGTGTTTCTCAGTAGGAAAATTTGTTATATTTCATGTCTTATTTTTTGTGTGTGGGTGTCATCTATGATGAAAACATTCAAAATTTAATGAAAGGACTCACGAGTGTTATCTGTTATTTGCAGCATATTTATTAAATCAGAAAACATATTTTATGTATTGTAGCTTATTAAACCTAATACAGCTTATTAGCTCATAGTCTCAGGATCATGTAGTTTGTCACGTAGATGTTTCCTCTTTCAACATGCAAAACCAGACAATGATGTTTAGTGATAACACACAAAATCAGCAAACTGGGATTCTGTCTGTTAAATCTCATCTCCTTGGCTCCGAACACCTTAGATAAATCTGCCTTTACCTCTGTGCAGATCAAGACAAGAGGTAAGACGTGGGTGGGCAGGAGATGTGTTGGGTGCTCTAAAGAATAGAATTAGAAACTTTTAGTTTGAGGCACAGCTGGAGATCTGAGTACAATGCTCATGTGGTCACAGGGTAGGTAAATAGCTAGAATCCTCAGGGATAAGCATAAATCTCAAAGAGCAGCTTGAAAGGCCCAGGAGCCTGGGGAACAGCTTTCTGCCAGGAGTTCTCTTTGCATCATGAGCTCGAAGCAGGAGAGCAGATAGCTCTTATGGAGGCAAACAGAATACGAAAGGTAGTGAGTTGGAAATGGGGAGATTCTCAGGTAAGTTAAGTAGTGAAAAAGACCTTTTTACTTGCTTTGTGTATGTGGTTAAGAGTGTCTTTAGTTGCTTTCTTTTGAGAAGGTTGTAGCTTTAGGGATCTTATGCCCAGAAATAGGGCAGGAGAAGAATTCTCCTAAATAGAGTAAGTGAGATGTGCTGTATTTGTGTGTATTTTCTTGTTCGGTTGCTTTTTTTTTTTCCTTTCTTTTTTTTTTCTGGAGGTTCCTCGAGATATATTAAGAAAAATCTCCCTTCAGTTGCTGTCACGGGTAACAAAATAATCAGTGTCAGCACCATTTCTTAAAGCTGTTTCTCTGTGAATTCTCACTAGATGGCTTGTTTGCTAAGAGGAAGAAATGAATGCTGAGAAACTGCCTTAAAACAGGAAGACACAGGAGAACAAGAGTCCTTGCATGCTGAGGATCATCTGGGCAGAAAAGGAAATGCCTTGGACTTGGGCAAAATAGGTGTGAGCACCAACAGGCACCGGCTCACTCGCAGAAGCTATGTTCTGAGCATCTAGCTGCCACTGTATGCCTGTGAAACCACCTTGGCAGTTTCTGTTCTTATCTCTTCCCCTGTATTGAGGGGATTTCACTCCGAGCATATTTATCTCCTCTGAACCCACTCCATTCTGTGAGCTGAATCTGAGTCATATCAAGGAACATCTGTTGGCTCAAAGAGCTAGCACGGGCATGAAAACTAGTGTCTTATGCTGCATAAAAAGTAGCTCATATATATTCACTTGGAAAAAGTAGTGTGGTCTCTGGATTAAGGCCTGGCCTGAGAGGCAATATGGTTTCTGAATCTTTCTCAGGCTTCCTTTGTGCTGTTGAGGACGTTATGAGACCTCTCAGGCCGTGAGCTCATTGTTGGGATCTGGGAAGAGCGTGGTGTTTCTCCGTAAATAGCAGATGGGAGCTGCTGAGGATTCTCCTGTTTTTCTCGCGGACTCAGGTCAAAGGATAAAACCAATCCTGCCAACCTGCATCAAGCAGTCCAAGCTGAGACCAAGAATTGGGAAGCAATGTGTGTGTTGTGAGAGTGCATCAATGCTTGTGATACACATAGACATCTGGGTGCTGGGGCTGCGACCTGTTCCTGGGCAATTTCCTTTAGGAATTTTAGGCAATACTTGTATGTGTGGATTTGTTTGTTTAGCAAGGCAGCTGTTGCTGAAGAGAGAAGTTTGGAAACCTTTTTTAGCATTCATGAGGAAGAGGGCTGCAGGTGCTGTTTGTGTCTGTGCACTGCCTGTACTCTTAATGCACAGGCACCTGTAGGTAAGCCTTCAGTGCTGAATTCATTAGACCTCATTAGAAGGGTAGAATGCTTTGAAGAAAATCAGGCTTAATCTCTGTATTTTCAGATGCTGAAAAAGGTAATGCTTTAAACTTCATTCCTTTATTATAGCTGTTATCGTAATGATGCAAGGCTTGCTGGTCAGGCAGTATCTTGTGCAGCTGTACTTTACACTAATGGAGAGGTTAAAGGAGTGATGGCAGCTTAAAATGGAGCAAGATCAAAACCTAAGCACGATATATTATTGTGCAATATCATAGATGTTTGTATTCACATCATCTCTTGTTTAATTCCATTTATATTAATTTTCCTAAAATCTTAACACAAAAGCTTTTATTCCTGGAATGTTTTATATCTTTATCGTGACTTATTATTAAGGCAGAGCTAGGTCTGGTACTTAAGCAGTTCTGCTGACTCTCTTGAGCATGCTGTTGGTTGCCTGCACTGAAATCTTTGGCCTTTCTGTCCATCCGGATGCTCTGATGCTTCCCACATCCACGCCATCTGTCATACAATCCGAAGAAAAAGCCTGAGAGGGTGAATGGACTCTGCAGTGGGTACCCTGGTAAGGTTCTGGTAGGGGTGCCCAAGGGGGGGCCACTGAGTGGAGGCCCTGGGGTGCCCCACGCAGCACACAGCAGGATCGAGCTGTGCCACCCCACCACGGTGCACAGCTGGGCCCTTCAGCGGGCACCTCAGGAAAATAAGATTTAAGAGAGTGCACACAGTGCGAGGAGCGGGGAAACAAAAAGGTGTGAGGAACAGCCCTGCAAGTTGCAATCAGAAGGAGGAGGGGAGGAGATGCTGCGGACAGGGGAGCAGAGATTCCCCTGCAGCCCCTGGAGAGATGAGGGTGGAACAGGTATTTCTCTGCAGCCTCTGGAGAGACCCCATGGGAGCCAATATCCGTGCTGCAGCCCATGGAGGATCCCACAGTGTAGCAGGTGGATATTCCCTGAAGGAACCTGCAGCCTCCATGCTAGTGCAGGTTCTGCTGGCAGGAACAGCTGGCAGGAGAGAAGCCCATGCTGAAAGAGGTTAATCCTGAGCAGCCCATGGGAAGAACCGAGGCCAGAGCAGAGAGAAGTGCGAGGAGGGAGAAGCAGCAGAAAGGAACAATTACGGACTGACTGCAACCCCCACGCTCCTAGCATATTTTTCTTTTTTGTGAGTTTGAGCTCTGAGTTCCTCTTTAATATGTTTTTACGCCTTTTTTTTTTAAAAAAAAAACAACTAGATCTTTGGCTTATTCTTTCATTTAGAAAGAATCACACAGATGAAACCTTCACCTGCAAGGAATAATCATTGAGTAAACCAATGTCTGAGGAGCAATACAATCTCATTAATTTTCTTATACTTCCAAAGTCTGGATTTGTGCAGACTTTAGAAGTCTGTACAACTCCATAGCATGGCTGTCTCATCTGTGGATAGATAATAATTGAGTTTTTTATGAAAACATCTGGCAGGAAATGACATCTGTACCAGCAGCTGGCAGTCAGTGAGGAAAAAGAAAAGGAATAAAAAAGGCTGAGAAAAGATGAGGATGGGTGTGGTGATGAATTGTGAGTTATAATTGTTTGCAATGTTTTCTTGAATTTGGCATGATCCCATTAACAAACTGAATAGATTAACAATAACTTGTGATTATTTACTGGGCAATGCATGAGCAAGAGGAGAAATTTTGGTCTTTACCTTTAAAGCATTTCTACTGTATTATGATATATTTTTAAGATATTCTGTGAAAGACATTGAGAAAAGCAAATGGTAAAATTTTCAAATCTGGCTCCGGCGAGGCAATGGATGTGCATTTATGTATCTTAATATAACTGTCCTACTTTCCAGGACTGAGTACCACAAATCCCATTTTAAAAGCTCGTTTTAATGTCTGTAGGTGAAAATTAAATATGGTGCTTTTTTTGAAGTGCTAGATAACAGCAAAGCGTCAGCTCTGGCGGTTAGCTGAGTGAAGTCTCTGTGTAGTCTTTGTGGAATGGGACATGTTGAAATGAGCCACTCACAAACAGATGGCAGAGGTTGTGATCTGTACATCCTAATGGTTGCGATTCTTCTGATTTCATATGAACTTATCCAATTAAGAGATGCATCTTAATTAGGGGGTTCCCATGGTTTTACTTTTTCCGAGGGGAATTTAGGGGCCATAGCTGATTGATCTCTGTTTGTGGTGCTGAATTCTGAAGGCATTTTTTCTGCCTCTCAAGGTAGTCAAGCCATCGAATGCTTTGGGTCTAACAGTCCCTTGTCATGAACAGAGAGACCTGTGCTATTACTCCTCTTGTGGTTAGCCATGAAGAACTGTAATTCCTATGACAGCACAGATTTCAATAGTGTTGAACACAGAAGAAATGATCCCTATCAACACAATTGCTTCTCTCTAGGTTTTGTAGAAACAGTTACTTTCAAAGGGATATATTAAATGGATAATTCCTAAAAGCCCATTCCTTCCCCCAAGTGTCATTATTACGAGAGCAGACAGTGTTTAACTGTCACACCACACAGTGCAACCTTCTGAGGCAAACAGTGTTGAAAGCGATGACAGCTCAGACCTGACCATCAGCCTGTATTATCATAACTGACACTCATGTAACGTTGGATCTAAAATAAAAATGAAGTAATGGCTCCCGTGTCTAAGAGGCACATTTATCCTGAAGGGTGCAGTAATTCGTACTTACACACATTTGTAGGTATTGTTTAGGTTTTTAGATTTTTTTTTCCTCATTAAATCAGTTTCCTAGTATTTTGATGTTTTTTTTTTTTTCTTACCATGAGGGTGTGGAATCAGCTGTATTCAGAAACAACAATTATTTACTATGGTTCATTATTATTATTATTTTTTTTTACATACACAATCGAGAAAATATGCTCACAATAACTACTTGAAGCTGAACTGGTAAGGCATGCATCTGCCAGTTGTCACAAGTTGTTTTAAACAGTGCCAGTGAGGGTGAATGAGGCTGAAATGAACAGGGTATATCTAGAGAGATGATGATACAGCCTTACAATATACAGCAGAAGAGATACCAAGTTGATCATACATTCTGCTGCACCTGTAGCACTGGCAAATGGAACAGATAATGGTTTGGATAACGAGCAATGGAGAACAGTTTTAACAAGTATATCGGGTTCAATACATATATACCACAAGAACTGTAACTTCCCTGCATATCTGGGATGCCGTTGTGCGGTAGGAGTACATTCTCTCTGCATTTAGTTTGTAGTAGCATTTTAAATGTTAGCATCCGTAAAAAGTGTAGACGGTACATTTTTAGCTTATAAGTAGGATGGAAGAGCCATTAGAGGCAAGGAAAAAAGAAATCTGTGAGGGAAGACTGGAGAAGAGTAGAAGGGGCAGATAGAACAAATGCTAATACAGTGGTGGTTTATTATTGTTATTATTGTTATTTGTTGTTGTTGTTGCTAATATTATGCTTTAAGTTCACATTTTTGATTTTAGAATTTCTATGTCTTGAAGACATTTAGTCAACAAATTGTGGGGTGCAGAGTCTGGGTTTCTGTCTAATCAAACAAGAATGCTTTTGAATTACAAATATTTTCTCCAGAACCCTATGAAAATATTCGTTCTTGTCCATAGTGTCACATCTGTCATTCTTCTTGTGATCTATCACCAAAGATGGCATAAGGGACAATCTGTCGCTGCCTACTAGAAGTACATCTCCCAAAGCACTTCCAAAGAAATATGAAAAGAGAGGCTGCTGTCAACTGCACTGAGTTTTTCAGAGGAATTTGCTTAAAAAGGGGCTGTGGAAGTGGCATTATCAAGAGAGAAATAAAAGGGTAGAAAGTGTCATGAGGTGAAAAGGATAAGACAAAGATCATTAGAATTTCCATATGTTTAAGCCTGTCAAAGTTTTAAGAGAAATATTCAGGCAGTGCCAATGATTCTAGGAATGTACTGATACCAAAGCACAGAACTTAAAGGGGTTCATAAAGAAATTTTTGTGACACTTTTCTTGATAAAAGCATTTCTTCTAAACCACACAACATGAAACACAAGGCTACCAGGGGACTGTAGCCTCTTCCAAGCTCTTCGCAGACTTTGAAGATGACATTAGAGATGAAAAAAAGACATATGACATGCACAGGCTTTTGGACTTTGAATATTGTGTTCAAAGAATGAATTACTGACTGAATGACCTTGTGATAAAAGTGTTCAAAGCAAACCCTGTAGATGGACACTCTGCTTGATATTAGCAAGGTTATGGCTAAATCAATTACTAGGATAAAGTATATATGACAATTTTGCTTTCTCGTGATTTGAAAGTGAAGCAAAAATATGCATTTTGAAATTTTGTAAAGTCGTGTTAACCAAAAATAAGTTGCAGAACGTATTGACAGTAGAGAACATTGTTAATGAACATTGACAATAGAGAGCTTGTTCAAGCTTAACTCAGAACATTTTAAAGTAAAGTTTGAAGTTGTGGAAGCATCCACTATATTTGCAAATTATTTTCAAATGTCACTTTTTCCTCCAGCTCGATTTAATTATCCTATTTTGAAATTTCAGTTAAACTTAGAGGGATATTTGAAAGAAAGAAAAAGTGAAATTTAATTCGAAAGTATGTCAAAACTATTAAATTAAGTGAATTGAAAATTTTGACATTTTACTGAGATTCTGATATTTTTAACATTTTCATGGGCTAGTAAAAAACATTTCCTGCCCAATCTCCAAAAGAACAGATTTTGCAATCAGTCATACATCCTTTAGTTTTGCTGAACAGTGATGCAGAACAGACTCCAACAGTTGCAGTTGCACCCATTTCTGAATACAGTTTCCAACATGCTATTTATTTTCTGTTTTTGCTGGTTCTCATGGGAGTGAGAAATCTGAAAGCAGTCTACAGAGTTAGAAACAGAAGACACAGTAAGATTTCCATACGCCCTTCCATCATCCAGCATTTAAAATAAGAAGTCTCTAAGTCTATATTTAAATACGTAAAAGTTCTTTCCAGTTCACTGTAGTTAGAATCTGTTCATAAATGAAATGTGGACAGTTGTCAGCTGGGTGTGGATGATGCTTTCAAATATGCTAATTCTTCTTCTGGAGTTAGTTTGTAATTCCCTGGAGATCTGAGCTTTACTGCACATCAGAGATGTGCCCAGAGTGAACTAACATGAACAAAATACATAACGTCGTGAATTTTCCTGGCCTTAGGTCTACATGAAAACTACAGAAATGAAAAGAAAAATCTGGTGTCAGAACTAGTCAGGGACTAACACACAGCAGAGCATTTTGCATTATATCATCATTGGACCCTTTTTGCTTCCCTCTTTTGGAAGGTTCATTCACTTTCAAACTTCAAAGCCAAATGACAAGAAGAGCTGGTAATACGCTTTTAGCCAGTGCAGCACCAAAATTCAAAGGCAAGGACACAGGAGGGGAAAGATTACCCTCCTACACTAATAAGATGGTAAAGATCATCAGCCTACAATGATCCATTATTTATAGGAATGCTCTCCTTTTCTGTACACTTCACTGAGGCATTTGATATATTTGTGCTAGAGATTAACATTGATGTTATTTTCTTTAATGTCTGTTTATTGTGTATGCTATGCATGCTGGCACTCAGGAAATTCAGCCAGAGGAGAAAAACAATAGTATTAATTAGGGATGTCAGTCATGGGTGTTTTGAAATTCAAAATTGCCAAGTTTCCAGTGCAGTTTGGTGGTAATTAAAATAGACTGTGGAGACAAGCTGTTCTTTGCTCCCGCTAAAGAACTGCACAGTTTGGGCTTGTTATCAAAGTGCTAATGCAAATCTCAGTGAATGGGATACTGTTTCTAGAGAAAGTTTTGGATTTTTTTAAATGTTGTTCTCAAGGATCTGTTGCCACAGCTAATTCATCAATAGTAGCACCTACCTCCTCTTCAGTGCTATTCACCACAGGATCTGTTTCATAACCCTCATTTCACAAATGATGATTTTAGCATAATAAAGCAAAATTAATTTAATGGGATTTACCCAGGTCATCAACAGAGCTAGACATTGGGGTTGGCTTCCATCTAATGTATTATAGTGCAACAAATTGAAAAGGTTGAAAACCACTAGGGAGGAAAGATGATAGTCTGACAGGGTTAGGAAGTTTTGCAGAAAGTACTCAGCCATTTGCAAGATTGGGCTTTGAGCCTGGATTTTTTTTTTTTTAAAGAAAGAAAAGACATTTTATTAATAGAAAGTACATTTAAAATTTGTTGTCAGTACTTATAATGAAGAAAGTCTTCACAAAGTTATGCAAATCAAAACCAGTAAGGGTTTCTCGTGCGAAAGGAAACCAACCAGCTTGAGCTATGTTTGCATTTGAGTAATGAACTAAAAAACAATTATATTCCATTTGGATAATTGAGCTGAATTAGTGGTATCAAACAGAGTTGTCCTGACTGAGGATGTAATTAACTTCAAATTAGGTAACTGTAAAATATCTAGAAATAATGTCGGCACTCCAGTTGGTAAACATTTTATTTAAGAGTTGTTGGGAGTAGAAATTGTATGGTTATACTAGAATCTAGAATTGAATTCTGAGAACATTTGGAAAATAATCTAGAGAATGATTCTATTATAAGAGAGTATTCTTTTCTCGGTTTCCATGTGAGTGAAATAGAAAGAACAAAGATTCTTACTGTGTTTATAGAGCTTCACTGCCCTTTGAACTTCTCATGTAGAAGTATAGTTCTAGCACTTTAGATATGAACAGTAAAAATTCCACTTTCTTGAAACTCCATGGCTATGTGACATGGACTGGGACACCTACAACAGTGCACATGATAGAAGTTGTAAATATTGCAGCAGCGTAGTGAATTAAATAGCTTAGCAAAGCTAAAAAGTTTCAGATAAGGATTTGCAGGTCATATGGGAAATGGAGAGCTGAATTTTTGTTTTATCCTATCAGTTTTAACCTCCCACAGACCTGTTCACTCAAAAAAAAAAAAAAAAGGAAAAAAAAAGGCACAATTTTTAGATTTCTCCTTGAATCTCTTCAAAACTTCCTCTTAAGAAAAACAAAGGATCGCAGGAGGAGGAGGAGCAAGGAATACTGCAGTCTCCCAAATCTCAATTTGCATGAACAACTTGTTAAATGAATGCAGGTACTGGCTTACCAACCAGATGCAACAAAATACTGTCGTTCTGACACACTGAAATTCAACCCTCTTCCCCTTTTCCACTTTTTATTGCTGAGTGTGACCCCACATGGCATGGAACATCCCTTTGGTTGGTTTAGGTCATCTGCCCTGGTGATGTCCCCTCCCCATCACTTGCCCACCCCCAGCCTGCTGGCTCTTGGGGGCTTGGAGGGAGTCCTGATGCTGTGCCAGCAGTGCTCAGCAGCAGACACAACACTGGTGTGATACCAGTGCTGCTCTAGCTACAAGTGCAGAGCACCGCACTGTGTGGGCTGCTGCAGGGAAAGTTAACTCCATCGCAGCCAGACCCAGCACAAATGTCAAGGGATTAAGTACTCTGCTTTAAAAAATGTTTTAATATAGAAGTTACAAAGCCTCACTCAATTAACTTGGAAAATTTTCTTATTGGCAGGGAGAGAAAAAAAAAAGGATAGAACTTAGAACTTCGAGATCTTTTTTAGAGCTTTATAAATTCACTAACGAAAAGTTGAAAGTGCTGACATCTATCATTGGCAGGAAATTGACAGACTTAAGCATTGGGTATAATTGCCATGTCTGTCAGTCTTAATATACCAATAGACGAACAGACTTTTCTGCAATTCTCACTCTTCTAATACATGGATAAAGCCTTGAAATAAGTTCATGAGCACTTACTTTTCTGAAGATTATGGGAAAAATTGCCATGCCACTTTGCTGAAATGTTGATTTTAGTATTAAAGAATAAAAAAATATACAATTTTAACCTTTTCATAGTCTTAGTTTGTCGTGATTCAGAAGGAATGTTGCTATGAGGAATGGCAATTCTGGTAATTGCACAGAATCATGTATGAAATACTTTAATTAATGAATGCCTTACTGATAGATTGAAAATGAAACTGGCAGGTTTTGAGGTCCTGGTTGGTTTTACATTTTGGTGTTTTTTTAATTTTAATTTAATTTTATCTTTGAATCAAATAAAAACAAATTGTATGTGGATAGAAATGCCCTGAATACTCTTTAAAGTAAAATCATTGGAGGGGGAGGAAATAATAATTAAACTCTGCATTGATACTATCATGCTTTTGAAATAAGAATCACCTTCAGAGGTGTTGCAGACAATATAAAAAAAAAAAATGAAAGCTGGTACTCTACACTAAATCATCAGTCCATTCACTTCATTCAAGCAAACAGCCTGAATTTCGATGCGATACATAGCTAGAAATCCCTTACTGGTAAGGTGTCCAATGAGGAATGGTATATAGTGTTTCCTGGTGGGTGTGATAAATGCTGGAGGACTTATTAGACAAGTTGGGACTCTGAAGTTCTCATTACACTTGCATCTCTTCTAGGCTCGTGCAGTCTCTTTCCACTGCCTAAGAACTTCGCAAAATCAAAACTGCCAGACAAGTCCTGAAAAATGATGAAAAATATCTTTTGGTTTGATCAATGCGAATTTTGTAATAGTGACGCAGTTTTATGTATTTTTAAAAGTATCGTGATCTGCACCTGACGGTGGATGAGACTTATGAGACTTGTGAATGAGATGGAGTGAAAAGGGAAAAAAAAAAAAAAAAAAAGACAGTTTATATGAGCATATTTGACAGCACAAGGTTTTTTTTTTTTTTTTTTTTTAATTTTAGAATCATAACAGTGCAACATAAAATTTATGAAAGATACAGCTCTTTTCAAAATGGGATTACATCCAGGGCATTATTTATTCCATCCTTGTTCCCCTATCCAAACATCAGCAATTCGGTTTGCAAGACCAACAGGAATAAGACTAGGCATCACAGCATTTAAACTAGAAGTAAATGCTCTTTTGGGATGTGCAGGTGCATACAAAGAGAAATACAGGTTGAAAATATTTGAATTAGAATTGTAACAAGAGGAATGGTGCCAATCAGCTATTACAGTATTCATGGTGGATTCGTAATACAATAGTGGATCAAGTCTAAGTACTTTAAACTGAAGACAATTAGCAATGCTCAAAACACAGCTGTCTTAATTCTAGTTGAACCTATCCTTTAAGCCAAAGAATAAGAAAACAGGAAACATCGAGGGCAGAGTAGATGTATAAACATGAAAATCGTACTTGAATGTCAAGGAATTTTTGTTTGCTTTACAGTATCCCAAAGCAGCAAATGCAGCAGTTTAGGAAGTATTGCAGAGATTTCCAAGGCTGTACAACAGTTCCATCTGCCATGAGATTTATGATTAATTACATCTGCTGTGATAATGGAGTATGGAACTTTTTTCTTTCCAACTGCTTTTTAGTAAACTCAACTGATAAAAATGTATGTAGATCTTTCTGACAGTAAAATTCCCTTTGGTAATAATGAATTAAGTGGATTTTACAGTAGGTTATACAGTTCTTTACTTGTGGAAATACGATGTAAGGAAGCGATCACATAGCACTGATGTTATGAAGATGAGCTCTTGGCATTTGACTGCGACATCTTTTCCAGGGTAATTTCTGAAGCAGTGTGAACAAAATAATCAGATTAAGATGAAAAAGTTTAAGTGGATCATCAATGTGACAGGAAAGGTTTTGAGAACACTTCAAAAGACGGAAGGATATATCTTCTATTTCAGTTTTTAAGCTTAGTTGATTCTATCGTGGTTTTCTGAGGAAGGACCCATTATTTTTCTCAAAAAGAATTCCCAAGTGAAACCAAAGTTGTGAGCTAATGTGCTATAGCCAAAGGAGGCCAAAGTTTTTGGTTGATATAAACTGGTAATGAAATTTGTTCCAAAATCTCTCATGAAACTGCTGTTTTATTCACAATGTTGAAAAAGAGTATTTTTCCTAGAAGCAGAACATCATGATGATTCTTAGTAATATTTTTACTACTTATTTTGGAGAAGAAATATAGTTTTATGGCAAAGTAATAAACTATTTGCCAAATCATAATGAAAATACAAATTCAAATTTAAGACTAAAAGTCTAACATATTTTAGAAAAGCACAAAACCAGGAAATAATATCCTGTAAATAGGATTAGGAATACATATATGAAAATAATTGCCTTTGCAATTTACTTCAGTTAAGATAATGACAGAAAGAGTCTACTGAAGTTGCTTCTTCTGATACATTTTTTAGCCCTGATTTATTTTATTCATCATTAGAGAGGAATTTATCTTTCTCTAACCTTTCCTTCAGATTGCCTAACTTAATACTGTATGCACATTAGTTTCTTTGTGAGTTACATCCAAGGCCTTTGAATCAGTGACTGCCTTTAGTGAGCTCTGGGACAGCTCCTGAGGTGTCCCTGGCAGCTGTCTGACTAATGGCACTCTACCATGGTTGAACTTGCAGTAGAATTTTGCCAGAAATTTGATGGCACTCCTACAGAGATATAAATTGAAATAGACAGCTCTTGGAGATGAGTTGACTTATTGTTTGAACTGCTAAGAGTCACTATAAGGAGGAGCAGCATTTTTTTCCAGGCATTTCAAAGTTACTAAAATGCATTTGGTGCAATTTACTTGCAAATGTGGGGGGTCAGAGGATTTGAGGTTGTGTCATTTTCATCTAGATTGTACTTGCCTGCTTTGGAAGTCAAACCAGGTTTCAGAGTTTGGTTTCCAATGTGATGTATAAAATTCACCTGAAAGTTTTATAACTTATCTACACTGACTTTTTGTTAAATTCTCTTTAAAGTTGTAGTACTTGGTATACATGGGATTATAGTTTTTAATGTAAATTAACAAAGCCATTTTTGTTCTGTCAGCTGCTTCCCAATTTGCTAGTCTATCCCAACGGTATAATCTCCATTTCCCCTAATGCTGGTTAATTGGTATAGATGCATGCTTTGAGCTCATCTGCAAATGTTACTTTATTCCCCAACTGAATACAAGAAAGCAGGAAGACTTCCACCATTTCTTCCCAAACCATCTGCGAACCTTTCTCTCTGCAGTTTGTCTCCTGGTGAAGAAACCTTGGGGAGCAACAATGTTCTGTGATGTGAATAAACCTCAAGGATTAAGGATTAGTCTTTGACAATAATTGTTTTTGTAGTTTAGATTAAGCCTTCAGGTGAATATTCCAAGCTGTAACCAGTGAGGCAGGGAACAAACTCAGTGATCTGTGACCTCCCTCTGAGAATACTGTGCCTCCAGCTCTCGCACAGTAAAATGTATGATTTTGCTGATGTTATTTATATAATCTTAACTTTCTTAATCTTGACTAAGAAAAAAAGTTCCTTTAGAGGTAATGAGAGGAAATACGGTGCTGCAAATATGCTAGCATGTAAATATGCTAGTAATACTTATAGAATTAGTTACAATTTTAGTAGTTTTTATGGTAAAGAAAAAACAGATAATTAGGAAATATCTGGAATACTTTTTGCTTAGTCTCTTGCTACAAATTTAGTTCATGTTCTCATGTCTGCATTTAATATTTAATGTTGAGCTGAGTACTACAGAATAATTACAGTCTCTTGACTGCCATGGACTATGAAAATGCATTTTTTTTTTTTTTTGGTTTGTACAGTGTCTCCTTATAAACAGTTATTTCACTGTAAAATGCCAGTATGTTCTGGCATATGGTTCTGTTCTATACTTTGGATGTGTTGCAATATGAATTTTTTAAATCTTGATTTTTTTTTTGTGTTCTCTCAAGGTTTTTGAATCAAATTCTCTTAAGTCAATTTTGCATTGTATACCTCAATGAATACTTATAAAGCATTTGTAGTCATATACTATAATCTATCAATCTGCAAGAAAAGTAAATTTCAATTCAGAAAAACTGTATATGTATCTTGCTTTAGAGAGACTTGCTATAATGGCACATCCATTTTAAGAAAAATGTGATCATGCTGAAATCTATGCAGGTAAGTGCCAAAAGAATTGGTCAATGCCTGCAAAAACATGGGGAGAAGTAAGGAACTTAAATTAGTTTCTGTGACTGCCTGAGATGAACTGATTGTGGTCTTATAGTATAACTGTAAAAGATGCTTCTAATCCAGAAGAAAAAGGAGCAACAAGATCCCTGAGTAAAAGTAACTTCAAACAATAAAAAAGATGTACGTATTATGAGTGAGAGTAATGGGAGAGATTTGTAAAGAAACTTCATGCTGTTGCTTTCATTCTCTGGTTTATCTTTGCTAAAAATGGCTCCACTGACACCGACACAAGGATAGTGCTTCAGATCTTTTTTTTTTTTTTTTAATATTGTAAAAAGAAAGTCTTAGCCACTCAAATGTGGAAGAAATTTTTACCCTGAACCATCTGGATGCTTATAAACATTACCAGCCACTAACTTTTGGCAATAAAAAGTTAGAAGGAAATGTGTTCTTGTAGATCCTGTATCAAAATCTGTAGTTTACTACAAACTGCAGTTTTGATATATGATATATTGCTCCATATTGGAAGGCCTAAAATAAATGTTTATCAATTAATCCACGTAAGTATTGTATGAATGCAATAGTAATCCTTAAAATTACTAGTTACTTGAATGTGGTATGTTTCTTTCAGGGGAAAAAGAAAAAAAAAAGCATAAGTTTCAGTACAAAAAAATTGATCACTTTTCTCATATTTCTTAGGCCTTTGTTTTTTGAAAGAATCTGTAGATTCTGTAGCTTAGCATATATGTGATATTCGACTCGAAGTGATATGGTAGTATCATATAAGATAAAGCACACGAAGCACTAGTTTGGGAAAGTAAAAGAAAAAAAAAGCAGCACAACAAAACAAAAGCGAATTAGATGAATACTACAATAAAATGAAACAATGAGTATACGCTCTGTAACATGATCTCTCATATTTGTGGAGCTCCACTCACATCATTGTTTGAATAATCAGAGTTTATAAACTGGTGTGGAACAGCTAATGAGATCTTTCTGCACTGTGAGATGCAGCATGGTGATGTATGAGAATTGCTCTCCTTCCTTTCTGCAAAAGGTCGTGTGCAGTGGTAGGTGTCTGGAAGATGGAGGGGTGACAGACTCTTAATGAAATCAAAACCCCCCAAAACACATGGGGAGTGAAAAAGAAGCCCCACGTTATAAGAATAGATGAGAAAACATGACTGAATGGAAACTCCTCTGCCCAGAATGATTTAGTTTGTCTTTCCCCGAGGTCATTAATTAGCTTGGTTCATTGTCCCTTGAACATCCTTTCTCCTGGTCAAAACTTCAGGAACAGGAAAAGCATACTAGCACTCTGGTTGCAAGAGAAGGGGAGTATAATAAATTAAATCCCTATGTTAAAAAAAATCTCTATATTTCTTTGGGTGTGCATGCGTGTATATATCTGATTGCAGCTGTTCAGATGATTCTTACTATGTAAGCAAAAAGGCGTGCTACAACTCCATATCATCCCATACAGTTACATTCATCCCAATTTGGAAAGACTGTTAGGATTCCTGATACCAGTTTCCTCACCTCATTGTTCTCTACATGAGATGAAGGAAGTGAAAGACAAGCCAGGAAACGTTTACAAACCATTACTTTTTCTTCTAGTGTGGACGCTTCACAACATCGTTGTAAGCATAACACAACCAAGTTTGTAAGCATATTGTTTTCCTTAGAAAAGAAACTACTAAATGTACCCATTTATCTCACTGACTACCAAGGTTGTTCAGCAGATGATACCAAATATTCGCATTCTGAAAATAGTGTCTCCTACAATGACTTCTATATAGCATTCTATATAGCATTGGATGGTGGAAAAGCAAAACAAACCCTACCATATGGAGAATGAAAATTAGGAAACGTGTTCTCATGGTGCTTAAAACTGTGTTATCTGTACTAAATGCAGCATATAGTTACACTGAGTCGTATCTTGATTCATGTTATTCTATTAATATTAAAATGTTGAGAATTTCTAAGGTAAATCCCCACTAACATGGCTCAAAATTAGGCAATGTGATAAACAAAATTATTTAAGATGGCTTCTGTGCAACTTTTATCTATGGATGCATTCTGCTTTATTGCAATTATCACTTGTCAGAAGAAAATATATGTCCTGGTTACAAATGCAGATTTCTTGCAGAATGTTTTTTAATCTCTTTTAAATTATGAGTGATTATTTTAATTTAACTTTGAAATGTTGATTTGAAAGAGCATTTCAGACAAATAATACTGGTGAAAAATATTTCCATTGAAAAAAACCAATATATCTTTGGGGAAAAATAGTTTTATTAAATGCTGTCTTGTTTTGATGATGGTTTAAATCCAATACCAAATTATCAAAAATGTATTTTTCAATAATTACAATTTCAATTGAAACACTAGAGAGAATATAGTCACTTTATTTAAAAAGGTCACCTGAATGGTACATCTGTGAAGTGTCATATAAAGATCCCATTTCAGACATGCCAAACTTCTTTTAAGATTATAAGAACAGTTTATCACTTCTCTAGAAAATATATTTAAGCTTTCTTTTGATTTCACTATTTGGTATTTCAATATGTGAGAAACACTCTGTAGCCAATAACAGGCTCAGGCAAGGATCTCAGTGAAGTAGCATTTTTATTTGCTATTGCAGTGGCGGGCATCCTGCAAGCAGGAACACACAGCAGAAGTCTATCATAACCTTATATTGCGTATTACCTGACACTTGATTCCTCCTGTTTCCTCGTTGGCTGAGTACTGCAGGTTCACAAACTACTCAATGCTTATTACTGTACCATGTATGTACAATTTTATTTGACCAACCGTTAATTTCTCTTTTTCCTTTTTTTTTTTTCCCTTCTTCTCTTGTGACTAGAGGGTCCATGATTTTTTGTTTTTACTAATTTTGCACTTCTTGTCTTGTTTTTCTTAGCGATCCTCCTTATTTTGGGACAGTGGGACCTTCCCCTTATCTGCTTAACATACTCCTCACTGTTACGCCTGCACAATCACTTTTTAATATGTAAGGTTAGTGGAATTTTCCACTGCAGAAACACAATTTTATTTCTCACAAATACAACATTGCTCAATTGCTTACTAGACAAGATATACACTTGTGTTTAGGAGTGTTGCTGCTCGTGATTATTTAACCATGAATACGAACTGATGTTCAATTATGTACTGGCCAAAGGTAAAGTTATACTTTAGAAATGCTTGCAACTGATTGCTTGATTGACCAAAGCTTGGGGGTTTTGAACATCAACGTTTTGGGGAAGGTAGGTTGCAAGGAAGATTCCAAGCAAGTCATGTAATTGTGGTGGTTTTACTCGAGTGGGCGGCCGAGCTCCACCTCAGCCGCTCTCTCACTCCGCCTCCTCAAAGGGAAAGGGGAAGAAAATATGATGCAGGGGGCTCAAGGGTTGAGATAAGGACGGGGAGATCGCTCAACAAGTATCGTGACAGACAAAACAGACTCAGAGGAGGGAGGTAAAAAAATTATTACTAACAAGCTAGAGAAGTGAGAAACAAAGGAAAGCAACCAAAAACACCTGCCCCCCTCATCCGCCCTCTTCCACCTCCTCCCCCCAGCAGCGCAGGGGAATGGGGGAATGGGGGTTGTGGTCAGTCTGTAGCACTTCTTCGCCGCCGCTCCTTCTCAGTCACTCTCTTCATAACAGAGCTAGAAGCTGACATATAAATGGCTATATTAGAACAGCTTCAGTGTACAGAAAGATCTCCAATGGCTTAACTAGACAAAGCAGAAAAAATGTTGGGGTGAAACTAAATGTGAATAAAATAAAACTTAGAGATTGAAGAGTTGAAACTCAAAGGTAATAGCTGTTGTAGATCTTAACCATGTTTTCATGCAAGATTTCTTCATATTATTGTATTTTTCGAAGTGATTTTAGAACAGTATGAAGTTCATGAGGCTAACGCCACTTAGCAATACTATATTCAGTTTAATGTTGATTACTGTGATACAATTTTTCCATCACTATTTTTACTTCGAAAGGCTCTATATGGGAATATCTTCCATGATGGCAACTGATGGATAAATGAGGACTTTCTCTGAAATGATTCCCCAGTTGTAAACTGAATGCCTATGAAAAGCTGGTTTTGTTAATTTTTGGCAAATTGCTGTGTTGCTATAGTTTGCTGTTGGCAAACCTTACTCTCTATTAAATGAACCAGGTGTTTAACATCTAATTATGCACTTATAGGTTTTTTAGAGAATCAAAATGCAAATAGTTGTTGCAGAGTGAACTATTACTTCTAGCTCTTCAGGTTAATTTTTTTTTTTTTTTGACTCAGGCACCGCAGTAAACCACACTGACAGCTATTAATGTAAATTAATTATTTCTCCTGCTGGCTTCTTTACAGCTTACTTAGATGAGGGATTATTAAATGCATTGTGCTTTGCAAATTTGCATGCATTAAAAACCTTACCATTGCATGTGCATTATTGGCTTCTATTACGGGTCCAAGAATTAAAAAAAACATTGCTGAGCCATTTCAACTGGTAAGTGCTCATCACTGTCCACATAGCTCTAAAATATAACAGAGTAGTTCATTTTGATTATAGATCCTTTTGATAATGTGTTATCCCTGACATTGTCCAGGGCATTTGAATCATCTGCCCTTTTACATTGATACTGTGAAGCTACTGTGAAGAATGGAATTATAGGATGCAACAGAATATGTATTTTCCTGGTTGAGAGTTTTTTTTTTTAAAAAAGAATCCAGTTCAAATAGCTTCACAGAAAGCAGATAACTGTGGCAACATAGAAAAATGTAGGAATATAGATCTACTGGTGTTAATCTGCAGAAAGTTTGTAGAGTCATAGAATGATTTGGGTTGGAAAGGACCCTTAAAAGTCATCTAGTCCAATGGATTTGCCTTTGTAATTTCTTCTCATCCTCAGGCTTACTCTTTTCCTGTCTTTTTTCTCTACCTCTGTCTTTTATTTCTCATCCAAAGAACCTTGAGAGAGAGGTGAAGAAGCGACAAAGTGACGGGGAAAAAAAGTAACCCTTCTCCTTGAACTTCCCATCTATCCTGTTCTGGACTCTTGTCCAGCAATCTGCATCAATGACTTTTAATACTGATAGGTGGGCATGGTCTTGCCCATCACCTCTCATTCAGTAAGTCAGTACTGAAATTCTGACAGTTTACATCTGCAAAGCCATCGGATTATTTTTTCAGCATTCCTCTCCTATGCTGAGATAGCCTCTCAAAATATTGACAACAGAGACTGCAAATACTGTTGTTAGCATTTGTTTCTTTCTCAGGTCTGGTCTTTATATCTTCTATCTTTTGTCTTTTCCTTTGGAATGTTAGTAAACAGTGATTGGGGTCCACAGGTGGTAGGACAAAGGCATTTTAGGCTAAAGCTGTGCAAATAAATATTAAGACTATATATAAAGATCCTCAAAAATAAAGTCTAAAGTAACTCAGTTTTAGTCTGCCATTAATTAAATGGAACCAGAATATGAAATTCAGGGGGGTTTGTTTGTGTTAGCTGCTAAATTGAAAAAGTGACAATAAAAATTGAGAGTAAAAAATGACATGAAACTGATACTAGATTCTGGGAAAGACTGCATTTTTCACAAAAACATAACTGACAGCCACATGTCTGAACAATTTTGGTCCTCTGGGTTTTAAAAATTTGATTCTTGGAAGCTAGCAGTAGTTCTCAGTAGGGTAGATGTATTGTGTATAGGTATACATGTGTTCATTGAATTCAGCTATTTCATTCTGCTTGGTAATTACTTTGGAAAAAGTTGCTTAGATTACTCAATAAAATGTCATCATTTGCTTCATATCATGGTGCTTATGCATGTTCCTTGTTCTCTGTTTATTCTACCTACTTGTTACCAGTTGAACTTTATTTGTTCTTGTTGTGCAACTAAATGAAGCTTGAGAGGCAGGAAGCAGCATACCTACTTTTACTTAAGAGTGTAATATTAATGAAAAGTTCACTGTCAGTTTGAGATAGGGGCGTTGCAATAGCACCACTTGCAGTAGCAAGTCTTCTCAGATTTCCGTCCCATTGCTTCAAGGAGTTTGTGCATGAGTTTATATTATTATATTGATAATATAATTAATAATATAATTAATATAATTAATTAATAATTAATAATATATTACATATGAGTTTATATTACTCTAATAAAATAACACTAAGCAGTTAATAAATATATCAGAAGGCTTTCCAATGCTGTTTGCTTCTTTGATAGCAGCATGTGTTGTATCTGCAGATAAGAGCGTTCTATTGGGTTAAGATAAATGGATTTCATAATCTCACACCGAGGGGAAAACAGACTGGGAAGATTGGAGCTTCATGACCTGGATAACTTAACATTATAGCTCTGAGAGGCAGAGCTCTAAAAAAAACATTGAGGATGGTACTTTCTTGATTGGGGATTCAGATATTGATGCACTGCCTTCAGTCCTGTAATGTTTTCAAACTTTCATTAAGTTTTTTATCATGTTTCACCTGGTTCTCATAAATTGCTACTTTGAAAATAAATTGTTTGTCATAGTGTGTCAGTTATGAGTAGATTCATCTTCAAAAGAACATTACCATTTCCTAAAGACTGGTTTAAAATCCATCAGCAGAATATAAGCTAAAGTGCATTGCATTATTTTGACATATTATTCATTGAGATCGTTTCCTTCTGGGCTTAATATGTTGAATTATCATAAAGTAGAAGAATGATTGATCCATTATTGGTTTTAAGAAATACCACAACTGGTTATCGTAACTGCAAAAAAAATAAATAAATGTGAAATTAAACTTCAGTTTTGCCAAGTAGGCTCATAAACTCCTTTTGAAAAAATGGGTGTCTGATTGCTGTTTGTAAATATTACTACCTTTATCAAGAGACATCACATGGGATAGGGAAAACTTGTCTTACAGAATGATGCATTAAGTGAGAGATAGCTGGTTTGACATTTTTTTCACTTAATGGATAGGCATATTCAGAGAAATTTGAAATTGTCAGGTATGGGCAGCCATCCTTGAAGAAACACCCTGCAGATTTAATAGCCTTTAAAAGTAATTAATGGTTTATTGTATATTAATCACTGGGTTTCCATTTCTTACAAAATATATGATTTTAAAACCGAAGCTTGCAAATATGTCTATAAATATTGTATATATAATGAAAACAGATGAATATATTACAGTGATTTAAAAGGTAGCAAATGACTTGGTGCCCCAGAGTGTCCTACATGTTTGTGTGTGTATAATCCCAGTTATAACTCAAGAAATAAATAATTTAAGAAGTGTGTTGTCTGCAGACAATAATGTAGACATGCTAGTTGATCGTAAGAGAACTTCACAGAGGGAAAGACTGTTGCATAACTACAGTGTAATGTAACATTGTGCAGTATTGCTGGTTGTGTAGATCCTAGTTACAATTTGAAGGGGAGACAACAGCGGAGGATGTGAATTCTTTCTCCCAGCTAATAGGAATATAACTTATAGTAGAAACATAATTATTGGAAATAAAGATGGAATTATCAATAAACAGTTTTAGATAGGGAAATTGGTCTAAAAAAGTTAATGTCTTTTATTAAAAACAGTCATGTCTTATTCACCTGAGTAACCAGGGTTACCCTGGATAGCTCAGTGACAGTGTTTTAGTGAAGATGCTGATACTTTGTGGGAAGGTGAGGGATGAGGTTGAGCTTTTGATATGTGTGCATATCCAGGGAGAAAATAATTCCTCATAGATTTATGTGAGCTGACATAATTTATTCATTGCTCTTACTAAAACAAATAGCAAACTTTGGTGATCATCTGAATATAGAAAATACTGGGGAGAAAATGGGAGAACTAGTAGCTGCAGTCAAAGAAGAACTAATCACATATTCAATATGTGCAGCATCCTGTGTGTGAATCCCATGTTGATTGTGGTATCAATGCCTTTTGACATCTTGCATTTACGAGCAGATTTTTGAGAGGATTTTGGTATATCTTTTAGAATCGGCATGGTTAAGAATCAACTTGTTATTCATCACAGTTGATTTCATTCCATTGATTAGCATTAGTTTATCTAATTAAGATATTCATATACGTTGAAGATTCATTTACTTTTGTATTGGTTATATATAAGTCCTGATGTGATGTGATTTACAAGGATTCTTCTCACAGTAATAAAGTGTGAGACACAGTTTTAGTGAACACAGATTAAACGGAACATAAAATGTTCTGCATGCTATGTTCAATACAGGCCACATTGGGACCTTTAAGACTGGAAATGAACTTTGTGAATCTTGTGCAAGATAAGATGCGTGTATTTAAGCACCAAATTTAAAGAGCATAAGCAGATCTGATGTTGAAGACATCAGATTCACATCTTAGGTCTGATAAAGTTTTGTTGAAAAGTATCTACACAAATTAGCTTTTTACATGAAAAGCTGTTTAGCGTAAAATCTTATTTTCTACACAAAAGCTGCAGCTGACGTGACAGTGCAGGGAGTTCAAGTGATGTGAGCTTGCCTGAAACACAAGGCCTGTCCTTAAATAAACTTTCGATGTGGTGAGACTTTTTGGCAGCTTTTTGACTACCTGCTGACAACACACAAGTACGTTCTTAGAGAGACATTAGTATGTATTGGCTTATAAATGAACTTTTCTAAAAGACTTGAACACTCAGTTCCCTTGGACTTTCTGATGGTGTCGGCTGTCTGAATTTTTTTCCTGTCAGCTACTGAATGTCTGCATCATTTATTCTTCATGCATCATATGTTCCTCATGCTTTTCCTTCTTGTATTTGAGGGACCTCCACTCCTGATGCTCATTTTTTTTTTCCCCTCCTGTGCCTATTGCAAAAGGAGCAAAGTCCTCCTCCAAAATCAAAAATATTCACGACAGAGGATCTGATTACCTGGTGGCATAGGTGCCAGCAACATGATAAATCTGATAAACTGTTTCGTCATTCATCCGCATTCTTACTTTGAGATTTAGAGACCTAGGAATGGCTTGACCTTGACCCTTAGAATATCTAATTAAATAGAAATATATGAAACTGTGATATTAGAAACCATGGCACTTAGACCTATAGTCCAAAAACCTAAAGCATAATCAACCTGCCCTGCAACTGCTGTTTTTCTAAACTTTCTGTGTGGCATGTCCTTTTTGAATCCTGAGTAAAGCCTCTTCAGTTACGTGATCAAATCCACAAAGACTTAGAAATAAATTTCAACAATTGAAGTAATCCTTCTGGCATTGCAACTCAGGGCATATCAAATAGGAAATCCTATTAATAAAAAGTGTCAGTATTTATAAGGAAAGGAAGTTCAAAAAGTGCAGTTGAAGCTATTAGGCAGTTAGATTCAACAGGACATGAAAAACTAGTTAAAAATAATCGTAAGAGAGGAATTCACTGCACATACTGAGAAGTTTTACGATTACAGGAAAGGGTAAATAACCTCCACAAAAGTGAGGAAAGGCAAAATAGCTTTCTGTGACTAGAAAACACAAAGGGAAATATTCAAGGTATTAATGTGCTCATTCTGTTGACACACGTGCCATAATCTTTATGCAAAGACAATTCAATTTCTACACATTGTTATACTTCTGGCATTGCAATATATTTGTGTGAGTGATTTGCATGTTTGAGGATAATCATTTATATTTTAACCTTGTAGTTACTGCCTACTTCCCATCAATGAATGATGTTCGGCCACATCCTACGAAGCAGGGCCTCAATGCAATGTGAGAGACGCTTGTTTGGGAGGACAGAAGTTTTCATGAGAGCCTCCATCCCCTCCTTCTCCTTTTCCACTTTTTATTGCTGAGTGTGATCCCACATGGCATGGAACATCCCTTTGGTCAGTTTAGGTCATCTGCCCTGGTGATGTCCCCTCCCCATCACTTGCCCACCCCCAGGCTGCTGGCTCTTGGGGGCTTGGAGGGAGTCGTGATGCGGTGCCAGCATTGCTCAGCAGCAGACACAACACTGGTGTGATACCAGTGCTGCTCTAGCTACAAGTGCAGAGCACCGCACTGTGTGGGCTGCTGCAGGGAAAGTTAACTCCATCCCAGCCAGAGCCAGCACAGAAGGCCACTGTGATGGTGCCTGGGCTGCCACCACAGCGGCCTCCTGATGTCACCGTTGCCCTTGGTGCCCATTTCCCCGGCCCCATAAAAAGGGCAGCCCTGCGGCTGGCCACCACTCGCTCCTGGAGCGCCGAGGAGAGTTGGAGCAGCCCAGGTGCCGGGAATCTTCAGGCAGGGCTCGCCAGCCTTTGGGTGCTGTCCTGCTCAGCCTGAAGGATGAGAGGAGTTGTGCGTCACGCAAACAAGAGGCGACACAGCGTAGAAAGGAAGGACCTCCGATGGCAACCCCCTGCTAAACGTCCCAGAATGGAGGAAGGCATGCAGCTGGGGAGGAAGAGAAAGTGCAGCCAAGACAGGGAGGACCTCCAGTGGCAACCCCCCGCTAAACGTCCAAGGATGGATGAACACCCAGCGGTGGAGGGGAGCACACTGAATAAATGGGCGCGAAACCATCAGGTGCGCCCCAAGAGGAACAACTTCCATCCAAGGCATGGAGGCCGACCCAACAAGTGGCTGCGGAACATCAAGGTGCCTCCTGCGCAAGAGAACACGTGGCCCGCGAGCAGGTACCCACCCAAAGAATGGGGGCAGACCAGCAGGGTACCGGCTCTGGAAGACAACTTCCACAGAAGGCACGGGGGCCCACCAACTCAATGGGTGCGAGCTGTCAAGGGGACGCCTGCGGAAGACAACCCCCAGTCCCTGAGACAGCCAAGGCACGGCAGCCGGCCAAATGAAAGGCTGCAGACCACCGTGCCACCTGCAGGAGAACATGGCCAGCCCAGGAACAGCAGCCAACCACAAAAATGGGTGCACACCAGCAAGGTGCCACCATCAGAGCAAAACATCCAGGTCGTAAATGGGGACCCTAAAAGAAAAACAGTGATGACCATCACAGTGCCACTAGCGCAAGACAACGTCCAGCCCACAAAATGGGATCCATCAAAAAAATGGGTGAGGACCATCACAGTGGTACCTGACAGGCAAGACCATGTCCAACCCACACACAGGGACCCTGAGAAAAAACGGGGGAGGACAGGCAACGTGCCATCCTCGAAGGACAACAGCCAGGCCACAAACAGGGACTGGCTGAAACAGCGGGTGCAGCCTGTGCAGGTGCCACCCACAGAGGATGATGTCCTGACCATGGGCGTGGACTCTCCAGAAGGTGAGATCCAGGTAAGGCAGGTGGGGCCACCTCCAGAAAGGCTGGCAAGGCCTCACTACGATGCCAGGCCTGGGAAGCGTGCAAGGAATCACCGCTCACGCCGTTCCTGGAGGCCCTGGCATGACACGGAGCCTCAGGCTGGGCCCAGCTCCTTGCCCATGGCTCAGCACCCCGACAGCAGGCAGACGCCGGAGCCGCCAAGATGGGTGTCCCGCAGGTGGAAGAAGTGGAGACGGCGTAGCGCAGCCGGCCTGCGTTCGTCTCCCGGCCGCCAATAAAGAACAGTGAACTTTGAAGTGGTGTTTGAGTCCTCCTTCCCCGTCCCTCACTGCACCCCCATGCAGTCCTGGAGACTGCGCAGGGGGCATCTCTGCTGCACGCCGCCCTCAGGGAGAGGAGCGGAGAGAGCCCGGCTGCCTCGGGGCTGTTGCACCAGCCCATCACACGACAGCTGAGGCCTCGGGCTCAGGGGTCTGCAGTAGGAGGCCCAGGCAGCTGATGGGGGCTTGCCGTGAGAAGAGGCAGCCCCCGGTCTCTTCTGACAGAGCCTGCCTCTGCATCCCCCCAGCCCGCTACCTAAACCTCGCCACGGAAACCCCATCCATGGGGTCGAGGAAGCCTTGAGAATACAAGGCAGCTGAGTTCCACCACGGCCTCTCTCTCACTCCCCCTCCTCAAATAGGAAGCATGAGAAAACATGACAAAAACAGCTCAAGGTTTGAGATAAGGATGATATAATTAAAGGGAAAAGGGAGAGGGGGAAAAAAAAGGAAAAGAAAAAAAAAGCAAAGGCCGTGCAGAAGCACAGAGAGAGAAAAAAAAAAAAGCAATTACTTTCTGCTTCCCATCAATGAGCCATGTTCGGCGACGTCCTGGGAGGCAGGGCCTCAATACGTGTAACGGTTGTTCAGTAGGACCGACGCTTCCATGATGAGAGCCCCCCCCCCCTCCTTCTCCTTTTCCACTTTTTATTGCTGAGTGTGACCCCACATGGCATGGAACATCCCTTTGGTCGGTTTAGGTCATCTGCCCTGGTGATGTCCCCTCCCCATCACTTGCCCACCCCCAGCCTGCTGGCTCTTGGGGGCTTGGAGGGAGTCGTGATGCGGTGCCAGCATTGCTCAGCAGCAGACACAACACTGGTGTGATACCAGTGCTGCTCTAGCTACAAGTGCAGAGCACCGCACTGTGTGGGCTGCTGCAGGGAAAGTCAACTCCATCCCAGCCAGAGCCAGCACAGAGGTAAAAATGAGTTTGTTAGTTATCTCTTACATAAGAAGCAATATGTTTAAAACACCTCAAATTGTTTTCTTCCGTTATTTCATTTTTCTTCTATACATATAAGCACAAAGTAATTAATGACATTGGCCTTTAATATGTTCACAGATGCCTGCGATTTTTTTAAAACTTCTGTTATTTATCAGAGAAAACATTGCCACTCTTGTGAAAATCGAAACTTAGAAACAGCTAAAGGACTAAAAATGTCAAGGGGAACATAAAAGGAAAATAGCAGTTTGTTTTGGAGATTGTTATATGACATGTTCTGTAATCATTTTGAGAAAACTTCTGTAAACTGAAATTCTTTCTACTTTTTCAGCTGAATGAGTTCTGGGGGCACAATGCATCCCTGGAACTGTAAGTTACACAGAGTTCTTTTATTGTCAGGAAGAAGCTCTGCATGCAGTGCCTCCAGAGTAAAGATGTTTACTGAAACAAACAGAGAATTGTGTGTATGATTTATTATCATGTGTACCATTTCCTTGTCTTATTATACTTTGAGTTGCTTTGGAAGTAAACCAGATCTAGCTCCTCTGCATGCTAATAAATGCTGGTGCTTGTAATTAACCTGCGGTTACAGCAATATTCCTTTGAGATAAATCATTGCTACTTTATTTACTTTTCTTTGTTTAAATTATTTTAAACATTTAGTTCAGTTACGAAAAATGGCTGTATTTCTTGGCTTGTTGGTATGATGCATATTACCTTTATATTTTTCCATCTGTATTGCAAGGATTGAATCAGCTTTTTAGGATCTGGTGCTCAGGAACCAAAGTCACTTTACACTATTTTGCAAAGAAAATTTACATCGATAATATTAAAAAAGAAGAAAAAATTTATCTACTTGGGTATCCTCCTCAGTGGCTTTAGTCAAAGATCAGTCTCTTACAGTAGACATAGACCAGACCGTTAACATTTCTTAGAAGTTACCACAAGAACATGTAAGTTGTTATAGACTTTAGATGTTCTCATCAGGCGGAAAGCTGAGATGAAGTCTGCCCTACCCAAACCCATACCTTTTCATCCAGTTCAAGATATTCTGTGTTCCAAGCTCATACAGTGGGCTAACAGGAAGCTGATCATGTTGTAGACACGTGGATATTAGCCTCTAGCTCCATGTGGTTCAGAGTGAGCAGCAGTTGTGGGCAGGGACCCGCATGAGCAGTAGTCCCAGCTGCACTGATGTGAGTAAGGTAAGATTGTGCAGTGCCAGCGCTGCTCCTTTTCCCCATGCTGTTAAGGGAAAGCTTGTTGTTTGCTGCCATTTGGAAGCTGTGTGCTGCCTGACACAAAGTATCCCAGCGCAAGCTGGTGCAGTGCTTTCCGACCTGTTTAGCACTGTATGTACCACCAACACATGCAATTCGTGGTGTGCATGTTCACATGAACTCATACCATTGTACTCATGTCTGTGGGACAGCCCAGGGAACAACAGAAGTTCAAAATGTAGTCATGGCTTTTTTCCATATAAGTTGTCAGTAAAAGTTTTAATTAATCCAGATTTTTGTCTGAAATAACTATTCCAGTCTTGTCTTTAAGCTGAACGTTGTCTCTTTACCCAAACTGTCGATGCATGTGTTTACAAACTATTTCTGTATCTCCTGTCTGCTCAGCATGAAGCTGCTGGCTCCCATTTCACTCCTGCAACACAAATCATATCCTTTTATTTCCCCGGTGTCTTCCTGAGGATGTTCGTAAGATCATAAAGAAAGATTCATATATCAGAAGGATGATTTAAAATGTAGTTTTCATAGAATTTCTTCATTAAAGATGTATTTTCCCAAGGAGTTTATATCATCATTTTGACTAGAATATTCTACAAGAATGAACAACTTTTAATAACCGAAACTTGCGTTGTTTTAGTTGTCTCTGGAGTTTTCATCAAGTGTAAAGTTCACTTCTAAGTTCAATACTGTTTTCATTTTGGAGCGTTAATTGCCAAAACAACTTAAACTAGCTACTTTTCAGGTAGTTGTGTTTTTCCCATAAGGGATTCTTTTTGTGGTTTTTGGTTTTACCCGTATAACTCTTCAGTTATATTTTGAGATATGAGAAATAATGAGGCCAAAGCTGATATTCTGAATAGAAAACTACATATTTGATACTGTCTGTGATATTAGGAACTGTTTCTTCACCCACAGGAAGTGAGAATGTAGTAAAAATGTTTTGCACTCTTCTGTATGAGACTACTGTGTTACTGTTGAAGCATTCTGAATGTAATTTCTCACCATTGTTTTATGTCATGGAAATAAGAGAATCAGATATAAAACATAATTTTCAAGAGGCTTGGGGATGTTCTCTTTAAAATACTAATCTTGCATTCTAGATTCTTGATTCTTACATTTTATCGGAAGTGTAAATAGATAAAAATCCATCAAGCCAATAGGACATCAGGAGTAAAAGCAGATACATAACGAGATTTTAGAGAGAGAGCAATGACAAAGTTAAAGGAAAGTTCAGCTTCTTGCCTTTCCCACCATATGCACTAAGCAGCTACAGAGGGAATGGTAATTTCTTAGTGCCTCTATGGAAGTACCACTGCCCCTCGCTGCAGGGGCATGAAGGTTGGACACACTGCATTCGTTAACTTTACTTTTACTGTTACTTTTCATCTGTGATCGTGTGCTTACTCTTGCTGTAGGAAAGCACTGCATGTGCTTGCAGGATTTTGTGTCTGATGTGCGATCAGACATAAGACACTGCTTTTGAGTTGGGAGACAAACTGTGTTACCATTTATAATTTTGTTTCTGATAAACATCCCATGTGTTATTATCTGTCATCCTTTAGATGTTTATCAAGTTTTCATTTGACAAAGCTAAAAGCAGAATTGATTTCAAATCAGGTTTAAATTCAGCTGAAATTACTTTCTGAGCATATGGTACCACTTAAGGTCTCAAACAAGTGCAGACATAAGAAAAAAGAAAGCTAAGTAAGTGACACTGAGATCTAATGAAAAACTGTCAGAGAAAAACCAGTTCAAATTCTTTAAATCAATCATGATCAAAACAATTTATTGATTTATTAATGACATGTAATTAACAGGCAGTCACTGAACTGTGCACTCAAACCCAAGCAGTAATACCTGCTTGGTACTATATAGAATACTATAAACCACAATACCTGACACTCGCAAAATGTGGAGAAGTACCTACAAATTACTGTTCTATGCTGTACTGTTCTATAACTAATCCCCAAAAGTTCCTAGTCCATTTCACAGACTTGCCCTGTTTTGCATGAAGTCTTTGTTATGGGGTACAACACCCCATCCTCTGGCCAGGCAAAGGTTGTGATGCTGTTGGAGTGGCTGCTGGCAAATATCAAACTCATCTCTGACTGCTAATGTGGCACCCTCGTCTTTCTTCTCTTTGTTGCAGATCTCCATGTCTCTTGTATACCTTTTTTCAAGCAGACTCCTTTTTTCCTCTTAATAATTCCCTGCTTATTGTTTTATCTGGCAAATGGTCATTGACTTTAGCATTACCAGTTTGGGGGCAAATGATGCCTCAGTTTTGGTTATTTAGGCCCTTGTTTCTTTCCAGCTATTGGTAGCCAGCCATGTGCCTAGAGGAGGAGCCACAAGTATTCCCCCAACAGTGATCACGAGCACTTAAGAACATTAGCAGAAATATAGGTCATATGCAACTGAAGAAATGAGCAGAGGTTAGTGCAAATGGTTGTACTTTTTTCCCCTGAACTGCTATGCTCACCTTTAATCTTCACTTTACAAAAGAAGTTGACTTGATGTGCCATCTGCAGAAGTGCATTATTTGCTACTTCTACGGGTTGCATTGACAGGCAACAGTTTACTTGCTTTTACTGAAGATTAAATTTATTTTAATGAAGATGCATTCATTGAAGGCATTGTTACGGAGAGAATGACAATCAGCTGAGAACTCAGCTCTATTCTGGCAACATCTGTTTCTTCTGTCTTTAGTGCTCTACTTTCTGTATACTGTATTCGTGAATAGACCCTGAAATATAAACAACTGCTGATCATGGTGCTTGCTCTGATAACATAACTCATAATGTTGCCCTAATTACTAACATTATAAAACTGTCAGGTCTGGAACATTTGGTCTCTGAAGACAGCTCTCCAATTAATCTTTTCTTTTATTATTAGAGATCTTGCTATGTGATTGTCTTTTGGGAAGGAATGAGACGACTTTATGATACAGCGGTGTTTCTAAAGCTTTCAGTGATAATACTCAGAGCAAGAAGACTTCAGGGCTAATAGCAGTGTTAACCACGTCTTTTTTTTTTTCTTTCTATTGCAGCATCTGAAATACTGTAGTCCATACATTGACTAGCTTCCAAGTAAAGGAGATTTGCTTGCTCTTCAGGAGCTGCACAGCTACAGGTTTGTCTTCTTTGATCAGTGCATACTGATCCATACTTGAAAATATTTCTAAACACCATTAAGAGTGGTAGTTACTAGATATCCCTTGCTCAGATTCATTTATGTGTATGAACCCCCTGTCTCTCTTGCAAAAGAAACCAGAAATTCAGACCCAGTGTCAACCTGTCCCCCTCTGCTGAGAGAATTCGATCAACTGAGATCTCTCTTTTCTTTCCCTCCAGTGTCTTGCTGAGAGCAACCCAGCCTGTTGTTCAGCACCATCCAGCCTTTGTCACCCAGGGGTTTCAGGGCTGGTGAGGACCTGGTTCTGCACCAGGAAGGGGGCACTGCGAGCTGAGAAGGTCAGAGAGCTTTCCTCTACTAATAAAACCAGACCGCAGTGCCTTGCTTGAATTTTTTTATGATGAGGCCAATGTCTTGCAGTCCTGCAGGTTCTTCCTTTGCTCCTTTTCCAGTTTCTCTCTTCCCTTTTTCCTCCCCCGTGAACGTACATGGACATGAGTTATATGAGTTCATGTATTGCTCTGGTTTTTGTTTTGTTTGTTTGCTTTCTTTTTCCTTTTGAATCTGTGGTAACACTGAAAAACTGAAAAAGAATTTGCTCAAATCAGCCCAAAATAAGATTTTCTTCCTAGATTTTCTTGACAAAACAAAAAGCTCGAAAGGTATTCTGCTCTCTGGTCAAATCTGGAGATGTGCAAGAGTTTCAATACTTTCTTGTACCTGAGGGGTCGTATGTCTCCCAACTCACAGCAGAGCATCCTGTTCACAGAGTGATCAGCCGTAGTGTGAAGGGAAGGTCTCCTTCAGTCCCTGTTGCTAGTACTGTTTTACTTAATGTGAAATAGGATGACCGATCATGTCTACATGTCTTCTTCATTCAAAGCAGAGATTTGGACCTGGGTCTGTTACTTCCAAAAAATGCGCACTAGCCTGGATTATTGTAGTATGATCTCCCTCAATATTTCCAGGAGACATCGGTTTCTTTTCTCTAAGTAACTAAATGTTTACTGAAAGAAAATCCTTGTGCTTTATTCCAGTTGAGTGTCTGAGCCATGAAAATATGAAAATAAACTTGCCTACCTAGTTCAGTGTTTCTAAAAAAATATTTAATGTATATCAACAATTCTGATGAGTCTTATTTTGCGAGGGTCTGGGATTACAGGGTTAATGCCTGTGCCTCTGTTTTTTAAGTAGAGGTTCATTTTTTTTGACTCTGGAAGTGTTGTTATTCTTAAGAATATCTTACAGAAAAAAAAAAAAAACCTTGCTAGTCACATAGAATGGAAGTACAGGTGTTATTTTCCTTGTGTAAATCTGAAGGGACAATAATGATACAAACGCTGCTGTATGTTGTAGATTCAAAAACCTGTCTGCAATATATTTTCTCTTCGTGCAGTGCAGCTCTAATGCTTTAATTCACCTTGTGCATAACTACCATTTCCTTGATGAATTACCATAAACATGAAAAGGTGGGCTGTTTTGTTTTGTCTCAGCATAACCAGTATTGCCTTATTTCAAAGTCTAATACAATTATGAACACGCCATGACTTGTGGATGATTAAATTGCAAATTGTGGGTGTCCACCAGGCAACCAGATATATTAAATTTGTTCACCTTCATAACTCATCCTCATATAGACTGTATATTTCCAAGATCACTCAAATGTGCGTGTTCTGCCTGAGGTACCTTTTGTAATATTTATGGTTTATCGGATGTAAAGAATATCTTCTTCAAGGAGATAGTCATATATCATTTGAACTTCAGTACTTATTATTTTGTTTTAATGGAAAAATGTTACAAATGAATGAGTTTTATTCTTGCTGCAATATTTATATATTTGAACATAGCTTTCTCAATTCTGTTGTTTTGTTCTATGAGAACACAAACTTCTCATTTATTACCATTTAAAAAAAGATATTTCATTTTTTCCTTTGAGAGCCATAAAGAAAAAAAACCCTACAAAATCAACCAAACCAACCAACCAACCAACCAAAAAAACACAGCTAAGTAATCAGAGTGTAGTTGCACAATGTTGTGGAATAAACCTCACACATAATAAATAAAAAATCTAGAATCAAAGTAATCAAAACAAACCTTTTACTCTAGATTTGGCACCGTAATTGAATGAAGGATATAATCTATATAGAATTTTTTTAACATGAGGTTTTTCTTTATAGCTGTTAACTGTTACCTGCCTTAATCCATGTGGAGAATACCTGCAGGTGTTATCAATGTAGACTATGAGTTTGTTAAATAAAAAGGCTAATTCTCTTTAGCTCACAAACAGATAGAGAGCCCCCTGAAACTGATGCTTCAGCGTGTATCAATGCAGCAGAGAGCTGCTTTCCTGGGATTTAATGCCGAACTCACCTCTGATATTGACACCATCTGAGCTTTAGTGCTGAAGGTGTTGGGCTTACTTGCCATTTTGAGGTGCTCAATTTATATCAAATTCTTGTTCTACATAAATTTGTATTTACTATGTCTGACCAAGGCAGCAGCATTGCCGGCATGGAGAAATGTTCTCCACATGTATGGTGGGATCTTCCGAATTGAATATCTTCTGCTGCCTACAACAGCAATTCTAACACTATGAGTAGCAGAAGAAGCCTCCTGGAATTTTAGGTCTTTGGCAAATGCACACACAGATATAGATGTACGTTTGCATGTAATTTTAAAAGGTTTGTGTAGTCCAACATAAGGGTAAAAGAACAATTGCATGTCATTTTGCCATGCTTAAGCTACAGTGTTGTCCAAACTGATGGTCCTCCCAGGGGGGTGTTATTTTAACCATGCATATCGGCAGTGGAGAGAACCAAAATTGTCCCCAGAGTACTTGTGACCTAGCAGAAGCTGTGAACTGCTACCTGCTGTTGTTATTTGCAGAAGAAGTGGGGTCATTGTGGCACAGACTGAGACAGAAATAAATCGAAGTAGTGCTCACCTTGTTTCTCTACTGTCATGTGTTAAAGGGATGAGGATGTTTTTTATGGCTTCTTCAGAGAACTTGATATTTGCTCTATCTTTTGTTTTTCTTTTATATATTTGCACTGGGTAATATTGCAAAGTCACATAAAATTAAAATTAGGTTTGAAATAGTGTTTTTTAATTACCGTATTTAACTGTTGTGGTTATTGTTTCTTAGGAAATTAATGAGGTGAATTATTGTAACATCATTAAGCTGCAACATATCTAATCTCTCACATACCCTTCTGGTTTACCATTATTCAAGTATCACTTGAAGGTTAATTTCACTTAGCTGGTATATATTTGACTTTGGCATTACAATTTACATCAAAATATGTTTTTCGTTTTACTTGAAAGTCATTAGGTAACAGCTCGGCCAAAGCGATCACTGTAAGCTTTGCTAGTGAAGGTAAGGACAGAAGCAGTGCAACAGCAGATCACATATGCACACGAAAGCAAAAGTTAACATCTGCCATCTCTTGGATGTTAATGGCATCTGCTGGAGGTTATGCCTTTTCTTCTGATTGTCCACTCTGATACATGATGGTTATGAAATGAATCAAAGTTGAATGGCATAAGGATTTCATTAACATGAAGGGTATAATTGCATGTGTTAAGTTACAAATCCAGTAATCCAAAATCTCTCCTAAAATGTTTTTGACTGAAACCTTTTACTGGCAGTTATTGAATTCCTCATTTCACAGTCAGAGGGTGTGCCTCAAGCCATTAAAATCAGCAGTCTGTTTTCTGTGGTACTTCAGCAGGAAATCTTGTTGTCTTGCCACATAAAGGATAGAAACATACAGTAATATCTTTATAGGGCAAGAGGAGTCTATAACTTCATCAACGTATGTGGTTTTTCCCCAGAGCAGCGGATCATAAAACCTAGCTTCCTTCTCCTCCAGGCACAAACTACAGGTGGGTATTATGTTTTCAAGGAAGGTAACATTCAAAAATTTCAAGTTTTCTATCATCAACTCATTTTCCTATGTATTCAGCCTGTTATCATGGTCTTTTGAACCATGCATTTCTAAATTTGGTTTAATAATTTTCTGTCCTCTGTACAATTACATTAACTGCTACTCCAGTTCTCTTATACTCCCTTCCATACTTAGTAAGTTACCAGAAACCCTGCCAAGGGCTTTCCTTTTCCACATACCACTCTTCTACAGATTTCTTGGTTGTAATTCACCTGCAGCTTTGTCGATGTTTAATAGTTACAACAGTCTTAGTTGTTTAATAGTTATAGAATTGTAGAATGGTTTGGGTTGAAAGGGACCTTAAAGGACATCTCGTTCAACCCCCCCTGCCATGGGCTGTAATTGCCAGAAACTTTTTTTATCTGCTGTGTTTCCAGTTTTTATTTTTTTATACCCAAGCAGTTCAGCTTTGTGATGTGGTCGCTTATCCAACGTTTAGGTATTTATTTGTGGTTAAAAGGGGAACTGTCTCAAAGGCTTGTTTACAGGTACACTCATACCGGGAAATGTAGATTTTAGAGGTTTCATATGTTAAATGCATGGTCAGCCATTTAAAATGTTGACAAATATTCTGATTACAGAGTCTCTTGCTCCACTTGAATCTTGCAGATATTTTTGCTGAGCTTGACTACGAAATGAGCTAAAATGTTATTTCAAAAAGACTTTTAACCTAAGTTTTTCCAGCTCATGATGATGTTTGTCCTTTTGAGTTCTTTTGCAACATGCTAGAGGATTAAACAGTTTCTTTCTTTTAGAGTTTAGAAATAAGACTTCCTCAGTGGGCATGATAGTCCGTAATTAAGCACACAGGGGGGTATCCATCCAAAAAGCTGTTCTTGCAGAGTTCTCTGAGAGCATCTGACAGTCTGCAGCAGAAGTGGGTGAGTGAACTGCTGATCTGCTCCACTATGACATTTTTTTGTGCGTGTAAATAGCATTAGGCTTCGATATGGCTTAAAACTTATTTCTGTAACTATCTTTATGTTTACTTTGACAGAGGGTGGTTAAAATCCTGTAGATGATTTGCATTTTTTTCTTCTTTTGCAACTTCCAACACTTGCGGTCTTTATACAGATTTTCTCTGTAGAAGAAAAAATGTCCAAAATGTCATTCTGTCAAAATCTTCATTTCATGGGTAAGATTTTGGTCTGTGACAACATGCTACGTCCTGCATTAAACTGATGGTGATAAATAATTACCAGGGCTAAGCAGTGTAAAGGTTGTCAGTGCCTAATGATCATTGGCTTCACAAAGCAGAGTAGTGGATTAGAGTGTTATATGCAGTGTGATTTTTGCAAGAGTGTTGTTTTCTAGGACCTGATTTTTTTTTTAGTTAATGCTAGGGAAATGCATTTTTTTTTCAGAAGAAGGGACATAGACTACATTAATATCACCTATAAACAGTACAAAAGAAATGAAACTTAGTAGGACTAAATGCAATGGAATTTGCGGATAACAAAAAAATCAAGTAGAAACTAGGATCTTGCCTGTCTTCACTGTCTGTGAGTATGTAACACAGTATGGTCTGGACAGAAGTCAGCTGAGACTGGAAATATATGGGGAACTTTTTTTTCTTTCTGGTAGGAATAGTGAGAACAACCAAAACAAATGGTAAAATGGAGCTCCACTGGACCTGGCTGTGGAAGGTAAAGGTGCAGAGTAGGGCATTGTAATGAGTTAGGCAGTAGAGCATTCTTGCAAGCTTCAACTGCTGTAGGCCTGTGGCATTTTTCTGTGTCCATGGAGTGGTGACTCAGACGATACCACTTCTAATTTGTATTTATTTGTTTCTTTTGGGTGTTGAATGAATAGTAATAAAACGATTACTAACGTCATTAGGAAAGAAAAAAATATTTCCATTTCTGATTATCTTCACATTTACTCCCTCATGTCTCAGGAAGCTTGTAGTTTAGAATAGAATAGAATAGAATAGAATAGAATAGAATAGAATAGAATAGAATAGAATAGAATAGAATAGAATAGAATAGAATAGAATAGAATAGAATAGAATAGAATAGAATAGAATAGAATAGAATAGAATAGAATAGAATAGAATAGAATAGAATAGGGTAGGATAGAATAGGGTAGGATAGGATAGGGTAGGATAGGATAGGGTAGGATAGGATAGGACAGGACAGGACAGGACAGGATAGAACTGTTCAGTTGGAAGGGGCCTACAAAGATTGAGTCCAACTGCCTGACCACTTCAGGGCTAACCAAGAGTTAAAGTACGTTACTGAGGGCATTATCCAAATGCCTCTTGAGCACCAACAGGATTGGGGCATCAAATGCCTCACTAGGAAGCCCGTTCCAGTGTCTGACACACTCATGGTAAATAAATTTTATATTGTGGAGCCTGGGACTGCACATACAATGCTAAATATAGTGGGAGAATCATGAGACAGACAATGTTTACAACGCGAAAGAAGCAGGAGCAAGGCTTTAGCTCAGTCATACTCACCTTATTTTCAATATTTTCAGCTGAGTATACCAGTTTCACCCATACAGGTAGTTTTGGAATCAGGGCTTCCAAATGAAAGATGTCTTATTGTACTGTGGTAAGAAAAAAACCTTACAAGATAAATAGAAAAGTTTGGACACTGCCTCTTCACTTTTCTCTCAGGTTTTTCAAATCATAGCTATCACGCAGCGTAAGTGGATGTAGCATCTCTTTGTTTTTCAATGCCACAAGATTTAATGACAGTATCTGTAAACATTTCAGGGGAAAAGCGCTTAAATAGGTAACTCAAGAAACACTTGAAATAATAGTCTTTAGAAATTCTAAAGCAACCACTACATTTTAAAGAAATACATCTTGCCCCTTAGAACATAAATAATATACTAGTTTCATCAGACACAGATATTTTTACTTTTTTTCCCTACATTTGTTGGATAATCAACATTCCCATTTGCTATTTGTCTGATTCTTAAACTTTAACAAGTAATTCTGCTTATAATTATGACACTTCATGATTTTGTAGAAAATTGGCACCTGCTGAGTGTAGGATAATAGCACAATTCAACATTCACTGTAGGAGGAACTGATTTTCTGCTCATTTTGTCTGGAAATGTCTTAATTATAAGTGTAGTTGCCCTCCTGTTAAAATTCAAAATGACTGTGGATGTAGATAAATGGGAGTATAATTTTTTTTACTTGTATGATGAGAAGAAAACCCAAAATAGGCATGATTTTCTTTGTCATGAATGCAGAAAAGGCACTAAAAACTGATCTGAAAAGAAAAAGGGGTGGTTTTACTCGATTTTTCTCTGTGATGGCAGTGTGGTTGGGATGACTTTGGGGTAAGATGACTTTGGAACAAATGTAACTGGTCACTCTTCACCTATGATGAAATCTGCCCTTGGCATGAAAGAAATGAAATACATGTCAGTCACTCATCTGGTCAGCAAATTAATGTAGCTTTGGTAATTCTGTATCCACATGTTCTTAAAATGAAAGCTATATCCCAGGTTCCTTGATCTAACATCTAGCAGGGCTCTAGCAGGCTAAGAGCAGAAGAGATAACACTTATTTCTGCACTTGAGACTGACATCTGTGGTGGGCAGAGGGATGTTCACTGTTAAACCTGTATTCTGTATTATCACTGCAAGCTTAGGGCTTAGATCAGGAGCACGGACAGTGTAAGCCTGTCCATTTTATCCAACAGACAAGAAAACTTGGTCATCCCACGTAGGGGGTCCCTTTCAGTTGGCTCATGAAGACAATTGTAGAATGTGGAGAGAGCAAAAAGTGGGAATCCTCGCCTGCCTTAGGAAAAGGGATTTCCTTACCTGCATTACTTCAGAGCTCTTCCACAGATTCTTGTGGTCTGTGAACTTTGGAATCCTTCCTTGCTCCAAAGGAACAGACAGTCTGGTGAAAATATGTAATACTGGACTCAATGCTCGGTGTATGCTATAGAAAACAAACAAAGATCAGCCCCATATTTGGGCAAACAATGCTGTTGTATTGCCAAGGAACACTCAGGAGGAAGAAGGCAAGGGAACAGATTTTCCAGTAAGTGTTAAAATGAACAAAATCACAGCAATTTGTGTTGTTGAATATTTACTGTTTATCTGTTTGAGACCTAGGCAAATGAACAGCAGCCATCTCATTTTTGTTTCTTGCGGATTATTCTCTTGTGACTTTTCATTAAAACTTCCCTTAGGCACAGAGGAACCACTAGTGAACCACTTTTACTTCTGAACTTTTTTTCTGGGCTGTCTCAGCTTTAATTACTTTTTAGGATTTCAAATAAGCCTTATGTTTCCACCAGTTCATGTTTACTACAGAAGGAAGTAGCAAAGGGATCAGCAAGGATATGTTCTATAAAATCAAAATTTCACATGAAATATATTTTAAATTTAGTCAAGTAGACATTCCCTTCCCCCTCCTGAAAAACCATATGGCCAGGTTTAATACTGTTTCATATATTTTGAACTGAATAACTTGTGTCAAGTCTTCCATTCCTGCACTGTTCCATTTTTACTGGGAATATGATTACATTGAAATGCGAAACCATCAGAGAAATAAGATATTGGATGGGCAGTAGAGCAAGGTGAATTTCTGAGCTGTTTGTATAACTGCTTTTCCAACCATAATAGCAGCTTCAAAGCTTGAGCAAAAGAGCTTATCTGTCAGAATTGCAACTTCTTTTCATTTTTACTTGAAACACCTTATTTGCCAGAGATTCATCAGGTTTGTTTCGTGTTCACCAGCAGGTGAATTTGATCTTAAAAGAGCTCAAATGCATATAACAATGTCATTCCAAAACTGGAGGGAGGGAAGGTTTTTATCCACTAATAGGTCTGTATATATAGGTCACAATGTATTTGTATACTGTTTCAGCATCTTGATCCCAGCAGAAGGCATCATGAATGCTGGCTAATGTTACGAGCTTCCCAGGACACGCTGTCGATGGAGTCAGACTGCAGTGTAGACAGGAGTGTGTGGTGCAAGGTGAATAAAGCAGTTCCAGTAATTTCCTGTTGTTGACTAGAGTAGTGCTGGCAGGTCTGTTAAATGTGGTCAAATTGCAGGAGTTCTTTGGAGTAGGGATAATCGTGTAAAGCTCAGAAGAAACATTTTTGAAAATCATATTTCAACTGAGAAGAATCCTTTGTGATATCCATAACAATGAGTTCCTCTGCATAAGAGCTTTTCTGCAGCTTGACCTGTCGTTTGGATATGTACTGCTGAAGCTCTAGGTCACAGTCTAGGTATATTTTATTAATGTTTTTAGAGCATGTATATATATCTTATCTCCCCATATCCACGGTTGAAGATTTGCTGAAGATTTGCTGGCAGCTTTTCTCCCATCACCATAGATTTTAAACTCAACTGCTTCATGGTCACCATGGCCAAGGCAGCCACCGATCACCCATGAGACGCTCTCTGGTCTAGGAGGGCACCTTTCTTAGTCAGCTCCCTTAGTACCTGTACCAAGAAGTTCACTTCAATGTGCCTGAGGAATTCCCTGGACCTGTTTGTGCTGGCTGCGTGGTATTCCCAGCTGGTATCTGGGGAGCTGAAGTCACCCATAAGGACGAGGGCAGCTGAACTAGAGATACCTTAATTCCTTATTTAGTACCAAACAGTTAAGAGAAAGAATGGAGAAGTACTTTTTAAATGAATGGCATAAAATTAAGTGTTGTGCTTCTGTTTCCCCTTTCTAACAATATAAGAAGTCAAGGACATTCATCAGATGAAAGGCCGTGACTGATTAAGAGCAATGCTATGCAATGCGTAATTAACGTGTTGCTACTTCTCAGAAGTTTGATGTTAATAAATTAATGATTCACAAAAAAAAATGGACATCTATGTGAATAATAAAATATTGACAGTTACATTAGAGATTTTTAAGAAACTCTCTTACTTAAAAGTGTATACCAGCTATCATTAGGAAAAGACATTTCCTACTGGCAAGCTGTTCTGTAATATTCAGTGCAACTCAGGCAATTAAAAACCTTTTAAATCAATCTGGCATTAAGTTACGGAAAACTCTTATTGCATTCTATATAAAGAAACTACTGATTAAAAAAGTTTCTTCCGTAATATTTAACGAACCACTTAAATTCATATAAATGGTCTGTGTATTCGAATTGCCATACAGCCTGTAGAAAAGCTTGAAGAGTAAGGCTACATTTTCTTTTTTTTTTTTTTCCTGCATTACTGGTCACTTAAAGGAAAAACATCACATTTCTGTCCGATAATTTTGCACTTGTTATTGCTACAAAATAACCTGAAGATTAAAGAAACTGAAAGGAGCTGGTCAGTGGAAAAAGGCTTTTTCTTCTGATGTTTTCTTCATTTTGGTTAGGCTGTGTGACTGGTAGTACTTTCTGTATTCTTTCTGCATTAGGGGAGAAACTCACAGAAAAGGCTTTTAAGAACAGCTGGACTGAAGGAAACCCTTGTGTACTGCTGTTTCAAAGGAATTTGGAGACAGTTCTCGAACTACCCATTCTTCTTTGATGCATCAAGGTAACTGGTCACCTATTTTTAGGAGTTTACCCTGAGAAGTTCTCACATGAACCAGAGGCCATCTTGAGAATCTAGGTTGTAATAATTTGAAGGAATCAGTGTTAGAAAATTGAAATGCTTGAGAGCGATTTATTTCAATTTGAATATTTTGAAATTGTGTTCCATACCTCGCGTATGCCTGAAGGAAGATGCTCCCGTTGCCATGGTTTCAGCCTGAGATTTGGGTTTCTATGGTGTCAGCCTTTAGTTCTTGCTGTGAGCAAAAGTAGTGTGTGACCGGGGCAAGGTCATGTAGACTAAAAGCCTCAAAGAGGCTAAGCTTGAGCAAAATAAATTAGCCAGTGAAGGTGTTTTTATGCATCTGCTGCCTAAAGGAGAGACTCAAACCATCGTTTTATGAAGTACAGGGCATTCAGTTCCTATTTAGAAAAGTTAGCACTGCAATGTGAGAGATAGGTCCTGGCATTTTACCTGGCTGTGAATCACAGCCCTTTTTTGCTGAACTGATTTTAGTATCTAGTTAACAGGAGGCACATTCCTCTTTCCAAAGCTGTGGGGATCATGTCTTCTGGAACTAGGCATCAAAACCGGGGATTATCAATTTTATTCTGTAGTTTAGTAACAGTTCTGATAATGTGAATAATGAGGCTCGGTATTTATGTTCTTACTGAGAAGGACTGCATGCATGGATGACGGGCTGTAAGAGAGACTGTGGAAGCACCAGGAATGCCTTCAGCTTCCAGGGAAGACTGAAAATCTCTTTTGACTCTGTCTTTTATAGCACCTTATGTCTTGATTGGGTTCCAGACAACTTAATGGCCTGGCATAATAAGGTGGCGTGGTCTAGTTGAGATGCTCAAACTGAGAACAGGTATCACAGTTGCCAGGATTAGGCCATGGCAAGCTGGAAAATCCCTGTGAACATTCTTTTGAGAAAGCAGATAACAACATAGGAAACACAGATTGCGGATCACGATAAGTTAGGTTTGGGATAGACCACAATCTTTTTAGCACTAAGAAGCAAAAAACAAAGCAGAACTGTTCTCCAGGCATGGAGAATCGTAGAAAAAAATAGATAATAACGTTTTTTTTCCTTTGTTCATTAATTGATTAGTTGATTTTTGTTGTTGTTGTTTGTGTGCTTGTTTAGTTGGCTGGTTTTCTCTTTAGGTAGGACTTTTAAGTTAAAAGTCTGCATCTCGAGGTTTAAGTATGCAAATTCCATTTAAGTCTTATTCCCATTTCTTAAATCCTAGTAGAGTTTGTGGTTTTGGTGTATTGGTTTTCTATCTGGAATCTAGAAATCCTGTTATATCAGAGGGCTGCTACAATGACACATTTTGTTTTCTTTCGGACACACACTTTCCATGTTCCCGTTTTCTCATGGCTGTTAGGACACATCTGTGCTTTAGTCTCATCTGGATATTATCTTTCAAAGTGGGTAAATAAGATGAAACAATCAAGGAAAGTGCAGGATTATTGGAAATTGACTGTTCCTTAATGCTTTCTTGGTAGTATGTTAGGCAAAGATATGACCTTGCAAAAGTCTTAGTCATAATTATTACTCAAGATGAGGCTGTTTGTAGGAAGACTGATGGGCTTTGGTATCTTGTCTTCCTACTTTTTATTTTCTTTTTTCCTTCTACTTTATCCTTCCATTTGTGTTTTCATTCCTGTCTATCATCTCCTTTATGTCAGATCGAAGTGTTCCTCTGAATTTTTGATATCACGTTTCTCTGGAAATCCATCTCTGGAAAGGAAAGTGCAATAGCTGGAGTAAGAATAGAACTGATCAATATCCATGATGGATTATTTTGTTCCATTGTCACCTATTGGATACAACCAAACCTTTGTACCCAGGAGTTACATTAGGTAAGGTGATGTTAGGGTCTACTGATGGAAAGTGCAGGCTGTCCGGAGGACTTGGCTGTGATCATTTTTTTGTCTGGGCAGTACCCAAGGAGGCCTTTTCAAAGGCTCAGGTGTCAGTAGGGACAGGACTAGCATTGAGAGAAGCTGTATGGATATGAATTTTACTTTCTGTCTGAATAAAGAAGAGTATTACCAGAAAAATCAGAAGAATCCATTGCTTTGTTAGATGGAAATCTTAACTATTCTGTTTTGTTGCCGTGCTTAAATTTAGAATCTGTCAGTTAGAGACAAAAAAATCAAAGATAGTTAAATGTGCAAAGGATCAAAGCCAGCTCTGACTGCTGAGGACTGGCTAAAAAATGCTATTTTATTCTCATCATCACTGTTATTTAAAGAGCAACCATTTATTTTGTGAAGAGATTCTGTGAGTGAAGAGAGGTGTGTAGGGACAGCCTAGTCTGCCAAGAATGAGAAAGATGCATACATAAAATTTAAATTCTAGTATTTTATTTTAAGGAAAATTTTAAAAGTTACTTTTTTTTTTTTTTTTTTAAATAATAGATTATAAAAACAAACCTGTAAATTTAAAGAATAGAAAGTGTGGCTCACTCAGTTTCAGTTTAGGAATCTGGGTGAAGGTGCCTAATTTCGGATAGATTATTTTTCGGTAGCACTCTGTAAACTGAGAAAAGTACACCGCTGTCTGTAAAGACAAGCCTGCAAACTGGTGTCTTGGTATTTAAGGATACCATTTTACAGTAACTTAAATCATTCAGGTACATTTGCAGGAAACAAATTGGAGCCTGGCTGGGAGGGATCCTAAATGTGCTGCTAATTTATGCAAGCCAACCTCAGACTTTGTCTCTTGTGTAAGCAAGTCAAGGGGCACCATCTGTAGCTTGACTTTGAAGCTGTTCAGGGTCATACATAGTTCACTATTGAATACCAAGCTATTATTTGTGGCAGGAAATGAAAAACTTTAAATGCTCACACTTTAAAATGAAACATTCCAGGGCTGATGGATTTTATGATAATTAATCATACTAGCAATATCCCACTAATTTTCAGATAAACAGTCACATGATTAAACACGATTAAATGAAGATTCTAATCTAAATTGTATTACAAACTTCAGTGTTTTCCAGCTGACATACACTTAAGTTTTTGGTTTTGTATTTTGATAATCATAGTCTTTATTCCTGCTGAAGCATTTGTAACAATATTTAAAAAACAAAAACAAAACCACCCACAAGCAGTGCAAATACTATTCAGGACTGGATACTCAGCAAATACATTTTGGTAGAATCCACTAATTGTTTCTTTTGTTCGTTTAGTGGGTTTCTTGGTGTCTTGTTTTTGTAAAAGTGAAAAGGTGCTTTAAAAAGACATTTTGGATCTGCTGTTGTCTCATCTGGGAAATCATTTTGAAGGGAACGTATTCCAAACAAAGCTGAATTTACTCTGAGATTCGAGGTTTTAGAATATATAATTCAATCACACTGCTAGAAGGAATTTTTAGATAACTGAAATGAGTCAGTAGCTTATAAATTATCTCCTTGTTCTTACAGAAAGGAATGCATCAGTCTTGCAGTTCATTATGACAACAGGCTTTGCACAGACACTGGGTAACTCAGGGAATCACCAGAAAAGTGGAAAGGATGTTGTGATAAATGTACCAGCAGGTGCTAGGTCAGCTCTTGAGGTTGATAACGTCAGCAAAGGACTGACAGCTCTTCCTTGTAGGCTTTGCTTGAGGGAGTGCTGTTTGTCCGGCTTCATACAGCTGCCAGAATTACCAGATTTTAATGTCAACATGTGAATGACCGAGACCTTCAAAAATTTTAATAACTCTTAAGAATCAAGTTATTAACTAATCCCTGATAACGGGAAAAAGGAAACATTTACTTTAATTAGGCTTAACCAGTAAAAGCCTACTGAAGCGTTTGACTTTGGAACTAGTTACCAGAAACCGTCAGAGGTGGGACACGGGGTTGGATGGATTGTTCTTTTGGAAATGGATGTTTAGGAGAGGGGCTCTGTGTCCCCTCATTCACATCACTCCTGGACATATGGTATATAAACACCTGAGTAGGTTTGCAGACTCTTCAAGTTAAATTAAGACTGGGCTGTGTAACACCCTGCTGTATGTATTGCAGTGGGGAAATTTGAGATGCATGCATATAATAATTACAGGCATTTTAGTATACTGGTAAATTGGTGTGAAATGATAACTAAAACCTGTAGATCTTAGTTTTTTAATTGCATTTTAATTTCCTTTATTTATTTATTTATTTATTTTATCAGTTTTACTATATAGTATATATAGTTCAATGAGTAGGAGTGCAGTGTTGCAGACCTGCCACAAGCGTCTCCAGATTTCAAAAAATTAAAAAAAAATATTTCATTATCTATGTCCCACTGGGGTCATCTCTAACTTTTTGATTCCTCCAGGCAGCTGTAAATGTTTTAAGTAATACCAGTGTGTTTTTTCCAATCATACCTCTCACACTGTTCTTTTTAATCACTGGATATTTCTACTTCCTTGTCTTCCTTTAAAACATATTAGCACATTCCCTCATTCAGGTGTTTTGATTTTGATTGTATATTTCTATTTACTGCTTCCTCTTTTGTGGCTTGCGTGATTCTTAACTTTCGTGCAGTAACAATTGTTAGGTGATGGTACTAGAAACTCCAGCAAATGCCATTGTCCAGAAAGCAGATAACTTGTTTAGGAATCTGAAAATCTATTCTCATTCATGTCTATCTGGATCCCATAAAACATGCAGTGCCAGACACAGGTGGGCTGCAATTTCAGCTGAAATATAAGGACCTACTGCAGGATGTTTATTAAAATAAAAAAGGAACCCACGTGTAACCTTTTTTTCATTAATATAAGTACTATGACTCTGTTTTTTACTTTTTTCATATACCCTGTATTAAAGGTTTTCTTTTCAAATTGTCTTTACACACACACACACATACACACACAGAGCAGGACTGAGAAGACCGTGATTCAATTTACTCAGTAATGCTTGTAGTTATAGATTAAACTACCATGATTTTCACTAATCCGAAGTGAGAACTTTCTTAAATTATTCTTTTTTTTTTTTTTTTTTTCAAGGTGGAAACCCCCCAAAATAGATATAGGGCTTTATGGTAACTTCTGAGGAATACTGAGGGAGTGGGAGAGCTAATACTGCTAGAACTGAGTGCTTATTAGAAGTCACGGAGCTGTAATTAATCTCCTTTTCCACTGTAATAAGGCCTTTAACCATCTCAAAACATAGCTGAAATTAGTTTGTTGTTCAGGCAAAATGCCATGGTAGGCCCTTGTGAGTCTTGTATCTAGGTTGGCCAGAGGCTGGTACAATATAACCTTTCCTTACTTGTGTGATTTTGAAGCTGTTAGTCCCTTAGCTGTTTCTTCTTGAGTGACTACTCAGGTTGTTCTTGCAGGTAAAGGTTAACAAGGAAATTGTGGTACCCTGGGACAGCATCCTATGCATTCAGAGCGGGTTCTTTTAGATATTCCGTGTGGAGGGTGTCATGTTTAATACCAGATTTACTTTTTGGAAGATATTTTATACTATGCAGCTTTTTGATTTAGAAAAGTGAATGTGATTCCCATTCCTGTTCTGTTTGCTCACCATCACGATCACGGACAAGCCAGATTGCCAGGGAGGAACAGATGGTTAAGCCTGTTCAATCCTGTTGCTCTCTTCAAAATTCTGTTGCTAGTTGTTCAGTTTTTATAGTCTGTGTTGGGCTGAGGCATGTATTTGCTCTTGCATGCGGGTCTGGTTAACTCTGGAAGACATTCACACTCGTAATGAACTCAGGTCAAAACATTTACACCACCAGTTAATTTACTCTGCTGACTCACTCAACTGACATACACGCTTGCGTAAAACAAAGGCCACCCTCTTGCCACCTTTGTGTAGAGGCAAAGATTTTTTGCAACGGCTGCAGTCAGTCGCACCCTGCGTCATTCCCTGAGCTTCATGGGCACATGGCCTGCGTCCATCATTCCACCCCCAGTCACATCCTGGTGGTAACATTCATGCTATGTTAGTCCTAGCGCTAAAATGCCAGATAAGATTTGAATCTTATTTACCATGTAGCTGCAGATTGTTATTTTAGAGCTGAAGAGAAGTCTTTACCAGCCTAAAGAGAATACATAAATTGACTTTTTAAAATCAATGTTGAAAAAAATCTAAAGCAGATCATTGTACTGTGGCAGTAATGTATTCTTTAGTACATCAGACTAAATTCACTTAGAATACTTTTAAAGAATAAAATGGGAATAATAGTATTCAGCTATGAGTAATTTCAAAAAACATTTCTTCGCTGTAATTGAATCACTAATCAGACTAAAATTCACTGAACTGCCATCACAAATAATCCCGGGTGGTTTGTACACTGTGATAATAACACTATTATTAAGCATTGACTTTCCTCATAGGTATATAGTTAGCCAACTCCCGGGTTTTGATCATGACACAAAGGAGAAAAGAACAACTTGAGAAACCTGCCTGTTGGAAGCTCTTTGATCTTAGCTGCTTTCAACCAGGAAGAACATTGCAAAAAGTCTCATGGTGGTAAAGAAAATCATTTAGAGTATCTTGGGCATAATAAAAAGGTTATCTGACTCACTGTAAAGTGGTAACCCGTATTTCATGTCAGTACACTGAGGCTGACAAGTGTATTTGTGGCATGCATCTCCAACAGCATCCAAAACAAAGCCATAAACTGAGTCTGAAGCTTTTACCCTTTACCCTTAATCCTCTCATAAAAGTGGAGAGGGGTCTTTGCGACTGAAAGCCATGCCCTCTGGCCTAGCAGTGTTGCAGCCTCTGTGCCAGTGCTGCTTAAGGGTGAGGAGGTATTTTGTTGCCCTTGCTCTCTTTTACAAGCCTCCGGATTGCATTTTGATAGCTGCAGCCCTCTGTCCTTTCCAGATTTTCCATTTTGTAGATTATCCCCACATGAATGTGTCTGGGTTTTCCCTTGGGCATTTGCATTTCAGTGCTAAATTGTACTTCCACTCCTGTCGCCTCCTCAGGGAGTTAGCATGTGGCGTGTCAGTGCTCGAGTACGTGTGGTGACTGTCAGGACTCGGAGTGATGGTAATAGTGGTTTCTCTTTAGAAAGTGGAGCACTTGTTCATTTTCTTCTGTGCTATTTTTACTTTAGTTGTACCTCTTACAGCTTGTCTTACAGTTTCTCCAAGTTTCTCTCTTCATTCATTTCTTCTGTATCTGGATTAGCTGCAACTAAATACCCTGACTACACTACCTATCCCCAGGCTGACAGAAATCCCATGGCTTGTATCAGCAGAGTGTGTTATCTTCTCCAGCCTGCATCAGCTTTGATAATACAGTGCTTCTGACTGCTGCACTACGTGGCACAGAATGTCTGAGGGATATTAATGAGAGGTTTAGGTTTTGTGTATCTTTGCTCTTTAATTATTTTCTGAGGAAAAGTGCAGAACTGAGAGCACTGGGCCCAAGATGCTTCATCTATGTTTACAGTGCAGAAAGGAGCACGGCAAATCATCTCCAGTTTGATGTTTTGGTGTCTCTGTGACTTCTTCTGACCAAGAGGGCATTCTAGTTTGTGACAAAACTGCAAATAGTATTCATTACGGTCATGTGCTTTGGTCATGTGCTCTTCCAAAAATTTGATTCTCAAACTGCCACTTAGGAATTTCTATTTCGGAGACTGCTGAAAGCAGCAGTCCAAAAGTATCTATGTATAGCTATCATCAAACAGTCTCTTGAAATGGTGAAATTTATACTGTGAATACATTTTAAGAAAACAATAACAAAAAATCACAAATCAGTGGGAGCACTATTTAGCTCAGTGTAATAGATGAATAACTGTGGGTAATTCTAACATTTCTATATTTAGAGAAACAAGGGCTTGTGGAATGTTGGTAATAGCAAAACTTGATCTGTGCGAAGCACCAGATGGTGTTCTATAAACGCAGATCTTAGGGAAAGCATCTGTAGAAATCTTCTGCTATGTGAGTACCAGAGACATTATAATAGCTGCCATCAGATGGGTCACTTTATGGATAATCAATTTTCAGTCTGTAGCATAAGTGATGAGAAAGACATTTCCTTTCATTATTCAGAGTGAAAGGGAAACTTTTATCTGGAAGTGTTTCCCAAAATGAAAACCTTGTGGATTCTTGTAGGTGAACTCTTTTTTATGGATACCTCTTCAATCAGTCTCTGTACGTGGCTGTAAGTCTGTGTTCAGCCATAACAACACAGCCAACAGTAAAATCATAATGACATGTAACAACAGATAAACCAAAAAATCAAAAATGTCCCCTATACATTCTCTGTCTAGAATGTATAGCTCCAAATACTCTGTGATGATGGTCTAAGCAATTGAGATCTTAACCATAAAACATGTCTAAAATCCTTTTTCCCTTTTTCTGAGAGTAGTTTTCTAAGGAGAATAAAGTTAGTTACTTAATAGAGGCCATGTCCCACTATTTGACTATCCCATTTATCTATAAAGTCTGTCAGAAACTTTAGCACATTGTTTTACATTGACATGTTTTACATCGTGGTTCACGTACATCACTGTAAATGCCTAAACTGACTGCTTCCATGTGACACACACAGGCATAGATGGCATCAGTTTCAGGACTTAGAATTTCAGGAAAACTCCGTGCTTACTCATTTGACAATAGCGTTGATATTCTTTTGCCTGTGATCTCATTTATTTTGGGTGAAGCCACAGGTTCCATCTGTTGTTATTTATGGCAAAAATTAATAGTACTTTGGATAGATTTTCACTTCTCTCCATTTCTCTCCTTTTTTCTTTTTTTTTTTTATCTGTTTGTTGTTCTTGTTTGTTCATTTTGCTATCATGGATAGAAAGATTTTCAGCACTCCCAAGTGACTGCATCTGGTAGAAAGTTTTTTTTTTTTAATTTCAGTTTTTCATGTTATACTAAACTTGTTTTGAGCATGTAAAGATAGCAGCTTATGCCTTGTCCATTTCATTCATATAGATCATTTCTACTTTCCTCCCTTGGATCATTTCATCTTCCTTGGCTAACCCCTTTTTGTCTCTATGTGAAGTACGTATGTTTGGAAATACCAATATGTCAAAGAAAAGGAAATCCAATGAAAGTGTGGTTGACACTAAATGCAAGGGATTAGGTTGGCTAAAAACTTCTGAGAGTCCAGACCTAGCACAGTCAGGAAGAGAACTCAAAAAAAATAATAATTCCATATTATCATCATGTTCCCTCTTTCATCTGCTTCTTGTGGAAAGAACAGGAAGAGCATGACAGTAGTGTAACACTATTTTATATTTGCATGAGCTTTCTTCAAGCACAGAGAGAGACTTTTGAAAGTGCTTGCAGTCTTGGTGTGGGATTCTTATGTATGAAGGAAGAATCAACTTTAAGGAGAAGCTATTACATTTGAAACACTTGTGTGATAACTTTGTTAGAAAGTTCATGTCTCAGCATGGAAATGATGCAATTTTAGCAGCGGAATTTATATATCTTATCTGCAGTGTGTTAATGGAATATTCTATATGCCCAGATATTTGTTTCTCTTTAATAAGAATATGTATTGATCTAATACTGATAAAATGAAGTCTAAGTTATTAATAAGTTGTATCCTTATCATGTAAAAGTAAAGTACAATAAAGAGCAGGATGGACAGAAATATTTGATTTTTTTTTTTAAATTGTAGCAAACAGTTAAAATTGCTTCTTACTGGGGTGTAAGTGTTAAAACTTCAGTATCTGTTAGGAAAATACGTCTTTCATTGTTCACATTTTTTAAAGACAAGAGACCCCATGCAGTGGAAACTAAATAAAACATTTAAGTAATGGTCAAAGCTAGAAATAAATAAGGTGAGGAAAAAAAAAAAAAAGAGGTGTTTTGCACCATATTGTAAATAAATGACTCTGTAAGCTCTATTCTTACATAATGAATACATCCCATGATGAGTTTAAAGGTGTCTCATGGAAGCAGGGAAGCCACACCAGTCTGCTGAAAGCTGAGTAGCAAAAAGCAAAGCAGGCAAGTGGTGACCTTTCTTGCTTATTTTTCACTTCACCTCTTCCCCAGAGACTGTGTGTAATGTAGATATTCATTGTATGCCTGAGCATCAGTGATAATGTGCAAGACAATGGAATGCACAGTGCAAAAAGTTTACCAAATACACGCCTTTGTTGCATGAGTTTTGAAGTGATACAATTGCGTTCCTTTTCTAGCAGAGAATGGAAAAGAAATAAGAGGCAGAAGAGGCAAAGGGATTATGGTTGATGTGGAAAATGAGTATGTAGTTTTACATGTACTGTATGCTTTCTAATGTAATCAGGTTTCAGAAAGAATGTGATACCAAATGTCAATGTAGGAATTAAGAATATGCAGTGTAAATAACAGTAATTTGTACTCGATGTTGCAGACATTTTTCAATAAGCCCCCAACTTGCTTTTACTGGACAATTAGAAAATCTTGATTTGTTAGAAAGCTTAAGCCTGCTCATTGCTACACTTTTTCTTTGAACCTCATTTTTACTTTCTTCAGGCATGTGTAATTGGTACCTTTATGCATCTTAGGTCAGCCAGGATCTCCTAGGTGAGACTGTCCGTCTAATAATCTGTTTGAAAGTCTGTGTCTCAATGAGCCCTTTTTGTAGAGGGAGAATCAAGAAAGCTGGATTTAAACAACAAACAAACAAAAAAGAACAACAAAACAAACAAAAAATCCCCACCCACTTAGCATTGCTTAAATTCTGCTGTCCTTATTTCTTTAAGAATGAAATTAAATCAGTTCTCAACACTTTTGAATAATGATTTGCTCCATGAAAGTGAGCTGGCAGTTCTGAAAATATTTTTCAGGGCCCTGTGCCCACTCACTGAGACTAGGCAGACACCTTGCCGTGCTGTGTTGTTGCAACTTCCTTTTTTCCTGACAGTGGATTGAGTCAGGAGGAGACCCAAGTCATATCTGAGGTTTTTAGACACCTTTTATTGATTAGACTGTTAATGGCTTTAAGCTCTAATTATTAATAGCAGATATCAGCTCACACGATACTTTACCTATTCCTGCAGACAGACCACATGCAGATATGCATTCACAGCTGCATGGTTGGAGCTACAGCTGGGATACCCAGAAGCAGAGGATCAGACCAACATTAGACCAACAGCTTGCAAGTAGGTTTTCAGAAAGTCCCTTATAGCATCTTTTGTTCCATCAGATGTATGCATAATCTTTTTGTCTTTGCTGCTTATATCAGCCACTGTCTTGTGTATACACGCTGACTGTGTATAAACATGATGGTTTACAGTTTGCCCTGTTGGAACTATTCTGATACCCCAATATCTATAGCTTCTTCCTACTTCATCTCCACTTGTCTGAGAGGAATGTAATACATGGACTCAGTTTCATCCAGTCATCAAAATTCTGCATGCACATAAATTACAGCGTCATTGTTTAATCTTCCAGGTCAGTTTCCGTATCTCAGGGGCTTCTTTGAATTCTTAGGACAGTCTTATACTGTCCACCCCCGTGTCCCAGCCTAACGTGTTTATTGGGATTCTTGTTGTTTGCTTTGCCTAACTAATATTCATCTCTGAACAAGTTCTATTTGTTTCTTATTTTTCCATTAATAGTCGTGGACTGGTATGTTTTATTGATGTCAACATCAGTAACTGTCAAGGAACCATCTCATAATTTTCAGCTGCCTCCATTTTAAGAAAATAAATGAAGGACATAAAGGTTTTTAAGACAATGAATTAACGGAAGCGTAGACTGATCATTCATTATATCAAGCACTACTTTTGATGTACACAGAGAAAATGCTGTATATTCTTCTGTATTTCTATGAATTCCTTGTTTTTTAAGTTTTCCTTTTACCATGTTCTGAAAATACCTTTACCCTGTGAACATGTCTTTTCAGCCAAAATGAGATGAGATACAGTGAATAACGGGGAACTGGCTGGGGGATGGGATACTAACCATTTATAAATGTTTCTTTCACAGCAGGCATAGTTTCAGTGATGAGGGTCATTCATATCAGTATTTCCATGGTGTCCTTAATGTCAATTAGTTTTTTTCAAGTCAACAAAAAAAAATCACCTGGATTGTCCTCATTAAAGTTAATGCAATTTCTGACCAAGGAATCATATCTGTATGTTATATGAGGAAAACAGCATGTAAAATATAACAGCAGTTTTCAGTGATTTATAACCTCTACTTTTCTATGATTTTTAATCATTAAAGAGTATGTAAAAACATATTTTATACACAATATTTTATCTTACATTTATTTTTATATTTCTCCCTAGCAATTTATTGCTATAGATATATCACCATTACTATAGACATTTATAGTGCCATTAAAATTCAATGCTACCATAAATTCATGCTCCTTAAAGGGTTGACATTTGTAACAGCTTCCACAAGGGCGTATTTTACACTGAAAGTGAAACTTGGACTAGAAACTTCTTTAAAATTTAAGATGTAGGCAAAGAAAAAAATGTCTTTCCTCTGCTTTCAATAAATTAGGTAACTTGGATGAAACATTCTGTTGCTCCTCACTTCTGGGCTTCATTTGTTCAGGCTGCTTCAAACAGGCTCAAAGTGAAACACAATATAAAATAGTAATAAAAAAGCAATTATTTACTGGCAGACACACAAAATCTAGACAGTATATAACGAGCTATTAGAATAAGAATTAGCATCGTAATTCTTCCTAAGGCACCTGAAGGGTCTTTGCTGCCCCAACAGGCTGTCCCATCAGTCAGGAGAGGAAATGCCGGCCTCCCCACACAGCCCTCTGCGACAAGCAGCCAGTGCTGCCAAGTTGCCTTCCACAAGGTCAATTGATACTGATGGCACTGATGGTTCAACCTGATTATCTGGTCAGCTCTTCCTGACTATTCTAACTCAACTGACTGGTCTTCATTTTTTTTTTTTTTTTTTTATTTTTACCCCATTCGAGTCTTCCTTTGTATGCTGATGTTTTCTCCCTTGAATCCTTGATTCTGTCTCAACAGTCCCATCTCTGCCAGTAATTTTTACCTTTCTGATCTCTTTACAGACTTTCTCACAGCTCTTTCTCAGCAGTCTGAGTAGAAGTTAGACAGCTGTGCAGGGTTGGCCCTATCCTGAGCTATGGATTCATGATATGCTGGCTGCTAAACAGCCTGTGGTAGGAGGAAGCTTACAGCACAGATTACAGAGAAAGGGTTACAGCTGATGGCTTTTATTCTACATTTTTAAGTGTCTTAATATTATATTTTGTGGAGTGAGAGTATATGATTTAACTAGACAAGTTAAAAAAAGGAGACAATTCTGAATCCTTCTGAATGTTTATTTAAAGATTATTTAGTCTTTATTTTGCCAGTTAATTTTAAATGGCAGCTGTCACCTATTGAATAGACATTGTCTTAAGTAACTGGTTTGTAAAATAGAACATATCCTGCAGTTTTCACCCAGAAAATCTATCACAGTACAGTGACAAAATATCTCTTGCTATAAGTGCACAGAAATTTTTAAAGCCAGTGCATCTATTATTTATTATAACTTACCTAAACTAGTTCTTGGAAATTAAGGATTTGATCTAGATTTTCTTTGAATTTTGATCAAGTTGCACAGAAACAGGCATTCAGGAAAAGTCCCCCACAGACCCTCTAAATGGGGAATACACCCACGTAACCTAATTTATTGTGATAGATTATCTCTCCCTTCTAAATTGGGAACCTTAAGTTTCTGTCTTCTGCACTGCTTCATCACAGGCAGTAAACACAAGCCAAGTTACATTCCTCTCCGACCAGAATCAGAACAGGATCTCATCCATAGGGTAGTAGTCTATTACATGTTTTGCAAAGTCAAAAAGCACATTACATATATTACATATCTTCTTGAAGGTGTTTCTCACACAGAATGCTTAGTAAAGACTTCAGCTTTGTACTTCCCCCCCAAACCTTTCACCATTAGTTCTGAGGATACTAAAGCCCACTTTAGCTCTAAAATAAAACAACAGAAAATCACAACTGAAGCAAAAGTGCTTACTCTCCTCTAGCACAAGACGGTCAGGCAAGAATCTCATATTAGTTTCTTTATTCACTGGAAAAATAGACTGCAGAGGAGGCATCAGCATAGAGGTGAATGCAATGTACAACTGAAAAGAAAGTTATTTTTTAAATGCTTTTTAGATAAATTCAAAAATGAAAATACATTTTGAGATTTTAAAGTATGTGTGATAATGATCAAAATTACCATTAACTTTTACTTTGCATCACACATAGGTAACTCATTTTGACATGAAAGGGAGCAGCAGAGTAGCAGCGTGGGACAAATTGCAAAGAAAATACATACGAGGTGCCTTCTTGGAAATCCCAGCCCCTTCAAAAGAAGGTAGGTGTGAATACCATCAAAACTGTCACTCAAGGTTTTTCAGCAAGGGGAAGGACTATAGTTTAAGATGTCTAAAACTTTATGAAACATCTGCCACTACTGGCTGCTATTCAGTTCACCTTCAAAGTGTTTCCTTCTGGCCTGTGCTGTTCTGCATTTGAGGTTTCGATTTTAAACAAACTTTTTCTTGTGGAGGGTGGGATGGGGAGTGAATGAGAGAGACAGATAACAGAAATTTGCAGCTCGTTCTTCTCCATGGCACACACTTGTGGCAGTTTCACTTCACCAGGACTTCTAAGCTTATGTTTACATCTACCTATAGAATCCAGCATTAACACAGACTTAATGGGGTCAAAATGGGGAGTGACTAAGCATGACTGTAGCTGAGGAGAATAATAATCCCACAGGGATTACAGCTGTTGATCAAGAGATTTATCAAGGAATTGCTGGCAGTCATGAACTGTTATGATAGCTGATGGGAAATTCCGGAGATACTCTTACCTGCGGTCTATTACTACTTAAATGGCAGACATAACCAAATGCAAAATACATTTATATATATAGGCAACACATACAATTCATTTAACACAGAATGCGTAAGGAGTGTGAAAGAGTCAGTAGATCATATCTGCATATTTTCAAGCACCCCACTAGTAACATCTAACAAAAGCTGAATGAATTACTATATTTCCTATGCAGCGTTAAGTAATTAGTGTGGGTTATATAGCTGTACACACATCTCATAGTCAGTAAGAGGAAGATGAAAGAGCTGCAAAACTGAAACAAAGCAAAAGATTGAAAAAGTAAAATGTTCACTAATACAGTCAAAAACAGATTTTAACATCTTTATTTCATACCTCAGTTAGTGCAAGGAGCCGATCTGATTGCAGTGCTGTGATAAAGCATAGTGCAAAGCTATAAATGCAATATTAATTTCATATTACTTTCAATGTTAGGAATATAGTATTGAGTTTGTCATCATTTAGTTCAACTGTATTTTTTAACATGCACCCAGGTACACAACTAGAAGCTTCACAAGCTAAAGAGAAAGTAAGATCAGCCAAGTGCTCCTGGAAAAATTAACAGTAAAGAAGGATTCAAAGAAAGATGATTTTAATCACAAAATTAGAGAGTATTTTCATCACCTGTTTTTCAGCATAGTTCACAGAGATGCTGCTCTACTCAAAGCTCTCTTTAAAGTAAAAATTGAGAGACCTGGAGGGCTTGTGGTCATTAATGATGTCACAGGACTTTCTGTACAAAGTGGCTTGTTAGCACTAGGTTCTGACTAACTCATGTAATTACTTTCAGCCAACTTAAATTACCCTTCAGTTTCAATTGTAGTGAGAGATTCTGGGAGCAAAATCTGATGAGGTTAACCAGGAGGAGGTTATGGAATCACAAATGGAGAGTACCTAAATCAGGAACAAAACTTTGCTAATGGAAGTTTTACAGTCAAACAGAAAAAAAATAAAAAAATAAAAAAAAATCGCAAATGCTGCTGACAGGAAGTCAAAACAAGAGGGATTTACGTTAGGAAAAAAGGTGTAAGTTATCCGATTGTAAATATAGAATCATAGAATCATTAAGGTTGGAAAAGACCTTCAAGATCATCTGGTCCAACCATCACCCTACTACCAATGTCACCCGCTAAACCATGTCCCTAAGCACCACGTCCAACCTTTCCTTGAACACCCGCAGGGACAGTGACTCCACCACCTCCCTGGGCAACCTGTTCCAATGCCTGACTGCTCTTTCTGAGAAGAAATGTCTCCTCATTTCCAACCTAAACCTCCCCTGGCACAACTTGAGGCCATTCCCTCCAGTCCTATCACTAGTTACCTGCACGAAGAGGCTGACCTCCAGCTGCCCACACCTTCCTTTTAGGTAACTGTAGAGAGCAATAAGGTCTCCCCTGAGCCTCCTTTTTTCCAGACTAAACACCCCCAGTTCCCTCACAGGACTTGTGTTCCAGGCCCTTCACCAGTTTTGTTGCCCTTCTCTGGACACGTTCCAGGGCCTCAATGTTCTTCTTGTAGTGAGGGGCACAGAACTGAACACAGTACTTGAGGCGCGGCCTCATCAGAGCAGAGTACAAGGGGACAAAAAAAGGACTGTTGTGGGTTAACCCCAGTAGGTACCCAAAAATCACCCAGCTGCTTGCTCACTCACCTCCAGGGGGATGAGGGAGACAATGAGAAGGTAAAAAGTGACAAAACTCGAATCAAGGAACTCATTCACCGCTGCTATTGGCAGGCTACCAGTACAGCAGTGAAACGTTTCTTTCTTCATTAGAAGTAGGTGTAGGTTTGTCAACAGCCTCTGTTGCTTTCTACTGTAACCATGATGTGTATCTGGTTTAGAAATTCTTTCTCATCATGTCTTACGTATTTTATATCACATGACTTCAAATCAGTTTGAACATAATTCACAATATTAAAATGAAAATATTATTTTTCTCCACAATGCATATGGAATATCTAATCGCTATTTATGGTATGTAAGATTTATCGCACTCATAAGGAGAGGCCTTTAAAATTTATTAGTCTTCACCTTGCTTGAATTATAAACTGTTCACTTCATTCAAGAGAGAAAAATCCATGTCTTGTGAATGGTCATCATGCCTCTTTTATGTACATTTATTCCTCTTCTTAATGGTTTGAACAATAAGTTTGAACAATAAAGTTTGAGTGATTATTATTGCATAAAGACTTAAACCATTTCTGCAATAATGAGGCTGATTTGGCAGAAAATAGACTGGTGCTTCTGGGTCTAAAAGGCTTTGGAAACATATCAAAGTTGGAGAAACAGTAGATTTGACTTGAATGAAAGGGAGAGAAGCAAGTATCGTTTGCAGTGTGTTCTTTGATTGCTTTTAATTTGCCTTTCCCACAACCTTGCTTGTGATAAGCACTGCCAGTAATGATCCCTGTTGCTTCTGAGCTTTACACCTACATCTGGGGTTCAATGTCTGCGACTGCGATGGGAATCCCCACTTAACAAATATGGAAACATATCTGCCTAGATCTGTTTCTTCCAGTGAGCTACTCAAAGAAGAGCAAATGGCTTTCACAGTCAGAAAAGCCAAGTTATACTTGATTATTCAAGCTTTTCAACAGGAAAGAATCCAAAAGACTAGGTAAAACAGAACTGAGATAGGAAACTTCATAAGCAATTCCTGTCTGCATGCTGTCCTTGCTTCTAGTGAGAACTAACTTTGTATCAGCAAACGGCAGCATCTCCTAGCTCATAATGTTGTTTTTTGGTTTTTATTATCTTACATCGTCCCGAGGCCTGATTATCTGCTCACATAATATATTGTGTGTCTCTCTCTCCTTGAACCACCAGCCCCTTGCTATGACTATTTTGCCAAGCCCTGCAGCTTCTAGCGCTTTCTCCCAGGCACATTCCGTTGTTTACTGAGAAAAGGAGTATTCACAGCATTCACACGTTCACAGTTTTCACCAGATCCAATCTCTGTCTTTTAGGGAAACATGCTATATAAACTGAGAACAAACCTTTCTTTGTCTTTGGCACGAACAGACATGGTAAATTTAATCAAACGAAAATTCCCCTTCATTATCTATTAGGGAGAGGCGCCATAGGCAAATTGTTCCTCTGACTTTTTTTGTGATCAGCTCCCTGGCATTTTGGCAGTGGGTTATCTTCCCTCCTTCCCTCAATGTGTTATTGTTATGTTATTCTGTGATCTCATCTTTCCTCACAAAGTTGGGGATGGATGAGTTCTTGCCCTTTGCGGTGGCATTCCGTATGACTAAGTGCCAAGCAGTTCCGTGTCCTTGCAGCAACACCCTGCCATGGCTGCCTGGCCTTATGCTATGGTTATTGCTCAGGAAAAGGGAAAAAAAACCTGCAGCTGTCAGTGAAACATAGTCCTCAGAAGTGACCGGGATAGGTTTTGCTAAGGTTGCTTTATGCTGGGTAGAGACTTAAGTAGATTGTTGTTCTTTCTTCTGACTGAATGCTTCTAGAAGTGGAATTGTTTTAACTGAAGAGGTCTTCATGGAAAATGCAGTGGTGCTTTGGGAACAGTTATTGAAGCTTAGACAGAATTTAAATGAAGATTCCTACAGCACACACTCATAGGAGTTGCAATTTATTTTTATTTTTAATTTTATTTTTTTATTTTTTTTATCATTTAAAGTTGGATTTAAGGATTAGCTGAAAAGGAGGGTCGGGAATCATGTTTACGTAAACAAATGGAAATTGCTTTTTGCATACTAATTGCAATTACACAATTCTGTTTTCAGATTTCATTAATACCAAACTGTTTATTTTCACAGCTAATATGAAAATGATCATAACTGTTTTTAGCTGTTCTACATAATGAACATAAACATATTTGCTGTCAGCATTTGCACTAGGAATTATATTTTTGCCCAATAAACGGATAATTTCTACTATTCATAGTCTAAAAGAGAACTGTTATGTGCTGTTGAAGAACATCCCAATTTAATAGCATAAACATTTTATGCTTTGCTATACTTTTAGCACACAATTAGTGGAAAATTCTGAACTGCAGAAAAATATTTAGGCACAATGTTTTGTGGAAGTTTCCATAATTATAACTGAAACAAGATAATGCTGAAAATAATAAAACATGATTTAGAATATTCAGGAATAGAACTGTACAGATGCACCGAAATTCATACTACAGAGGATGCACATGAAATAATTCTCTGAGTAGTCCTGTTTTTCAGTAATAACTGAATTAACAGAGGTCATTTCATATATCAGAGTATTTTAACAAGCATAATGAAGCAGGTTTTTGGACTTTTACTGTGTATTTTACAATTGTCTAAAAGACTTGCATGAAAAATGACCACATGCATTTTACACTGTTCATAGTATACAACACTTGCATACTTCGCAGTAAAACTTTCAATGCATTTTTAGATGTATTTCCATCATAATAGCACAAGATAAGAACTTCGTGTATGTCAAAAGTAAGTCCAGAGTTCTTGTGTACAAAGTAGAAAATAGCCATTAGCTAGAAATCTATCTGAAGTTCCTTATATAACAAAGTGTTAGTGTCTGATCTGCAGCAATACTGAAGTTATCTTAGACTCTTCCAGCAGCTATCTGCTTATTTATCTTCTCCATGAGCATAAGTAGGAGGAGTTTTGGAATTAGACATGAAAGCTAATGTGATTATTTCATTTCTTTAATAATCCAAAAATGCTATTTTTTTGTAGCTTGTTTTTTCCACGAGCTACTTCTGTTTGTCTCAGCTTTAGGACATATGTTTAACTAGTTCCCAGCTAAGAGTGTAAAAACTGAGAAAAGCCTCTGGTTATTAGTGTTTTTGCAATTAAAAAAAAAAGGAGAGTTGCTTTAATACTCCAAAACTCAGCACTTTTCTTTTGTCTTCTGTAAAAGAGCATCAACTTGGAATTCCAGACATCGGAGTGTCTTAGGAAGGACTGAAACTGTTCATTGGTATTTTTATTTGTGGTGATTTTGATCAGACTTTTCTTTCACTGCAAGCAAACCAATATACTTCCCTTCAAGAGTTTTCTTCTTGAATATATATGCGTCTTCAATATAGCCAGATAACAAGGTATTATTGCATTATTAAGAGTACAGCACTAATTAATAGCAGCAGCAAACAGAGGTAGTAAAATCAGTGTTATAGCAACAATGGTATTGTAGGTTCAACAAACTTACCGATAATACTATGGCAGTGAATATACTTATTTTAGATTACAAACATCGATACTATAGCAGTGAGTATAGTTATGATAGGTTATAGTTATCATGCCTATACTTTGACAGATTATGTATATGTATATATATTCATAAAATAACCTGTACCAAATCACAGAATCACAGAATGGCCGAGGTTGGAAGGGTCCTCTGAAAATCATCTAGTCCAATCCCCCTATACCAAACAGGATCCCCTAGAGCACCTTGCGCAGGATGGAATCCACGTGGGTTTTGAATATCTCCAGAGGAGACTGCACAACCTCTCTGGGCAGCCTGTCCCAGTGCTCTGTCACCTTCCCAGTAAAGAAGTGCCCCCTCATATTGAGCTGGAACCTCCCGGGCTTCAGTCTGTGCCTGTTGCCTGTTGAACTGTTGCTGGGCACAACTGAAGAGACTGGCTCCATCCCCTTGACACCCTCCCCTCAGATATTTATACACATTGATGAGGTCTCTCCTCAGTCTTCTCTTTTCCAGGCTAAAGAGGCCCAGTTCTCTCAGCCTGTCCTCACCAGGGCTGAGCAGAAGGGGAGGATCACCTTCCTTGACCTCTCCCAAACTCTTCCGAATTGACTTGACCTTGACTCTTCCGAATGCCCCCCAGGATCCCGTTGGCCTTCTTGGCCACAGGAGCACATTGCTGCCTCCCGGTCAGCCTGCTGCCCCCCAGGACTCCCAGCTCCCTCTCTGCAGAGCTGCACTCCAGCAGGACACCCCCTAGCCTGTACTGGTGCTTGGGGTTATTCCTCCCTAGGTGCAGGACCCTGCACTTGCCCTTGTTGAACGTCATGAGGTTCCTCTTGGCCCAACCCTCCAGCCTGTCGAGGTCCTTCTGAATGGCAGCACAGCCCCCTGGGGTATCAGCCATGCTTCCCAGCTTTGCATCAGCAAACTTGCTGAGGGTGCATTCCATTCCATCCTCCAGGTTAGTGATGAGTAAGTTGAACAACACTGGACCCAGTACTGACCCCTGGGGGACACTGCTAGCTACAGGCCTCCAACTTGATTCTGCACCACTAAGCACAACCCTCTGAGCTCTGCTGTCCAGCCAGCCAGTCCCAGAAGGTGGTTGGGGGAGTTGGGGGGGGGGTGTCAAGGTCCTACTGACCTCAAAGGTTCTAATTAAGAAAACCGATCTCAGAAGAGACTGAACCTCTCAGAAGTGGGCCCAGAAAGGGCCCAGAGTAACAGTCTCATGTTGAATCTGGTCTGCATCACAGGGTGGGGAGCACTGCAGAAACAATCCGACAGTTAGGAGTAAACCCCATGCTCCAGTGGCACCTCAGCCTGTTTAGAACGATAGAAAGAGAAGTACATGCAGTATGGGAAGTTTCTTGGACAACAAAAGGCTCCGTTTTTGTGTAGAAATCAGAACATTTTTATCTTATAGACACATAAGAGGGCATAGGACACCACCATATCAAGTAACCAAGAGATGCCGTTAATTTCTGTCTTTCTCCTGTGACAGTCAATAGATGATGATTTTTTAATTTTCTGTTATTTTCTTAAACACAGTTTTATTTTCCCAAATTCTTTCCTGCTTTCTGAGATGGTAAGTTGTTTCTCATTTCTTGTTTTGCCCTCATTGATGATACCTTCAGGACGTCTCCAGTTCTCAGGGTGCCACCTGCACCCCTCAAGGCCACCCCTAGTTCCCAGGCCAAGTTCCTAAACACCAACAGGTGAAAATGTCTGCTAGGTAAGTTCCAGGCCAACAGACATTTTCTCCTGTCAGTGTTTGGCAGCCATTTTATGTCAGTGTTTTCTCGGTATAGCCAGGTTATCCCTGTAACTGCTCCCATCTGGGTGAGCTGAGGGTGAGCTGTTTTCCCATGAGTTTCAGTTTGAACTGTCTCTCATTCAACTTTACAACTTGCTTTCTTCCTGGACTGTATTGCAATTGTCATTTTCATTTTACAGGCAAACTTTCAGGGCGTTGTAAGCTTTCAGAGAAGAAATTTTGTCCTATGTTAAGCATCAATATGTGGGAAGGGTGTTTTGTATGCCTTCCAGAACTTTCCTGCTGTCTTTTGCATTATTATGAGCAGGAGACTTGATGTGACCCTTTGCCACTCCTGCATTCCAATGTAGTGCTGGGCATTTAAGTCCAATGTGTTACATTCACTATGTGATCACATTCAGTCTGTGATCATTAATCACAAGATCATTAATCACTCATTGCTGAATCCTCAGTGATTTTAACACGGCTGTCTGCAATGTCCTAGTGTGATTTTTCAGTCTATTTCTGCACATACAGACAGAGAGGATTTGTTGCAGAAAGCTATGCAAACAGACCTTTGTAACTGGTCTTCTGAAAAGTTGTGTATGAAATTAGCTAATTACTCTTCGCTTATTTGTGTGGAAAAGTATATTTGGAAAGTGCAGTAGTTGTTTGACCACAGTGAATCTGATGTATGTCTGTTAATGTACTCTCTCTTGGAAAAAGAGTAACATCTTTTCAATGAGCCTTGAGTTTGCCTTAGGGTAAAACTCATCTCTTGTCACAGGGTTAAGAGTGGTTGAACCTGACAAGACAAATGCAAACAAAACAAAACAAACAAAAAACATAATAATCAGAATTACTGCAAGACTAGAATGTGAACAGTGGCCATCTCATCTCTTTTGTACCACTAGTACATTGAGAATAATCTTGATTGCATAATAATTGATGATTCTTCCATGGATAATTCCTTACTGCTTTTCACTGATTTCTGATAAAATCTCCACTTAATACTACTTTGAGATCCTTCTTCAGTAAATTTCTTCTAAACTAAACTTCAGTTAAACACTACCGTAATGGTATGTTTTTTCTCCACTCTGTCAGTTCTATTTAAATTTTGCTGTATTAGGAAGCGTGTCAAGAGGCGCGCTATTTATACTGTGTGAAATGCAATGTCAAAATTCAGGTTGGTCCCACAGGGACAATTACAGGGTAGCTGGGTATCAGGACTATCACTGTGTGCACACTCAGAGCACTTAAGTCCTCACTTCTTTGTGTAGTCCAGGACCTCCCCACCTGGTCACTAGCAGTTTTGGAAGTTGTGCTGTCTTGATTGACTGAACTGCCTGGGGCCTTCACAGTAAAGCAAATGACTAACTGCTGCTGCAGCTGTCATGTTGGGAATTTTAGGACAGTTTTGGATTCCCCTAGGCATTGCCAGCTGTGCATGCACCAATTCGCATCCTTCAGTGTGTTGTTCAGACCCCTGGGTGGCAAATCAGGCAGTCCAAGATTCTTCCTAGAAGGCCTTCCTAGGCAGTTCTGCTGCAGACACGACCGAGCATACCTCCAGGCTGTAAGCAGTCACTAGAAACTGACCCTGCAGGATGCAGGGGTGGTGACATAGGGCAGTCTTTTGTGGATAATTAGGATTGTTGGATGTTTTGTAAGTATTGCAAGGTCAGAAACGTATCATGCATTTGCTGGGGTGTTCACATCAGGCCACAGACCCTGCAGCATGTAAGAATTCTCGCCTGATCCACCTGAAAATGTCATTGCAAGCATGCTCACACCAGAGACTCCTTTCATGATGTGGCCAGACACCAGTGAGCCTGCTGAAGAGGTTTGATTCTCCTTGCAAGCTCGGCTCTATACAGAACAATCAATGACCATTTTTTTTTGGCTATTATTATTACTAATTTTTTAATCAGTCTGAGTCTGTGCAACAGAAACAAATTATGCAGTTGAGTTTAAATCAGAACTTCCCTTCAGAGAATTCAATCCTAGCTAAGGATCATTTTTGTTGAAACCAGAAGAATACCAAGGTACTTTGCAACTTCTTGCGGTTGTACCTGCAAGGCAAGAGGCAAGGCCAAGGGCCTGAGTTTAATGGTAGCTCCTGGGCATCTGGGTATTAGGCCCAGGCTGGGTTTCTCAGAGCCAGTCAAGCCTGCTGATGACCTTGAGGCATGTAATGTGATTTTGCATAAATTCAGCACTGTCAGTTGTGGCCTTCTGACAAATGAGATGACAGTACTAGTGCAACTAGCATATTTTGTTTATTCGATGTAGTCCTGATTATTCGGAGAATATGCTGAATGAAAACTAGCTAGTGATTTTGAATATAAATAATGATCTTTGAAGGCTTCTAAATAAATTATGCCATTAATCCAGAGAGTGCTCATTTTTTTTGTTTGTTTTATTTGTTGAAAGGAATCAGAAGCAAAGTAGTGTTATTTATAACTAGAGGGATGTTGCTATGGTAACCTTTGCACCTTATTGTTAGATATATACAGGAGTTGTAAAGTTACTCGGGGGGAGGCAAGAAATTTGTCCAATAATTGGGTGTTTTCAGTAAAAAAGGCATTTGCCTTCCTTGAGAGGCTGTGTAGAGCAAGAGATCTGAGAGAGCTTTATAAAGTGGAGGGGGGAGGGGTGAAAGGAGGAAAACTTGTTAGATGTGCAGTGACTCGTATTATGTTAAGTTGGCTCATTTTTATTATTGTCTTACCGTGGCAGTTCTGAAATGTGGACTGTACGGGTAACCATAGAAACAGGAACTCTACAAAATGAGGACCTAAACACAGAGTATTTTAAGAATTCTTCAGATGTGATTAAGTTGATTATTAGAGATAAAATGTCACACAAATCTCTCATGCAGGGTAGGGGAAAACTTGTGTTTCAGCATGATTCCCCAGACCCCGAGCTTTCTGGACAGATAGCGAGGCTGCCTTGCAGCTACCGAGACGCACAACCCAGGTGCCTTGTGATGTGGCCATGAGGAAGTCCCTGAGGTGCTGTGGAGGTCATTCCAACCACGGGAAAGCAACCCCAGAACTTTAGAAGGTACCTGTTACTTTACATCCTCAGACCTCAAAGGATTATTGGACGGAAGAGATGACATCTCCCTCCAAAACCCAGTCCCACTGTTAGCGTAAAGAAGGTTGTGAACAGATTGGGAGAGCTGAAAAGAACCCACACAGCATCAATTCTTTTTTGCTATTCTGGCTTCCTTTTCCAGTTTCATGGATGTGGTTTCCTGCGCTTTCCAAGGTGGTTCACACACTAAAACTATGTGTGTGTGCTTGCATTTTAAAAATTTGAGAATTCTTAGTACTTTGTATAGTTCTGTAATTGCTGGCCATTTTTGAATTATACTTAGCAGCACAGTAGCACCCAAATCCTTAGAGAACTCTATTTCATGAGTGTTTTTTTTTAACAGTGCAGTTAGTGCTGTGCTACAAAATGTTTTCTTGTTGTTTTCTTTGTTTGTTTTTCCTACTATAGCAGGATTCCAATTTATATCCAAGCAATTTGTTAACTGTGAAACTGGAAAACAAAACAAAACATAAGCTTACTCTGGAGTAAGCAGAAAGCTAGTTTCATTGATTTAAACAAACACACTTTTAAAGATAATAGTCAAGAGTAATTCTGATTTAAATATTAAAAGGTTTAGGCATTTAGAAAGTAACAATGATACACTGAATTTCTTGGAGTGTGGCTGGTTTGTTGGGGAAATTGCAGAGAAATGGCAAATTAAAAACAATTTAGAAACATTAGCACTCTTTAGTGAAACTTTTTGTAGTGAGTGATTGTGTCTGTGATTTTTTTTTTTTGGTCAGAAAAGGTTTGGTTAATTAATATGTCCCCAATTACTTTTAAAGTGTTATATATGTTAGGTAATATGCAAGCCAGTTATTACCTTAAATTCAAAGTTAAGTCATTCTACATTATTAAAGCAATTATAATTCACCATTCAAAGAATGGAAGTAGGTAATGTATAATTTAAATTTCATGAAACACTGTACCCATGAAAATCTGCAGTGATGTTAAGAATGGTATTAATATGCATATGTACATTTTATGTGCATAATGTGCATTTTATCTAATCTATCTAAATATGATAGAGTGAAAATGTGCTTTATGAATAAAATTTTGAATCTGTACACTTTTAGGTATAATACAATACTTACTGTAAAATAATATTTTATAATAATTATATATTATATTATATATATAATATTGTATCATAGCACTTATAGCACTTATTCATGCATATATTTCAGACATTAAGTTTTAAAGTAAAGATCATAATGGAACCTACATAACTTTGAACTTTTAAATTAAAATAAGCTAACTCAGTATGTAGGGGTGAGCACTGACAATGGTTCCTGATGCTTCCTGTTAACCACATGACCACCATTGTTTCCTTTTATTTCAATGTACAATATATACCTTGAAAAATAGAAATCAGAAAAATAAATATGGCAATAAATATTTTTAAATAAATAAATAATTTTAAAATAAATATGGCAATTTGAATTTAATTCTGGCCTAATAAAGATGAATCAAGGATAAAATGGTATGGAGCTAAATGTGGAACAAAGCAAAATTGCTTAATTTCATTCTTTGCAGTAGATCAGTTTTGCAAGAGGCTTAATGCTATTTATCCAATCATTCAAAACACTTAAGTAAATGTTTTACTTAAAAAGAATAAGAAAAGTAAAACATAAGAAGCCTTTTTTTTTTTTTTGAGCTTTATACAAATGTTTGAATGGCATAAAGAAAGGAAAGGACTATAAAACAGAATTGTACAGGCATCTGTGTCCCAAACATATGTTTTCCGAAATGTCTAACTTCAGCAACTTGTTTAGATAAAAATATATTTTAAAATAATAAACTTCAGCATAATGACAGCAGGGTCAAAGTGGTAGCACTGTTTTGTCGTTTTAGTGATTGCTTGCCATGTTGGTGTAGGGCTATTATTGTGGGAAGAGCAGCATTTTATGTTCTATGAATCTGCAGCTAATTTGCAATAGACCGCTTGCTGATTTATAATAGCGGTATTAGGCACATGTAGAAAACATCTCCTTTGGAATTGTAATTAAATGTACAGACACAAGGGAATATAAAAGTTTCCTGAAATTGCCATTTTATTTCTACAACTAATTTTCTCCAAGTGGATGACTCTAACCAGAACATATAAGGCACATTCTAAGGCATAAAGACCTTTCATTCTCCTTCATCTACACTCTGCACCCCTGAAGGTAAAATTTCTTACACCATATGATAATCCACTCCTAAAACAAACATCTGCATGTGCAAGCACTCTAATTAATCTGACAAAGTTCTGAGATATGTATATTGTTGGAAGATTTTGTTTGTAGACTGTCACAATTGCCGACACTGCACAGGTATATTTGTATTCTCAACTGCAAGCATGGATAATTCTTTTCATTGTTTGAGGTGTCTGTGCACTGCAGCTGCAAAGTACACTGCAGAAATAATGGTCGTTGTATAAAAGCTTCCCGTGTGCTGTCAATACAAATGGCTTGCAGATAGTTTTTCAATTGCCTCTCATTATGACATTGCAGTTCCTAAGCTGTTTAAATCAGCTTGCAATGCTCTACCTACCAGGGTAAATTTTGTCCTCCACCTAACCCTGGCAGCAAGGCTAATAGCTGTTCAAGAGGCCAATGGATCTTAATAAAAAATGTAAATGGTTTTGCCCCTTCATTTTAATTAACACTATGTCTACATTTCTATGATAATGGATAATTAAGAGAGTTACCTTGACATTGGAATGTTCTTGGAAATAATTTACTGTGCAGTTTCATTAGGTTGAAGACATTTGTCTGTTTTATTTTGAATGGAACTTTCATCATAAATATTTCTGAATATGATTTATACATAAACTAATTATTCACAGAGTAAAGATTTTCCTTTTTCTTCTGGAACATCCAGTCACCTGTAAACACATCGGGTACAGACAGGTATTCTCATGGAATATTATCATTTTGGGAATGCAAAAGCAAAGCGAAAAGTTTTCCTCTACCTGAGTTTGTTTACTGTACTTCAGAGAAAAATATTAATCAATTAAAAGCATTCTTCGATAAAATACGAAAGAGTTACAAAGAGGCAGTTTTCACCTATGTTTATTCACCAAAACAAAGCATATGCTTTTCAAGAAAACTATGGTATTCCCCAGTAGCATCCTTGTTCAAGCACAGCCATGCTGTAGAAAATTTTACCTTTAAAAAAGAAACAAATATATATATATAATATAATGACTATTCTAGATCTAGTAGGGATCATCTTGATCTTACATCTTCTTGTATATCTATCTACTTATAAAGAAATGGGGGATGCTTGCAGGCTTGTTATGTGTTTTTTTGCTGGAATGTACTGTCAGAAAAATATTTCAGTAGCAGTTCTGACCTTCAGCTTCTCACAAGATCATGATCTTAAGTCAAGAAAATGCTTAACTGTGTTTTGTTTGTCCTATGGAGATAAATTCCACTGCAGGACTTTCTACTTTGATAGGTGCCTATAGCTCATACAGATAATAAAACAATTGCAAAATGTCATATTATTTTTCATTTAATAGGCATAATTCTACCAAAATCATGCATTTCAAATATCCCATGGAAAGAGATAGTTAAAATTTAATTTATTCATTGTTTCTAATATACCTGTCTACTATGTGAGAACTAACAGGAGGCCACAATTTCTTTCAAAGGCATTGTCAGCGATATTAGTCTTCAGATATAATGACAAAGAGAATTTTTAGTGCTAGATTTTTTGAAAATTTTTTGACAGATCAAGTACTTTTGTGATGCAAATTACCAACTGCATCATGAAAACAAATTACACATTTGTTCATTTTAAAGTATAATAAAGTATCTTGTTCCACCGCTGCTGGTTTACATACATGGACAAGAGCAGGGAGAGATGATGAAGGGAAAGTGAAGTGAATTATATTTCAAGAACAAGTAGTTCAGGACAATATTTGAATATATGATGAAACGCGATCCTATTGTGATGTGAAGATTATTGTGTGTGGTATTACTGCAGAGAAACTGTAGCAGTAATAATCAGACTCCATTAGTGGTAGAAAACTGTTGCAAACTCTGTGGAGTATTATTCAATAACATTTTTTCTGTCTGTAATATTGCCTCTGAAACCTCGTCCTGCAGTTGGTTCTCTCACTGAAACTGGAAATTCAGGACCTGGGGGTAGTTGGGCTACACTTTGCCATTGATTTAGTCATCTCCTGTATCCATGGGAACAAAAGGGCAATTTAAGTTTTCATAAAGCAAATGAATTCATGTGTTAATATTTGAGATGGAGCAATCTGTGACATTCAGTGACATCATTATATTTTTCTGTGTCTCTGAAATATAGTCTGGATATGCCATTATATGTGTATGTAGTTCTTTGTTATTTTCAGTCAGCAGAAAACATTTTGAATTGCAAGTGAAAATGTTTTACACATTAGGTAAGATTTCCTTTACAGGTATATATCATGGGCTGAAGAACCATTTCAGCTTCCAGCTCTTTTATTGTTTTGAACATGATCCAAAATTCCAGGCTTCTTCAATAGACATAGAACAAATCTGCATTTTCTTTAGAAATAACATTTTCAGATACAGTGCCAAGAACAGAATAAGACACAAAAAGTTTTTCTGGAAGAGGAGGATATACCTTTCTCAGAAAGTCCCAAGCCAGCCAATAATCTTGTTGTGTGGCTTTTGGTTTTCCTCTATTAATTCTAGAACATAACAAATAGTCTTTTTTTTTTTTTTTTTTGTAAAACAAAAGCAGATTTCTGAAAATCTTTCTGCATCCTCCTAAATACGGCAAATGATTCCAAGTCAGTGTACGTAACCAGAATCTGGTCTTGATAAAACCGTTCTCCTGAAATACAGCCAAATACAGAAATTTCTCTCTCAGTAGTCAACAGCAATGGTAAGATGCTTTCTTCAGTAGAGCTTAACATCCCTTTTATGCCAAAGGCTCTTCTTGGCCATCACCTCTGTCCCTGGTGTGAAAATAGTTTGGTTTGGCCCCAATCAAAATCTTGTTCCAGCAATCACGCAAGTGTGTAATAAAGGGATTCCAACAACCTGCACCCCCATGCTCAGGTTGCTGCTTCAGGAAGCCATTTTCTGTGCCACTGCTCTTTTAGTTGTGGTGCCCTGGCCCTTTCACACCTCTGGTGTGTGGTAAACAGCAGGTTACATTATAGCATGTAGTGTGTTGTACAGGCAAAACTATTCTGAGCGACTTTTAGGAAAGTGTGTTGCTTTTTAAAGTCACTCTTTAAGCATTCTGCTCTATGTCTTAGAGGCCATCAGATATGAGGTTCGGTGATGATTAGTAGTGCTATTAATCTGACACGAGCTGAGAAGGTGATTTCACTAAAACATTTGAGAGAAACCAGACAGAGAAATAGTTTGCTTCTTTACTATTTCTCTTGCTCTCTCCAGTCCCAACCTCCTCCTGAATTAGCCAATTGAAATAAAGAAGATTTTGGGGTCCTTGAGGTATTTCAGTCCTGCATCCCACATGATGGGCTCCAGGCTGCTTGTGTCCCTAGCTAAGCATATATTCTCCTCCCTAGCTGGTGCGTCTGCAAAGACCAGCAAGCCACCACCTTCTAAGAGTTAGACTTCATGGGATTCCCTGCTGGCTGGCTCCAGGGATTACTAATTTAGTGTTAATGATTAGTCGCCCAATACCTACACAACAAGCAGCTTAGGGCACCAAGTTGCCAGAAAGTACTGTGGTTTGTCTGCTTGGCTGCCATGTGGATAACTGCCAGGCTGCCATCTTCTTCAGCTCTTCCATGGTGCAGAGCCCTTTGAGGAGTGGGGAGAGCATGAGAAAAAGAAGCGCCTAAGAACCGTGTTCATGTCTGCAGCAACAGGATTCCCAAAATGAAAACTTCCAATTTCTACACAGCCTCTAGTTTGCTACTGATTTTATTTACAAACACTTGGTAATTGGGTGAGTAATTTTTCCAGGGAGATTGTTTTATAAGGATCATAAGGTTAAGATCTTCTTTTAGCTCCTTTTACCCACTCCCATAAGACATCTTATTTTAGGCAGCAACCAGAAAAATAGTACCTATTTGCACTTGGAGCTCCACAGTCATTATACTTTTACTGCAGAGGGACATGTTAAGGAACAATTCTTGCACCTTTTTGTTAGTCTTTTTCCTCACAGTCCCTTAAGAAGGAAATACTCCAGGTTTGATTTTTTTTCCATTTAAATGTTGAATCATACATTGACTTTAATGGGAACAGAGGTGGATAATACTAATTAACTAGTAATTAAAACTAAATAATTCCTAGCCTTAGATATGATACATACAGTCCATCAAGAACGACCTTATGTTGGTAGAGCTATTTAAAAAAAGGAAAAATAAAATGAGTACATTTAAATTTATCTCTAAAATTATTGCTATAGTCTTTCTGCACTCTGTAACAGTTTTCCTTCCATCAGTGTTTCCGATTTGTCATTAGGCCACCTAACTGAAATGGTTATCAAGAACTTTGCTTATATTTTTCATGGGATAGTCAGGCTTGCCAAACCTAAATAAAAGGGAAGCTTTTTAGAAAGGCAAATCTTTAAATCAGTTCATTAATAAGCATGCTGAGAAAAAGAAATAAGATTCAAGATAAAATTATAGCAGGATGTGTTTCTATTGCAAGGGTTTATTATATACTTTAGATGCTATATGAATCCATCTAAAAAAATCTAAAATTTAAAACACAGTTCTAACCACAATGCAGAGTCAGAGGGGTATTTCATTTATTAGTGTAGGCATTGATATTGAAAATACTACAGTGTAGCCTATGCATTACATACTATCATTATAACAAGAGAATTTTTAATGCAAAAGTAATTTAAAGCATAGGTCAGGATAGCATAAATAAGAATCACAATTTTATGACCTCTTCTTCTACACTTTTTGTTCTATATACAATATATGGTGGTTTTACCTCACTAGGCAGCTGAACTCCACCACAACTGCTCTCTCACTCTCCCTCCTCAGAAGAGGAGGGGAAGAATTGAAGGAAAAAAACAACTCATGGGTTGAGATAAGGATAATTTAATCAAAGGAAAAATAATCATTAAGGGAAAATTATTATTAATTAAATAATTTAACTAAAGGAAAAAGGGAAAGAGAAAAAAAAAATAAAAAAGGCAAATGCCGTGTGGAAGTACAGAGGAAAGAAATTACTCTCTACTTCCCACTAACAAGCGATGCTTGACCATGTCCTTCAAGAAGCGCCTCAACGCACATAACCATTGTTTGGGAGGACAGACATTTTCACGAGAGCCCATCCCTCTCCTCTTCTTCCTTTTTCCACCTCTTATTGCTGAGTGTGACATCATCTTGCATGGAATATCCCTTTGGTCGGTTTAGGTCAGCTGCCCTGGTGATGTCCCCTCCCCATCACTTGCCCACCCCCAGGCTGCTGGCTCTTGGGGGCTTGGAGGGAGTCGTGATGCGGTGCCAGCATTGCTCAGCAGCAGACACAACACTGGTGTGATACCAGTGCTGCTCTAGGTACAAGTGCAGAGCACCGCACTGTGTGGGCTGCTGCAGGGAAAGTCAACTCCATCCCAGCCAGAGCCAGTACAAATAGCTAATATGATGCTCATAAAGATTGCATGTAACTCTTAGATCCATTTAAAAATATTCCAGTTTTAATACTTTTAGAATGTTCTTACTTTATATAGAATATATAAAATATAAATCTTGAGGTCTTGAAGGTTGGTTTAGATTTTTTGGGTGGAAGAATTTTGTTGGTTTAACCTTTGTGAACATCTGAATGACACAAAACACGTCTAGCTGCCTTTTATTTCACAAGAGAGTGGAAATTCCTGAAGCTTGTGTGCTTTTTAAAGCAACACTGGCCATGCTCCTTCTGTCTCTCTGCGTAATAGAAGCTTCATTTTTTGCGCCTGCACCCACAGTCCAGCTTCTCTGAAAATGTCAGTGCTGGCAGATGACGAGTTGTACAACTCCAGGTCTAACATTAATTAAAGTCTGTCGTGCTAGGAAACAGTTTATCAGAGTCCTAGAGTCTTTTTACAAAGGAATCTTTTTTTTCTCTTTTCTTTTCTTTCCTTTTTTTTTTTTTCCTGAACACAGAGTATGAAGGTTCACATAAGTAGGAAAGATTCTTCAAAATCTCTAATTAAATACATGACAGGTGGTGAATTAAAGCATTTTGTCTTAGCACTGCCATCCTAAAATACTTCATAATCCTGAGAGTCCAAAGCATGAATTAATTATGCTTATAAGTAACCTGACACCCAACTAGATGGGGAAAATAATCAAAAGCAAACCTAAAAGGCCTCTGAGAAAGTAGGTAGCTACTAATAATGAATAACTAAGACTGAATTATTTCCAGATTACTAGACTTTACTCTGGAGAAACTTTGATTTAGAAAATGCTTGTATTACAAGACTAGGTTAAAGAAACTGCTTGTTCTTAAAATAATGTTTTGAAAAGCATTTTTGATAGAAGCTCTGTGTTAAATCTTAATTCCTAACTGCTAGCATAAAAAAAAAAAACACCACCACCAAAACTCAGTCTTTTAAAGACATATATAAACAAAAATCACAGTTTTAGAGGAGTCCTTTCGTTTTCAAGAAATGAAAGTTCAGATACAAGTTTGTGCAGATCCTCACATGCTGTAAATTTGTTTAGATTTGCTGATGAACAGCAAATCTAATGTTGTGAACAGCAAAAATATGTTATTTTCAGAGAACAGGATCATAACCAAAGTAGGAGTTTTCAAGCTTCAATGTTTAGGCAATGTAGAATATTGTTAAGTTGAAACATTCCAGAGACAACCAAAGACTAAATGTTCCAAATAGTTGCTCTATCAGTAATCTAGATGTGAGAAAGATATTTCTAAGGAAAAACTTAAAAGTAGCCATAGTGGTTGGTATTCATAGCTATCATTTTGATTTTTTCCTGTCAGTACTTTAGGGTTTTTCTTCTGAGGCTTTCTCACTTAGAGTCTTCTAATTACAATATATTCAAAAAATAAAAAACGAAGCAAGTATTATTAGATTTTTATTCCCATATATTTTGAACAAAATTGAATTTCTATGGTATGTCTTACAAGCATTTCAGTGGTTGTCTTTCACGCTTTTTTTTTTATGATTTCCAACATGCAACACAAATTGTTTTCTTTACAATTTATCCTTATCAATCTATTGATTTAATCGATTCTTGATTAAGATGTAGTGCAATTAAATTTAAAACCTGTGTGTTTTATTTATTCACCAAAATTTTTAATTGACATTGTTCATGAACTAGCAGCTGTTTACTGTTGGTATTCAGGGAGCCAGCATAAAAGTACAGGTACTGAAATTCAAGTGTCAGATGTTTTTTGCCCAGTTACTAGATGTACTCTGTATGGAAAAAAAAAAAAAAAGAGGAGAAAGATGCCAGATATTTCTCAGGATTAAGAAGACATCAAATTTATTAAATTCTATTTGAATAAGAAATACAATTTCATTGAGAAAGGCACTCATTCGATGGTATGCTTGAATGAAGTAGGAACCACTGAATATCTTTGAACTAAACTGTGATTTCTCTCTTGAAGGGTTTTACTATTTTTTCCTTTATCATCTATCTGTTAATCTGCCAATTTATTTAAGAAATTGTGTAAAAGACTGCTGGTCTTGGATCACTTTACACAATACAGACTTTCAGCAAATAAGACATTGCGGTGGGCAAAGGAATAGCTTGGTGCAATCCTGAGAAATGCTTGTCGAGAGATTCTCCACTGCATTCTCTTGCTATTGCTAGTCAGAATTTATTTATTTATTGGTGGGCTTTGATTTTTTTTATTTTAATGTCTAAAAACACTGGATACGGTTAGGGGGATTATTCTTTTTATTTGCTTATATTTTGCCTTTCTGAAAATTAAAAGTCATAGTGTCACAGAATCACTCAGACTGGAAGGAACTTTAGGAAGCCCCTAGTCCAACTTCTTAGTTAACTCAACCCAGAAGGCAGTCAATATGGTCAGGTATGACTTCTTGTTGTAAATCTGTGATGACTGGTCCTCATTTTGAATTTCTTACCACCTTCCGTGCATACTTAAACAATGTTTCTGTCTTTTTCCCTTGTAGCTTGGCCTCACTTTTTTTTACTCCCCACATGCATCCTATTTTGTTAGAGATCAGTCATGACTTCCCTGATTAGCCAAGTCAGTGTCTTGATACATCTATTCCTTTTCCTGACTATAGAATGAACTGTTCTTGTACTTGGAGTGTTTTATCCTTAAAGACCTGCCAGTTGCTTTGAGCTTCTTTGCCCTTCAGAAATGCCTGAGATCCTCCCTACCAATTCCCTGATGCTGTTTACCTTAATATTCATCCACTGAGTTGTAATTTCTACTGTTCATACCTCCATTCAACCTTCAGGCTCCTTTCTGGGACGGTGCTTTTCAAAAAAATCCCCGTCAAACTATGTCCTGAAAATGTTGTAATGACACGGTATACATGGTTCCTATGAAGAACCATTGCTTATATAAGAGAACGTGCATATGCATCATTTCCATAAGGCACCACATGAGTTCAGCCAGACACATGTCACTCTTGAACTAAGTGAAACGTTTTAGTTCATTTTGACATAGAAAAATATGACTGAACAGATAACATCACAACATTTCAAGTGAATACACTGGAATGAAAAAAAAAGTATATGTTAAAATTCCCCTGAACTTAATATTATGCAATAAGTATCAATGAGGAAGAAATTCATCCCAAAGTGGAATGAAAATAAATACACCTGTATAAGAAATTTTGATATGGAACTTACAATTTTCTGTGAGGTTTAGTTAACAGGTAAAGTTCCAGTAGATGGCACTCAGGAATCTATAATGTTGTTACATCTGGGGCTTTCTCTGACCAGTGCAGCTTGATGCTTCACAGTGCTGTTTTGCAGCTCATACCAGACAAGAGTCTTCATGACTTCTGACGGGTAGAAATATTCACATAGAATGGGAACAACTGATGGAAATAAGAGAAGACTGATGTGGTATGATGGTGTATTCATAAATGATTGGGAAGGTACTGAGATCTGGTTCAAATGTCCTGAACTATTTACTGTAAAGAGAGCTGCAATATCATTTGTATATTTAAAAAAAAATGTACTGGTTTATTGTTTTTTGCTCTGGGATGCAATAATGCTATCCAGTGGCATAGATTATATCATTTTTCAGTTTTCAGTTTTTATTAAATCTACCAGCAGGAGACTTAGGGTTGCCAACGGTAATTAAAATGTAAGAAAAGAAAAAAGAAAAAAAGAAAAAAAAAGGAAAAAAAAGGGAAAAAAAACAGTTCAGAGATAATTAAAGCTGAGAAACATTTATATTCCTGTGACCTTTCATACTACTGTGCTGAGAAAAGCTGAATATTCTCTCTCTGTAAATATCCACTTCCTTGAGTTGTTTAGATCTGTGGTTAGATCATCATTTCTGTCTTACTACGGATTTTTCACAATGAATAGTACAGATAAAATTTGAATAATTTGTATTGGTAATTATGGGATTTTTTCAGTGTTGCAGTATAACACAGTAATAGTCAGACTAGCTTCCAGCATAAAGCAGAAATTCATGTTGTTTCTGGTTGGAGGTAGAAATGAATAATAATTATTTTGTTTGTGGGGTTTTCAGTTAGATTAAGGTTGAAGTTGTTCATAGAACTTTTTTCCTTGGAGGGAAACATCTTGCTATTTTTGGTCAACTGTATACGTGGAAGTATTCGCTAAGTCCACTAGTCCATTCTTTAATACCTGCTCATGGGACTGGGAAGGGAGAAAGGGCATGTGTCATCAGTGTGTGCAAAACATGCTCTGCGCTGTGTGTGAGCGTGTCATCAGATCGCTTCTGGAGGTTTTGAACCTGTAGGGAGATAGAACAGACTGAATGTGTGTAATTGGCTAGTGCAAGGGCTTTCCTTGCTGTGAAAAGCAGGTTTTTGGGTGAGGATTAACTACCTAACAGTTTTGGGAAGTTCTTGCTACAAATGTATGGAGAAGTTTGTTGATGGGATAAACCCCATTGCTCATTTCTACATTTTTATTATTATTGTGATAATTTCTGTATTACCACTTGGAAATAGCGCAAAACCCTGGAGTTTGGTATACAACAACCTATATTTGCAATCGCTTTGCATGGATGCAGTCATCTCTTCTGTCCTGTGCTCCTGTGCTATGTAAGTTGACAAAGATTCATCTGTGTGGATACCTACACCTCCATACGTCTACATCTGAGCTTACTACGTACACTTTTTCCATAGTCAGTCAACAAAAGACTTTTCCATGAGTGTAGTTATCCTTGAGGTAGATATCTAAAAGAGACAGAAGAATTGTTCTTTAAATGTCCTTATTAAATCTCACGAGATCAAAAGATGAAAAAAACTTACTGAAATTATCTTATCCATATGCCCAGGTGAACTACTGCATTGGGGTCCTACTCCAGAATGCACATTCTCATTTGAGACTTTCTACCAATAGTTAAGATTTAGTTTTAACAATTCCAGATGAAAAAGGACTGAGAAGGTCTGTGTAGTCTAAACACGGGGATTGCACCATTTTAAAAGCCTGTACTAAAGAGAAATTAATAGTTTTTTTTTTTTTTTTAATATTTATTATGCCAATGATGATTTGCCTGAAATACTCTGAATCATCAGTTTGGCAGGATTTTCATACTCTTTTGTTAGCTAATCAAAGACAGACTGTGGTCAGGAACCATATCTAAATTTATTAAAAAAAATAATAGACCATTTAAATTTTACTAGAATTAGGCTAAGATATAATAAGCATTTACACCAGCATATATTCATTACATTGACCTAGAGCCTGCATGTGTAATGAGTAATTGACACCTAGATTCAAACTGAGACAATAGTGCTAATAGTACAAGTCTGAATCATTAGGAAGAAAAAGACATATTATCTATTTGCCATATTTTATTTTTCATATTAATCTCTCCATGAATTTTATGGACTGTGAAGTAAAGGTATGGGGTTTTTTGTTTGCCAAATCCAGGATTTTTGTTTCCATCTCTGTTCTGCAAGAGTCTGTACTTTTGCTATTAGAGTGAATTTTATTTACTCTTACATAGCATATCTGGAAAGCAATCACTCAGATTAGAGGAGCTAATTGTATTTTTTCCTAAATATATCAGACTTTCTGAGTTAGATTCTCATGAAGATACATCCTCGCAAAATTTCAGGATGTTGTTAATGGATTTTAGCACCATTATGGCTATATGACAGAATAATATGCCTTATATTTTGATTTTTAAAGTTTTAGGTGGAATAGGGGAAATTTTTTTAAAGGTGGATCATGCATCATACAGTGATGGTGGCAACTCTTTGTATCTACGGCCATGGTTCTAAAGGGAAAGGAAGACTGGTCCTGGGGTGAGGTTAATGAAGTAGACGTTTTTCGCAGTTTAGGGTAGCAAGCTTTGCTACCAGAAATCTCTCAGGAATTACCAGGATCTCCCGGGAGTGTTCCCTCCTCCACACTAGTTCTGGGCTCTCCACATCTCTGCAATTGCAAGCCATGAAGCTGAACTATTTTGAGTCTGGGCCACCTGGCTTTCATATCCCTTCATTTCTTTGTGGAACCTAAATGAGCTTGGTCCCCTGGTAGATGCTGGACACCAAAAGTGATACGGTTGACAGTATTGCCAGCCATTCAAAACACAGTAGTATTTACCTGCCAATATTTATTTACATTAGAGTGGCAAAGCAAAACTTAAGTGAGTCAATATCACTTCTCTCCCTTGTCCACAGCTTCCAAAGTTTCTTATTTTTCTGTCTTGCTGCTCTGCAAACACTGTTCTAATACTATATTCGGTTCACACATTCATTCATTGTTGCCAATTCATGTTCTGTATTTGTGGCTGCCAGTTCTTCAAAGTTTGTGTCCATCTAGCTTGTTATCTGAGCCAACTCTGTCCCATAGGCAGGCAAAGGTTTTAATAGCTCAGTCCTACCAGGCTAAGCGAGCCTACAGCCCAAGTGGTTTTGACATTCTTTTATTTCAGAAAAGACTTCGCTCCCTTCAGTTCCAGTAGGTATAAGCAGACAGTGAATGACTGAACTGAGTTGTTCTATTTCCAGGTATTATGGATATTTCCACAGGAGTTGGTGGCTGCTTTGTAACTGGTGGGAGAAGTTATAAAAGAAAGGAATGGATGTCATTCATTTTTGCATAAGTTTTAGCCTACCTATTCTATATACCTCAGAGCTTGTTTTCTTTCTATGATGTTCAGGCTAGTAAACAGTGATCACAGACACTGCCCAGGCTTTACAGCTGGAGAGAAGCAACAAATCTTTGAAAGCTTCAGTGTATTATCCTGAGGAGGAATGATCATTCTCTCATGTTTTTCCTTCCTATTGAAGGCTGAGATATCTTTTCTTCTGCAGCAGACAGAGCTGATATTTCAGGAATTTATAATTCCAGTGATTATTCCAAAATTTTTAAGTTATGTTACTAGTACAGAGAGAAAAGCTGGAAGGACACACAATAAAGTGTGTTTTTTTGTTGTTGTTTGCTTCTTTCCCTAAGGCTTTGCTCAGGTCTATGGCAGAAGTATGTATAAAACTCAGTGAGGCAGCGATCTCTAATCCTACTGAGCAATCATTCCAGTCCAAGAAGAATGTTAATGATGTTTTACCACCTAAGAGGGTGATGAAAAGAAAGCATTTAAACATGTGAGCATGTGTAATTTAAATGTAATAAAATCACAATATGAGTTCTAAGTAGAAAAATTAGCACCACTAATTATTGCTTGCTGATTATTGCTGTAAGCTTCTCTTTAAGTTTATTTTTACCTTTTAAAATACAAATATCTAGCAGATTCCAGTGGTAGGATAAATACCTGACATCACGTTTACTCACATTTCTGGCTGCTAGTAACTTCAGTTCTTTCTCTGTCTGCCAATGTTATGTTGCACAGCTTGATTCAGGACAGCTAAGAGGAAAAGATTGGGCAGCACATGGGCATCTAAGAGTCCTCATTATAAAGAGAATTAACGTGTTGTTGTTTATTTGTTTGTCATCAAAAAGTATGCTATGAAATGAACCAAACCATCATAATCAGCATGTTGGGCATGTAGGGTGAGATATTGGAATACTTACATTACACGTGCTACTCCCAGACAAACATGCCTATTGTTTTTAAGACAAAATTTATAAATAACAGATGTATAAAAAACTGCTGCTAAAGGAAGGCCTCAAGGTTACAAAACATATGTGTGACATAAATGCAGTAGAGCATTTAAATTAGATTCTTTTACCAGAACTCCTGACCCTCTCTGTAGCACATTAATGTATTTTATTAATTATAAATGCAATTAAAAAGTACTGAAATAAAATTAGGCTGATCTATCCAATTTACATTAAACACTTTCAAATTATGCAGATTTTCAAAGTCTGTCTTTCTCTCTTTCTCTCTTTCTTTCTTTTCCAATTTGCATTTCAGGAAGAGATTGTCTGCATTAAAACAGCTGGAAAACAACCTTGTAGCAAAACAAATTTATTTTATTTTGTTCACAGCGTGAGTTAATTTTCTAGGCAGTAATATGCTTAACTATCATTAGAGTAGTGATTCATACAATAAAACCCATATGTGGATTGGATGCGGTGGTGGTTAGTGTAGTGGGTGTGTGTTTCTTAATTTTGTCTTATGGGAATGGGGTTCAGAGGCTAACTAGGCAAGAAATACTGATATGATGGTCAAGAATAGCAGAGATTTATGAACAATCAAGAAACAGCAAAAGCAGAGTGCAAATCATGCAGGCAAAAAAATGTTGTTACTATAACATGCTGTGTTCAACATCTATGTTATTTTGGTAATACTATGAAAAGATTTTGGATAAAAAAAATAGGAAATAATAATATTTCAGTATTATTGTTGATAGTTCGTCAAGCATCTAAATGGTGGTAGGCGAGGTGCAGAGAACATAAAAAGACAATCCTTACCCTGAAGGGGGATGATCTAATGCTAGACGGATTCCAGAAATGGAGGCTAACACTAAGTACCAAAGTGAGATGGAAAAGCCTTAAAGTGAAAATACGTAGAGCTATCCAGATATTTTAGTTCATGTTGTTTATCCCTAAAACCTTTCTGGAAAAAAAAAAAATATTTTTTAGTAAATGTGAATTTTAATGAAAATTCACCCGTTTTTTGCTAAAAAAAGGAAACAAATGTGCCTCTTTTTTTGTCCTATTGTATCCCTTGCCTGAAGAAGTAATATAAAAAAGTAGTACAGAGGAGAGGAATTAAAACTAAAATCTGCATAGGTTACTGCCTTAGAGTAAGCGAATGAATGCAGCGTTCCTTTCATGTCCATATCCTGCATTAAGAACTTAACTATTTTTCTGCTTTTGTTTTGTTTTGTTTGTTTTGTCTGTATTTTCTCAGTTTGGTTCTAATACACAGGACGTGGAAGTAGAAAAATGTTTTGCTCTTCATTATTGTTGATTATTTTTTTAAAAATCTAAAGGGTGGTATTACAGGAAGCACTGTGATGGCCCTTTGGTTTTTTTGTTAGATTTACAAGAGACTGAGAATTAAAAGGAATGGGAAGGCATAAAACAGTGATTGATCAATTATTGTAACCCCTCCCTTTTAATGGGATGTGATCTACTTTTCTCTGTTTCTGTGAGAACCATGGATGATTGCCAAGAGTAATTCTGATTTCCAAGAGCAACTTCTGTCACTAAAACTCTAAGCTTCTGAACCCTTGCTATAGCAACATATATATCTCATTTACTCAATATATAATAGATATTTTGAAGTCAAGTAAGTAGTTTATGATGGTAGAGTTGCACTGTTTGACTTCAGACATTTTATTCAATGTTGATGTTATGGATAAAGTATCTCCACACTGCTGAGCAGCGGAAATCACCTAACTTAAATCTGCAAAACTTCGAAATCCTACTTTTCTTCCAGAACTACAGGCCACTGTGCAAGAAGGATGGAGGGGAGACATTGATCCCAGTGGACAGACTGTTGTATTTGCTAAGAAGAAGAGAAAATGAAATTTAAATATAATCTAAATTAAGTCTATTTAAAAGCAGATTTTTCTGTTTTCAATCTGAAGTGGCATATACAAAAGCTTATGAAGCACCAAGTAAAACAGTAAGATATATACTTTGCAATCTCTGCAGGAGCTCTGCAGAGAAATGTGACAGCCAAAGTGCTCTTGGTAATAACTCACACATGGCCTTCATAATATCTTGTACTGAGAGAATCAGGGTTGGCTGAGGCACTGTGGTTATCCTTATCAGTTTTTCCAAAAGATCATTAACTCTTGCTTGGTTGAAAGGCAGAGAGGATTTTGGTAGTTTGTCTGAGAAAGACAACTCTGCAGTAATAGCTGCATTGTAAGTTGACTTACACTTCGCTAGATTTTGAACCCTTGGGACCTGGTTATGGGCTAGTAGAAATTGGCATAACTCTATTAATTTCAATTAGGTCACATCATTTACACAAACTGAAGCTATGGCCCATTATTTCTTCATGCCTGCTCTATCAGTGAATCCAGGTATGTGATTATATACAAGAGTGCTCATTAAAGTTAATGCCATGTACTTAAAGCCATGAGCCTAATGTTAAATTGGTATTTAAGTGCCCTGTGGTATCAGCCTCAGAATGCAGTGCTGCCTGGTACCAGCTAAGAAGTTACAACAATTTTTTTGTAAAGGACTTGCAAATTTGCAGTGAGCAACTTTCCTGTCAGCCGTCACATAGCCAGCTGAATTAACTGTTGTTTCCAGTATTTTCCTCTGTCCCAAAATATTTCTTAACTTGTGCCATGGATGTAGAAATAAGGAGAGAACTCACTGAATGTTTTCTTTAATGGTAACCTCTCTTACTGAGTTGGGTTTGTCTTAATTCAAAGCAGAACTCTGAAATTCTCTTCCAAGTCCTGCCATTGAAACCCAGTAAGATCTTTTACAAATGATATAATCTTGGTGGCTCACATAATCCCATGGGTATAGTGATTATATATATATATATATGGATGACAGCAGTCACCATCTTCATTTTGTCAGTAACTGTACATATACAAGTATATACATTGCAGTGAGACGTACAATAAATTTGTTCTCTTTGTGTTATTAAAAGCAGAGCACAGCATGCAGAGCTCTATGAGTCTGGCAGTAGCAGCCAAGCACAACGTCCTGAGATTGAGTTTAGGTAGAAAGACCTTTCTTGAAAGGTGTGTGTGTCTGTGATGGTTATGGGGGTGCTCCTGGTATCAGTAGCCAGACTAACTAGCTTAAATCAAGATTTGGTATGTCTTTAGGAGCTGCAGTCGTACTTTTGACAACAGCCAACATCCGCAGCATAACACAGACTGTATAATGCTTCCGATACACGTTATGCCTGGAGCTTGCAAACCAGATAAATGACCAAGAGTCTAATCTCTCCAAACACATAATTTTACAAGCAGCTATGATTATCTTCATCTAATAAATTAGATTCACATTACCTTTTATCAATTATACCTCAGTGCATTTCTTAAATTTACCTTTACCAGATCCTGCTTGAGAACAGAGTGTTTGTCCTTAGGTAAGGGGAAAAAATATCTTCAGCTCTTCTTTGCTCACTAATCTGAGTGGTATTCACCCCCTCATTTCTGTGACTGAGTCTCACTTTGCCAGAAACATACACTTAGCAGGTGTTTTCATCGTGACATTAATAATAAGAATTGACACATTCTAAATGAGGAATCCCTTGTTGTGCCTGGTAGCACTGATGGATATTTGGGGCGATTGACAGCTTCTGAAAAATGTTTCTGCCATTACCAGCACTTCTCTGACGGATTTTTAATGGCTTCTCTCATAGAACTATGACTAGCTTGAGTACTTCCACAGATGAAGTGGAAATGTGCTGCTTTAACACTATTGAAGCTATCGAATAAATATGGACCAACTCTGAATTTTGCTTCTAAATCATGATCATTTTTTTTCTCTGAAAATAATTTTTCCTCTATGAAAACTAAAAGATGGGAGCGTATTAGCTAAGGAAGCAAGCATTGGTTGGTATACACCAGGACTGAGCTATACAACCCATAGTAACCCTAATGGGAAGCACGAAGCTCAGTCTATGCTAGGCTAGATGGAATCCCCCTTCTTTTCAGGGATCAATTGTACTGTGTTGCCTGTTCTCAGTGTCTCATTCAAAATGGGAGTCATTTTTATGACCTTGTATGACTTGAATTATAAGAAAGGAAGAACAGATACAATGGCGCTCTGAGAAGAAAGATCAAATAAAAAAGTATGAGCTAAAAAAAAAAGAGAAAAAGTTATAAAGGTTAGTACATAACTCACATTAAGAGTTCGTATGAAATGTAATTGCAATTTTGTTTGTTCAGCATTTCAGTGTGATACTGTGAAAAAAAAAAGAAATGGTACAAAAATAACAGCATATAGAATTCAAGTTGTGAGAATTATTAAATTTAACATAATTTTACAAGAATAATGTATCAACATATTTTTAAACTGTCTCATAAGAGACAGGAATAAGATAGTGATTTTTATACATTGCTAATTTTATGTTATTTTTTTCCTTAAGAAAGCTACACATTGTATACATAAACCTGAGCTACTAAGGGTGGTACTATCAGAAAAGCCTAAATGCTCATCTCTTTTTGAAAGTCAGTTAAGCTTATGTGCCTAAACTGTATTTCTGTTTCAATCCCAGTCGATAGCTTTACTGAAAGAAATCCCCAGTTGCTTTTTTAAAGTGATATGAGGACTATGATTAAGAATAGCTCAAGCTCAATTCTATGCTGACATCTCTTATCTCTCACTGATGAAAATAACAGGCATCTTCTGCCCCAGAAAGTATTATATAGTTAAGAGAGGGAAACAGAGAGGAAACAGCAAAGCTAGTATTACAGAAGGAATATGTTTATTGTGTAAATTTTTTAAATTAAGTATATATTTATGATTTGAGGCTGCACAGTGCAGATAACAAGAGAGATGTAAGTTAAGCTTTAAACATATGTTGTGTTGCCATTGGCATGGTTTCCAGTACTTACAATCTGCATCATTAAAACAAAAGTAAGACCTCCATGTTGACTTTCCATATTGAGTATAGCAATCATAAAGCTAACACAGGAAAAGCTGTACTTGTTTCCAGTGTCTTGTTTTTCATACCTGGGAATAATCAGATTTTTTAGCTTGTTGTGACTTTCTTATTGTAAGTCTTGGCCATTCTAAACATGCAATAATACCACTCGAAAGAGAATTTTGTCTACTCTTTCCACAAAGCAGGGTTCTCCCAGAATCCCTACCCTAGTCACAGTATGCAAGGGCTATACGAAGAAGAATAAAGTTGTTCTGATCTCTAAGTTACTTCTCTTGCATGACATGCAAGAGAAGAAGGGAAATCACAAACTTCTACTTTGAAATTTCCAGTTCTGTATTAAAGAAAACATAATTGGAGTTATATCTCCTAGCCTGTTGTGAGATTTCATCACTTTTCAAACAATTTCTAACATGGTGGTTGAAGGTACACATACACCATTTTCATTTATACCAGTCTTTTCTTCCTCTTACTGCAAAGACAGATCAATGAAAAGAATGTGAAAGACATTGATATCAATCCAGTTTATCAAACTGCCACCAAGTCCTGTGTTAGGATGACTTCTAAATTAATGTATCCTTGCAGCTGTATAAACAGGTGTTTTAAGTTTGGCCTCATTGTGAACAAATGGCTTATTGATGCAAAAACAAAGCCAACCTTCTTGAATATCTGCATGCCAGAGTTACACGTCTCATTGAGAGCAAGTCCTTGTTCTTGAATATAGAGAAAGTCCTTAGTACAGGGGTAAAGACCTGTAGTCTGCTGAAGGAGTTGGGTTTAGTCAGCAAGATATGTAACATCATTCCTTTGGGAGGATTTAAAAAGAAATGGTATCAGTGCTATATATTGGGTCACTGATGCAGTTACCACTGCAGGAGCCAAATTATCACAAATGAGTTTATATTTTTCCATCTTAAAGAAGTGATGCTTTTCTGTGAGCACTGAAGGCCTGTTAATCTAATTTTAAAATGCAGAACTACCAGTTGTTCGTGTGTAATCAGATATGAATTCTGAAATTTCCATTTCAGCAGTGGTATCTTGGGACCTTATTTGGAAGAAGTGATTTTAGTTCTAATAACTCCTCCTGTGGATATTCATTGGGATTTTATTTTACTGAGAAATGGAATAATGCAACATGTAAAGAAAGACATTTTCAGATACTTTTAGTTATTTCCCTTCAGAATGTTTTTAGAACTGTGTTTATCATGGCTGTTTATTGCTTTTTCTTCCAGTTATAAATAACTGCTAAAGGCTGATGTGTTTATTTTGTTTAACCATGGCCGTGATGGGTCGAGGACACATTAAATCACCCTCAGCCTCTTATTTGCAGCCAATTCTGAAATAACCAGAGTAGTGACATAAAATTACTTCATACTGCAGAGATTTTTATATTGGTCTAAGTCTCTGAAGTCTCTAGTACTTTACAACAAGACATTAATGGTAAAACAGTGACAGAAAAGACTAAAGTCCACATGGAATTGCCTAACAGACAACTCAAGGTTTGTTTAAGGTGCTAAGATATACAAAAGGGAGAATAATTTCTTCTCAGGTTTTCCAGCTATTTACTTAGATTTAAAGTCCATTCACATTTTAGTAATAGTATTCTAATATTGTGATGAGATTAAAAGGGGAAAATGATCTTTGTGACAGTTTCTACAAATACAGCCTCCGTGTGTGCACATTTGTGTTTCTTCTTTGAAAACACCATTTGCAGTTGCTGCTGTTAGTTTAACAATTTGACCTCCTTTTGTTTTTGAATTACCTGCAAACAAATCTCACTCTTTATAATTGTCAATTGTCATCAAAAGCAAAAGTCACTTTGAAAATTAAGCTTATGTTATTACATGTTACACACAGAAGTAATACATCTCTTGTCAGGAGCACATCAGCCCAGTATTTGCAATGTGTCTCCTTCTATTAATATATTAGCAAGGCTTCATCACTGATTTATTGTATGTAATTAGCAATGACTTACTAGTATGTGTCTAGGAATTATATCACTCTTTCTTTGTATAAGAAAATGAATTACAATCAATCCACATTCCAATAGCGTTTGGAGCTCACTCTGAAGTAACTTGCCAAAATCAACCTGTAATTCTCACATCCCTTCTTTCTCAGATGTCTGAGAAATGAGATGAGCTTTCTCCAGTGGTTTAGAAAGCCTGAGCTCAGTTATATCATGTTTTCAATGAACAGCAGACCATTTATGGAAATCACTTAGTCTCCAGGTAATGCTACAATACTTAAGTCAAACAATTTCTAGGCCAAGAATCATCCTCTGAGGGATGAATGCATTGCAGGAGCTGGAAAGTCATTTCTACAGAGGTCTGGAATCAGGAAGAAGTGATATATTGCAAATTCTTTTTGTTGTATATAAATAATACATTGAAATTATCTTTCTTGCAGTGGTTTCCTTCTCTGTTCCAAGGAAAGTAATTAAAATTTTATGAATCTTGTTTACTAATACTAGTAGGAATAATAGAGGTTGCAGATAGAACAATCTGAAGTTACCCCCAAAGACCCTATGGCTGTGGTTTGACAGCAAGTAAATGAAAAATATATATTCTTGAAAAGAATCAAATGGCATCAGTTACTATATACATCTGCTTTCCTGTAAAGGTATATAATAATTTAGTGTTCTAGTTTAGCTACGCTACCGTATGCTTTCATTACTCAAAATTAAATACTCTGAATCAAGTTGTTATTGAGCATAATTTTTTGGCTTCCTTTCATGGACATGGCTATATCCAGTATCCAACATACCCACTGGAAAGTTGAACCTAAAATTTTTCAGCAAAATTATGTTTTTTAATACTGTGGTATTTCTGATGGGAAGCAGCACAGACAGCTGAATTATATGGAAAGAAGAATTATGAAATTAAGCAGAACAGTGAACGCTGTAGTCAGTTTAGTCTTGGTAGAAAAGTTATCCTTTATCCTCCTGTGACGAAGAAGTACAAAAAGCAAGAGCTAGGCCAGAGCAATGAACAGTTCACGCTTTGCATTTCAGTTTGTTGTAACTTCCAGAAATAATAATAAAAATAAATAAATACTTCGAGACACAAAATATGAAATACTTCTACTGTTTAAAAATGAAAAAGTAACCAATACCAATATATCAGGAGATGTCAGTAGTTAATAGATTGTAAGATTAGGAAGTGATTGAATTTCTAATTAAGAAGTGGTTTAATTTGTATAGTTTGAGAGTTTTTTTACCTTAATACATGTGAGTCCTAGATTAAAACACACAAAGAGCATATATGCTTTTAAAGATTCTCCCAGAGGCCTGTGGTAAATTATTACACTTTTTTTTTCTGTTGTCCTTTTTGCTGATAGCATAAGGTATAAGAACGAAAAGTTATTTCTCCTGCTATAGAAGAATGTGATTTTGTAATGTTTTCTAATGATATGCTCTCAGTATTACGATAATTAAGTTTGTAGAACCTTACTGCCTTCCTGAGTTAATATTAATGATTGGCCACAAAAGTAACTTTTACCATAACTGAGACTCTTTTAAACTATTTCAGCAACATAAACTCTAAGAAGTTTTGTAAGTTCTGGTGGGGGTTGTTTGATAAAAGAAAGACAGATGTCATTTATTTATGGGGTATGGATTATATTAAAGGTTAAGAATCTGTTTAAAAGTTTTTGGTTATTTTCTCTGGATGGTTTTCCACTTAGTTTAAAGCACACTTAGCAGATCATATGAATCTAATATACATTTTATTTAAAACTAGAGCTAAAAAGATTTGCAGTTGCTACAGAAGCTTTCACAAACATACTTACTGGAGAGTTTTAGATCGTGTGAATTACCTTGAGTTGTATATTTAGTTTTGTCTTTGATTTTGAAGATGTTTCAGAAAAAAACCACAATCTTTACTTAGCTGCAGGTCAGAATTTAAGAATTTAAGTCTCTTCTGCCAAAAATATTCATAAACCTGATTTAAACTGTAGGTAATTAAAGAAGGTGAAAGTGATACCTGTTTTGATGATGTATAGAGGGTATTTTAAAAGCAGCGTGCAAATGATTTCCATAACGTTTTGAAAAGCAGTTCAGTGGAATCATGTGCGTAGTATTTTTTTTATGAATACAATAGTACTGAAGAATGAGAAGCAGTGAGTGCTGTCTACAGAGATGGCCAGTGCAAATGAAAAGCGTTGTATTCCATGTGGAAACCCTGTCTGGTTCTGATGTGAATTTTTTCTCTCCATACTATGAGCATTGGCTTCTTCCAGAAACTAAAGCATAAAATATTCACTCAGAATGCAGCTCAGTGAAAAGAAGCAGAAAGTGAGAGAGGGGCTTCTTGTAATGAGTAAGGGACAAAAACTCCAGAAATACAAATTCTTGTTTTGGACCAAAGTAGCAAAAAAAAAAAGGTTTAAAATATGGATGAAATTAAAAATTCTTCAGCAAACTTTAAATATGTAGTCCCTTTAGCTTACATCAGAAACTTAGAGAATTATCTTAGGAGAGTATCTTAGGAGAATTTATCTCCAGTCGTACAGTAATCAGAAAAAATGCGTTTGTGAACTTTTTAAAAAGAAAAAGTAGATCTTTTTGTGTAAAACATACTATTTCTTCCCTAACCTCATAAATTTCTTTTGATTTATATTGTTCCAAATTTCAGCTCAAAAGTATGTGAATATAATATGACTTAAAAAAGCATCCAGTCAATATGGCAGTAGATGTCAATAAAGAAACCTCCTTTTAATGAAATCACAATGAGAAGGACCAAAGGGAGGGTCAGAAATGCTTCCACATAGCACAAATGCACAGCTAGAAACTGCATTTAAAGTTGATAACACAGGGTCTGTAATATAGCGCAAACAGATGAAGAATAGGAGACTTTAAAAATAGTGGGGTTTGTGTTCTCTGAGCTTGCTTTCTGCTAGTTGAACTTCTAGGGCTCAAATTTGGAAGGAACCCACAAAAATGAGTTTTGGAAACTCTTCATAAAAATTATAGAAGGAGTCTAGCCTTCAGGAGAAATTCAATAATAAAGTAAAACTATAAATGATGGCAATACTGTTTTCATGGCTGAATGACTGGCTTGGGGGGTTTACCAACATGAGACATCATATGCTGTTGTTTCTGCTATTACTGTGATTAGTAAAAATGAAAAGAAAAAGCTCAAGTAAGCAGACATTAACCTGATGTTGAATTAGTTGGAAGGGAGTTATCTTTTATAAGGATAAGTAAACTAGAATTGGGAAATAGTAGACAGACCTCTGAAGAAGGCTTAACAGTGGTAACATGCTGGCTGCCACGTGAACATTGTCATCTTTATCAGTGGTAGAAACAGGTCTGTAAATGAAGATGTGCACAAGGTTTAGCTCACTCTGAAAAGAAAAGAGATCCGCTTCTGAAATGCTGGCAGGTTGATTAAATCACCAAAAAATGTGTGGTACTCCTAACAGGGTTTGGAACTTTTGTTCAATATCATTTCCCAGAAAGGCCTGCTAGGTATGGAGGTCCATTATCCTAACACCGAATATAGACACCATTTTTCCATGGCAAACTGGGATTCTCTGGAGAATGGGAAAGTCTAACATGAATACTGTCTTGTCTTACCCTGCTTCACTTGCAAGGTCTGATAATATAAAAAAATGGTATGGCTGTAGAAAACTGAGGGGAAAGGTCTTTTGTACGTTGTGCTCTTCATGAGATGAAGACATTAAGGTTCTCTGTTGTCCCTGTTAGAGATTCAATTAATGTCCTAGGCATATTTGTTAGGGACATTTTTGGATTTGTAAACTGCTTTGAGAAGACCACTGGAGAAGCACTGTGTGACTGCTTTTATGCTTTTTACAGCTTGAATAAGAGTAAGGGGAATGAGTAAAATCACACGGGTTTTAAATACTTTTTGCTGTTGTTATTCAAGCTATTTTCTTTCCCAAAGTCATTCTAAAGACATTAAGTTCAGAAAAAGAGGTACTAAAACAGAATTAAGATAGAAAACACAAATATCTACTGTCCTGAAGAGCGCTATGTCTGGCCATATAATTTCCTATGTACAGAAGACCTTTGAGTTTTGTATAGGTTACTGAAAATCTCACTTTCTCTTTGTTGTTCTCAAAATTCTTTCTCATCCTGTGATCTTATCATCATCATTTTGTGTGTGTGTGTGTAATATTGAATAGCTGCATGGATAGCTCTTATTAACAATAAAAAACTATAAAGGTTCAAAGAGATTCATAACTGGTGTTTTTAATTGATTCCCTAAAGCCAAGACATTTCCAGGTAGCAGCAGGATTTGTCTCACATGCTAGTTAAGATCAAAGAAGACAAGCAATCACTACTGGGGCAAAAATTAAGACATGGATGTGAAAAAAGACTCTAAGTGAAAGGAACACTAAGAGAAACAAGTAAGTCCAGTTCAGCATTTATTTTGTCTTTAATAAACTCTTTGTGATATCAAGTTCTAGTTGTGACAAAGCCAAATATGATTCCCAAGGTATTAACATGATGATAATAACTAATAACACACCTAACATACCCTTGCGGTTTTATGCGGTGTATTTGGCATATTAGAGTCTTGCACATATTTTGCATTGTCTCTCAAAGCAGTCTGCACTCATAGGCATCAAGGGTTTCAGATGTGAAACCTCATGAACAATTATGAAATCTCATGTTGTTTAAGAAAATGTGATGGATCACGTCTGTCAGAGGAAACACCTAACATGAGTTCTTTACACTTTACCAGGTTAAAACATACTTCATCTTTTAATAAACATTTTTTTTTACTACCTGAAATCAGTTTTGGCTTTTTTTTTTTTTTTTTTTAAATTATAGAATTCTGGGAATTTAAGCCACTGGTACCTTTTCCTTTAAATAATATCAAAATAGACCTTGTTTAGAGGAATCAGGAATAGACCAGATTAGTTGACTGTGTTGATTATGAACTGCCTTCATATGTTGAGATTGCCACCTCTATTTGTCTTGTCATAGGTCAGCAGTAGAAACAGTCCATAAACCTTTATTCATGCTGTGCACAGTATTCTGCATTCTTTAAAATATGGGATATGCTTTTATTGTTATCCCATTTCTTGTATGTAATAACTTGGAAAAGCTGAGGTTTTTTTTTTTTCCTTTTTTTTTTTTTTCCTTGTGTCTTTTTCTGGTTCATTTGTGTTTCTAATATTCTTCTGTAAAGTGTTGATGTCGTCTAAACATGCATTTGTCCTACTCATTCATGTACTCATAATAAATCAGCCTTACTCTTATCTTCAGCATTGGAGAAATGTTGGAGAAATGTTAGAGAAATGTTGTTTAAGACAATTAAGTAAAACCCTTTACTTTCAAGATTCTGATCTCTTAAAGAACAGATAAATATATTTAATTTGTAATAGAAAAAAGGAGCAGGTAATAGCAAGACAAATGAATTTAGAACTCTGGACTCAGTCCGTCATGGTTTATTGTACTTGTACATGTGACTCATGCTGTTCGTCCCCAAAAGTAAAACAGTCACTGCAGCAACCAGAGAGCAGCAGTGCCAATGCTCAAAGCACAGGGAGAATCAAATAATCCTCAACACTTTTATTTAATAAGTAAGTGACTATTTGATTGGCTATAAAAAGGGGGATTCTGGAGAACATGGATTTGGATTTTTTTGCAAGAATTGTGCAGAAAGCTGCTTTGCAAGGGTGGCGTTGCAATCCACCAATGTGTTATACTCCGCCAGCCAGCTTTCATTTGGAAAGTACTTTTGGTTACTGCTAGGAAAGGTTGTAGGCAAACCATTGGCCTTGGTGGTATGCTCAGCGTTGTGGTACCAAATCTCTCTGAGTCATCAAATTCTAATTCAAGGATCACTCTTAGTTATGAGAATTATACTGAATGGAGTGGAAATGCTTAAAAAAGTGTTTGATACAAAACCAAGAGCTAGTAAGAAGTCATTTCAGCAGCAATTAATTCATTACACTGTTTATTCAAAATGTTCTGGAAATTAAGAAAAATTGAGAAGGGTCTTTTCCCCCTTTTTAAGGTAGCAGAATTTTTAATTTAAGAAGACATAAAAATATTTTCCAGAAGAATAGTAGCTGCTGTCCTACTGAATCATTGTTTGTTGGATTCTGAAATCATCCTGCGTGACATAGTGCCCCTTTCTGTCTGAAACTGCCTCAGAGGGATTTTAAGTGGATCAGACAGTTTACAAGCCAGTCCAGATCCATCACTAGCTGACATCAATTTCTTACTCGGAGAAAACTTTGATCTCATTTATAGCAGTTAAGCTTCATCACATAGCTCTTGAAGTTTTTCTGATTGACAATTTTAACAAAACCACCACAAAAATTTTGAAAGTGTGTGATCCATCGTTACTGAAATGGAGAAGAGAGCTCCATCCCCACTGAACGCTGTCCAAATCTGCAGACATAAAATGCCACGGCCCAGGTACTTCCACCCTGCCCCACTTGTATGACTCAGTTTCCTTCTTTTTTCATCTCTTTACTTGGAGTAAAGAAGAACAAGACTCTCAGAGTTCTTCAACATCTTTCTTGTATATTTTTGTTTCCTTATTACCAACAGTTACAGTCCTGAGAACAGTTGCCGTCATATTTCTTCTTTATATACCAACTCTGTGCAGGATGTCCATGAAACTTCTGATTTTTCTGTTTCCTTATTTTTATGTGTACAGAAAAAAAATCAATAACATTCTTGATCTTATCTTATTCACGAAATCATTTTTTCAGAGATGACAATAGAAAGAACTTGAAACTCTCTTTATGAGAATTTTCTGCAATAAGTGGTTAAACTTTTAGTATTATAATAAGGTAAAAATATATCTTTTTCTGGATTAGTGAAAACCAAACACCAAATAGAAAAGAACACATCTGTCCCTTCTAACCCAACCTATTCTATGATTCTTTGAGTTTGGCTGAGAAGGAAAATTAAACATATCCAAAATGCTTTTTCCCTTTTTCCCTAATGTTGTTGTGCACTGCTGAGGCGGCGGGGCCTGTGCGAGGAGAGGCCGGGGCTGCCCTGTGCCACACACAGCCGGGCCCAGCCGGGCCCAGCCGGCTCCAGGCCCCGCCGCAGGGCACAGCGGAGCCCCTCAGTGCTGTGGGGACACAGGTTTCAGCCCAGGCAGAGCAGGGCCTGGCAGGGGGGGAAAAGGACGAGGAACAGCCCTGCAGCAACTGGGGCAGGGCAGGAGGAGGGCAGGAGGGGCCCCAGGTGCTGGAGCAGATTCCCCTGCAGCCCCTGGGTAGAACCAGGTACACAGACAGTTGCCAACGGAGCACCCAGCGGCTGGTGAAGAGGAGCCCACGATGAAGTGGGTGTTTTTTTTTGTGAAGGACTGCAGCCCGTGGAGTGCACCCAAGCTGGAGCAGGGGAAGACTGTGACAAAAAAGGGCAGCAGAGAGGAATTGTTATGGAATCACCACAGCACCCATTCCCCATTCCCCCTGTGCTGTTTGGGCTGGAAGATTTGGAGAAGCTGGGAATAAAAGAATGAAGTTGAGACTGGGATAAAGGGGGGGTCAGGATAACCCTCAATTTTGTCTTTGTTTTTCAACATCCAATTCTATTTTATTTTGCAGTAAATTAAATTAAATCTCCCCAAGTCTGCTTTGCCCATGGTGTTAATTGGCAAGTGATCTTATCTTTACCCACAAATTTTATCATTTATTTTCTCCCCCTGTCCTGCCGAGGAACAGGAGTGAGAGAATAGCAGGGTGGGGGTCTGGCAGCCAGGCGAAGTCAGCCCACCAGGGAGCTTTGTTAAAGAAAAAGCGAGAAAAGAAAAATAAGGAAAGTTACTATATACATTTGCAAGATGCTGCTTTTCTGTTAATTATCTAGAGAACTTGCTTGCTAATTCACTGACAAGAACCTCACCCTGATACCTACAGGAAATGCCAGTGCATTTCATCACAGGTAGATCAGCTGAGCCTTTGTGTACATGCACAGAGTATAAAGAAATGATACTGGCCTGACATAAAGGCCATGTCAAGTGGCAGTGTTAAATGCAATAGCATATAACATTACAGAATGTCATCAGTTCTGCAATTCTTGGAGGGTGCAACTCTACACAAATACTGAAAAGTTTTGCACCTTTATGAATAAGCGCCAGACAACTTTGAGGTTTTGTTGGACTTGTAAGCCTATTTACAACTTTTGTGATCATCTGGCTTGACTTTGTTGTGCTATGAATTTTGCCTTTCTGAATGATCCAGCAGATGCAACTGCGTATTTGTGTAAAAATATGTCAATGTTGCTCGGCTTGTTGCTGAGAAAATCAGTATGCATCTACAAGCATTTATTTGCTGCAGTTCTTGCACTCTTTACCTTTCAGATAATTTTAAGTAGACATGTATCCTTAAAAGTACAGAAGCATTTGGCTGTTCTGTCTTCAAGAGAGGTTGTTTTGTGTGACAGATGCTGTAGGAGTGTTATGTACACCATGCTTTTGTTCTGAACCCCTCGTGGTTGGGCTTCAAGGCTGCATTGCTACAGTCAAAGCCATTTGCATGGCACCATGCCATCCAGGCAGATGGGCAGGAACACAAGTAGCCAAGAGTCTGTGGTGCCACCACACAGGTTTCAGAGGGTGCAGCTGTTAGCCGGGAGGAGGTAAATAGATGCCTATCCAGAATTCATACACAATGAATCATGAGACTGCACCAGTAATATTCTCTCGCTCTCTCTCCCCTTCCAGTGGGGTAGCCTTAGGCGTATGTGGGTTATATGGTGGCGGAGTCCACAACTCAGAAGCCCTAACCTCACATATCTGTGGGACTTGTCATGCTGTCACTAATGACAGGGGGGTTTCTCTCTCTCTCTCATTTTTTTTTTTTTCCAAAAGTTACCTTTTTTTTTTTTTTCCCTTTACATTTCCCTCCTGTCTTGTTACTCAAGAACTTACTGCTCAGGACTTTAAAATTAATGACCTGGATGCTTCTTTATTTCTGTTCATCCACAGCTGTGTGCCCAAATACGAATCAGTAGCTTTGGTTCTTTGGCAAGAGATGGGATGTTATCACGGTGTTGGGCAGCAAAGGAGAAAGTGGATGTTGCAGTGAAATATATGACAGCAGAGGAAGAACACAGATACAGAGACAGGGTTGCAGTTCTGAGATGTGTATCTTACGGCTTTAGCTTTACCCACAGCAGAATTGAGAACATGACCTCTGTTGGAAAAAGCAAATATTTCTGCTGGGAGACAACTTTTCACCAGACCAACAGCAGCCATCTTTACTAAAACATCTTAAAGGGATTGCAGCTATAGCTATAGAAAATGTTTATGACATATTTACATTTATTTATTGTGACTTGGTTCTTACTGAAGAGTTCTGCAAGTCAATACAACTTAAAAAGTTGGCTTTTGTTTGACTTTCAAAAAATCGCTGCATTTCTTCTGTAATCCTTAAAATAGAATCATTGGATTTGATAGCTTGTTTAGCTGTCCAGCAAAAGCAGATGTGTTCTAGATAGATTCATGCAAGGGAAATGTGATTTGTAGTTGTTTTTCTATAATCAGTTGTCCATAGGAATGCTTAGTTCAAGACTAGAGTAGAAAGGCACTGGCGAATTTGCTATTTCCAATAGGAAAGACAAAAACCTTTTTGATGATATTTCCTGCAAGCATCAAAGTTGATTTGTAGGACATTTTTACCTCTATAAAAAGTCTGTAATGAGTGAGTTTCCCAAATTTCAACATTTTATTGTACTTCAACAGGAGAGCTGTTTCTGAATGGAGAAAGATTGGCAGGGAGGTCGGATTTATACTGCACTTGAAAATCCTGGGAGGTTTTTCTTTTTAGTTTGATCTTATTCTTAGTCTTAGTCTCATTCTCATTTTTCTTCTTCTTAATATTATTTTAGATTGACTGTTTTGCATTAGCATTATTTAAAACATTATCTCTGCTAATATACATCTCCTTTTCCTTGTTTCACTTTCATTGTTTCACAATAATGAAAACGTATCCCAGCGCAGTTCTGTATAACTGATAAATTAAGAATATATCCCACACTTCAAAAGGAAGTGTTTCTAGTATCAGTACTTTGTCTAATGAAAACTTGCATGTTGATCATGCTAAACTTCTCACATATATTTCCTATCTTTCATTCTTGTCCCTCATATGAATTACAGTGCAGCACAAAATTCCGCACCACTTCTATTTCTAATCATAGAACCACAGACTCACAGAATGGGTTGGGTTGGAAGGGACCTCAAAGCCCACCTGGTTCCAACCCCTGCCATGGGCGGCGACACCTCCCCAAGTCCAGGCTGCCCAAACCCCACCCAGCCTGGCCTTGGGCACTGCCAGGGATGGGGCACCCACAGCTCCTCTGGGCAGCCTGGGCCAGGGCCTCACCACATTGCCATCAGAAATGTTATTATTTATGGGAGACCTATGTTACCTGTATAAGGTAAAGGTAAATAAATCTTACATACATACTATGTATGTGTTAATCAAGTAACTGGTAATAAGTAGAAGTATTCTGCAATCACTCGTCTCCAGACTGGCAGAGACGATGCCAACCTTAAACTGACTTGGATGGACAAATTTGAGTTGGAACAAAAACCACGAAGAGTGGTTGGAGGGGAGACAAAGGAAGTGGCAGGATAGCTTTTAAAGTAGAGCCAAAAAAATACTACGTGCAGAGAGGTTTATAAATAATTACCTTCAAAGCGTAAACACTGAACAACTGAGTATTGTTTAAGTTTAGCTGAAGCATCCCCATCGAGTGTGTTTTCACAAATGTATTTGGCCCAGCTATTTGTTGGATTCTTGTCTGTGCCCTCTGAATTATATTCAGCAGAGACTTGAAAACAAATTATACTTGCTTTTTCCACTTGTAAGTGCAGATTCTCTCTTCTTCCTCCTCAAGAGGAGCTTGAGGAGCATGAGGCAGTACGTTAATGTTGCAGTTCTCTCTGTTGACATACAGACATTTACATATGTCTGATCTGTTATTCAAAGCAGTGCATCACTAATAATTGAACAAATAGCTTCCAAGAGACAAGAGAATTAAAAACTTCATATTCCAGATTGTAAAGTGTTGTATGACTTTTTGCTTGTTTTGCATTTCAATCTCTTTGTTTTTTTGAAGTCAGGATGAGTTTTGGGTTGTTTTTTTTTTGGTGATCTCTCAGAGATCTGTCTTTGACTATTAAATATCTAAAACGGTTTTGAACTATAGGTTAATGTTTCTTAACATTAAGAAAAGTTTACTTAATATTCTTTCAAGTGTTTTCTGTTTCTTTTAAAATAACTTCTTTGTTCATTTTATTAGCTAATGTCTAGAAAGAGTTAAAATATTGCAAGTTTCATTTTGCTGTTTTTCTGAACCTGGAGTTTGAATTTTCACTTGCCCTAATGACTTAACTAGGAACTCATGATTCTAGTACAATATTGACCATATTGTCATTTTTTATCTTGGGCTCTTTGTTTCCATTTCTGCTAATAGGAAAAAAAAAAAAGAAAAGAAAAAGAGAGAGAGAATGCCGATACTTCTTTCCTTATTGTTGCAGTGAGATCAATGAGAGACTCAGGTCTTGCAACACTGCAAAAGTCACAAGGGAAGGGCTGATTCTCATCTCCTGCTCTAACAGTGTAATGTTTATCCTGTCTGTTTCAAAATGACAAAATTAAAACTATGTAGCAAACATGGTCCTATGAGAGAGTGTTTCTGAAAGTCAGCTCAGTAACCAAGAAAGAGATAAGCATGACTGGAGACTTGCTTGTATCAGGCGTAGTGTAGCCAGAGGACCAGGGAGGTCATCATCCCCTTATACTCTGGTCTGGTGAGGCCGCACCCCGAGTACCGTGTTCAGTTCTGGGCCCCTCAGAACAAGAAGGACATCGAGGCCCTGGAGCATGTCCAGAGAAGGGCTAGGAAGCTGGTGAAGGGCCTGGAGCACAAGTCCTGTGAGGAGCGGCTGAGGGAACTGGGGGTGTTTGGTCTGGAGAAGAGGAGGCTCAGGGGAGACCTCATTGCTCTCTACGGCTACCTGAAAGGGAGGTGTGGGGAGCTGGGGTCGGCCTCTTCTCACAGGTAACTAGTGATAGGACTAGAGGGAATGGCCTCAAGTTGTGCCAGGGGAGGTTCAGGTTGGAAATGAGGAGACATTTCTTCTCAGAAACAGCAGTCAGGCGTTGGAACGGGTTGCCCAGGGAAGTGGTGGAGTCACCATCCCTGGGGGTGTTTAAGGAAAGGCTGGATGTGGTGCTTAGGGACATGGTTTAGTGGGTGGCATTGGTAGTAGGGTGATGGACCAGATGATCTTGAAGGTCTTTTCCAACCTTAATGATTCTATGATTCTATGATTCTATTCTGCTGCTAGTAAAAAGATTATAATATATTTCTGAGTTGAGTGAGTAGTAAAGTTAATTCATACAAACTGCATTATTGCACTTGAAGCTACAAAGCCGCATGAGTTGCTTCAAAAATCCTGACTAGCAGAGTCAGAAAGGGAGTAGGCAGAAATTAATTTAGCAAATTTTTGACATCCACAAAATGAAAAGAAAACAATCAGAGCAACGAAACAGAAAATCAAAAATAGTGCAGAATGGTACTAAAACTGATGAGGTAGATGACAGAAAAACAGAATAAATATGCCGTTTAGGAAAAGTTTCTCAGATATCTGGAGTGTGATGATCAGCAGCAAAGCAAAGAAAACCTAGGGAAAAATATATACTTATTAAAAAATATATATTGTTTTGCATTTTTATTTTATTTATTCTTTCTGTAATCTTTAGCAAGTCATTTTCATGACTCAATTACATGCAATCAGTGCAGCAACAAAAATTGAATTCCTAGAGATTCAAAACACTGTACAGTACTTAGAAAAACAGGTTCTCTAAAGGTATTTTTTATTATTGGCATATTTATTTATTTCCTGTGCTACCTCTCAAAGCGCCAGCAATGACCCTGAAAGCAAAGAGGTGCAAACAGCTACAATTTAAAAAAATATTTTCTTCATTCATGGGGGACTCAGAAAAACACATCAACTTCTATATGTATAGAAGAAGCATGATATTTTATTTGGTACCAAGGTAAAATGAACAGTTATGTGACTATCTAATAGGCAGAACTTGGAAACAGCATAAGCATTAAGAATCTTATTTACATTCTGTGGATTCATTTTTCATAGACTAAGCAAAGAAAATGCAGCCACTTTCTGCCCCCCCCCATATGTGTTGTGCACCTATTGTAAAGATATATTGATGCTTAATGTGAATTTCAGCTCACATAATTTTATTAAAGCAGAGTTCCTATAGGAGTCAGCAGTCAATACATCAGAGTGAGCAGAGTACTGATTACAAAATGCCTTTGACAGGACTCCATTCATTTAATAGGCTTGATTCATTCTCTCCATCAGAGTACAAAATCTTTCTGTGCTGTATCTGTGTGAAAGGACTGAAAAATAAGGAATCAAAAATTTAGACACTTGAGTAAGAATCTGAATTGTAGTACTGATTTTGCAGTGTTTTAGGTGTATGAATCCTATTTTAAATGTAATAACCTTAGAGCTGTAGTCTCTTCTAGATAGAAATGTGAGCCTTTTCTTCTTGTTTTTTATTAAAATGAGCAGCAACCTTTTGAGAAAACACTGGCTCATTGTTTTCTGTGGCAGGTATCTTGTCTTCTTGCTGATGCACAATGATTTATGAATGAAGGAGTAAAAATTAGGGAGTGCATCTTTTGTAATGAGTAGCCAAAAGCAGGATGAATTTACTTGCAAACCTTTGGGATGAGTTGGTCTTTTTTTTCTGATTTGGAAGGACAGTATGACTGTAAACTTACTGAGCATGGAAAGCATGTGTAGATCTACAGAGCAGTTCAGAGAGGAACTTTAATTTTTTCTCATGAGTTAGTGCAATGCCTTCTCTTCTGTCATGACTTCTCAATGTGTCATTTCCTTATCCATAACAGATCTGCAAATTGGGACCAAGAACGGAAACTTTGAGCGTGTCACATCAATAGGCTTAAGAAAAACCCTAATTCATAGCCTGCCACGCTCTTGCAGGCTGAGAGCTACAGCCTTCACTGATGATCAAAATGATACTTAGATCAGTAGCTTTCATGATACTCTTGATGTAATGCACTCTTACCAGTTTCCTGTATTCTCCTTCCTGTCCTTGTAGACTTGCTGCCTCCAGTCAGCTGGGATTTCCCTGGTTAGCCAAGACTGCTGCTAACTTACTGAAAGTGGCTTGGTGAGCACTTCTGCCAGCTCCTCCAGCAACCTTGGATGAATCCCATCCAGCCACATAGGCTCATGAACATTCAGAAGATGTAGGAGGTCATTTACAATTTCCCCCTGGTTTATACAGCTTTCATCTTGCTCTCCATCATTATCTTCCAGCTCAGGTCTTAAGTACTTCAGCCTTATCCTCATCTTTTGTCACTACATTTCCCCTCACATCCAGTAAAGGATGGAGATTCTCCTTAATCCTCCTTTTGCTGTTGATGTAGTTCTAAAAGCATTTTTTATTGCCTTTTACTACACTAGCCAAATTGATTTCCAGCTGGGCTTTGGCCCTTCTAATTTGTTCCCTGCACAGCTTGACTAGGGCTGCATAGCCCTCCTGAGTTGCCTGCCCTTCCTCCAGAGTTCATAAACTCTTTTTCCTCTTGAGGTCCTGCAGCAGCTGTCTGGTCAGCAAGGCTGGGTGTCTGCCAGCTCGAGTTTCAGCGACATAGTTTGTTTGATACTTACCTGAGTGCTGTCAAGATCCGAGGAGGGAGGCATTTAAGAACAGCATTGTAAAATGCTCTTGGTTGTGTTTTGCTGTTTTGGTGTAATAATTGAAAGGTTTGGTGGTCATTTTGAGCAATGCCTGAACTGACTGTAACTTGCATAGTTGAGCAAAGCTCAGCAGTAATGCTGGAACGCAGCTGTATCTGTATTCTGTGCAGCAGACAGGAGTTTGCATCCTGTTGCAATTCACTTCACCACTTACACAGTTTATAGCCTTGTTACAAACTAAAGAGGAAAAAGCAAAGCATTTTCTGTAGTGTTTTGTTTTCAGAAGTTACAAGAGTCACATAACCTTAAATGAATCAGTTAGGAAAAGAAGGAGGTCTTAAACAAGATATGCTTTACCTTCTTGTGATCATTAAAGGGGGGCGGAGTACCCAATGGATTCAGAAGACTTGATCTTTTTTTTTCGTGAGCTAATTGCTCCTTGCGTGTCTGTTCCCATACAAATTATTCTGAACATTTACTTTTTCCATTATGTGAAGTTTTAAGCCAGAGAAAAAATACTGCAATTATCTCCATAAGTACAACTGCGAGAAAGCATCGACAGGCGCAGATGCTCCTTAGGAATTTGAGTACAACCGGATCAATAAATATCTAAAGATTTAAATCATTATTTCCAAAGAATTTCAGTGCTCTGCATGATAACATTAACTAGCAGCAGTCCCAGGTCTAGGGGAAGTTGGCAGCACAGGGAGACATTCACATCAGTAAGGAACAGCCGACCTGCTGCCGCCTGAGTCTGTACATACAGTTTGCCTCTTCGGCTGCGTGGCACACTGCTTCACCTACGAGCTGACCAAGGCTCGCAGAAACACAGGCAGAGAAGTTGTTGCTTTTGTCTTGCGTAACGGTGTGCACTGCAGGTGTGCCCAGCGTCATCTGGGTTTGACTTACATTGCTCACAAAGCAAGTAGCACAGAGTTACAGTGCGAAGTTCCCCTCTGTACTGGGGAAAGGACTTTGCTTTCTCTGTCTTCTACTGTTGAGAACACTTCATGGCTTTTGGAAA